>NC_090811.1:60842438-61467438 GCF_036512215.1 Solanum lycopersicum | reverse complement strand
ATAGCGAATGATATGTATGGGTATTTATTGTAAACTCTTCTATATGCTTAATTGTATGCTTGCATGAATGTGATTATGTAATTGTGATAAAATAAGCATGATGAAGCTATTGAATCCTAAATCTTGAGAAACCTTAATCTACTTTGTTAATGATGATGCCTTAGTGTAAAAGAAGGCTTGATGAATGAAAGTAGTGAGATTAGGGGATCGGGTGCCACGTTCCGGTACCAGGATAGTATATGAGGATCGGAGTGTCACGTTCCGACACCAGGATAGTATATGGATCGGGTGCCACGTTCCGGTACCAGGATAGTATATGAGGATCGGAGTGTCACATTCCGACACCAGGATAGTATATGGATCGGGTGCCACGTTCCGGTACCAGGATAGTATATGAGGATCGGAGTGTCATGTTCCGACACCAGGATAGTATATGGATCGGGTGCCACGTTCTGGTACCAGGATAGAATATGGATCGGGTGTCACGTTCCGACACCAGGATAGAATGAGGATCAGAGTGTCACGTTCCGACACCAGGATAGTATATGAGGAGCGGAGTTTCACGTACCAACACAAGAGGAATAAAGATAATGAATCTTGAAATATGTTAATATACACAATTTAATGAACTTAATTCCCAAATGAGTATGATGGGGAGGCGTGAGTCCTCATTGATGAGCTTGGTGTTGCGACCAAGGGTTATGGTAATTGTAATTGCCGCATGTTGAGTATTGTAGTTGATTTTATAATATTATCTGATATATACTATTTTCTATTTTGAGTTGGCCGAAAATATCTACTCAGTACCTGTGTTTTGTACTAACCCCTACTTATATGTTTTCTTTTTGATTATTTGTGGAGTGCAGCAAACGTGCCGTCGTCTTCAACTCAACCGCAACTCTAGCCAGTCTTCATTACTCCGGATTTCAGGGTGAGATAATGCTTCTAGCTTGGACTGGATCCTCCTCTTCATGTTTTGATGCCTTGAAGTTCCGGCGTGGACTAGCTGTTTATGTATTTTAGCTTCTTAGATACTCTTAGATTAGTAATTTGAAGTAGATGTTCTTGTGATGATGACTTCTAGATTTTGGGGATAATAATAGTTGTTGAGTTTTTAGAAGTTATTGAATTGGTTTTTATTAATGAGTTTAAGTCTTCCGCATTACTTTCTGTTGATATTATATTGAAATGTTAAGGTTTAGATTGGTTGGTTCGCTCACATAAGAGGGTAACTGTGGGTGCCAGTTGCGACCCGATTTGGGTCGTGACAAACTTGGTATCAGAGCATTAGGTTCGTTGGTCTCATCACACAAGAACGAGTCTAGTAGAGTCTTAAGGAACGGTAGGGGGACGCCTTTACTTTTCTTTGAGAGGCTATAAGACTTTAGGAAAATTCCATTCTTTCTTTCTTTCTTTCGTGCTATTACTTGGATCCAATTGGTATCTAGGTGATACAAATTGGTATCTGATCATCTTCACTCTATTTCGTAGATGGTTAGAACTAGAGCAACAACCGCGCCAACATCAACATCGGCAAGACAAGATGCATCTGAGCCAGCCACTGAGACTGTTGCTCAAAGAGGAGCAGTGGCAAGAGGCCGCGGTAGAGGTCGCGGGAGGACGTCCTCTAGAGGAAGAGGACGAACGTCTGGCCCATCTGGTACTAGGGCACTGACCCCTCCATCGACTGAGGAAGTAGTAAGAGAAGGGGAGGATGGGGAGAATGAACAAGTGCAGAATGAGGAATTGCCACCCCAACCTACCCCAGAGATGATCAATCAGGTTCTTGCTTATCTTAGCGGGTTATCTGATCAAGGTCAGACACCTCCAGTGTTTTCTGCACCAGCACCTCAGGCTCCGGAGGTACAAAATGCGGCTACTGTGGTTCCCCGCATGGATGCTTCATTGGAAATAGGCACATTTCCTCGTCTAACTACAGGGCCTATAATGACAAATGATCAGCATGAACTTTTCAGTAAGTTCTTGAAATTGAAACCTCCAGTCTTCAAGGGTGCTGAATCTGAGGATGCTTATGATTTTCTGGTTGACTGTCATGAGCTACTACACAAGATGGGTATAGTAGAACGGTTTGGTGTTGAGTTTGTGACTTATCAGTTTCAAGGGAACGCCAAAATGTGGTGGCGGTCACATGTTGAGTGTCAACCAACAGAGGCACCACCTATGACTTGGGCATCATTCTCTAGCTTGTTTATGGAGAAGTATATCCCCCGAACTTTGAGGTATAGGAAAAGAGATGAGTTCTTGAGCCTAGAGCAAGGTAGGATGTCGGTTACTGCATATGAGGCTAAGTTTTGTGCATTATCCAGGTATGCCACCCAACTTTGTTTCAATCCACAAGAGCGGATTCGCCGCTTTGTGAAGGGGTTGAGATATGAATTACGGATTTCAGCCTTGTAGGTAGCGGCTACAGCAAAATCTTTTCAAGAAGTGGTAGACTTCGTGATAGAGGTAGAGGGAGTGAAGCCAGATGACTTCACTATGGAAACGACATCAAAGAGGTTTCGAAAGGGAGGTGAGTTTAATGGTTCTTACTCTAGAGGACAGGGTTCAGGAGGTTACTCAGTCCGACCAATTCAGTCTTCACTACAGACTGTAGTTAGGGGTCCACCGCAGACTGGTCAACACTTCTCCGAGTTTGGAGGTTATCCCCAGACTTCGTCATTTTCACAGAGACCTATGCTTGAATCCAGAGAGTGTTATGGATGTGGGGAGACTGGACACATTAAGAGGTATTAACCAAAACAAAGTTACAGACCTCAAATAGTCAGAGGTAGAGGTGGTCATGGAAGAGGCCATCATTCTGGAGAACATGGTGGTCGAGGTAATGGTGGTCACTAAAACGGCCGGGGTGATGGGCAAACTGTAGCCACTACAGCACAACATGGTAGGGGCAACGGGCAGACAGGTGATAGGGACTATTGTTATGCTTTCCCTGGGAGATCTGAAGCGGAGACATCTGATGATGTCATCACATGTATTCTTTTGGTTTGTGATTGCATGGCTTCTGTATTGTTTGATCCTGGATCCACATATTCTTATGTATCTTCCTCATTTTCTAATGGTCTTAATTTACATTGTGAATTGCTTGACATGCCCATTCGTGTTTCTACTCCGGTGGATGAGTCTGTGAGAGTTGAAAGAGTATATAGGTCTGGTCTGGTGACTTTTGTGGGGAGCAATACTTATGTAGAGTTGGTTATCTTAGAAATGGTTGATTTTGATGTAATTCTGGGTATGACTTGGATTTCTCCGAATTTTGCGATCTTGGATTGTAATTCTAAAACTGTACGTTAGCCAAGCCTGGGACAGATCCGTTAGTGTGGGAGGGTGACTACACTTCCAATCCGGTTCGTATCATCTCCTTTCTTCGTGCTAAGAAAATGTTGTTTAGCGTTCTTGGCACATCTCAGGGATGATACTACCCAAGTACTTCCGATTGAGTCGGTTTCGATAGTTCGCGAGTTTTTAGATGTGTTTCCTGCAGACCTTCCTGGTATGCCACCGGATAGAGATATTGACTTCTGCATTGATCTTGAACCGGGTACTCGCCCCATTTCTATACCCCCTTATAGAATGGCTCCCGCGGAGTTGAGAGAGTTAAAGGCCCAACTACAAGAGTTGTTGAGCAAAGGCTTCATTAGACCAAGTGCATCTCCTTGGGGTGCTCCGGTTTTGTTTGTGAAGAAGAAGGATGGGAGTTTTCGGATGTGCATAGACTACCGGCAGTTGAACAAGGTAACTATTAAGAACAAGTATCCCATTCCTCGCATTGATGACTTGTTCGATCAGTTACAAGGTTCTAGTGTCTTCTCTAAGATTGACTTGAGGTCCGGTTATCATCAATTGAAGATACGGGCAACGGATGTGCCAAAGACTTCTTTTCGGACCAGGTATGGGCATTAGGAATTTGTAGTGATGTCTTTTGGTCTTACAAATGCCCTTGCTGCTTTCATGAGCTTGATGAACGAGATTTTTAAGCCATGTTTGGATCTATTTGTGATTGTATTTATTGATGATATATTGGTATACTCAAAGAGCAAGAAGGAACATGAGGAGCACTTGCGAATGGTATTGGAAATGTTGAGGGAGAAAAAGCTTTATGCCAAATTCTCCAAGTGTGAGTTTTGGCTAGATGCAGTGTCCTTCTTGAGGCATGTGGTTTCTAAGAATGGGGTGATGGTGGATCCTTCTAAGATTGAGACAGTGAAGAATTGGGTAAGACCTACTAATGTGTCAGAAATAAGGAGCTTTGTTGGTTTAGCTAGCTATTACCGTCGATTTGTCAAGGGATTATCTTCCATTGCTTCCCAATTGACTCAAGACCTTGTTGACTACTGCACCAATCCTCACCCTGCCAGTGGAAGGTAAGAATTTCATTGTCTATTGTGATGCATCCTATTCAGGTTTGGGTGCAGTGCTAATGCAAGAGAAGAACGTCATTGCTTATGATTCAAGGCAATTAAAGGTGCACGAACGTAATTATTCGACCCATGATTTGGAATTGGCTGCGGTTGTGTTTGCCTTAAAGCAATGGAGACACTATCTATATGGGGTTAAGTGTGAAGTCTACACAGATCATCGTAACCTACAGTATGTCTTTACTCAAAAAGATTTGAATTTGAGACAGAGGAGATGGATGGAACTACTGAAGGACTACGATATCACTATCTTGTATCATCCGGGAAAGGCTAATGTTGTGGCAGACACCTTGAGTAGAAAGGCAGGGAGCATGGGAAGTCTAGCTCACTTGCAAGTTTCTAGACGTCCATTGTCTAGAGAGGTTCAGACTCTGGCTAACGACTTGATGAGGTTAGAAGTAAATGAGAAGGGAGGATTGTTGGCTTGTGTGGAGGCAAGATCTTCTTTTCTTGACAAGATTAAGGGAAAACAGTTTGATGATGAGAAACTAAGCAGAATCCAAGATAAAGTATTGTGAGGAGAGGCTAAGGAAGCGCAAATCGATGAGGAAGGTATTTTGAGAATCAAGGAAAGGGTATGTGTACCCCACGTTGATGATTTAATCAACATTATTCTGACAGAGGCTCATAGTTCAAGGTACTCTATACATCCTGGTGCAACCAAGATGTACCGTGACCTAAAGCAACACTTTTAGTGGAGTAGAATGAAGCGTGATATTTTTGATTTTATTGCCAAATGTCCAAACTGTCAGCAAGTAAAGTATGAACACCAGAGGCCCGGATGAACACTTCAGAGAATGCCCATTCCCGAATGGAAGTGGGAAAGGATTGCGATGGACTTCGTGGTTGGTCCTCCAAAGACAATGGGTAAGTATGACTCCATTTGGGTAATTGTTGATAGGTTAACTAAGTCTGCTCACTTCATTCCGGTCAAGGTGACCTACAATGCAGAGAAGTTAGCCAGAATCTATATCTTAGAAATCGTTCGATTGCATGGAGTTCCACTCTCCATCATATCAGATAGAGGTACGTAGTTTACTTCTAAGTTTTGGAAAACATTGCATGCGGAATTGGGTACTAGGTTGGACCTTAGTACTGTGTTCCATCCTCAGACCGATGGTCAGTCTGAGCGAACGATTCAAGTGTTGGAGGATATGCTTCGTGCATGTGTCATAACGGAATGGCAGGACGGACCGTCACAGGCGTGACGGACCGTCAAAGACTCTTCAGAAAATTGAGTCTCTGAACTCTGTGACGGAGCAGCAGGACGGACCGTCGCAGGCGCGACGGGCTGTCACAGGCTGCGTAATCCCAGGTGGGGTCGGATTTCTTTAAATATTTTAAGGGACGTTTTGGACTATTCCTGCTATAATTATAAATTTAGTGGGTTAATGTTAATAATTTAACTACTTGAAGGTTAAAAGAGATAACCTTGAATTAATTAATGGGTTAATTCACCACCTTTTATACTTAATTATATGCTAATTAGGGTAAAATAAAGAGGGTTGGAATAAGAAAAAGAAAAGAATCGAAAGAGAGGGAAAAACGATCGAACGAGAAAGAGGAGAAACGAGAAGAAGAACAAAGCTTTGGGAAATTGCTTGCTTGATCAAAATTCTTCGGTGGAGGTAGGTTATGGTTTTTATACTATTCGTAGTAAACTCTTAATAGCGAATGATATGTATGGGTAGTATTGTAAACCCTTCTATATGCTTAATTGTATGCTTGCATGAATGTGATTATGTAATTGTGATAAAATAAGCATGATGGAGCTATTGAATCCTAAATCTTGAGAAACCCTAATCTACTTTGTTAATGATGATGCCTTAGTGTAAAAGAAGGCTTGATGAATGAAAGTAGTGAGATTAGGGGATCGGGTGCCACGTTCCGGTACCAGGATAGTATATGAGGATCGGAGTGTCACGTTCCGACACCAGGATAGTATATGAATCGGGTGCCACGTTCCGGTACCAGGATAGTATATGAGGATCGGAGTGTCACGTTCCGACACCAGGATAGTATATGGATCGGGTGCCACGTTCCGGTACCAGGATAGTATATGAGGATCGGAGTGTCACGTTCCGACGACACCAGGATAGTATATGGATCGGGTGCCACGTTCCGGTACCAGGATAGTATATGAGGATCGGAGTGTCACGTTATGACACAAGGATAGTATATGGATCGGGTGCCACGTTCCGGTACCAGGATAGAATATGGATCGGGTGTGACGTTCCGACACCAGGATAGAATGAGGATCGGAGTGTCACGTTCCGACACCAGGATAGTATATGAGGAGCGGAGTTTCACGTACCGACACGAGAGGAATAAAGATAATGAATCTTGAAATATGTTAATATACTCAATTTAATGAACTTAATTCTCAAATGAGTATGATGGGGAGGCGTGAGTCCTCATTGATGAGCTTGGTGTTGCGACCAAGGGTTATGGTAATTGTAATTGCCGCATGTTGAGTACTGTAGTTGATTTTATGATATTATCTGATATACACTGTTTTCTATTTTGAGTTGGCTGATGATATCTACTCAGTACATGTGTTTTGTACTGACCCCTACTTGTATGTTTTCTTTTTGATTATTTGTGGAGTGCAGCAAACGTGCCGTCGTCTTCAACTCAACCGCAACTCTAGCCAGTCTTCATTACTCCGGATTTCAGGGTGAGCTAATGCTTCTAGCTTGGACTGGATCCTCCTCTTCATGTCTTGATGCCTTGAAGTTCCGGCATGGACTAGCTGTTTATATATTTTAGCTTCTTAGATACTCTTAGATTAGTAATTTGAAGTAGATGTTCTTGTGATGATGACTTCCAGATTTTGGGGATAATAATAGTTGTTGAGTTTTTAGAAGTTATTGAATTGGTTTTTATTAATGAGTTTAAGTCTTCCGCATTACTTTCTGTTGATATTATATTGAAATGTTAAGGTTTAGATTGGTTGGTTCGCTCACATAGGAGGGTAAGTGTGGGTGCCAGTCGCGACCCGATTTGGGTCGTGACAGTGTTGATGTGAATCATTAGGCAATTTTCAGGTAATTTGTTTTTGCTTTGAAATATTAATATTTGTTGATCCTCATTAGAATGATATTTTGAATCATAATTTTATCTTTACCATTTTAGCTGTTTAATTTTCTTATACTCTTTACCGATTATACTTCTTTAATATAATCTTCTATGAAATTATGAATGTTATAAGTCTATTTTTATTAGTGCTGAAATTACTAATTTATGACATTTAGATTCGTTTTTAAATGTACTTTTATAATATTTATTTACTTTTATCTTTCCTTACTAATATAGTTTCTTTAAGTAGCTACATATTTGTGTACTTACTAATCTGGAGTGTAATGAGATATTATTAAGAATAAGTCATATTGATATATTCATATTATTAGATGCTATAATAATATAATTATTTTTCCATATTTCTTGCTTGATGGTCAATGTACTATTCGATTATTATGAATTCAATATAATAAATAAAATATAAATTGGTAAAACTAATATTTCTAATTGCAACATAATATAATAATTCAACTTTATAATAATTGAAATGGACAAACGTGCAACGCACGTTTCAGAAATTAGTAGCTAAAACTCCACCAAGTAAACATAAAAATTGTTATTCATCATCTTCGAATGTTTCTCCATCATCTTTAGATGTTTCCTCCTCATCTATCTCACATTTCATGCTCGAATAAATTATATGTTAGCTCTTCACCTCTACATCATAACATGAGATATTAAGTTCACGATTAGACGACGGACTAATAGATTTGTACATTACTCTAGAAATATAAGTATAATTACATCTTAATTCATATCAATGTTCATACTCTAAATACGAATTATATATATTGTTTTAATTTATTCCCTGAAATCTAACTTGTTATTTATAAATAAATACAAAATTGTTACATTTTTTGAAAAATTAATTGTAAGTTTTCAATTAAATTTTAATATTATGCTAAATAGCAAAAATTATGATTAATAAAAATATTTTTAAACAAACCCACCTCCGGTTGTCGCTTTTATTAAAATGAATTAGATATAATAAAAATATACCGACATTATGAGGTCAGTAACACATTAAATTTTTAGACAAATAAAAGTAATCATATTTTTTTAAAAAAATAATATTGACATTGAGTGGTATATATATAAATATATATGTATGTATGTATACAAATCTCTCGATTATATAAATTTAATTTTATCGATCAATGAAAGTTTATCGTTATAAATTCTAATATATAAATCTTTTTAAATTGATCGTCGATATTTATTTAATTGATAATGTATTTCATATATAATTAATTAAAGTATTTCATACTCAAATGAAGTATCCTTTACGTGTCATAATAATTAGGAGGTGATCATTGCACTTGACATCGTTCAAGATCAAAAGTATATAATAATATTATCTCCCATTTCATACTCGAATAGATTATATGTTAGCTCTTCACCTCTACATCATAACATGAGATATTAAGTTCACGATTAGACGACGGATTAATAGATTTGTACATTACTTTAGAAATATAAGTATAATTATATCCTAATTCATATCAACGTAGTTTCATACTCTAAAAATGGATTATATTTTTTTTTAATTTTTTCACGAAGTCTAACTTTTTATTGATAAAGTATACAAAATTACTCACTTTTTGAACAATTAATTGTATGTTTGAAATGAAATTTTAGTATTATGGTAAATAATAAATATTATGATTATTAGAAATATTATAGGCAAATCAACCTCCGGATGTTGCTTTTATTAAAAAGTATTACATATAATAAAAAAAAATACTGACTTCATGAGGTTGGTACTTCGATTAAATAAAAATACCGACTTCATGATGTGAGTATTTGAATGAAATAAAAATATGGAACTCATGATGTCGGTATTTGGATATGGATGAAAAAAATATACCGACCTCATTACGTCAGTATTTAAATGAAATATAAATACAAATCACATGACGTCGGTATTTAGATGAAGTAAAAATACCGACTATAAGAGGTCGATATTTGGATGAAGAAAAAATACCGACTTCATGAGGTTGGTATTTGGATGAAATAAAAACACCGACTTCATGAGGACGGTATTTGGATGAAATGAAAATACCGACTTCATGCTGTCAGTATTTAGATGAGATGAAAATACCGACCTCATGATGTTGGTATTTAGATATGGATGAAATAAATATACCGACCTCATTCGTTCGGTATTAAGATGAAATATAAATACCGATCTCATGAAGTCGGTATTTAGATGAAGTAAAAATACCAACCACATGAGGTCGATATTTGGATAAAGAAAAACTAATGTCTTCATGCGGTCGGTATTTGGATGAAATATAAATAACGACCTCATGATGTTAGTATTTGGATGAAATAAAAATACCGACCTCATGATGTCGGTATTTGGATATTGATAAAATAAAGATATTGAAAATAAAATATGTTTATTCATTTATTTAATTTAATACCGTCATCAAGAAGTTGGTTTTTATTGTAATTAATTTTTAATAGCGAAAAATACAGACCATTTGAGGTCGGAATTTTTTCTTTCACGAAAAATACCAACTGTTTGAGATCAGAATTTTTTTCCCTCCTTATTTTGCATAAAAACCAACTAGTTTTATTCTTTTTAACAATACTGACCTCCAGAGGTCGGAAATTACCGACATCATTTGAGGTCGGTAATTTTAAGCTTGGTATTCATTGTTTTTTAGTAGTGAATCATGAAAACAATTTTATTTCTATATACGATAACAATTGACATAATGTTATATTCTAAATTACATTAAGAATTTTTTTGATACTACACTCTAAATATCATATCGTAAAAGAAACTTTGAAGCTTCCCCCCACAAAATAATCAATGTACTTGGTTCTTTTTTCAAGTTATTATTTAATTTTTAATTTTTTTCTTCCTCTATATTTCTCAAGCCCTTTTCTATTGACATTTTTATTTATTGTTTTTTCTTTATTTTTTAACTAGTTATTTTTCTTTAGTTTGTATTTTAATATTCCTTAAAATTTGAATATTAGTTTTTTCTTCTGTCAAAATATTCCCTGTCAAATAGTTTATTATATTTGATAGGGAAAATGCACAAGTACCCCCTTAACATATCCTGAAATTTCAGAGACAAACTTATATTATACTAAGATCCTTTGTATAGTATAAGTGTGTCTCTGAGATTTCAGGCATATGTTGAGGAGGTACTGGTGCATTATCCCTATTTGATATAAAAAATATTCTATATAAATTTTTCCTGTTACAAAGTCAAACATTGTTCACTCTTTTAGTCACGTAAATATAATTTTATATATCTTAAATTAATTTTAAAAATACTGATACGTTGTTGACACCCAATTTTGGACCGCCACAATCTAAATTAAATATCAAGCTTCTTAAATTCCAAACGATTTGAAATAATCAGCTTTATATAATTCGAAATATTTTTAAGTTACTTTTAATCAATTTTATCATTTTACAATTTTTTTTAAAAAATAATGCATATGTTTTATATAATTATTAATATAGTTAATATAAATTGGTATATGTGGAAGCGATATTAGAGAGATGTAGTAGAGAGGAAAAAAGGATTGATTTTATCATGAGGGAAAGCCCTCTATTTATACTACTAAATTTACATATCTGGCCAATATAAGTGGCCAACATTTACTTTACACATGGCCTAATTATATTTGACCGACACTAAAAACAAAATACTCACTATTTCTACTTTACATAATGGCCTCTTCTTTTTATTTTTGGCCGACACACACTATTTACTTTATGACTAAGAAGACAAAATACTTTTTACATAATTGGTCTTTTATGGCCGACACACTAACTTTCTACTTTATTTCTTTACATACTAGCCTTTACTTTTACATATGGCCGACACTACTCATTCATACTTTACATATGTCCTCATTCTAGCTGGACTTCAGGAATATAGTTATCTTCTCCATTACATTTTGTACATAGGTGATCTGGATACTACTTTTGTCCTATTAGTTTACAGTATCTGGTCATCAAGCTTGGAGAAATAAAATTTCTTCTGATATCTCTTGTTGTAGGTGTTTGTTCTGGCTTCAATAAACTTAATATCCATTGTCGTACTTCTTCCATATCTGCTGCCTTTATCTCTTTACAATTGGAGTATATCATTGTTTGATCTCTGTTGTAATAACTCCAGATTGCATTTTCATTTAAGTAGTTGTTTGATAACTCATTTAATATGGTAGCTATCCCAATAGTTCTTTTGTTTGCATAAAAATCTGGGATATCCACCTTCTGTATTTCTTCTTGTATATCTTATTTTTCTGGTATTATCATATCTCTAGTTAAACCTACCTTAATAACTTGTATTGTAGGTTTAATTTCTTCATATAGTATCTCTGCTGTTGCTGAGTAGAACTTTATATAAAATAACGTTCCTTTAGTTATTCTTTTATATTGTAGAAATGCCTTATGTAGCTTAGGTATTTTAGCTACTTCGTCTCCAGTTATAGTATATACTGTGCTTATTAGTCCGTAGTTGTAGCAAGTTGCTACTAGATTTGGATTTGTTCCTGGTTGTGCTATTAGTTTGTTGTATCCTTGTAGGTATTGTGTGATATAATTTTCGTTTGGATTCTTGGTATCTTTTGCTCTTGGGTTTAGGTTTAAAAAGGTTTGTATCTTGTATATATTTTCTATATACATTCTGGTAATGTGATTATATATTTGTTTTTCTGAATCTAGACTGGCTTTGTAGGTATTTATTTGTGGAGGGACAAATGTATCTTTTTGGGTATTCTGAGGAGTATATGGTTTTGAAAATAATTTATTCATGTTTATATTTGTGTATTTCACTTTAGTTTCCTCCTTTTTTGAAGGTTGTCCTGCTGTAGATGTGCTGGCTGTAGCTGCATTTAAACAAACATTGTTATGGGTTTTATGGAGTTTTCCATCGTCTCCTTTTAGCTCTGGTTGTTTTCCGTCTGCCGAACGACGTAGCTCCGCATGTTTATAGTCATGCTGCTGACTTATATTTTTCATCTTTTGTAACTCTTTATCCATACTGTCCACTTTCGTAGAAAGTGTAGTAATAGCTTTGAGTATTTCTTCCATCGTATCTTTTTCTGGTTCAGTTTGGGTTCCTTTTTCTTGATAGATAGTCTGCAACAAGATTCTTGTCAGTCTTAATTACTTCAATTGTAAATGTAAAATTTAATATATTTAATACTAATCTCCTTATTTCTTTTGTTGTAACTGAATCTTCTAACTTTTTTGTTATCCACCATTTTACCTGTGTATTATCTGTTCTTACAATAAATTAATTGTAAACAATATATGGTTCAAATGCTAATAAACATTTATATAATGCGAATAATTCTTTTCTATTTATTTCCCATTTTATTTGTGCTTCTGTATAAGATCCTGAATAATATCTACAATGGTGTTCTATTTTTTCTTTTTCATATTTGTATTTTAAAACTCCGCCATAACTATGATCACTTGAATCTGTTTCAACAATAAAAGTAAATGTTTTATTTTCATCAGGAAAGTAAAGTTTTGGTAATTTCTTACATAAATTCTTAATAATTTTTATATGTTCTTTATCTTTATTGTCGAAATAGTATTCTAAATCTTTTTTAAGTTTTTTGTGTAATGGTTTTAAATGCTCTGCTAATTTTGGTATATATTCTCTTACTTGATTTACTAATCCTAGAAAGGATTGTAATTCCTTTTTTGTATCTATATTTTCATCAAGGGTGATTATTTTTTGTACTATATGGTTTTGCATTTTTATTCCATTCCTATCTATTTGTATTCCTAGAAATTCTATCTGTGGTTTCATAATTTCTGCTTTCTTTTTACTTAAACTTATACCTGAATGTTTAATTATATGTATAAATTTTTCTAATAATCGTATATGTTCATCTTGTGTTTTAGAATATAATAATATATCATCTATATATACAATACAATTTTCTAACTGGTTAAAATAGTTATTCATAAAATGTTGATATCTACCTGGTGCATTCTTATATCCAAACGGTAGTACATTCCATTCATAGAAACCTTGTGGTACTGTGAATGCTGTTAGCTGTTTAGATTCTTCTTCTAGTTTTAGGTGATAAAATCCTGATTTACAATCGAATTTATTGAAATAATTATATCCTTGTATCTGTCTTATTTTTAATATTTTATTTGGTATTGGGTAGTTATATGTTTTAGTTTTAGCATTTAAGTTGCTATAATCTATAACCTTTCTGCTTTTACCTCTTTTTTGTTCACTATGTTTTATAACTATAAATACTGGACTTGTATGTTTACTATTGCTTTCCTGTATGTAATTATTTTCTAATAGTTCATCTATATGTATTTTGAATTCTTTTAAATCATCAAAGTTATATTTTAATGGTTTCTGTGTTATTATACTATTTTCATCTATTAGTTCAATTTTTACTTTTGTCTTATGTTTTTCCCATCCTTGTAATGGATCTTCATTGTATAATTGTTCTAGTTGTTCATTAATTATTCTAACTTTGTCTATTGTAAATATGATAATCTCTAATTGTGTTCTTATTTATATTTTCCATTTCTTGGTTTATTTTTTTAATTACTTTTATCCATTCTATAGGTTTTTGTTGTTTATTATTTACTCTTTTTGCTCCTATCTTGTTTCCGCATGGTGTAGTAAACCACCAATGTGTTTTTGTTATTACATGTGGGTAAAATCTATCTAGAAATGGCATTCCTAATAACATGTCTTTTGTCCTAAATTCAAAATTGTACATTCTTCTATTGTTAATATTTTGTCCCTATTTGTATTTTTATATTTTTTGCTTCGTATTTAATCATACTTCCTTCATTATTAGATTATGTTACTACCATAGGTGTTTTTAATTTTTCCAATTTATCTTCTGGTAGACAATTATATTTACATATATTCGCTTCTGCTCCTGTATCTATCATAGGGGTATAATATCAGTTGTGATATCCTTCTACAATAATTTTGCAAGTATAAATATTTTCATTATTCATTTTGTTCTTTTTATAATTATTTTCTTATTTTGACAAGTTATTGTTAATTGTTCATTTTCTATATTGTACGGTTTAACTTTTTCTAACCATTTTATACCTAATGTAATATTATGATTTCCTTGGTATATTTTAAATGGTATTACTAAGGGTATTCCTCCTATAATTATTTCTTTTTCCGTTGTTTCTTCATTTATGTTTACTATCTCACTAGGTAATCCAGGGCATATGTGTCCTGTTTTTATAATTTCTTCTTCTAATACTAACTCTCTTGTTATGTAATTTTCTTCTTGTCCTGTATTTACCAAAATTTTATATTTTCTTTGGTCTATTAATCCTGTTATGAAATAATGATATGGTGTTATTTCTTCTCTATCTAATAAATTTTGTGGTATTTCATAGTTTCTTTTAGATGTACTCAGTCTTGATGAGGTAGCTCTTGTTAACGTATTTGGTACACTTGAAGTACTTAATCTTTCTTTTACAATTTCTAAATCTTCTTCTATGTCAATTTCTTTATAGCTATAGTCATTATTGTATATTACAGTAATTATTTTTTCCAAAGGATTTTCTATCTTTATTTTATCAATTTTATTTCTTGCTGTTATTTTATGTTTTGTTGTTAATATATATAAGTTTTTACATCTTGCTGTAAATATTTTACTGCCTGGTGCTAACTCTATTCCAGACATTTTCCAATATAATACTAATGATTTATCTATATTTCTATCTGTTAATGCTACTGTATAATTGACACTTATTATAAATTTAAATTTTTGGTATATTAAGTTTCCTTTTACTGCATTAGTTACACTTTTTTCTATAGGGTGTATAATTCTATCATCTGCTAAGTATATTTCAATGGGTGTATCTATTCCTTCTCTAAAACAAGCTTTTATTAATACTCCTAAATGTACATATTTTATAGGTGTTTTAGCTTTTATATCTTGTATTTCTTTAATTATTATTCGTTTACTTAGTATAGGTATATATGCTTTTCCTCTTGTATATTTGCAATCTATGATATGTTCTTTCTGGCTAACTACATAGTATTCTTCTTTGTCTTTTAAACCAATTTCTTAAAGTAGGTATTTCAAGTACTTTTTCAACACTTAAGTCTAATTCTTTTCCTTTTATTTGTTCAAAAATTGTATTATCAAATATAATTTTTTGGTCTGATAATTCTTCATTTTGATAATCTTCTTTAGATATTATTTTTATCTCATCTTCAGACATTATATTTCTTCATCTGTTTCATTATTATCTAGATTAATATTTTCTTCTTCATTTTCAGTTTCTATGTCTGATACTTCATATACACTATCGTTTTCACTTAATTTATAGTCTACGTATTCTATTTGCATATATTTGTCATTATCTATAATTACTTCTGTAATTTTCTTCCTTTTCGGATCTTTCGGTAGTTTACAATCTCTAGCTAACTGTCCTATCTTTCCGCAATTATAACCAGTACATTGGGATATTTTTCTTTTTGGTCTATATGGTCTTTTTATTTTATAATTTTTTATATAATATCTTCGTCTTGGTTTCTTATATTTATATTTGGTTTTAGTTTTTCTATAATTTTTATACCTTTTAGGCTTTTGATTTTTATTTGTACATCCAAACTGTGGTACTATATTATTTTTACAACAGGCTAAATTTTTGTTTAGTACTTTTTCCATTTTTAATTTTTCTTTTTGGTTTTCACATAGTTGTATGAACCATTGATGTAAAAATTTTATTCTAGCTCCTAAAGTATCTACTAATCCTTCACCATTCCAATCTTTAATTATTTTTGTGCTAAATGGTTCTGGTAATTTTGTAAAATATTGTTGTCTTATTTCTTTTGCTTCATATAAATTGTATTTTGCTTTGTAATAGTATTCCTTAAATGCACAAGTGTATTCTTCTATATAACACATTTTACATATAGCTAATTTTGTCATAAGTTGTCTATTTATTATTTTTTCTCTGTTTTGTTCTGTTATATCTGTGGTCATACCTCCAAATTCATTTCTTATTGTTGATTCATATTTATCTAGTATATGTATATTTGTTGCTGATGGAGATCCATCCATTTTCTTGTCACTTCTAAGTACTTCTAAACTTTCTAAGGGTAGATTTTCTATCCATAATCTTGTTGTTCCTACAAATGTTCTTTCTATATACCTTGGTGTTTCTGTTGTTTTTATTTTGTTATCTATTAGTTGCTTAGATATATTTCCTATCCATAATAATATTGCGTTATTTATATCTGTAACACAATCTAGATCTAAGAAATTATATTGTTCATTTATTGATTTTGGTGTCCAATTTTTATTTAATCTACTATTCCATATTGCATAGTTCTATCTGATTGCTGATAACTTTCTGTATAATAAGTTGGTGGTGTCCATCTGAGACTAATTCTAGGACTATTTCTGGGACTATTGTCTGGAGTTTTAACTCTTGACGTACTAGGTCGATTCATATCTCCTGTGTTTATTTCTAATTTTTCGGTTTATTTACCTGTTCTAGAATTTCTGTGTTATGTCTCACTTATATCACTTATTTCTGATTTTTGGTCATTTATTGTATCTGATTCATTTTCGTCTATTTCATTTATTTCAAGGTCTTCATTTAGTTTTTGTTCCATCTCTTTTATTTCATTTGTTAATTCTAGTTCTTTTTCCTTTTCTATCTGTTTCTCTTTTTGTTTAGTTTCATATAATAATCTTAACCTAGCTAATTCTTTTTCTAATTCACTTATTCTTGTATTTTTTATTTCTTCTAAATGTTGTACTTCTTGTTTTGCTTGTATTTTTATTTTTTCAATTTCTTTTGATTTGTCTATTTCTTCATTTTCTTTTGTTATTCTTATTATAGTTGTTAGACTATCTTCTAATTTTGTTGTTTCTTTTTCTAACATTAAATATAAATTATTTCCTATTTTTTTATATCGTCTTCCTAGGTTTGAAAATATTATTTTTATCATTAATCCATCTTGATTTTCATGTCTTTTCATCTACTACAAACTCTTCTTTATTCATTATAATTTATAAATTATGTTATGTTGTAATTTATATTCAAGGTGATCTATTTGTATTTCTAACATAAATATAACTTTTCTTTGTGCTAATATTGATTTATTACATACTCCTGCTAACATGTTTTCTATTAATCTTTCTTTCCTATGTTGTAGTTCTTGTCTTTTTTCATCTATATTTCTTATCAATTGTTGCCTATATATTTCTTTGTTCATACTGTTTTTTCAAATAACAAACATATTTATATTCTGTTTTTGAAATTATATTTATCAAATAATTTGTCTTATCGTTACTTGTTTTAGTAAGTTGTGATAGTTTATATTCTATGTATAAGGGTTTTAATTTTTTTCATATCTTTCATACTTTTTTATCTATCTTGCTTTTTGTTATTTTAGTTTCTTTGCTTGTTGTATTATCCATTTGTATTTTTTTGTACAAAATTTTAAAAAGTTTACTTAATTTGTTTGGGTCTTTAATAAATTTTATCTTATAAATATTATTACTTCGTTTATGCCAAATTTCAAACCTTTTTGGTTTAATCATTATATTCTATTTTATCATATTGTTTTATATTTTCTTTAGTTTTTACCCAATATTGTAAATACATATATTTTATCATTGATATCTGAATATATCTATATCATCATATAAATCATTTATGTCATAATAAAATTCATCATAAAAATTATCTTGTATATCTAATTCAGCCCAACCTTGAGTTGTTATTTCTATTATCTCATATGTTACTAATATATCATAAATTGCTCTTTTTATATCTGTATTAAGATCCTTTAAGATATAGAGTATTAATATCTTGTAATTAATATCATCATCCAGTAGATAAGTATTCATTTTTAATTATTTCCACTTTCACTAAAATAATTTTATTCCTTCCAACCTCTTAATGGGATATACTTATTTATTATGTAATAATAATGGTTTAATAATCATCTCGTCTGGTCACTACTACAGTTTTCTTCTTTGATCAGTTACCCTAACAGCGCCTCAACTCTGTTTACTCCCCTAACAGCCTTCTTTGCCTATCGGTTTCAACCTTAGGATGACATAGTCTGGGCATACTGTAATGACCCGTGAGGTTATTTTTGGAAAATTTAAACTATTCGTATAACTTGAGTTAATTTATTTATGAGTAATTGTAGATAAAAAAAATTAATAGATAGTTAGTGGGCTAAAGTGATCAGTTATTTAAGATTTTATACTATTAGGGTCATATATATATATATAAAAATAAAATAAGTTAGTGGTTTTGATCAGTTTAATAAATAATTAATTTAGAAAAGAAGGAAAGACAGAAACCTTACCTGAGCAACGCACGAGAGAGGAAAGGGAAAGAAATTCGATCTCCAGGTAACAAGTAATAGAGCAATTTATCGCAATTGTTTTGTCATATTGACTCTATGTCAAATGGAAATTTTGTATGAATTGAGAATTTGGTTTAGCGGAGTGGTTAATATTTTATTCTTATTTAGTGTGCCATTCGTGGGATTTTGGGACTACTGGAAGCACCATTATTTTATTAGTATTATTATATATAATTAGTATAGTGATAGTGCTTATAAAGTGTTGGTTACAGGGGTGATTTATGATGCTGTGCATCTTTCTGGAGGGTTTGGGACAATATGATACAAAGAAAAGAAAACAGTGTTGTGGCTATTGATATTATTATATATTCTTAGGTTATTAATTTTGTGTGGAACCCTTATAAAAATAATTGTAATTAGTTGAGTCTTTTTTTTTAGTATTTCAATGTGTAATGGTTGTTGTACATGTGTTTATGGAAAACAAGTATTTGGAAAAGCGTATTCAAGGGGTATGAGTGAACTGTTGGGAACGGAGGTTGTGCTCCTTCCGTGAGTAATCGGTAATTTGGATTAAAATTATTATTATCATCACATTCTGAGTTAAGTTTTGGTACATGGGGTAGGTAATTAAATATTAGATTTATAGTATCATATAAATACCATTTGAATATGATACTTAAAATATTAATTAACGTCAATAATTACAAATTTGATTATAAAGTTGGGGTGTATTTTTGGGTCAAGGTTAAACACATAAAAGTGTGAGTGTTGTTAGTTCTGAAAACCTTATTGTGAATATATACTTGAATAGATTCCATTGGTTCAGAAGCTCAACGGAAAGGGAAGGCTCAAGTCCAAGAGTAATTATTCGATTGGCTAAGGCAAGTGGATTTCTAAACTCTTGTTAAGCGTACGAAATTCGTGTATTTCCTTGTGTGATGTTGAGAATGATTTGGAAACTTGTTGTTTATTTGTTGGTGTTGTATTCTTGTTGAAAATTGTGCTTTGTTATCAAATGTTTATCTCCTCCTTTTCATTTGAGCATGTCATTTGCATTGTATCTGAGACATGGTTGTGGTAAGAGGATGTACTATTTTCGAGGGTCGTATCGCGCGCCGCGATGGATATTATATTTCGAGGGACGTATCGCGGCCCGCGAAGGTTACTATTATCGAAGATCGTATCGTGCGCCGCGACAGATGTACGGACAGGTATGTCCCCCATGGGTCCCGGACTGAGAGACAACGGGTGTGTATCGTTAAGAAAGACATGCATCACGATATTTGACATTGCATCTCATGGCACTGCACATTTTTATTATTGATGAACTTGAACATGTGTTTTGCTGATCTTGTGATTGTTTCTCTGTGAAGCTTGTGACTGTTGAATATTGAGTTGTTATTGAAAATGTGTAAACTGTTAGAGTGTGGTTATTGAGTGGTGTGTTTGGTAAACTGTTAGGCTGTAGTGTGGAGGTTTAGATAGGGCGTAAGGAGTACCCGTATTTTGTTTACTTAGCTTGTTTTTAGAGGTTTGCTTGTTGGGTACCGTGTGGTTTGGTACTCACCCCTTGCTTCTTTAAATTTTTGTAGGTTACGAGCCCGGATTTTTGTGATACCTTCCATTCTCTTCGTTTCCGAGGCATCTTGTGGAGGATTGTGAGGTAGCTGCTCGTCATCTCAGCGAACTTTCCTACTCCAGTTTATGACTTTGTTTTTACTTGAAAGACAACTTCATTTTAGACTTCTTTTTTGTTTCAATTCTAATATTTACATTAGAGGCTTGTGCACGTGACAACCTGGTTTTGGGGATTGAATTAATATGACTTGGTTTTTTTTATAGAAATTGTTGTTGGGTTGTCATTTACTTCCGCACTTTGTTAGATATTGGGTTTTAGGCTGACTTGTCTTGGTGGGATAAGACGATTGCCATCACACCCATTTCAGGTCGTGACAAAATGGTATCAGAGCCCCAGGTTGATAGGTCTCACGTGTATACAAGCCGAGTCTACGTAGAGTCTCAAGGATCAGTACGGAGACGTCTGTACTTATCTTTGAGAGGCTACGAGGATTACTAGGAAACTTCTTTTTTGTTCATTCTTTCTCATCGTGCGTAGTCAACTTCTTTAGTACTGAGTTGTTGTATACTCTTTTGACAGATGACGAGGACTAGAACTAATGTTACTGGTGGTAGAGGGGAGGCACTTCCCGAGGCAGTTGTTGAGGCCACAGCTAGAGGTAGGGGTAGATCTCGAGCTAGAGGTCGTGCTAGTAGTACGACAGTAGTCAGAGATCGTGGACGTGGGGCAACACCAGTGAGAGGTCGTGCTAGAGAGGTCTCTACAGAACCTCAGATTGATGACAGAGAGGACCAGGTTCCTCCAGATCCTGTAGTCATACCTTTGCTTCAGGATACACTATTGAGGGTGTTAAGTGTGCTTGAGGGCTTTTCTCAGGGTGGTGGTGCGACTACCACACCATATGACTCCTGTACTAGAGAGGGGGCTCAGACCCAAGAGCAGCAACAAGCTCCAGCTGTTCAAGATGCGGTGGGGCAACTACCAGTAGATCCCGCGGTTCAGAATGATGTTGCACCAGCAGTTGGGGGTCAAGTTGCATCGATGGTTGTTCTGACAGAGGATGAGAAGCGTAGGTATGAGAGATTTCGAAAGATGGACCCACCTCAGTTTCAGGGTGGGAAGAGCGAGGACGCTCATGAGTTTCTAATTACCTGCCGAGAGTTACTAGAGGTGGTTGGATTAGCTGAGTCACATGGGGTTCTATATGCTACACTCCAGCTTCGTGGATCAGCGAGAGACTGGTGGAGGACTTATTCGGGATGTTTGCCAGTTGGATCTCCTCCAGTGACTTGGGAGCAGTTTGCTAGTGCATTCCAAGATCGTTTTATCCCATGGAGCGTGAGAGAGGAGAGTCGCTTGAGGTTTGAGAGTCTGAGACAGGATGGTTTATCGGTTACAGAGTATGAGGCGCGTTTTTGCCAGTTGTCTAGGCATGCGTTGGCCATTATTCCAACTGAGACAGAGAGGATCCGCAGATTTGTGAGGGGATTGACTTTCTCTATCAGGTCAGCTGTGTTTCGGACATCTAGGGAGGGTACTTATTTCCAGTTCATTGTGAGCGCCGCCAAAGAGACGGAATTGATGGAGAGAGAGGAGTTTGGGGACCCTAAAAGAGCTCGTATATCAGGTCAGTTTCAGGGTGCCTCATCTGGAGGTAGGGGATCGCAGAGAGTGAGTGGTTCTTTTCAGCAGCGGGGACCTATTCATGCATCTATGCCGACATTTGAGGGTGGCCAGACATCTAGGGGTTCTTATGGCCCAGATCAGGGCTCATACGATTCACAGCAGCGACCTACAGGGCGAGGAAATTATAGTGGATTTTCAGGGTCCACACAACATTTCCCAGGTCAGAAATTTTGTTTTACTTGTGGAGATCCCAATCATCTAATGCGGCAGTGTACTTCACAAAGGGGTCGTGGTGGGCCTCGACCTAATTCTTCATTCCATACTAGACCACCAGCACCACAGGGTAGAGGTCGTGGCAGAGTTCAGTCAGGTAGAGGTGATAGAGTTTCTAGTAGTGGTGTTGCAGCTCAGCAGAGTGGGGGTAGAGGTACCAGCCAGGATGGAGGCGGACGAGGAGGCCACTGCTATGCTTTCCCCGGGAGACCTGAGGCGGAGACCTCCGATGCTGTTATTACAGGTATCATCCCAGTATGCCATCGACCTGCGTCTGTGTTGTTTGATCCAGGTTCTACATTCTCTTATGTGTCTACGTATTTTGCTGCTAAATTTGATATGATATGTGATAGCATGACTGTACCTATTCGTGTTTCTACACCCGTGGGTAAGCCCTTAGTGGTGGATCGAGTGTATCGATCCTGTCTTGTTTCTTTGGCTGGGTATGACACTTGGGTAGACTTAATCATTCTGGGGATGGTGGACTTTGATGTTATCTTGGGTATGGATTGGTTTTCTCCTTATCATGTTGTCCTTGATTGTAATTCTAAGACTGTGACTTTAGCAATGCCTGGTATTCCGAGGGTTGAGTGGAAGAGTGCTAGTGGTTCTTATCCTAGCAAGGTCATCTCTTTTATCCGTGCTCAGAAATTGGTGGAGAGGGGGTGTTTGTCTTACTTAGCGTTTATTCGGGATACTAGTGTTGAACCACCTTCCATGGACTCTGTTCCCGTGGTTCAGGAGTTTCTCGATGTATTTCCTTCTGATCTTCCAGGTGTTCCTCCCGATAGGGATATCGATTTTGCTATTGATTTGGAGCCGGGCACTAAGCCTATTTCTATACCTCCATATCGTATGGCCCCAGCAGAGTTGAAAGAATTGAAGGATCAGTTGCAAGATTTATTGAGTAAGGGTTTTATTCGCCCTAGTGTATCACCTTGGGGTGCCCCTGTATTGTTTGTGAAGAAGAAGGATGGGACTATGAGAATGTGTATTGATTACAGACAGTTGAACAAAGTAACAGTTAAGAATAAGTATCCTCTTCCACGTATTGATGACTTATTTGATCAGTTACAGGGAGCATCATCATTCTCTAAGATTGATTTGAGGTCTGGGTATCACCAGTTGAAGATTAGGGCATCAGATATCCCTAAGACAACTTTTCAGACTCGGTATGGGCATTATGAATTCCTAGTGATGTCCTTCGGATTGACTAATGCCCCTGCAGCATTCATGGAGTTGATGAATGGGGTGTTTCAACCATACCTTGATTCTTTTGTGATTGTTTTCATTGATGACATCTTGGTTTACTCTAAGACTGAGGAGGACCATGTTCGACACCTGAGGATTGTACTTCAGAGGTTGAGAGAAGAGAAGTTGTATGCCAAGTTCTCAAAGTGTGAGTTTTGGCTTACTTCTGTGACATTCTTGGGACACGTGGTGTCCAAGGAGAGTATTAGAGTAGATCCGGCCAATATTGAGGCAGTTAGGGGCTGGACGCGACCTACTTTACCTACTGAGATTAGGAGTTTTGTGGGATTGGCAGGCTATTATCGGCGATTTGTTCAGAGTTTCTTTACTATTGCAGCTCCATTGACTAGATTGACTCGACATGATGTGGGTTTTCAGTGGTCTGATGAGTGTGAGGAGAGCTTTCAAAAGATCAAGACTTTGTTGACTTCGGCTCCTGTATCGACTCTACCTGAGGAGGGTGTAGATTTTACTGTGTATTGTGATGCTTCAGGAGTTGGTTTGGGTGGTGTGTTGATGCAGGAGGGGAAAGTGATTGCTTATGCTTCTAGGCAGTTGAAATCCCATGAGAAGAACTACCCTACTCATGATTTGGAGTTGGCGGCTGTGGTATTTGTACTTAAGTTATGGCGTCATTATTTGTATGGGGTGCATTGTGAGATCTTCACTGATCATCGGAGTCTTCAGTATATCTTTAGCCAGAGGGATTTTAACTTGAGGCAACAGAGATGGCTTGAGTTGCTGAAGGACTATGATGTGACCATTCTGTATCATCCTGGAAAGGCAAATGTTGTGGCCGATGCTCTGAGTAGGAAGACTCCTAGCATGGGGAGTCTTGCAGCGCTTAGTATTATGGAAAGACCATTGGCTATAGATGTGCAGATATTAGCTAACAGTCTTGTCCGCTTGCAGATTTCAGAAGAGAGTGATGGGATGATTGCGTTTATTGAGGCTCGGTCTTCTTTAGTCGAGCAAATCCGTGCACACGAGTTTGATGATGAAAAATTATGTCTCATTCGAAACAAAGTATTGAGAGGGGAAGCTAAGGAGGCTGTCCTTGATTCGGCTGGTGTATTGCGGATCGGAGGCAGAATTTGTGTGCCCAGGACAGGCGATTTGATTAGATTGATTCTTGAGGAGGCCCATTGTTCTCGGTATTCCATCCACCCGGGAGTGGCGAAGATGTATCATGATCTGAGTCAGCATTACTGGTGGTGTGGGATGAAGAGACATATTTCAGACTTTGTTTCGAGGTGTTTGACTTGCCAGCAGGTCAAGTGTGAGCACCAACGGCCCGGGGGTGTATCTCAGAGGATGCCTATTCCTACTTGAAAGTGGGAGCGGATTACTATGGACTTTGTCGTGGGTTTGCCTACCACAGTGGGTGGTTATGACTCTATTTGGGTCGTTGTTGATAGGCTGACCAAGTCTGCCCACTTCATCCCGGTTCGGGTGAAGTATACAGCAGAAAAGTTAGCTGAGCTATATATCAGTCAGATTGTGCGACTACATGGAGTTCCTATTTCTATCATATCAGATCGAGGTTCACTATTTACTTCTCATTTCTGGAAGGCATTACAACATGGTCTGGGTACTCAGTTAGATATGAGTACGGCATTTCACCCTCAGACAGATGGTCAATCTGAGCGGACCATTCAGGTATTGGAAGATATGCTTTGAGCGTGTGTGATCGATTTTGGTGCTAGATGGGATCAACATTTACCCTTAACGGAGTTTGCCTATAATAACAGTTATCACTCTAGTATCTAGATGGCCCCATTTGAGGCGTTGTATGGAAGACGGTGTAGGTCTTCGATAGGTTGGTTTGATTCGACGGAGATGGACTCTTTGGATACAGACTTGCTTAGAGATGCTATGGAGCAAGTCCGTATGATTCAGTATAGATTATTGACAGCTCAGAGCCGACAAAAGAGTTATGCAGACCGGAGAGTTAGAGCTTTGGTGTTTATGGAGGGTGATCATGTTTGGCTCCGAGTATCACCCATGAAGGGTGTGATGAGGTTTGGAAAGAAGGGCAAGCTTAGCCCTAGGTTCATTGGACCTTTTGAGATTTTGAGCCGAGTGGGAGAGGTGGCCTATAAGTTAGCGTTGCCACCTAGTTTGTCAGCAGTTCATCCTGTTTTCCATGTCTCTATGCTTCGGAAGTATATTCCGGACGAATCTCATGTGCTTTCACTTGACTCTGTGGAGTTGGGTCCAGACTTGACATTTGAGGAGGAGCCTATAGCTATTTTGGATAGGCAAGTTCGAAAGCTTAGGACCAAAGAAATTGCTTCAGTGAAGGTGCAATGGAAGCACCGATCAGTGGGAGAGGCAACTTGGGAGACAGAGTCTGACATGCGTGCCAGATATCCTCAACCTTTTTAAGTTTCAGGTACTTTCTTTTACCTTATGTTCGAGGACGAACATGATTTTTAGTGGTGGATAATGTAATGACCCGTGAGGTTATTTTTGGAAAATTTAAATTATTCCTATAACTTGAGTTAATTTATTTATGAGTAATTCTAGATAAAAAAAATTAATAGATAGTTAGTGGGCTAAAGTGATCAGTTATTTAAGATTTTATACTATTAGGGTCATGTATATATATATAAAAATAAAATAAGTTAGTGGTTTTGATCAGTTTAATAAATAATTAATTTAGAAAAGAAGGAAAGGCAGAAACCTTACCTTAGCGACGCACGAGAGAGGAAAGGGAAAGAAATTCGATCTCCAGGTAACAATTAATAGAGCAATTTATCGCAATTGTTTTGTCATATTGACTCTATGTCAAATGGAAATTTTGTATGAATTGAGAATTTGGTTTAGCGGAGTGGTTAATATTTTATTCTTATTTAGTGTGCCATCCATGGGATTTTGGGACTACTAGAAGCACCATTATTTTATTATTATTATTATATATAATTAGTATAGTGATAGTGCTTATAAAGTGTTGGTTACAGGGGTGATTTATGATGTTGTGCATCTTTCTGGAGGGTTTGGGACAATATGATACAAAGAAAAGAAAACAGTGTTGTGGCTATTGATATTATTATATATTCTTAGGTTATTAATTTTGTGTGGAACCCTTATAAAAATAATTGTAATTAGTTGAGTCTTTTTTTAGTATTTCAATGTGTAATGGTTGTTGTACATGTGTGTATGGAAAACAAGTATTTGGAAAAGTGTATTCAAGGGGTATGAGTGAACTGTTGGGAACGGAGGTTGTGCTCCTTCCGTGAGTAATCGGTAATTTGGATTAAAATTATTATTATCATCACATTCTGAGTTAAGTTTTGGTACATGGGATAGGTAATTAAATATTAGATTTATAGTATCATATAAATACCATTTGAATATGATACTTAAAATATTAATTAATGTCAATAATTACAAATTTGATTATAAAGTTGGGGTGTATTTTTGGGTCAAGGTTAAACACATAAAAGTGTGAGTGTTGTTAGTTCTGAAAACCTTATTGTGAATATATACTTGAATAGATTCCATTGGTTTAGAAGCTCAATGGAAAGGGAAGGCTCAAGTCCAAGAGTAATTATTCGATTGGCTAAGGCAAGTGGATTTCTAAACTCTTGTTAAGCGTATGAAATTCGTGTATTTCCTTGTGTGATGTTGAGAATGATTTGGAGACTTGTTGTTTATTTGTTGGTGTTGTATTCTTGTTGAAAATTGTGCTTTGTTATCAAATGTTTATCTCCTCCTTTTCATTTGAGCATGTCATTTGCATTGTATCTGAGACATGGTTGTGGTAAGAGGATGTACTATTTTCGAGGGTCGTATCGCGCCCGCGATGGATATTATATTTCGAGGGACGTATCGCGCGCCGCGAAGGTTACTATTATTGAGGGTCGTGTCGTGCGCCGCGACAGATGCATGGACAAGTATGTCTCTCATGGGTCCCGTACTGAGAGACAGCGGGTGTGTATCGTTACGAAAGACATGCATCACGATATTTGACATTGCATCTCATGACATTGCACATTTTTATTATTGATGAACTTGAACATGTGTTTTGCTGATCTTGTGATTGTTTCTCTGTGAAGCTTGTGACTGTTGAATATTGAGTTGTTATTGAGAATGTGTAAACTGTTAGAGTGTGGTTATTGAGTGGTGTGTTTGGTAAACTGTTAGGCTGTAGCGTGGAGGTTTAGATAGGGCGTAAGGAGTACCCGTATTTTGTTCACTTAGCTTGTGTTTAAAGGTTTGCTTGTTGGGTACCGCGTGGTTTGGTACTCACCCCTTGCTTCTACAAATTTTTGTAGGTTACGAGCTCGGATTTTTGTGATACCTTCCATTCTCTTCGTTTCCGAGGCATCTTGTGGAGGATTGTGAGGTAGCTGCTCATCATCTCAGCGAACTTTCCTACTCCAGTTTATGACTTTGTTTTTACTTGAAAGACAACTTCATTTTAGACTTTTATTTTGTTTCATTTCTAATATTTACATTAGAGGCTTGTGCACGTGACAACCTGGTTTTGGGGATTGAATTAATATGACTTGGTTTTTTTTAATAGAAATTGTTGTTGGGTTGTCATTTACTTCCGCACTTTGTTAGATATTGGGTTTTAGGCTGACTTGTCTTGGTGGGATAAGACGAGTGTCATCACACCCATTTCGGGTCGTGACACATACTTATTCGCAGAATATTTCTATAGCAAACTTTCAAAAGATGGTTATTATAATATGATTAAAACATGATAAGTAACCATACTCAACAAGAGATTATTAGGAATAAATAGATTTAGCTACTCATTAACATAAACGAATATACCCTTTCTTGTAGATTTGTCATCTTTGAATTTTCCATATCTTATTTTCTGTGAACTAGCTCTGATACCAATGTGGGGTGGAAGCGATATTAGAGAGATGTAGTAGAGAGGAAAAAAGGATTGATTTTATTATGATGGAAAGCCCTCTATTTATACTACTAAATTTACATATCTGGCCAATATAAGTGGCCAACATTTACTTTACACAGGGCCTAATTATATTTGGCCGACACTAAAAACAAATCAAAATTATATATTAATGTATATTTTGCAACTTGAACACAAAAATACTGTTAACGATTGCTATTTTATATTTGTTAGTGTAATTTTTTAGAATATAAAGGAAATATGGAGAACATTAGTTTTCTAATAATGATTTTTGGAAGATGGAACGAAGAGCTACATTGATTATACAATACATATAATTATGGTGAAGAAATATACAATATTTAGAGATTTAGTGGATGAAGTTGCTAAATAATTATGTATTCAGATGAAAATCCATATTTTTACATAAATTATGTATTCATTTTAATATATTACTTTAAAATGTTCTTGTATACTCATTTGAAAGTAAACATGAATACATCAAACTGATTTGTAAAACTTAATGATGTCTAGAATATAAAATTCAAGGTATATAATTATGATGACTAATTAACTTTAGAAGAAATACAAAGTCGTATGATTTTGAAATTGAATTCCAGAATAATCAAATACATAAATACAAACCTTATTTGTAGCTCGTTTGGATGAATACCAAATTAAAAAGAACTGAAAATATTTTTGATATACTAAGTGAACTTAAATACAAAATGTATAAAATGAAATACAAAACTAGTTGATATACAATTATGATGAACCGAAAACTGTTTTGGCATATACTAACAACCCTCACTTGTTTTAGTTTATTTTCAACCATAACCATTTGTAATTAGTACTCTACGAAGAGATACAAACTAGAATGTACGGAATGGAGTTCAAAAAACATAATATACACTAAAATAAATAATATATGTCAAACCTTTTTAATGATAAATTCAAACTTCATAAGGTTAAAGAGTTGATTTTTATAAATAATCTATTACAAAAATATCAATGTACAATAGACAAAATTATTTAGAGCCAAACAAGATTAGCAAGACTAAAACTAAACAACTATTGTATTTCAATTATTTCATTATCCTTGTGAACTATGTGAGGTCTGTTATGCCTCGGAGGTGCCTCACACTCACTAATGACTCGACATCTAGTGGTCATAGTTCCAAAGAAATGCAGTGTATCTTGATCGTAGAAATATTGCATCGAAGTTACCTACTGAATTTCCTTTTTCATAAGGCAACCGCTCAGCATAAGCAAACATATAAATATTGCAATTTCTACATACAACAAATTAACAAGAGATAAAATTAAAATACATAAATAAATGAAAATACTAAATTCAAAATAATACACCAACTTACAAGCTATCATGTGGCTGTTGATGTATGTTTTCAATTAATTCTATGTCAAAGAACTCATTTCATCTTGAGGTATGGCATAGTTAATACAAATTCATCGAATAAAAAAAGCATATATACAAATTGAAATATAATCAGTATTCTTAAAAGCATTAATACAAAATACAAAGAGAATATTACTGAAGTAACATGTAACATAGAAATCACGCAACACAAATATATCATAATGAATACAAAATCACAAAAATAAAGCATGAATATTATCTGAAATAGCATGAATAATCTTAAAAATGAATACACCTAGATAAAGTAAATATGTATTTTTAATTTCATAGCTAGAAAAGATTAAATTTATATGATGATTGATGATTCCATATACGTGGGTATAATATCAACACTAATAGCATGTCCACAAATACAAAAATAATAATTAAACAATACAATCCATAATAACAATTACATGTTATTCATAGACAATAGCAACACTATTCTAAATCAAGACACATACTTTTTCGATTTTGAATACAAAGACAATTGTTACAAATACTCTGATCCAATCTATTAGAAAAATCAAAATTTTATGTGTTTGAACAATTTCAATTGAACATTCAAATATTGTAATGGTAATATATTTAATGATCTTACTATTTCATAAAGATAATTAAATACCGCTTTATCAACTATTTGGTCTTCGTTATTCTTTTTGAATTTCCCACCGCAAAGATTCTACATCGGTTCTAAACTTAAGGAAGATTTTGTATACGGATTTGGTCATGTACATGCTTAGATCGACTCTCTTCCGCAAGTTTTAGTCGTTGATCCAATCTTATCTATCATTCCTTGAGTAATAAATAGATTAAATCGAACCAACATCTATCAACTACCAACAAGGAGTCGTTTTGGTTAAACATTTTGGTTAGCAGGCAGGTTGTGTTGGGAAAGACAAGGCACTAACAAAGAGTGCCTGACAGGATAACAGCGGAAGAATACCCAAGTCTATACTTTCCCTTTTCGATTTGAACCAAGAGAAAAACAACTACAAGCAATATGATAGTAAGGCAGCAAGTAATTCAACCAAACAAATATAACAAGGCAATAATAAACCAATCACACAAGACACCAAGATTTACGTGGAAAACCTTTGATATGAAGAGTAAAAAATCACGAGACCAAAAGCTCCACTATAATCACCAAGAGTTACAATATTGTTCTCCAAAATTGTCCACAAAACAAGTATCAAACAACGAGCAACAAAAAAATTAGATTGCACCAAATCTAGAGAATTAAAGGAGCAAAATCACCAATTTCGCAGCTACTGTTCACGACAGGAAAACTGAAGATGCAGGCCACCAAATCCAACTCTGTCAGTTCCTAATCAAAGCTTGAAATGAAGATAATATGCTGTCCAAAAATCAGCTCAATCGGACAAGAAACGAAGCGGAAATCGCAATTTGAAGTTGGCTGTTAGGGCTGAATTTTGACTGCGAAAACTGCTCTCTTTCTCTCTTTTTGGCTGCTGAAAAAACTCTCTGTGTATATGAAAATAAGACCAAAATAGGCTTATATTTGCCTCATAAGAATGGGTCTATGAGCAAAAATGGGTTGGTCCAAAATGAGCTTTTATTTATCCACATAGGAAGGGAAAAAAGGCCCATAACCCAACAGGTTGCTTATTACTATTATACATAATTCCCTTTTCTTGTAGGTAATCATAATGTGTTATTAGGTATTTTATAGTATATGATAAATATATCTTGTTAGGTGTTAATTCTTTATATAGTAAGACTCATATGATTTAGGTATTTAGATTCCACTTCATTAGTGCGGATACGCTTTGAACAAGAAACATGAGAAATTGCTAAAAAATTAATGATAAAGTCAGATACCTCTTGTAATCCTCTTAGAATCGTTCATTAAAGAGGGTTTTTGAGGTTTTCAATATCCAAAACCCTAAATGAAATTGAAGAAGGTACTACTCCACTAAACAAACAAAAATTTTGAAAGATTTAAACAAAAAAAATCAACAAATTTAAAAATCGAATAAAAATGCATACCTTAATGAAAGGGATTGTTATAAATATCTCTAGAGATATATTTTTCATATTTTGAAGAAAAAATCAAAAAAATGAAAGAGAGAGAATATGGGATTGGAAGAATGGAAGAACTGAATTAGAAAAATTACTATTTTTGAAAACGTACGAAAGAGAATGTATTGGAAACGTGTGATTAAGGGAATGTGAGATTAAAAAAAGAACTAAAAAAAGGATACACTTTATTTTATAAAATATTGATATTTTGACAATTTTAATAATATTTATAAAGAATAATTTTTTATTAATTATGTCAGGATTTTTGACTCGATTACTAATTTTTCCTTCATTCTCCTGACCCTATCGCGTACTGTTCTTCTTTCTTTCAGATGCGAAATCCAGCGATTCCGGCGCAAGTAGAGTCCCGACGCTGTTCATCGCAAATCGCGAGCCCAGTCCAGCGAAATCGACCGGAGTCCGTCGTTCTCGCGTACGGAACCAGGTGTCGAAATCTCCCGTCTCTTTCGTCCTTTGCTTCGAATCGGATGACTATCTTCATTCTTCCGTTGAGAATTGTAGAGGTATTGGTACAAAGCTAGCAGCCTTATCTTATCTTTCGGGGGGAGATTTTTGAATTTTGATTTTCAAAAACTTATCCCGTTTTCCCCTTTCAAAATATGCCCTAATTTCCCCCATATAAAAACCTCCCACTTATTCACTATTTGAGGTTGACGAGGAGAGCTGGAGAATAAAGGGAGGTAGAGAAAATGATAGTTTAGAGAGAAAGGATTTTCTGAGGTCGAGAGTAAAAACTTGAACAAAAAAAAAACATTCTCGATTAGAATACAAAAGGATTTGAGTCTCTTTGGAATCTGTTTGTTCTTTCATGCATCTTTGGAGCTCGCTGAAGTTTTCGGAATTTACAGTGTGGTGGTGGAAGTTCTGATCGAGTCCGGACTCGTCTCAGTTTGCTGCTCCGAAAGAGGTAAAAATGACTTTAGTTTTTCTTTGTTATTTTATGATTAAGAGTTTTATGAGTTTTGCGATTGAAGCAATGAACTGCTATTCCAAATTCACTTCATAGTTTCAATATAGCTTGGTTTTGTTCTGAAAAGTCGATTGATTCTCGATTTAGTTATGCTTGAGTAGCCTATGTTCTTTTGGTTCGAGATGAGTTTGATGACTGTTTGGTTATGTTTTCTCTGTTTGCTCATGTTCTAGATTGATTATTTTTGGAATATGTGCGATCACTATCGGTCAACGGACCAGGTCCCTTGACACAGCAAGAACAGTGCTGAAGATTAAATAATATAAAGAACACAACACAAGCAGTTTACGTGGAAACCTCCTTGCTCAAGGGAGTAAAACCACGACTTGTTGCACAGGATTTACAACCGTCTTCACTAATCTTCTCAAGCAAAAGTGAAACTCTGTTACAATCAATGTGTGAAAAAGTTATTAATCTCACGATCAAGTAATCTACCTATTACTTGAAGAGCCTAAGCGGATACAACACCGCCCACTAAACCACCTAACTCTAGATGACTTAGAATTTGACTAAGCAACAAACTAATATTGCCCACTAAATCAGTTAATCTTAACTGATTTAGACTTTTACAAACCCAAAACAAATATCTGAATCCTTTATAGATTAGGAACAAATTTACAATGTAAGTACATAAATACAAAGCTCTAAATACAACAAAGATTCTTCTTTACTCTATCAGGTCCTTCTGTTGAGTTGAGCAATGTTCTTCCTTGAAAATGACCTTTTGTTCAAGCTTGTGAATTTTCAGAGAAAATCCAAGTTCAATTTGCCAAGTCTCAAATTTGTGTTTGTTGGAAAGAGATAATATAATTTCCCACAAATTCGTTGAAGTCATCCCATTGGCTGAAGGGCTGCTGTTAGAAAAGTTGTGCACCTACCGCATCAGAGATGACAACTGTCTTTTCGTCCTTTTCACGTCTTAGTCTTGCGGGTACCATGTCCCTTGCTTGCGGGAACCAGGTTGCAAACTTCTATATAAGTTCTTGAAAAGGCTTGCTGACTGACTTCTTTCTTTGGATGAATGAATATAATATGGTGTTTGTCATGCTAAAAGTATCAAACATAAAGAGTTATTATCCGTTGGACAAACACCTTCCTCCATTCTGATTGGTGTAGTACACTGACGTCTTATCAACCTCTCATGACAGCTTTACAGATGTAACCAATTATATATCTGATGGAGGAAACTCTGTCTGGTACCAGGTCCCTGCATTTGTGAGATACTGAAACATACAATCTCGTCCACTCTTCTTATTGGTGTAGGATACTACACTTTCACCTACCACCTGACATGACAGCTTTTATGACTGTACCCCATTTGTATCTGGACGAGAGCACTCTGCCAGGAACTAGGTCCCCGCATTTGTAAGAATCATCAAAACACGTAGAATATAACAATTATAGTCTTCCATCCATTCTAATATAACTTGATTATTATTTATATCCTATTTCGAACACTGGTATGTTTTAGCCTTTTGAAGTTGTTCATTCAAGTTAGTATCAACATGCTCTCATACTTATCAGAGTACTATACAGTTTCTGTATTTATTCAGATGGCTACTAACCCATCCTCTGTATCCATCTCAGTTTCATTCATGTTTTATCACTAAATCTGTGTTTCAATGTGAGGTTATGTTATTTTCAAGAGTTCAGTTGTTTGTCATTCTCCTTTTATTTTATTTTACTTCGACTAGTGTTCTTAATCTTGATCTCTTCAAGTCTTCTGAAATTGGACCTCATCGAAAGTTTGAGTTCTTATAATTGTATACATGTTTAGTAGCTTCTCTTATCTTAGTATTTGTTCACTGTTTTATAGTTAATACAAAGGGCTGATCTTTGTTTAAATTTAGCTTTTTGAGTTTGATCGATTTCTCATCTTCTTTAGTTTCCAGTTGATTTCTTGTTGTTTAGTCATAGACTTTGATGATTTGTTTAGTATTTAAGTTACAAATATTGGCCCCTTTTTGGAAGTAAAATGTCGTTATGGTGTACTTAATTTTATGTTAGCTTGTTTGCCTCTCCATAAACACATCAGTATGAATTTTACTCCATTCTTAAGCAAATACGAATGTGTTTGCCTCAGTTAGTCATTACATTTTGTTCTAATTGTGATATATTAGTTGTTTATGTGAAAAAATTGAATTGTACTTGTGCAATTAATTTAATCATGTCATTGTTTGAAATTCCCATGTGCTTAACTCATTTTCCTTTCCAAAGCTAATTACTCCCCTCTGTTTGAAATTGTTTGTCATGTTGCGTTTATCGAAAGTTCATTTGATTAATTTTCAAAGGTAAATTAGATCACGTTAATTTGATATTTTAAATAAAAAAAATTAGATATTCTAAAACTACATGAAAAGTATTATAAATTATAATTTTCTGCATTTTAATTTGATTGAAAAAATAAATCTTAAAATGTTAGTCAAAGTTTTTATAGTTTGATACTTTAAATCTTAAAATAGAAACCATGACAACACAATTTTTATAATTTTATTTTAATTTGTTTCATGCATGTGGATTTGTCAGTATCTCCCTGATTTTCACATTTTGTGGTATAAACATGTTTTTGTTTTTTATTTGGGAGCCAACTGGAAGTTGAGACACTTCGTTAATTGCCATATTCTTTTCAACATATACATTGAGTAATGTTTTCGTGTAACTTTGTTTTTAGAAGACATTTAAGAGAGTACGAATTTTCTTTCTTTTTTTTTTTTACACATGATGCTTGGCGGGGTCCAAATTGGACTTTTTTCATCACTTCTGGCATTCTAGAGTATCGAGTCAACCTTACTTGTTCGAGTGAAAAGGAGGAAAAGTTACATGTCCCCAAGTTGAAGAGATTGGGCCAGAAAAGCCCACATTTATTCTCAAGATATTTGTATTTTGTTTTTGGAAAAATTACTTAAATATACTCCTTTAATTACCTTAATAACCATTTATCCCTACTTATTATAAAAATTTGAGATAATGCACAAGTACCCCTCAATCTATGCTTGAAATCTCAGAGACACACTTATGCTATATTAAGGTTCTATTACCCCTGAACTTATTTTGTAAATAATTTTTTGTCCCCTTTCGGTCTACGTGACACTATCTTGTGAGTTCAATGATGGTTGACTTTTTTTTTTCAAACTAGTGTCACAAAGGCTGAAAAGGGGTACAAAACTACTTATAAAATAAGTTCAGGGGGTTAATAGGACCTTAGTATAGTATAAGTGTGTCTCTGGGATTTTGGACATAGGTTGAGGAGGTACTTGGACATTATCCCTAAAAATTTCAAAAATCTCTTATTTCCCCCAATTAAAAAAATATGAAAGATACATATAGATTTCCCACCCTTTTTTCAGCCAATTGGCAAGTTTTACTGTACCAAAATAAAATCCTATTTTCAAGCTACCCACTTCCTCATTAACAGTCCCAATTAAAAGTTACCATATTAAATTTTATTTCTTTTTTTATTTCCCCTTAGTTTAGGAGGATAATTTTCTCTCACAACACGTCTTAGGAGCAGATTTTACTCTAAATTTGAATTCCAGTAGAATTTTGCAGCCATATCAATTTGGTTTTCTGTAGGAGTCTCCATCAAGTATTTAAATTTCCAAGTTTTTAAAGGGTAAAAATTTTAGTCTCCTTTTTTATCTTCATCGTGTGCTTTTACAAATAATATGGAAGAGGGTAAATCTGGAGATGGTGATTCTAAACGTGTGTATGATTCAAATGATGAAATGTGGGCTGAGAATAGATCCAAGAGATTGCATGACCCATTATCGATGAAGAATAAGAATGTAGATGCGCCAAAGAAAAAGACTAAAGAAATCCATAAAAAAGGCCAAGAAAAGTTACACATGTTGTTTCCAGACCCACACTTCTTAAGGTATGTGTTTAAAATTCATAATTTTGTGTTTTGTTGATAAAACCCTAATTTTAAATTGTTGCATGTGTTTGTAAAATGAAATTAAAAGTCATTTAACAATGAAGAGTGATTCACTAACTTTAAATTAAGTATAACCATCATGTTTGTACAATTTTAAGGTGTATCAGATACATAATGTTTATCACTAATTTTGAGTTGTGTATTAGTGAAAGCACCATGTTTGTACATTTTTAAGGTTTTTCAGTAAATTTGTGTTATCTATTAGTAAAAACATCATGCATCTGATACACCTTATGAAGAACACATGATGCTTTACTAATAAATAACACAAATTTACTGAAAAACCTTAAAAATGTACAAACATGGTGCTTTCACTAATACACAACTCAAAATTAGTGATAAACATTATGCATCTGATACACCTTAAAACTGTACAAACATGATCGTTATACTTAATTTGAAGTTAGTGAATCACGCTTCATTGTTAAATGACTTTTAATTTCATTTTACAAACACATGCAACAATTTAAAATTAGGGTTTTATCAACAAAACACAAAATTATGAATTTTAAACACATACCTTAGGAAGTGTGGGTCTGGAAACAACATGTGTAACTTTTCTTGGCCTTTTTTATGGATTTCTTCATTCTTTTTCTTTGGCTCAACTACATTCTTGTTCTTCATCGATAATGGGTTATGCAATCTCTTAGATCTGTTCTCAGCCCACATTTCATTATTTGAATCATACACACGTTTAGAATCACCATTTCCAGATTTACCCTCTTCCATATTATTTGTAAAAGCACACGATGAAGACAAAAAAAGGAGACTAAAATTTTTACCCTTTAGAAACTTGGAAATTTAAATACTTGATGGAGACTCCTACAGAAAACCAAATTGATATGGCTGCAAAATTCTACTGGAATTCAAATTTAGAGTAAAATTTGCCCTTAAGACGTGTGGTGAGAGAAAATTATCCTCCTAAAACGTGGGGAAATAAAAAAGGAATAAATTTTAATATGGTAACTTTTAATTGGGGCTGTTAATGGGGAAGTGGGTAGCTTGAAAATAGGATTTTATTTTGGTAAAATAAAACTTGTCAATTGGTTGAAAAAGGGGTGTGAAATCTATATGTATCTTTCATATTTTTTTAATTGGGGAAATAAGGGATTTTTGAAATTTTTATAATAAGTAGGGATAAATGATTATTAAGGTAATTAAAGGAGTGTATAAACAGGGCATGAATTATGTTATTAAAAAAATACCAGCACATCCATTGAGGTTTGGAGCGACTTTTGATTTTGTGAATAAAATCAAATTGTCAATAAAGGATGAAGGCGTTGCAATTTTCAAGAAAACAATTTTTGGACCATATTTGGAAATTCCAAAATGTAATTTCCAGGTTCAGATTACTAAGTGTTTGATGTTGTTGGAGGTGCGACATGAAAATAAAGATGTACTACATGTCCGTCATGCTAATGGGAATGTATTGGTGTTTGGTATGAAGGAATTTGTCATTGTAACTGGCCTTAAATGCAAAGGAAATGTTAAGGATTTATCATATCCTAATTCCACTCCGAGCCGATTATTACAAAAATATTTCTCTAATTGTCTTAACGGGTATAACCAAGAGTCGATTGATACAGCGCTTTGCAATGGGTAATTGGGAGACCACACAGGAATCTGTGGAAATGGCAATACTATACTTCATCAATACTTTCATGTTATGCCATCTTGGTGAGACCTTTATACGTATAGAAGAATTTCTAATGGTCGAAGATGGTAGGTATGAAATGTATCCTTGGGGTCAGATTGAATTTAATAAGTTGATTACATCACTCAGGCAAGACTTCAACCAAAGCAAACAGATGTATCGCTTATTTGGTATGCCTTATGCATTCAACGTTTGGATTTACGAATGTGCATCTACTCTAAGTCCAGACCTTGCTGTTAAAGTAGTGAATGGTATTCCGAGGATATGTAATTGGACTGTGGTGGCTGAAAAGCCAAAATATGAAAAGTTAATGTCTAGCATTTTCTTCGAAGTAACATTAATTTTAAATTATCTTTTAATAGTGGATCAATAAGCCTTATAATTTTTGTTGTAAATAACAGTTTTTTTGTTATACATATATTGTTATAACATTAAACCATTTTAATTGCAGAATATTAATTTAAACATTGTACCAACGCCAGATGAGGTGGAAGCCTTGATTTACCTAATAGTCAAGAGGTCAACAGAAATGAACTATCCACGCCAACTGTTGGTGCAAAAAAAGTGCAAACTAAAGATAAGTCAGGTTTTGGGGATTTTTCAACAAGCCCTCCTGGTCATTTATTGAAGATCATCACATGTATATGATGCATCATCTCTACCACCACCCAAGAGGAGAAAGAATACTAATACACATAAAACAAAGGGTTCGAAAACTTTGTCAAAGCAGTTAAAGCCACAATTAAATCAGTCATTCTCAATGCCAGCTGAAGAACCTAACCCGCATGCTAATGTATCTTCTGCCCATGTATCTTCACAAGTCCCAAAAGATAAGTCTGTATATCCTGATATTGAAGAACTGAAACAACATATGAAGGAATACGTAAGTAACGATATTTATTTTTTTAATGTTAATTCATAAATATAAAACTGAATGTATAATTTTTTTTGAATAGGTTGACAGTAAATTTGAGTATCTTGTGAATTTGATAAAGGCAAATCACATTGAGGTGATGAATTCTAAGAGTAGGGAGGATGGCCAACAACCAAACGTAATGTATTGTGTATGTGTATTTTCGTTGTGTGTTATAATTTTCATAGGTCATTATGTTACAAATTCATTTAATAAAGGATATGGGCGGCAAGTCTACACCGCACATGGTTGAAGTTTCCAATAAAGAAGACAATGATGGACACCAAGCAACCTCTCCGATACAAATGGAATTTGATGTTGACAATCAGGTTTAATTTACTTTATTAATTTTGTATATAAAATTATATAATTTATCATTAACTTATTTTTCTTAAAAAAATAAAGACTGAAGATACATTGAAGAATCATCAAGTAATGAAGGACGTTTCAGAACTTCAATCCCCAAATTTAAATAGTCATCATACTGATGAAACGTGTGAACACAGTAAGGTAATTATAGCAGATTAATTTCATTATTAGTATTCATCCAATTTTCAGTGATACATGAAAATGTGTCAGTATGATACTTTTAATTTTAATTATATTATTATGATACATTGTTGTTTTATTTGATCATTGTGATACATTGCAGTTTAATCGGATTAATATGATTCATGTTTTTTACTGTTCACATATGTATTTTTTGTCAAGTTAATGTGTATTACTGTACTTTTTTATTTAGTGTGTACGTTATACAATCCATTGCAAGATACATATCTATGTGACTACATAAATTTGTTTGTCTCATATATACAATTTGTAGTTAACTGTTATCTGTCCTTGATACATTAACAATCATTTTGTGTATAATTATTTGTTGTTTAAGGTATCATAAATTGATCAGTACATTTTTTATTCAGGATGCTTCATCAGCACAAACGCATCATCATTTATTTGAAGGAACAATGAACGAAGACACATGGGTAATTTATTCTTCATGTATCATAACAATACATATGTCTATCAAACTAGTTTTAATTATCAGTGTAAACCATATAGGAATCTACACCATCTGGTTCAATATCTCCAGATACACGAGAAGCCATGAATACATTTATTGTTGATCTAGGAACTCTGCCTATTCATGCAATTCAACAGGAGTTAACCGAAAATCAAAGTTTGCTTTCGGACTGTCAATTACCAATTGATATTCCTATCACAGATATTGTTGTTCAAAGCGAAATAAATACTCCTCATGCACGTATCCGGATGCCTTCGAGAAACTGCAAATCCCCTTATTTAACTTCATTTGGGTCAAGTGAAAAAGGAAAAGTGGTCATGACTGATGTAATTCATCCAAATTTTCCATTTCAAGGATGTGAGATCACAAACCAAGCCCCTTCATATCTGATTGATGAGTTTATTGAGTGGGTTACTACAGGGCTTCTTAAAGCTCATTCAAAAAAGTAAGTTTTATATAATTAACCTGAATCTGTTCAATTTTCAAATTGCAGCTATTGTTAGAATTTTGAATAACGTCTTTTCATTACGCTTAATGTTATAGGAAACCATCAGAAGATAATACAAATCAAGAGCATCTTCATTGGGTTTTGAAATGATGGATTATGTCGTTGCATTTTCGACAAATAAGAATTGGTTTTATGCCATGTCTCAGCCTAAAAACTGTTGGACTGATCAGGTAATTCTGTATATAAATGTTTTTATAATAATGAATATGATACATTGAGTAAATATGTTATATATACATATCAAAATCATATATCACTTTCAGTGTCTAGTATTTTATTTTTGTTAAATGTTTTTCAAATGTATAATTATTTTTATATTTTTTTGTAGCACATTGATGTTATTTTTACTACCTTCGTAAAAAATCAAAACTTCGAAGCATGGATATACAGATACACAACAGTCAATTGTTTGTTCAGCGCACATATCAACAGTACCCATGATAGGTATTATAACAATGAGACTGATGATGATATTAGTACCCAAGAACACCTTGATCGTGCAAGAGTTGTATCAGTACATGAGAGGTCAATAATCAACATCATGAAAGGTTTTTCAATACTAGCTGGATTACCATGGCATTTGGTGGATGATGTTTATATTCCTATTAATTATGATGGAAATTTTCATTGGGTGTTAGTTGTTGTTGAATTGAATAAGAGGTTGATACGCGTGTATGACTCTTCTTTGGGCACAAGAAAACGTGTATATTCTGAGGAGATAAAAAAATTGTCAAGGATGCTACCTTCTTACCTCATTGACAGTGGTTTCTTTGAAAACACTGAGCGGACAAACTGGTTAGTTCTTGATGCATACAAGGACAAACAAACGGGTGTACCTTTAGAGTCACATATTCCTTTCAACATCGAATACGTTGAAGGTATCATGCAACAAGAAGACGATAGCCTGTAAGTATTTCAATTCTTGTATACAATATATGTGTAAGCTATTTTACAAATTTATATTATGTATTTTGTTGTAGGGACTGCGGCTTATATGTAGCTACATTTGCAAAGTTTTTGACTGACCAACTTGTTATACCACCTGATACTGATGGCCATCTTGCAAATTACCTATGCAATAGATATGCAGCATTGTTATGGAGATACGGCAGCGACAAGGTCAATGGTGGATACATAAGTGAGAATGACGATCCACCAAAGCCTAAGGGTCAATTCACAACACCAACTGAAGGTGATATTGTTAACATAAATTAGTAATTAGCAGGGACAGGATGAACAAGTTTTTATGTTGTTTTGTGTCGAAGACAATTATCTTTTGTGTTTTTCTAAAAGTTTATTGGTATTACAATAGTTTGTTAGTTATTAACATTATGTGTTTTCAAGTTATTGTTTTAGACACAATTGTTGTTTATAACGTTAAGGTACAAATTTTTTATTGTTTCAGTTTAAGTATTTTGATAGTTAATTTACAAAATGAAGCATATGACGCTTAAGTTCTAATGTGTATGATACATTATTGTTTAAGTTTTAAGTATTTTCACTTACAAAATGATGTTTATGATACATAAGTTATACTATATACATATACAAATATTGCAATTATATATTAGCAACTTGAATGATATGAATGTATATGATACATCATATACATAAACAAACTAATCACATATTACTATTACAGTGAAAAGCACCACTGTTGAATATAATATATCAAAATTATAGTTCATAAGGCAGTATACACGAAACATGTAGTAAACATTTGAACAAGTCAAGTTTTGGGACTCTTTGGGACTCTTGAATAATTCATAAGGTAGTATATACGAAACATATAACATCATTTCAATCATCTGAACGTATATGATACATAATATACATAAACAAACTCATCTGGAATTACTGTTACATTGAAACCCAACATTGTTGAATATAATATATCAAAATTATAACTCATAAGGCTGTATACACGAAACATATAGCAAACAATTGAACAAGTCAATTTTTTATACACTTGAATAACTCATAAGGCAGTATACACGAAACATATAACATCTTTTCAATAATATGCATGTATATGATACATCACATACACAAACAAACTCATCTATAATTACTGTTACATTGAAACACACCACTGTTGATTCTATTTATTTATAAAATTTGGAGTTTAATTTTGGCACAAAATTTCCAGCAAAGTCATATATTTGAACATCAAATTAAGTTGTGTAACCAATACACTTTATTTAGTCCAAATTCTAAAGAAAAAAATAGATATAAGTACCATGAACACTAATGTTCTACTTTAAAAGATTATTTCATTTCTCTTTCGTGAAGAAAGTACAAGTTCTCCTGTTATGTCCTTCTTGTCCACACTGCCCACAAGAATTATTGTTCACTGTAATTTTCTCATCCGCATTTTTCTTTCTTCGCTTTCTTGGTCGTCCAGCCAACCTTCTATACCTAGGTGGCCGGATAATTTCATCTAAAACATATTCTGGAACGTTCCAATCCTCCTTATCTGGCATTGGAACCATTACAACCTCGTACGTTTTTTTCTAATCTATACGGCTTGTAGTAATCAGAGCAGTATGAGTGCAAATTTGTAACATTCTTGTGCTTCAAAACTGCAATTGTGTGTGCGCAAGGTATCTCATCATGTTGAAACCTTCCACATGTGCAAGTTTTCCTCTCAAGGTATACAATGTATCTTTTTCCGGCTTCATGAACTATGAAAATATATTCAGATAAAACCTAAAAATTTAAGAAGTTAGTGATACATTACGTAATATACAATTTATATAGCATTTTCATTACAACAGTTACCATTGAAAATCAATTTGTTTCTGATACATAAAATAGAAATTTAGGGAAATGGATAAATACCTTCATCTTTGAACTTTTAGATGCGTTTACAATTAATATCTCCTTAAATCTTCGGCCAAATGTGTCCTTTGTATATGACGCTATTTCTCTATTTTTATAGTTCCAACTACCAAATAGAAGTATAGCTTCCTCCAAGAAGTCTATTATAGTTAACTTACGTGCATCGACAAGGCATCCATTGATACACTCAGCGATGTTCGAAGTCATCATTCTACCTCTTTTTATGGTTGAATGAACTCTTGACCGCTTCTCATAACCAGCATCTTCAAGGTAATCCTTCACCCTATGATCAACTTTCATAACTAGAGCCGTCAATATGGGCTAGGCCCGTTGGGCCGGCCTGACCTAACCCAAAATTCAATAGGGCTGGGCTAAGATTTTTGTAGCCCATTTAGGAAAAGGGCTTTTAGCCCGGCCTGATAAACCTGCTCATTTTGGGGCTTGAGAAATATCGGTAGGGCCGGCCCGTGGGCCAATAAAAATTAATTAAAAATCTAATATAATATTAAAATTTAAAAATATAGAGAGTCCAAAATCAAAACAATTAGGTTAATATTTCTATTTAGATATTTATACTTTTAGTTGAAAAAGAAATTAATAAGTATCAAGGAAAATGCACAAGTACCCCCTAGATTATGATCAAAATCTCAGACACACACCTTAACTAAACTAAGGTTCTATTACCCCCTGAACTTTTTTTTTCTTTGTAATTTTATACGCCTTTTGTCTTATATGACACTCTATGTGACTCCACGCAATTGAGGCGCGTCAGAGATATTTGGATGCCACGTAAGTCAAAGAGGTACACAAAAAAATTTTAAAAAAAGTTCAGGGGGTAATACGACCTTAGTAAGGTGTGTCTTTCGGATTTCGATCATAGTCTTGGGAGTACTTATGCATTTTCCCTAAATATTATAAAGATAATTTTATTTGTGAATTTGATTAACAAGTAGTGACATTAAGGTCTCATTTGTTTTCATTAAGATTAAGACGTCTGAATTTGAATACGCATTTAAATATTAAGATATGTAAATCTGAATAAACATTGAATATTAAAATATTGTCTCTGAATCTGAACGCTAAATTATAGGGACAGTTTGTTTTCGATATTTGAATTCACATATGAAATTAAACGTTATATCAATAAAATATTATCAAAACCTTGTTAGTAAAATAGTTTTTTTCATATAAAATAATATTTTGAACATTTTTTACCGTAACAAGGTAATATAATTTATCTTTTAAGAACTCAACATCAAGTTACATCATTAATATGACTATTTTTTTGCACTCAAAATACTTTGAGAATCTAATATAATGCAATTTAAAATAGTTTATATAGAGTAGTAAATATATAGTTTAGGAAAATATTTTATTTTATTTTATCATAGAAATTTATTATTGTTAACGATCAAATAACTAATACTTTCTTATTTTTTAAACCCATGCTAAATATTATATCATGGAGTTCTTATCAATTCAAATATATTGATTAATTTATGAAATTAAAAGATATATAGTAAGTTAATATGAATAAAGGAAATTATAATGACAAGCATGTAATTAAATAAGAAAACAACTTTTATGAGTTGTTGTGATCTAGTTGAATTAAGATAGGAGTCTTATTTTTTAGTCTGAATAGTGTTAAGGGTGTCTTACAGATCTGATTCATTCAGATATGTTCAGACCCATTAAGAAGCTTATAAGAAAATAAAATAAACGAACTTAATGAACTGAATCTAAATAATTAAGATCCAGTTCTTAAAAACAAATACATTTAATGAGGCAAATCTGAATGATTAAAATTCAAACCCATTAAGTGCAAACAAATGAGGTCTAACATAATGTAATTTTATTTTGTCGATATTTATGATAATATTTTTAAATTGTAATTTATGATTTAATTTAATAATTATAAAAAAATATAATTTTTTAAAAGGATAAATTACGTGAATGGATTCCTTTTAAAAAATAATTACTTATTTTAAATATACTCTTTAATTATTACCATTTATAGCAACTTTTTTAATTTTTTCATTTTCTATGTCGCTCTTTCTTTCTTTCTCTATCTCAATTTTTCTTTCTTTCTCCCTTACTGTGTCTCACTTTCTTTTTTTCCTTTCTTGTTTCTTTCTTTCTTTCTCTCCTTTTTTCTTTTTTTCTTTCTTTTGTCCTTCTTTCTTGCTTTTTTTTTTTGCTCTTTCTCACTCTACTGCTATTGCTTTTTTCCCTTTTTATTTAGAATAGTCAATAATTCTAGATTGAATAAAACTTGTATCAATAGATAATTAGACAATTAATATAACCATAACAAATGAAGAGGCATAACAACTGTAAAATGAATTAAACTTTAATTAAAATGTATCACAAACATATTAAAGTTGAATTATTAGAAGAGAAGTAATATAATTGTAACAAATGAAATGGCATAAGAAACTGCAAAATGAATCAAACTTGAATTAAAAATGTATTCCAGACAAATTAAAGTTGAACTATTAGAAGAGAATTAAATTTGAATGCAGAATGTAAAAAACAAAAGAGCATTATTTGATCTGCATGTAAACTGAATAAAACTTGTATCAATAATCGTAACAAACAATTGATTAATCGCAAAGTGAATTAAAAATACAAAAGTGTATTACACAAGTATTAAAGTTAAGGTAGAAGAGAGAATTAAGCATGAATACAAAAACGTAATAAATAAAATATTAGATAATGATTCATAGAGTGAAATAAACTTATATTTATAATGAATTAAACAAGTATCCAATAGGAACAAATAAATGAATAAAAAACTCCAAAATGAATTAAAATTGTATTAAACAATATTAAATTTGAATAAGAAGAGAGGATTAAGAATGAATGGAAAACGTAACTATGACTGACAAGACAATGATTTGTAGAGTGAATTAAACTTGTATCAATAATGAATTAAACAAGTATCCAATAGTAACAAATAAATCAAAAGGTCGTGAAATGAATTAAGTTTGCATTAAAATAGTATTACACGGTATTTAAAGTTGAATTAGAAAAGAGAATTAAGAATGAATGGAAAACGTAACTAACAAAAGATATGACAATGATCAATAAATTGATAAGTTATATTAATAATGGATTAAACAAGTATTTAATAGTGATAAATCAATCAAAAAACTTCAAAATGAATTAAATTTGCATTATCTAATTCAACTTTAATACAGTTGCAAGACCATTTCAATGTTATATTTAATTCATTTCAATCTAATATTTCTCCTAAAATCAATTTCAAACTTAACCAAACCCTCTTAAAATTGAGATGTAAACTCCAAACGACATTTTTAATCATTTATAGGAATAAAATTCAAATAATGAATTCAAAATTTAAAGCTTTATAATGACCATCAATGATGAACTCTTACTTCTGTAATTTTAAAGATTTAAAGTTTCTGCTTAAAAACGTAATTTTATACAAATTTGCAGTCTTTTTGTTCCTCTTTTCATCTTGTTTTTGAATAAAAATAGTGACATGAAAAAAATTGATTTGAGGAATATAATTATTTAGATAAAGAGTTCAAAGAAAAGAACAAGAATTTAAAAAAAAAAGAAGAGGAGGAAGATAAATAACATCAGTGAAAGAGACAAAATTAAAAGAGTTAAAAAGAAGTAGAAAGAGGCGAAGAAGCAGAAGAGTAAAAAGAAAGAAAAAAAGAGTCAAAGAAGCAGAAGAATAGAAAAAAGGGTTGAGAAAGAGGCGAAGACCGTCCATTTTTTTAATTTCAATAAAATGTTTTAGTTAGAAAAATTATGTTGACATAAATGGTAAATATTTTTATAATATAGCATATTTATGTGATTTACCCTTTTTAAAGAGTGAGCTGACCCGGCAAGCCTGTAGCCCACGTACTTGTGGGCTAGGCCGATCATTTTCTGGCCCACACCAAAAATGGGCTAGCCCGGCCTGACCCGTAAAATGTCAAAGCCTGTATGGATTAGCCCGGATGGGGTGGGCTAGCCCATATTTACAACTCTATTCACAACCTTAGCCATTAATTTTCAAAATTTTCCTTTCTGTATGTTTTTGCCATTGAGTAAAATATATCACTTAGTGTGTTTTTACTCCTTTTGAATCTTGAACATACATTCTTCCAAAGATGTCATATGCATGCACAATGAGGTACATTTGGGTACACAATGCTTACACTCTTTATGCTACTTTCATTTCTATCTGATACAATACACATGTTTTCACGCTCACCAAATGCATTTTTGAACTGTTCGAAGAACCATGTCCACGAACAGTCATTTTCAGTGTCTACAACACCATATGCAAATGGCAATATGCATCCTAATTACAAAGAAGCATACATTTAACTTCATGATACACAATGTTTACACTAAGATATATTAATATAAATATAAAACAAGTTTTACATTACATAAGAATTATAACACTCATACCTGCACCATCGAGTGTGCTTGCTGATACAAAAGTACCCTTGTAAGCCCCGCCAAGAGGTGCAACGTCCACTACAACTACAGGCCTGCAGTAGTCGAACCCTCTTATCAACGGTCTTAGGTCTATGAACAGATACATGAATTTATTATCTTCCGTCTTTTCCATCCTTATATATGAATTTGGATACACTTTATTTAGCATCCATATGTATCTCGGCATCTGTTTGTATCCTTCTGATGGCTTACCCTTGAGCATTTCTAGTGCACGTTCTCTAGCACGCCATGCTTGTTGGTACGATATCTCAACCCCATACAATTCTCTAATATCTTCAATTACATCTCGAGGTGTATGGATTCGTTTATGATTTACCAACTTAGGGGCAGTCATACCACTAATAAATCCAATTGTTGCTTGTACTTTTGTTAGTATCCTATCCCGCATTGGACATGTATGTTCACTATTAAAATATCTCACTTTGAATACATCAGATTTTTTTCTGCAAGATAATTTTAAGGTCCATCCACATTGGTCGCTGAACCAAACCAACACATAGTTGTCCAAATGTTTTTATTGGTTTAATTCATATAAGAAAAGCAATGTTATAATTATCACAACAAAATATATAGTGCTTATACTTATGTATCAGATACAATATAAATAAAAATGTAATAGAGAAAAACAAGCAGATCATAGAGAAAGCATTCCAATACCTTTTATTATCCGATCTTTTCACTCGAAAATTGAAGATGTTCTTTATTTTATATTTAGCCATTACAGCAACGAGTGTTCCTTTGTCCTTATACAACTGCCTAGTCTTCACTTCAGTACTATTGGAATCAGTTATGTAATTCGTAGCATTTAATTCTGGAATATAATCAATGTCACAAATTCTCGACTCGACCAGAGCAAGAGCTTCAGTATCTCTTTCGGTACCTTCTACGCATACGACTTCACCTGATGAACAATCAAAATTACATATCTCCCTAATAATTTTATCAGTTGTATAAATACAAAGCGGATACATGCCGATTCCAGATGCATTCTTTTTTACTTCAAAATAAAGTTTCACACCCATGTCGTTCTTGATTTTCTGTGGACATGAGCTTCATTTAACAATGTATCGAATTTCAATATCCTTTGTAACAGTGTCGATCTCAAGCTCTGATAAAATCAACGTTTTCAGATTCACAAATGAAATGGAATGGCCAACAACAATCCATCAACTTTGTAACCTTTATAATTAACATCGCTTACCCAAATTCAAGAATGCCGCAACAGAATTGAGATATTCATCTTCAAACCTTTTTTTTATTTCTTAGAATGCAGATCAACTTTTACAGGAATAATTTTGATGTAGGAAGCTACTCTGATTTAAAATTTGAATTTACTAATCAGTTACGCAAGCTGTAGAGCATTAATTACGTGATTTCTGTTAATAATAACAAAAATCATGTTAAATCTTCCTAATTAACCGCAATAGATGTCAACTACGATGTATCACGAGTTAGTATCCCGTGCTCTCTGGATGTATCCCGCTAACTTGAGTTTTAAGGAATTTTTCATAATTTCAATTCTAAAAGGTCATTTTGTATTTATACTATGTGGTTCCTATAATTTATACTTTGTTTTTTTAAGGCCCAAGCCTTGTAAGTTTTACTTATTTTTATTTCGCTAGTTTAGGACAGGTATGATCGAAATGGGGCCTAAGTCCTAAAAACATAAATTGGTCCAAATATCGGTCTAGACGTACATGAATCAGATTTGGGCACAACTCTCTCTCTCTCTTACTTTTCTGCGTACTTACTTGTTGATACTTGTCGTTAGTCTTAGGGTGAAAAAATTTCAAATCTCTGAAAGACGCCTTTATGTTTTAACTATATTAAACTAAATCGATTTCCTTTAAATAGACATAAAAATGATAATAAATAAATTTCGGGAGTTAAATAAATCACTTAGACAGTAAGAAAATATTTTACTTTCAAACAACTCTAAGTAATTTTTTTTATCTCAAATCAAGTTAAAATTATTTTAAGCTAAAAAAAGTTAGTTGCCGAAAAATCGCGAGTTAGCGAATGTTTTAGGTGTTGTAAAAACCTTTCTAAAATATAAAAGTAAAACCCCGAAACCCCTCTTATAGTTTTCAATATATTCTCTATTTTAATCTTTTGAAAACAAAGTTTCTTAATTTTTTTCTATTAAAATTAAGTGGCGATTCTAAGTCTAAAAAATAAAAAATATTTTTCTCTTTTAAATAATAAAACATACGTCATTTTAATGATTATTTTAATAATCAAGCTATGAATTTAGTGATCATATTTTGTAACTAAAATTAAAAATAACGCAATAATTCTTCAAAGTATTTTTAGGAACAAAAATATTAACTATTCAAACGCATTTTATTTTAAATTAGTTCAAAATTTTCCTTCAAAAACATGTCAAAACAAGCTTAGCATTTATTATTGTTTGTAAAAAGTTAATTAATAGAAAATCTTCATCTTAACACAATTATAAAAATATCTTTATGGGTAAATTTTAAAAGTAAAGACATGTATGGATTCTTCCAGATTTTCATTTTGGTCATTAATTACACAATTATTATTTCACCCTTAAATAATATAAAATTACTAAAATGTCATTTTTAATAGATATTTTTGGTTTAATGAAAACTTTACACACAAAAAAAAAGAAAAAAAATTTATAGAAATGTGGGTCCAAATTAAATATCACATCATTAGGATGTACATGTCATTTAAGAAAAGATATTTGATTGTATTGTTATTATTACCACGTTTTTTCGTGTCATAGCAATAAAATAAATATTTTAGAATATTTGTGAAATGAATAAATTGTCCTTGATCGTCCTCAACTTTGCTCTTCTATATAATAGAAATATAAGGTTCCTTGGGCACAATATCTAACAAGGCACTATTGTCCCCATCCAACGATCCACACAATTTGTTGATAAATTTCATCATCAGATTCTTGATAAAATCCAGCTTCATCGATTTTTGGGGTGTGTTATATAACAGACTTCATCCATATCTCAGCAATTTATTGAAATTAAAGAGATCTCCTCCCCCATGGACCAACATCCACACAAATGTTGTTAAGGAGATCAAACTGCAAGCAAACGATCTTCTATGCTTATCACTTCTTGAACCCTCTGCTTTCAAAATAGTTGAGACAAATGCTTCTGTCATAGGTTAAGGTGAGATCTTAAAGAAAAGACAAAATGAAAAGGAGCATATTATTGCATTTGCATACAAGCATTGGGATAAAGACCAACAAAATTATCCTACTATTAAAAAGGAAATTTTGGCAATTTTTTTATGCATCTCAAAATTTCAATCCAATTTACTAGATCAAATTTTTTTACTATGCATTGATTGTAAAGCTGCAAAATCAATTTTGCAAAAAGATGTCCAAAACCTTGCTTCTAAACATATATTTGCTAGATGACAAGCTATTTTATCTATTTTTTTTAATTTTGATAGAGTATATCAAAGGGAGATCAAACTCTATCCCAGACTTTCTTACTCGAGAATTTTTACTCTGGTATCTCAGACTTTCTTACTCGAGAACATTTACCTCAGCTTGGCTGTCATGGTCTTGTTCAAAATCAAAGGAATCTAAGTCATCATTTTCAATTTGGTTGAAACTGTTTTCAAATTCATCTTCCGCATAATCAGAGTTTTCACTCTCTTCCAGTAAGAGGTTTTGGATTTGGTTACGGACACAATCGTCAAGGTTAAGATTCTTAACCCTTTTGGAGAGTTTGCAGTATATGGCAATATGACCAGGTTTATTGCACCTGTAGCAATCACCATTATTGGGTGTTAGAGAGGTAGTATTTTTGGTTGATTGTTTAATCCTTTGGAGGGGATTTCAGCCTTTTATGAATTCTTTGGGATGCTTGGAAGCATATTCTTCTTTTCTTGGGGTTGATTTTCGGAGAAAATTCTTCCTACATGGTGGAAGACAAAATTGTTCGCAGAAACTTCCTAAATCTCGACGGATTTGGGCCCTATCTTTAGTTATTTGTCTTAAAATTTTGTCTTGACTACAAATATTAATATCTTCCAAAGTGTTCATCTTGACCCCGTAGGAAACCCAATTATTAAGGATGGCTATACCATTCCAGATTCGACAAATAGCTTTATCCATACCATAATCAAAACCTTCATAGAATGTCCAGATATTTTTAGAGATAGGTCCTCTGAGATACTTGACAATCTTCAATGTAAAACTCTGTCTCACTTTAAAGAATATAAAGATTTTTCCCCCACTCGAATCTATTAGAAACCAGATGGTAACCTCCCATATTGGAAAGAAAAATTTCTAGATGTAAATTACATAAATTCACAATTTAAAATATCGTAATCCTTTCTCGATATATTCTTATTCCCTCTCAGATACATCTACCCCCCTCGAATACATAGATATACCCTAAGGGCGAAATGATTTCCCTTTCAGTTGATTTTATTCAACGATTCACCAAAATATTAATAATAAATTAATAATAAAAATGAATAATTTTTTATTTACATCCTTCCCATGAAGTAATATGTATATAATTAGTAATGTATCAGACAAACAAGGAATGTATTCGAGAGCAATAAAAAATTTGAGATTTTTGTAATTGAGGAAACTTTTGGGATAGGATGTAATAAGCTTCTAAATATATGAAATTTCTATGTTTTATTTTACTTTTTTGTTATAGTAAACAACTTCAATATGTTACTTAATAATCTTTTTCAAATGTTCATATGACATAAATGCGTCGTTTACAATCCAAATTGAGAAAGTTGAAGTCCAAAAAAATCTATTGCAACAAGGAAATAGAGAATTGCATTAGATTATGAGTTAAAACATTTTGCATTCGGGGAATATATAAAATGTTGATATCTTTGAAAAACTTCATCAATTTTCATATATTTTCGCAAGTGGTATCTATTTTCTACAATATTATCATCTTCTTTTTGCAATATTTGTACCATAAGCTTCCATATGATAAAATACTAATAATTGATGAATCAATTCGTAAAGATCGATTCAAAGCCTTTCAAATCTGCTGCTTCAAACTCATGTATGATGTGTTTATAGTTTGCTCTGTCGGTGAATTTTGTGATAGATGTCATTATTGTCTTCGATAATAGAAATACTTCTATTTATTTTAGTATTAATATTTAAAATAATTATTAATAACTTGAATTCTAACTTCCACAACAATAACAATTATCATAATGTTATATTCTAAATATTGAAAGTATTTATTTATATTTTGATTACTAACTCCACAAACATAACAATAATCATGAAAGCAATTTTATTTCTATATACGATAACAATTGTTTATATTCCAAATTCCATCAATAATTTATTTTTGATACTACACTCTAAATATCATATCGTAAAAGAAACTTTGAATCTTACGCCCACAAAATAACCAATATACTTGTTTCTTTTTCAAGTTATTATTTATTTTTTAATTTTTTTCTTCCTTTATATTTCTCAAACCCTTTTCTATTGACATTTTTATTTTTTGTTTTTTCTTTATTTTTTAACTACTCATGTTTCTTTAGTTTGTATTTTAATTTCCTTAGACTTTGAATTTTATTTTTTTTATTGTCAAATTTTTCCTGTCAAATAGTTTATCATATTTGATATAAGAAAATATTCTATATAAATTTTTCCTATTAAATTGTCAAACATCGTTCATTCTTTTAGTCACGTAATCTTATATATTTTCAAATTAATTAGAAAATATTGATAACATCATTTTAAAGATTATTTTAATCTTCAATATACAAATTTAGTGATCATATTCTTTAAAAAATATTACTTTACGCAATAATTCTTTAAAGTACTTTTAGGAACAAAAATATTAACTATTCAAACACATTTTATTTTAAAGTAGTTCAAAATTTTCCTTCAAAAACATGTCAAAACAAACTTAGAATTTATTATTGTTTGTAAAAAGTTAATTAATAGAAGCTCTTCATCTTAACACAATTATAAAAATATCTTTATGGGTCAGTTTTAAAGGAAAAAAATGTATGGATTCTTCTAGATTTTCATTTTGGTCATTAATTATACAATTATTATTTCACCTTTAAATAATATAAAAATTACTAAAATGCATTGTTTAATAAATATTTTTGGTTTAATGAAAATTTCACATACAAAGAAAAAAAGGAAAAAAATTCTATAGAAAATGTGGTTCCAAATTAAATGTCACATCAGTAGGATATACATGTCATTTAAGAAAACATATTTGGTTGTATTGGTATTATAAATCTATTACCACGATTTTTGGTGTCATAACATAAAAATAAACATTCTAGAATATTTGTGAAATGACAAAATTGTCCTTGATCGAACTCAACTTGGCTCTTCTATATAATAGATAGAAATATGATGATTTATATTTCATTTTAGTTTTCTCATTTCATGATATAAGTCCTTTTTTTTCTTTTTTGTAGTGTTTAAATAATCCTATATAATGTTCATGTAAAATTAAATTTTATTCTTTTCCAATTCTTTATTTAATATAAAAATATAGTTTATGCTAAATTCAAAATAACATAAATACAAACAAATGTTAATATAATACATACAAATGGACAATACAAATAAAAGTGAAATCATTGATGAAATACAATTACTACATAATAATATTAAATCATCATAAAACTTATTTTAAATTTGACATAAATACTCAACTTTTAAGATTATTACTTTGCCCTATAAATGATCTATATAATAAATATATTATTAAAATAATCAAAAAGTGAAATAGAGAGGACTACTATTCATCTCTTTATAAATAGAGAACAAAGAGTAAAATAGCGGTGGGGTAGAGACCGTATTCTCTATTTTACTCTCCAAACATAGAAAATAGCGGGGGTCGGAGATAATCTAGCAACAGCAAGATAAAAGGCACCTAGCCATCAGCTTTCATTTATAAGAGATTGAGATTCAATATGCAATATACACTAGCTTGAAAACTTATTTCTGGAGCAACATTGTGTACAATAGTTCATTCCAAGCATCTGGAACACCAGCTACACACCAGTGGCTGCAGTCCATCGACGCGCCACTGGCAATTCTCGAGGGGTGTCCGTCTTTTCGTAGTTGTGTAAGCAGTGTAATATCAAGTAAATTGACAGGCATTGTCATGTTACTTAGGACACTTTTCACCACTGCCTCTCCTGCATATCTTTCACCTGGATAAGTTGATCCCTCTATTGGCTTTGTTTGTCCACTGCAATCCTTCACCATTGGTTCATCCCAATCCTTGCCACTAAAAATGAGGAAACAGAACCAAGTTGAATAAAATGGACTAATATTCTACTAGACAAATCATATACAAACTTGCAAGAAAATGTGATTGATGTACAATTCGTCGAGACTTAAGATGTCATTTGGTTCACGTACTACTAGCTTTGTCCCAATTTATATGACAAACTTTCCAATTTTGCCTGGTCTAAAAAAGAACATGTTTCTTTATTTGACAAATATTTAATGACACTATCAACATTTTATTCAGCTTGAGTCCCACTTATTTGACAAGAAGTATATAAAAGTGTACTCTTGGAACATTGCAAAATCTTCTCATATTTCTTAAACTCCGTGCCCAGTCAACTACATCACATAAATTGAGATGGAGGGAGTAGTATGTTTGGATTAAAAATATAAGCCCGTTCACGAAGCATCATCTCGTGTTCATGGAAGGTTTGTAGAAGGATCATACCCCAAGGGGATGTAGTACGTTTAGGCCACCTACCATGACAGAAGCAATAGTGACTGATACATATCACGGCTACAATTCGTGACCTATAGGTCAGATGGAGACAATTTTACTGTCGTTCTAAGGTTTATGTTGAGATTTTAATGTGAACGACACCTAAATGATTAGACGAGAAAAAGAGAAGTTGTCTGATAATTAACTTACAAATAATGAACAGCAGAAATTCCTTGGAAGAACACTTTAGTCACAGCAGGATCAATGTTGGAATCAACCCAATTAGCCCAAGTAGTTAATGCGATATTATATGCTTCCATATGGTCCATCTCCTTGTATAGTTTGTCACCAACTTGAAAATAGTCCCAACTGCGGAAAAAAAACAGGACAATGTAATTTTTCTTGTAATACAAAACAACGGAGTTTGGCTTCAATTAAGTTAGTGAAGAAGTGTACGTTTGTAGGCGTCCAGTATGTATCCACCAATGGTAGCTGTTGAAGATTAAGACATCAACTCCTTTCCACTGCTCAGTTCTGCTGAGTGAGTCGAGCTTAAGAACTCGTCCTGCTTCCTCGACCACTAGGTCAACGAGAAATCCATCTTTCAAGAATGTGACTGTGAACTCAAACTCCTTCACAAGCCAAAAACGAACATGAGAAAGAAGGGCAGAATACATATCAGAAAGTTAAAATCAGTTTCAGAGCAAGGAGATATTTTTTAATAACCTTAGTGTCCCGTCTAGCTACCTCGACTAATAGTACGGGATACCTGTCACCTCCGACCAGCAACAGGTACCAAGTAACATGTTCATCAAGGCGAGGAAAAGATGAGGAAAAATCACCTTATAATTTTGTGTCTGCTAGGATTTTAGTGTTTATCAAATCTCCTAACAATCTATGTTGCTCGAATCTTCCAAAAATGTTGGGGCATTCATGTTCGATCCTCCAAAAATGAATACTTTCAGAGGATCCAACAGATACCTGGGGACGTTTTTGGAGATTCCGAGCAACATAGTCACATGGAGAATAAAAGGATGTCATGTGCGCGACAGGGTAATTACTGAATCCTCTTAAAGTATTTAGCAGTTGATGCTTCTTTGTGCTGGATAGAAAATTCATCATAGGCCATGATATCGAAGAACGATTGCAGTTTAACCTTTTGGCGCTAACCACAACAATTATATAATAAAATTTGCTAAAACGAAGGATCTATCACAGATTTGGATCATTTTCAATTTAGATTTTTCAGTTACATCAAAGGAGCAAGGGCTCTTGTTATACATTTATAATACACATAGGCTCGGTAGTTGTACTGAGTTGTAGATGGATGACATGTTAGATTACAACAAGTATTAATCGGTCTAATTAAGCTTAGAAGAATTCCAGCAATTAGCCTCTATGCGGGATCTAAGATCATTTACTATATGTTATCCATCTGTAAACATGCTAGCATTGTTGATATCGGGAGGCGGATCATATCCACTTATACTAATCTAGTAAATTAGTACTACTTGTTTTAACCAGTCAACATCATGACTCTTACTCTAATCAAAAGACTAAGCACCCCTATTGAACATAGGTCGCCAAACTACGATAGAGAGTTTCACTTTTGAAGTGTCAGTCACAGCCTTTTGAAGTGCTTACTAGCATGCCATGCCAAGTTTAATCAAGTCAAAAAGTCTTTGATGGCTCAAGATTTGTATTACAGAAAGGATAGTGATGGGAAGAGGAGCAGCCCTTGATTGGCCCCAATGTCGGAGCACTTTTACCAATAACAATATGTCCAGTGTAATCCCACTAGGTGGAGTCTGGGAAGGGTAGGGTGTACGTAGAACTTACCTTTACCTTGTGAATGCAGAGATATTGTTTTCCAAAGACTCTCAGCTCAAATAACTCATAACAAAGCAATGTTAAAAATAACATATAGACACGCACTACAAGAAAAGCGTGAATTACATGAGGATTTTCCTGGAAATTAGTATGAAAATTTGCACGAAAATAAGTTTCCTACGAATTTTCATACAATCCTCGGAAAAATCGCCATGTAATTCACACTTTTCTTATAGTGACGCAGAGTAGACATAACATAATAACGAAATCATTACATAGCATTCAAGTCTACCAAACAGAAGATGATAGAGGGGCTGAGAGGCAACGATAAAGTCGACTTACCGGGAATGAAAGAACGGAACGATTTCTTGTCCTGTCAAATGTGTAACTACAATTTGGAACTGCAGCATGAAGCATGCATGCTAGTGATTGCCACTGGTTATTGCTCAATGAATCCCCCACAAACATGAAGTTTTTGCCTTTGAAGTTTTTCAATATATCTTCACCAATGAACCTATATATGCCATAATCCATAAAAAGAAAAATCATTTTAACAAGTCTTTTAATTAAACACACAAATAAGTCAAATGAGAGTTCAACGTGTACTGTATATGCATAAAAATAATTTACCAAGAATCTAGTGAGCTACCTGTACTAAAAAATCAGACTCATAAGCTCAAAATTCTAGCTTCGACTCTACAAGCACGAAATTTAATAGAAAAAAAAAACAAGTCATTATGTTACCTGGGGAGGTCACAATCTGTAGGCTGCCATCTATATTTGAGATAAAAATGATCTTTTCTTCCATTTTTGATGCAATTAAGACCTTGGTCTATAAATGGACATTGTAAAGAATCATAAATTGGATAAGATTCATCAAAAATCCAACTTCCTTCAAAAATACTACAGCTCCTCAATTGTACTGTTAATAGATGTAGAAAAACAAGAAAAAGGTAGATTTTGGTAACTGTTTTTGTAGACATTGTGAAAATTTAGAACACAAATTGAGAGTTGTTATGAAAATTGGGGCAAAATAAATAAAAATTGTAGTGTTTGATAATCAATGTGTGTATGTAGAGTTTGGTGTGGATAAATTAGTTGGTTGTCTTGTTTTAGTACTGGTATTATATACTGGTAAAAAGTGCACTATAATTAGTAAAGTAAGCAACTGAACAATGTCACCAACATTCTTTGTGTGAATGCTATGTCCTCTCCTCCTTTCCGGTTTACTTTTCGATGTCAAATTATCTGTCGTGTTTTTTTTTGTGTGTGTCATAAAATTTTTAAGTTATATCTTTTTTTGAGTTTCGTATCTAAATTATTAAAAGAGTAATTATATTAGTTTGAAAAACACACTATAATAGCGTGTGTAATACGCTTCTTTTATTTAAAAACTTTTTTCCATGATTTTTCACATGGATCGACGATCTTAATAAAAAAATCAATAATAAACTACTATTTCAAAATTAAAAATAGTTTTTATAAATAAAAATCATACTTTACCCCACTCTAATATCTATGGTTAAACAGATATTTGAAGATAAATTTTAAAAAAATTGATCCAAAATATATGGTCAAACATATATAGTCTGTTTTCATTGAATATTTACTTCACTTATGTGTCATCTGTCTATGATTGATGTGTTTGTATTACTCAAGAAATATTAGTAATACTATCTATGGTTAAACATATATTTGCAGATAAATTTTTAAAATTTGATCCAATATATATGCTCAAACATATATAGTCTTTGTTCAATCAATATTTACTTCATTCATGTATCATCTCTCTATAATTGAAGTGTTCGTATTACTCAAGAAAAATTAGTAGTACTATCTATAGTTAAACATATATTAGAAGAACAATTTTTAAAATTTGATCTAAAATAATGGTCAAACATACATAGTCTTTTTTTCATTCAATATTTACTTCATTTATGTGTCATCTCTCTAAGGAGTTCGTATTACTCAAGAAAAATTAGTAGTACTGTCTATGGTTAAACATATATCTGAAGATAAACTTTAAAATTTGATCCAAAATATATTGTCAAATATAAATAGTCTTTGTTCATTAAATATTTACTTCATTTATGTGTCATCTCTTTATAATTAAGGTGTTCGTATTACTCAAGAAAAACTAATAGTACTATCTATGGTTAAATAGATATTTGAAGATAAATTTTTAAATTTTGATGCAAAATATATGGTCAAACATATATAGTCTCTTATTTATGTGTCATCTCTCTATAATTACGGTGTTCATATTTACTCAAGAAAAATTAGTAGTACTAAGTTATAATGAAAGAGAAAATTGATTCCAACGTCTTATCAGACATATTTAAAATCATAACATTAAAGAATATCATGATGCATCATAAATAACTTAATTTAAAAATAATTTTTTTTTTAAAGAGTATTATCTACAATTAAATAAAAACACATAATTTTAAACGAACTAGATATTGGACGCAAAAAATTAGCCTTGTCACATGGTTTACACTTTCTCAGTATGAACGAAACACAATCTTTACTTTTGTTTGTCAGTAAAAGGAGGGTTTTTTCTGTACCTTTATGCCTTTACTCAAATTCATATTTAATTGGATTTTTAAATGCAAATATCAAATTTTCGGTGGAAAATAAAAAAACAAAGTTTTTCCATTCAATAAGATTATTAGTCAGTAGTTTATATTATAAAAAAAATATCAGATTTAGTATTACATTGAATTCAATCAAATGAATACCATAATCATACACAATTACCATATATATGTTCAGTATTAAATTCAAATAGTAAACTTGGCTAAAGAAAGTAATTCTCAGCCTTGATATATTCCCTACAATTGCAAATATTTGACTTGGGTACACTTTGGCTATCCGTAAAGTTGAAGGAAATCTTGGGTCATGGATCAACAAAGATGTGTTTCGAAGGAGATACATTTACAGTTTTCCTATAAGAAACATCACCTCTACCAACTAAGGTTCTGTTGTTGTCCAGAGATTCAACCCGACTGTCCATCTGGCACATGGATTCATTACCACAGGAACTACAATTCGTGAAAATACAGTGCAACCACGCGTAGAACTAGCATGATCATGACGGGGTATAAGCATCTCACTGACAATTAGACCAATGTTACCTGTATGCTGCTGCTGATCAACTCATCGGATATCTGAAGAAGCGATTAAGAGACATTTTGACTAAGTCTCAAAATGTCCATCAGCAACTGACTGACAGAAGCCTTTATATCATCTGGTTTTACTGACAGGGGAGGAACTGATTCCAGTGCATGTCATATCGGCTTTCCAGACATTCTGATTCACAAACTTGCGTGATGCATTTAAGGCACATTTGCTGCATACTGAAGTTAACATGTCATGTTTCAATCATAAGGGGAATATAGGAGGAAATTCGATAATATTCCAAAAAACAAAAGGAAATTTTACAATATTATTTAATCTAAGGAGCAGATAAGGGAAGTGATGAAATTTCCTAAGAGCAAAAGAGTCTCACATCAACTTCTTGAATTCTGAAATATGCACGCAACCTCTTAGCAGAAAAAACAGTCTTGTTTGCAATAGAAGGGCAACCAAAAAGGGCGACTTTTTTCAAGTCACTGCCAGACAACCATCTGAACAACCAAATTTAATAGATTAAGGAACTGAATAAAGAAAGCTAAACTAAGAAAAACATACTAAACATAGCACAAGCACAAGCGAAATGTGGTAATTCGTCTACAAACCGTGCCAACACACATGAAAGACAGCATCCATGCCTTTTCAAGTTTGGAAAAGGGCCAAAAATATCTCTAATCTAATGAAATGGTTCACAAATACCCTTTGTTAACCTTTAGGTCTAAAAATACCGTTACAATTTTTTTGGCTCAAACATACATCTAAAACTAACGGATTTGGGTCTTTAAAATAGCTTAAAAGGGCCAAAAATACCCCTAACGTTTTGAGAATGGCTCAAATACCAATTGTTAACCTTATGGTCTAAATATACCCTTAATGCTCTTTTTAGGGGGCTCAAGCATAGCCTTGTAACTAACGGACCAGCCTTGGTCAAATTTGGGTCTTTAAAACAGTCACGTGTCATTCTAAGTTTGCCAGATTTCTAATATAGGATTAAAGTAAAGCTCACTCATTTATCAAACCCAGCCCATTTTATTACAAATTCATCACCCCATACAATTTTTTCTACCCAAAAGCATCTGTTATTTCCTAGAAGCTTAGAGGTGATAGGCGATTTAGGGCTAAACTTTTGTACTTCAAACTAGAGATTGTGGGTCATAACTTCATTGGATGTTGAAAGATTCTTCTTGATCAATCAATTTCGAAATCTTGTTAATAAGGCAACTATTTTACTACTTTATATGAAACTTTTTTCTATTTAGATTTGATGCATTTGAGTGGAAATCTTTCAGGAACAATCTCTCTACCTCCACAAGATAGGGATAAGTTTTGCTACTCTATCCTCCCTAGGCCCACTTGTAGGATTATATTGGTATGATGCAGTGTTATTTAAGGCGAGCGCCTTTCGCCTTTGGCGACAAGGCAAGGCGAGGCAATTACTCTATCCTCCCTAGGCCCACTTGTAGGATTATATTGGGTATGATGCAGTGCTATTTAAGGCGAGCGCATTTCACCTTTGGCGACAAGGTGAGGCGAGGCAATCTCTGAAAGCTGTACCATGGCGATCAAAAGGCGCTAGGGACGTGGCGTGGCGATGCAATAGGCATCGCCTTTTTTTTTCTTTTTTTGAAGTCTGATTTAATAAATAAAAGCCAATTAGGGTTTTTCTTTGGGTATTTTTGCAAACTCACCTCAGATTAGGTGTCACGTCTGCTGGTCCTCCTCACTGGACTTACGCGACCTTCGCGAATCGCGACGCTGCTGCTCAGGTACGACTTGCGGGACTGCTGCTTGGGTACGACCCTGGTGACTTAGTCAAATCTCTTCTTTTCTTCTTTTTCTTTATTTTTCTGCAGTACGACTATGGCGAGGTAGACCCTTGTCGCCTTTTGCCACCAAAATAGTGGTATGATGTAGATGTTGTTGTTTAAATAGTTGCAGACTCTTCACTTTTAATGCCGTACTTGTCTCGAATTCTTCAAAAATACACTACTTTTGGCCAATCAGACACGCACCCGTTGACATTTTTGAAGAGTCCAAGCCGCATAGGTTGTTTGTATGAAACTTGTTATGGTTTGAGATTCCTATAATCTTGGGCCTTGGCCTTCGATAAAAAAAATTACTCCAATCATGTTGAATTTTATAATGCTTTCTCATGAAGTTGTTTTTTGTTTTTCTAATCCATCTGTGTTGAAACTTTTAATGGCTTTGTTTACTACTCCATCTGTCCTAAGAACTCACATGTTTAGAAGATGAAAACTGCAAAGATGAGAATGTGGAGGTAGATGTGATACTCATAGGGATAAGACTAGGAACTAATATATCTGGGACAATGTAGGAGTTGCCTGTATGGTGCATAAGATAAGGAAAGTGAGGGTGACATGGTTTTGGACATGCAAAGAGGAGAAGTATAGATTCCTAGTGAAGAGCAGCCAGAGAACTTCTCCCCTAGAGAGTGAAAAATGCAAAAAGGGCTACAACTGAACCTCAAAAAAAGTACCTGAGAGCGTTTATGATATTGTATGTGTTGGGAGGTATTAGAGCCCTTCAATATTTCTTGTAGTAAATTCAATGTTCTAAAGAATTTGCAGTAGATGAGGTGAAGACAATGTGATTTCTCCTAATACATCTATGCTACATGAAGAAACTTCACTATGATTAATAGTACTAGGAGTATTTCTTTCATGTTTAACAATCTGATGATTTTATAGAGAATTTTATCTCCTTTATCTTTACCTTTCCTGCTCATGGAGAACCGAGGGTTGGAAGCGGATATAATGATGTCTCATATCGCTCAAGACCAGCACAAATCTATGACTTAGCACTTTTTGGTGAGAAGTGTAGAACTCTGGTCAACATTTTTCTTTACTTGAGGAATCCGAAAGAATGACATTTTTTTATGATCGTGGTGTCCCCAGCTTTCGTGCCCCTTGCTTAAAAATGACATATTCCCCAAACACACAACATAATCAGTTATCAGTTTGCGAATGTCAGCTTCTATAAGGCGTAGACATAGACAAATACTTCCCCAGTTTTTCAATGATTAGCAAACTAAATTCTATCAGAAGTGCATTGTTGAAAGATTTTGGTATATCAACAAAACACAAATTACACAATGCAAAACCTCAAGTCCTCAATGATCAAATGTTACAGTCAGAGAATGACCACAACCAATTCATGTAACCACCTAATTCATAAATAATTCATGTAATTTCTTAATTTTTCCCTCATTTTCTGATACCCCATTAGCATTTCGAACTTCCTTCTTCCCATTATCCTTTTCCTCATTCCTCTTCTACAACAAAACCGTCATTTCTCCCTCCAATTTTCTCAACTTGCACTTCAATTCTTTGTTTTCAGTTTAAACCTCACTTTCTGATTATTTAGAATTTTCAAAAGAGGATAACAGCTTCTTGGGGAAACACCCAATGGTTTCTTTGCTTTTGTTTCTTGGCTACACTATCTGAACTAGTTGATTCTTTATGAAACTGAACTGAAAACAAAAAGGGTCTCCAAAAAGATGATGAAAATTGATATGGCATTGAAGAGTTCAAGCATGCAAATGCTATTAGGTTTGGGGGAAGTTGAAGAATTGTTAGAAAACGCCAAGAATTGAATTTTCTCAACTATATCATTGGTGCATTTTTGGTTATTTGGTCATTGAACCATAGATGAGCATATAGAGGGAATATGGGGTTCTTCCAATAGAAGGGTTTTAGGGGTTTTGCAAGAAATAAGTCTACGGCTTACAGCTGTGGACTCTAATTTTTATGGGTTTGGGCCAAAACAGAACTACATGGAGTTTCTTATGGGATAAATTCCCAAGTTTTTCTACGGATTGTCCTTCAAACGGACTAGTGTTTAATTTTTGTCTCTTGTATTTCAGGTGTTAATTTTTGCTTCTGCTGCTCAATTAATAGGAATTTCTGGACTAAAGTTTAGACCTAATCTGGTCGAAGGAGGATTTGTGGACCAAAATGGATTGAGAGGATTGGTTGATGGCGAAGTTGGTATTGGTACCAAAACATCTCCAGCACTTGAGAAGATTCGAGCAGAGATGAAGTACTGCTAGATTCCACTGCTTTCTTAACCAGCCTAAATGAAGTTTTTCAATTATAAATTACCAGGTCTATATTTATGGTGTGGTTTCTTTTTATTGGCAGACATGTGTGTGCTGAACGAGAAGAAATCATAAGGATATTAGAATATCTCGAAAAAGTATGAATGGAAGTTTAGTTCTTGTTAGATGTTCGGATATCTTTTTCTTGTAGCTTCGACATGACTTGATTCGTTTTATTGCAGGGTGGTGATCCTCTTGCATTCAGACATGTGAAAGATTGTTTCACCTACTGTGCAATCCACCTCACTGAAATGTATGGAAAAGAAGCGGAAACGTGTGGCTGCTAATGATAATGAAAAATAAACTACAGGTATAAAGAAAGAGACAAGGAAGAAGAAGAAACTATAGAATAAGTGTTTCCGCAAACACATTTGTTAGTATTAATGTATTGGGCATTGGATGGAATGTTTTAAGTTGTCCAATGATGTCATTATCGGTGGCTAGTGCTTTGTAATGCAATTCAGGATTCGGTTAGTTATCAAATACTTTCTTAATCCTTTTATTCATATTATGGATGGTTTGTTCTCCTATAAAATTTTTGCTAATTATATATACATGGTTTAAGACACAAGTGATTCCAGCTTATAGTGCACCATATTTGCTTAATTGTTGCTCGTGCATTGTTGGTAAAGGGTATACCATATTAGGTGGGTTGCTTTACAAAAAATCCTAAGTTTTGCCTATCCCTACCTTCTGGTGGTAGAGAGGTTGTTTCCAAAAACACCTCAACTCAAGTGTATCAAATCAAAATAGAAAAATCTTCAGATAAAGAAGTAAAAAATTTACCTTAATAATAAGACTTTGAAACTGATTGATTAAGAAGAATCCTGTAATATCCAAAAGTTATGACCCACAATCCCCAATTTAAAGTACAAAAGCTTAGCACTAAATAGCCTATTCCCTCTAAGCTTCTAGGAAATAACCTCTGGAAGAAAAGATTGTATTAGGTGTTTAATTTCTTAAAATGAAAATGGGTTGCGTTTTAATAAATGTGTGGGTTTTAATTTAATCTTGAACTAAAAATGTGGCAAGCTTAGAATGATGTGTGACTATTATGAAGACCCAATTTTGAACCAAGTTGGCCCGTTAGTTTTAAGGGTTTGATTGAGCCCAAAATAAACATTTAAGAGTAATTTTTGACCAAAAGGTTAAAGGAGGATATTTTGATCCATCTTCAATGTGTTAGGGATATTTTAGGCTCATTTCCACTATTTTGATGATCCAAATTTGACTCAGGCTTGTCGTTTAGTTTCACATATATGTTAAAGCCCGAAAAAACTGAAGGATATTTTTAGACTAAAGGTTAACAGAGGGCATTTGTGAGCCATTTTCAATACGTTAGGCGTATATTTGACCCTTTTCTGAACTTGGAAAGATATGAAGTGTTGTTGTCTTTCATCTGCATCGGAAAGTCTATGAATTACGAACAATTATAAAATCATTTACTAAATAAATGAGTGGGTTTTAATTAGAAAATGATTTATTTTATTTTTTGTAATTCATAGACTTTTAAATTGTTCTAATGCAGATGAAAGACAACATCATTTCATACCTTTTGAAGTTCGGAAAAGGGAAAAGACACGCCTAACGTATTGAAGAAGGCTCACATATGCCCTCCGTTAACCTTATGGTCTAAAAATACCTTTGAGTTTTTTTGAGCTAAAATGTATATGTGAAACTAAATGACAAGCCTGGGTTGAATTTGGTTCGTCAAAATAGTGGAAATAAACCAAAAATATTCCTAACGCATTCAAAATGGATCATAAATACCTTCCATTAACTTTTTAGTCAAGAGATACTCTTAACATTTTGGGGCTCAAACATACCCTTGAAATTAATGGACCAGGCTGGGTCGAAACTCGGTCTTTCAAATAGTCACATGTCATTCTAAGCTTGCAACATACTTAATGCATGATTATATTAAAACCCACACATTTACACAAACCCAACTTGTTTTCATTTTAAGAAATTAAACACCTGATACTTTCTTTTCTTCCAAGGGTATCCGTTATTTCCTAGAAGTTTAGAGATAATGAGGCGATTTAGGGCGAAACTTTTGCTCTTCAAACATGGAAATTGTGGGTCATAACTTCATTGGATGTTGAAGGTTCTTCTTGACCAGTCAGTTTTGAAGTCTTGTTATTAAGGTAATTTATTTTAATGCTTTATGAAACTTTTTCTATTTTCGTTTGATGCACTTGAGTTTAGGGCTTTTCGGAAACAACCTCTCTACCTCCACAAGGTAGGGATAAGGTTTGCTTACTCTCTACCCTCTCCTCTACCTCCACAAGGTAGGGATAAGGTTTGCTTACTCTCTACCCTCTCCAAAACCACTTGTAAGATTACACTGGGTATGATGTTGTTGTTGCTTTTACGGAACTTTTAATGGTTTGGGTTTTCTATATTCTTGGCCTTCAACAAAAAATATTACTACATTCATGTTGAAGCTTTTATTGCTTTCTAATGAAGCTGATTTTTTTACTCTATCTGTGTTAAAGCTTTTAATGGATCTGTGCTAAAGTTTGAGAACCACCTCCATGATTCTGGTAAATCTGGATTATTTATGGTGATTTGTTGTTCAAAGTCTTGATCTGAAAAGGTTTGGTTTTGCCCATCCTTAAATATAAACAGTTGAAAGAACATCTAACGTACCATTTGTATCTTAAGACTTTCTGAGTCACTCTTTTCTATCTTAAAACTCTTACATTAGCAATTGCATATAACTTTCCTAGGTTCTGGATATCTTTACAAGTCATTACCTTCTTCCAACTCTTTGTACTTGTCTAATTTTTCGCTGATTTCTTTAGTCCTTTCCCTTCTTAACACCTTGAACTCCTCACTATAATAATCTCTAGATGCAGGGTCATTACCTTCCTCCTTCTCAAAACTATCACAATCAGTTCCAGCACTTACAGTGCCCAAAGAAACCTCACTATGATGAATAGCATAGTACAATGAGCAGCCACATACTCTTCACCCTCATCTACTGCAATAGGTTTTAGTACATTGGAATCACTACACAATAAATATTGAAGGGTTCTAAGCCTCCAACACATAAAACTAACTAGATTGTCATTTAACTAACTTTTCATCTCACCAAAACTTAAATTTTCCATATATTCTCAATAAAATCATTATATGGAAATAATTCTACGTTATACTCCTTGCCACATGTGTATGTGTCTTTAATATAGATCAACTGAAGTACGAACCAAAATACCCCATAACTGAAAATCAACTTAGCATTTAATTCATTCTTTAGAAACCAACTCATCCAAGCCATAAAATAAAGGAAATAGTGACCACGCCGAAGATATGCGGACAAAAAAAGATAATGGAATCTAACGACATACAACAAACAAAGTAATCACAAATGAATAAATAACCCACAACCACGAGTGCAATAAATAAATTTCCTTCATACAAATCAAGAAGGGACCGCATCGAAAATGAATTAGTAAGCAAAGCCATGATTCTAAGACATGCAAGAAGAAGTATTAGAGAAGTGAAGTGATTGAGCATAGAAAAGAGAGGACTCTTCCGCTAGACAGTGTCCTCTGAAACCTTCAGTTTTGTTCAGGCAATCATATCTGCTAAGAATTTTTGTTAGACAATTTTGTGTAAAAATAAAAAAAGAGGGATTTGTAATTTGTGTCTGATCAATCTGATGTAGGTGTGTAAGATGAGTTCTTACACGTTAGACACTGTGATGATTTTATAGAGCATTTCCTCTCCTTTTCTATCCCTTTTCTGCTCATGAAAAAAAATGAGAGAAGGATGTAACGGTGTCACTCATATCACTTATGACATCACAAATCTATGACGTCACAAATCTATGACGTACTGAAATTTGCACAAAATTTTTTATATACCTAAGGAATCCAAAAGAATGATCTATTACTCAAACCCCTCAACATCATCGATTTTGGTAGATCGACAAACTGAACAAATGTAACAGGCAGAAGACTGATCACAACCAACATTAAAATAGGTCGATATAACTAATGTTGATCCTTGGTTAAATCATAGGCATAGCTACCCTCTAAGCAAGTAATATCAAACTTCTTCCTAGGCAAAAAGTTTGAATCTTTAAAGTACCCTTCATAATATAAATGAGTCCTAAACATCACTATATCAAGTGAAAGTTCTTTGTACACCGTATGATCCTTCATAGTCAATGACGTTGATTTTCTTAATTCCACAATCTTATTACTCTATTCATTCACAAACAATTTGTGTAACTTTTTGCTCTTTCGCTCACTTTCTGACATCCCATTACCATTTCTAGCCTCCACCTTCTATTACCTTATTCAGTTTTCTCTTCTCCATTTTCATGTGCCTTATCAGTTTACAAACTCTTCATTTCTATGTTTACGCAAGGCATACACAAATACTTCCAATATATTCCCAATTATTAGGATACAGAATTCAATCAAGAATGTCATTGTTGAAGATTTTGGTAGATTACCAAAAGACAAATTAGACCAATAAACTTCGATGAATAAATGTAAACAAACACAGAAAACTCACTAAAGGATAAAATATGAAAATGCGTGAATGTAACTTAATTGATCCTTACTTAGCAATCTCTTGGTGATCTCTACCAAACTGCTCAGCTGCATACTTTACAAAATCACGAGCATAGCTATTCTCGAAGCAAGTAATGCCAAACTTCCTCCTAGGCAAAAAGTTTGAATCTTTAAAGTACCTGCATTGCATAAATGAGTTACAAACATCATTCATATCAGGTGAAAGCTCTTTGTACACCGTATGATTCTCCATTCGTTAACAATTCATGTAATTTGTTACTCTTCCCCTCATTTTCCAATACCTCATTCGGCACTTGCAATATAAGCATTCATCATTGGATTCTGAAAAAGCACAACTGCACTGTTCTAGTGGAATCACCCAATAATATATTAATATATACCACGAACCACTACAGCTGTAAGCGCCCAACAGATTCAAACTAATAACTAAAAAAATCATCACCGACACTTGCAAAATGGCATTCTGCACCACAATAAAGCAGTAACAAACATATACATAAACAAGTGGAAGATTTCATACTTCTGCTGGTGATAGATAGTGTTGTAAGAACCGTTAAGCTACAATACCTCATTAACCTTTCTAGCTTCCTCCTTATAATCCCTTTCATTTTTCCTCTTCTCACGCAAAATTCAAACTTTTTCCTCCAATTTTCTCAATTAACACTTCAGTTCTTTGTTTTCAGTTTCATCCTCACTTCTTGAAAGAAAACACCCAATGGTTTCATTGATAAACTATCTGAACTGGTTGATTCCTTCTGAAACTGAACTAAAAACGAAAAGGGTCTCCAAAAATTGGTGGAACCATAGATGAGAGCATATAGAACGAAGATGAGATTATGAAATTAGAGGGGTTTTAGGGTTTCAGATGCGGACTCATGGAGTTGGTTCGAGACTCAAACTAGTACACAAAATATTTTGTTAACCGAAGTTAGAATTTTCATATTTAATATCAATAAAAAATATCGAGAGAATAAAAACATAGAGCTCATTTGGTTTTTTTATTTTTCATATCTAGTTATATAAATGAGCAAAATGATATATCTAACAAAAAGTATAACACATAAATATCACTCTTAATATTTCAGGTGATAATTATTACTTTTAACATTGAATGTGCACAATAGGCATTTAAACTTGAATAAAATTAAACAAATAAACACATTTGTCCTACATGACCATTTTGTGTCCTACGTGTATTATGTCGCATTAATCACGTGTGTATCCTAGGTGTACATCGATCTCTTCGATCTTATGTATTATCAATCCGCTTTATCCGTTTTCAATTTTCAAATACGCTAAAAAACTAACCATAATTTTTATCGATTTTTGGCATATTGATTTTAGTCCTTAACGGTTCGATTTTCGATTTAACTAATAAGAAAATGCTTATAAAATAAATATATGACTAATAAATTTGACGCGTTGCCAGAAGAGCCGATGTACAAATAAAGAATCTGTTTTGACATGAAATGGATATATCCATATATCTCTGACTCATATTTACTAGATGATAAAATATGGCAAAAGCTATACCAAAAATTAGTTCGCGTCGGAATGGACGTATTAGTTCACGTAAGGGTGCACGTAGAATACCAAAGGGAGTTATTCATGTTCAAGCAAGTTTCAATAATACCATTGTCACTGTTACAGATGTACGGGGTCGAGTAGTTTCTTGGTCCTCAGTGTTAATCTTCTTGCAGTTGAGGCATGTTAATCATGCATGAACATGAAGTTACGTAGAGAAGAAGGGAAGAAAAGAAACAGAGAAGAACAGGGAAGAACAAGGAAGAAGAAGCAGTATAGAGGAAGAAACTTGTATTCCTTTGTGTATTTCAAAAGTGTATTTGTAATCTGTACATTGAACTAGTTATATACAAGAATAAAAGACTGAATTTATTCTAACTACTTCTAACAAACTTCTAACTACTTTAACAACTTCTTTGATGTATAGTCCTCTTAATTACAATTATTTACATAATGAACCTAACACTATAGTTTTAAGTAATGCCTTCTTTAATACTCCCCCTCAAGTTTGTAGGTATGAATAGGTTCAATACACCAAACTTGGATAGTAGATACTCATGTTGAGTTTTTCCCAAGCCTTTAGTTAACATGTCTGCTTCTTGTTCTTTGGTACTCAAGTATTGAGTTTGCACTAATCCATTCTGAATCTTCTCTCTTATAAAATGGCAATCCAACTCTATATGCTTTGTCCTTTCATGTAGCACAGGATTAGCAGCTATTTGAATAGTTTCACTAACCACACAACTTCAGCCACTGCACTTGCCATACTTCTGTACTCAGCTTCAGTTGAGCTTCTAGAAATGGTTGCTTGCTTCTTAGACTTCCATGATATTAGTGAGCCTCCCAACTTTACCATGAGACCTGTAACTGATCTCCTTGTATGTAAACAGCTACCCCAGTCTGAATCACAGTAAATTTGACGTTCTTTGCTCTTTGCACTGGACAATAGAACACCCAGTCCAACTTGCCTTTTGATATATCTTACTACTTTGAGAGCAGCATTTAGATGAGACTGTTTAGGCTGATGTAGAAATTGACTTACAGTCTGTATGGCAAATGCAATGTCTGCTCTAGTGACATTTAGATATAGTAATTTTCCAACTAACCTTCTGTATACTGTTGGCTCTGTCAACAACTTATCATCTTTGTTTGTTCCATTTATTTCATCATACTCTTTAGTAGTTAACTGCACATAAGGATCAAGTGGAGTAGCAGCTGGTTTTGCAGCATTAAGACCTGCCTCAGATATGATCTCCAATGAATATTTCCTTTGATGCATTACAATCCCATCTTGTGATCTAGCAAACTCAATCCTAAGGAAATATCTGAGATTCCCTAGATCTTTCATTTTGAAGTTTTCTTGTAAGGTTCTTTTAGTTTGTTGAATAATATTGATATCACTTCCAGTGAACATCAAGTCATCTACATATACTAAAAGTATCACCAGAGATGTACTAGTTTTCTTGATGAATAATGAGTAATCAAGATGACTTTGTACAAATCCCAATTTGACAAGGACTTCAGTGAGTTTTGCATTCCATTGCCTAAGGGCTTGTTTTAATCCATAAAAGGATTTAGTGAGCCTACACACTGGTTTCCCCTGCACACTAAAACCCTTTGGAGGCTTAAAGCCAAAAGGAAGTACCATATAGACTTCATCATGTAAATCTCCCTGAAGAAATGCATTAGATGCATCCATCTGATGAACATGCCAATGTTCTTTTGCAGCTAAGGACAATACACTCCTAACAGTCACCATTTTCACAACTGGAGAAAAGGTTTCCTGATAATCCAGCCCTTCTCTCTGATTAAATCCTTTTGCCACAAGACGTGCCTTAAACCTGTCAATCTCACCAGATGCATGATACTTGATTTTAAAAATCCACTTGCAACCAATAGCTTTCTTGTTAGGAGGTAAAGGAACCACCTGCCATGTTTCATTGGACTCCAAAGCTGATATTTCAGCTTGCATTGCTTCAACCCACCTTGAATCCTTACAGGCTTCCTCAAAAGAAGTAGGTTCAACTTCAGTACCAAATGAAGTAAGGAAGGCTCGATAAGAAGAAGACAAGTTGTCATAACCAATGTACTTATCAATGGAATACAGAGGTTTATTGGATTGAAGCTGAGCAGATGCAACATAATCTTGTAGCCATAAAGGAGCTTTGGTACTTCTTTGTGATCTTCTTATAGAAGGAGTATCTTGAGTTGGAACTAACTCAGTATGTACAACTGTGGTAGGAGAATTATCCTGGAATAAAGGTGTAACCTCTAGATTCATCAACATTAGGAAACACTTGCCATGCAATAGATGAAGGAGAAGCAAATGGAAATATAGATTCTCTAAATAGGACATCCTGCTAATGAAGAATGTTTTGTCCTTGATGTTGTATAATATGTATCCTTTTGTATGAGCACTATAGCCCATGTGTACAACAATGACATTCCTAGGATGAAACTTGTCCTTAATGTGCATATTTTTAGCAAAACATAGACAACTTATCACCCTCATATGTTGTAGGGAAGGTTTGCATTTGTGAAACATTTCGTATGGAGATTTACCATGCAAAACAGATGTAGTCAATCTGTTTATAATATATGCAGCATTAAGAATGCAGTGCCCCCAAAATTTGATAGGAATATGACCTTGGAATATGATGGCTCTGGCTACCTCAAGTATGTGTCTGTGTTTTCTTTCAGCTATACCATTCTGTTGAGGAGTGTGTATGCAAGTTCTTTGATGAACAATACCCATGCTTGTATACAAATGTGTACACTCAGTGTTAACAAACTCAGAACCATTATCAGTACGAATGCTTTTAACTAATAAGTTGAACTGAGTTTTGACTAGAGTAAAGAAATTTTTCAATACAACACAAACATCACTCTTCAACTTTATTAGAAACAGCCACAACATTCTAGTATAATCATCCACTATAGTGACAAAGAATCTATTGCCATCATATGTAGGAGTATGAAATGGACCCCAAACATCTATATGTATCAACTGGAATGGACTAGAAGACATAGTAGAGCTATTTGGAAAAGGAAGTCTTGGTTGTTTAGCTAGAGGACATATTGTACAGTTTTGAACCTCATTTGAACACTGTGTAACTGGAAGATTGAGAGTTCTAGCTAAAACATTTGATGAAGTATGACCAAGACTTTGGTGCCATAGGACAGTTTGTGAACTTGATGAACCATCATGAACCAAATGAGAGTATTCTTGAGAGGTAGTACTATCTGCAGAAGATGAGGGATGAGGAATGAGATAAAGTCCAGCCTGCTCTCTACCAATCACCTTCACCTGCCCAGTGGAGAGATCCTGAATAGTCACAAAGTCAGGATAGAAAAATAGTGCACACTGTAGATTCTTAGTAATTTTTGATACTGACAATAGACTGAACTTAAAGTCAGGAATAAGAAGAACATTGTTGATAATGTCTTGTGAGGTCATACTACTAGAACCTGTATGTGTGATCAATGTACTATCTCCATTTGGTAGTTGTACACTTCTAGGTGCATCAACAGGCAGTGGATGTTTATTAATCAATAATTGTGAGTGAGGAGTCATATGGTTTGTTGCACCAGAGTCTATAATCCATCCTGTATGTGCTATATTAGCTGAAAGAGCAGTGACATTACCTGATGAAGGATAGTTCTCTTGAGCTAGATTTGCACTGGAATGTGCATTTGAGTCTCTTTCAGTGGTGCTCTGCCTATTTGATTGACCAAGCATCTGCAAGATTTGATTATATTGATCTTGCAATGCATTCAATCCTTTGTGATACTCAACAGAATCAGATTGTCTATCACCTCTACCATAACCTTGATTTCTTGGATTCTCAACTCTATTAAAATCAGAATGATCAGTGTCACTAATTACATTATTAGCAGATGGATAAGATCTCCTATCATTACTTGATCTTCCTCTTCCTTGACCATTGTAAGTAGGACCAGTAGAACCTCTTTTCTTTCTTTCATAACCAGGTGGATATCCATGAAGTTTATAACACACAGCTTGCATGTGTCTTGTTCTTTTACAGTAATCACAAAATGCATTTGGATCATAGTTTGAACTAGTATTAAACCTTGGTTTGGGAACTGATGATTGAGCAGTAAACAATGCATTCAGATCAGATGAACTTGAACTGTGAGAAGTTTGTGACATGATATGTTGGCTTTCTCTTTCAATAAGTAGTGAGTATGCCTTATTTATAGTAGGCAGAGGTACCATCATTAGTATTTGGCTTCTAGCTTGCTCATATGAACCATTTAATCCCATGAGAAACTGCAGTAACTTCTGATTGTGCATGAACACTACAAATTCTCTTGAATTCACACAATCACAACTAGGAACAGGTGCCAAACTATCATACTCTACCCACAACTCACGCAGCTTAGAGAAATAGCTTGAGATTGAACTTGTACCATGGCTAATAGTAGCAATCTCTTTGTGTAGTTGAAAGATACGTGATCCATCAATCTTGTCATATCTTTCACACAATTCCTTCCATACAACTGCTGCATTGGTAGAATAAACAATGCCTCCAAGTAACTCCTTCGACACACGATTCATGATCCACGAAAGCACTATGGCATTGCATCGTTCCCATAGATTTGTCAAGTTAGGACCATATAACTCTTTTCTGCATGATCCATCAATAAATCCAAGTTTATTGCGACCTATAATTGCAATTTTCATAGCTCGACTCCATACTGAAAAATTATCAGCTCCAGTTAGTTGAATTGAACTAAGTAATACACCTGAATTGTCTATTGAATGTAAGAACAAAGGATGATTATGGCTCAGCTTCTCCGGCAACTCGTTATCGACAGTTGCCATGGTTTTGGCTGAGATCTTGAAGCTCTACTGTGTTGGCTCTGATACCATGTTAATCTTCTTGCAGTTGAGGCATGTTAATCATGCATGAACATGAAGTTACGTAGAGAAGAAGGGAAGAAAAGAAACAGAGAAGAACAGGGAAGAACAAGGAAGTAGAAGCAGTATAGAGGAAGAAACTTGTATTCCTTTGTGTATTTCAAAAGTGTATTTGTAATCTGTACATTGAACTAGTTATATACAAGAATAAAAGACTGAATTTATTCTAACTACTTCTAACAAACTTCTAACTACTTTAACAACTTCTTTGATATATAGTCCTCTTAATTACAATTATTTACATAATGAACCTAACACTATAGTTTTAAGTAATGCCTTCTTAATACTCGGCCGGTACTTTTGGATTCAAAGGTACGAGAAGAGGAACACTTTACAAATGCTTATAAAATAGAAACAATAATAACAAGCATAAAAAGAACAATAAATGTGCAACACAACGAGAAATTAAGAGGAATAAGATTTTTACTTTAGGTTTTGACGGTTTGTATAATATGAAGTTGTGAATTCAAAGAAACGGTGAAGTATGAATTGAAGGCTAAATGATAAAGACATAACAAGTAAGATATTATGATTAATGTTAATATTTATTATGTGTAGGTAAAAGTAGTAAAATATTGTTGTCTTAATGAGTTATCGATTTACCCTGTATTAAAAATCAATATTGAATCGATAATCTGATAATTTTTCTATAAAGTTATTAAAAAATCGTTAACCTATTAGCAATAAATCAATGACACTTTTTTCTGTTCAATTTATCGGTCGGTTCTATTTTCAAACACCCCTAGTGTATCCTATAGATTATATCATCCTAACTAACACATTTTTAAATTTGTATAATTGCTAATATTTTATAATGTATCATATAAGATTATATTACTATAATATTTTGATAGATACAATACTTAGATAAATTGTATCATTTTTCATCATTATAAGGTATCATATATCATCAATTTGGAGAATAACCTACAAAATATGATACATGGTAGAATTAAAAAAAAAAGATAAGAAAATATATATCGACCCAATTATATTCGTGTATATAATGTATCATAAACTACACCAATACATTGTATATGTATTGTATCGTATATACAATGTATCAAATTACATTAAAGATGTATGCACTTGCATATAATAATGGGATACTTTTATAAAACTACTCAAAATATACTAATCGTAATTGTATCACTTTTCATCATCATATGATATCATATATCATCAATTTGAAGAATAATCTAAAAAATATGATACATGGTAGAATTATAAAGAACATAAGAGATAAGAAAAAAGATATTGACCTAATCACATTAGTGCATATAATGTATCATAAACTACACCAATACATGGTATATTTAATGTATCATTTTATATATATATATATATATATATATATATATATATATATAATGTATTAAATTACATTAATAATGTATGTGATTGCATATAATAATGGGATACTTTCATAATATAACCACTCAAAATAAAATAATTGTACTACATAACTGTAGTTTGATAATTACAAGCTATAGGTATATTTTAAATGGCAGTCCTTGTATATTCGGTATTATATTTGTATTAATACAAAATTTGAAAATTTGAAGAAAAAAAAAAAGGAAAGGGAGGTAATTTTGATTGTGGAAAGGAAAACAGTCACTTAATTGACGCGATCATATCTCTTTGCCAAATAGCATTCATTCATACAAGCAACACCAGTAGTTCACGTTATCATTGTCACTTTGCAATTCAAAGAATTTCATTATTATACAAGCAAGCAAGTAATACAATGAATTCAACTTATCTGTATGTATCTCGAATTTTTATGCCGAAACGTATTTTTGATTTGCATTGGTTCGTGTTTTTTATTTGCATTAATCTAAATGAAGAACTTGAAAAAACATAGCAATTGAATTGATTTGTATATGTATGACAGTTTCATTCGAATAGTTGTTTGCAACCATATTCTAATAGATCGAGAATTAACTATTTTTATTTGTGATTGTATAATTACTCCATTGATAATTGGAGATCTTGGTTGAAGAATCTATTTTCAGCGATCTAAAGGGATGGTTGATATCTACAATTTGAGTACATAAATGTATAAAAGTAGAAATCAATTGTATAATCTACTCTAGTTTATGTCAAAGTGTTTGTATGTTCTAAAAAATAATCTAAAATGTATAAAAACTGGATATACAAAATTTGAAATGAAACCAGATACATAATTGTATATGCGTAAGAAGTTGTAACTTAGTTGAATACATATAAATAGTTGGAACACTTCAGACACAAACACTCATATACAAAATCGGTTGTATACATATAACACTTCAAATACAAACACTTTATGTACAAAACATGTTGTATACGTATAATACTTCAAATACAAAGACTTCATATACAAAATCAATTAAATAGGTATAACACTTCAAATACAAACACTTCATATACCAAATCAATTGACTACGTATAACACTTCAAATACAAACATTTCATACACAAAATCAGTTGAATACATATAACACTTCATATACAAACACTTCATATACAAGATCAGTTAAATATGTATAACACTTCAAATACAAACACTTCATATACAAAATCAGATAAATATAAATCACGAATGGGAGGGAATGAGTGGAAATTTCAAAAAAATTGCAATCAATTTTGATTGAGAGAATAAAAAAGAAAATAAGAGTAAGTGATTGAAGAGAGAAAATGACTCCTTTTGTATATGAGGAAAAGAGTGTTGTACACGGTTACATAAATAAGAAGAATTGAAAAAAAATGTAATTATGGAGATTAAATGATTGTAAATGGTAATATAAACAAACATTAGCTACAGTAATAATTAAGTAGTTTAAATTTGCATAACTAAGATGCTACATTTTGAAAGAAAATACTACTACACTTCGCAAAATATACTGCTATTTTTAAAAGAAAAAAAACTAATTTTGCTGCTTATAAATTTTTCCCAAGAAAATAACCACAAAATTGAACGGATGAAGTATCTTTTATGAGGAAAGTATGTACTAGGACACAAATGATAAGTCTATTATGGGACGAACATGGGTTGTAGTGTAGTGGTGAGATTATTGGGATTGCTCCACCTCATTTACTCTGAGGTCTCTATTTGAGTCTTTGGCGTATGGAGAAAGTCATGTTTGGAGCACATTCCTAAATAGATCCTGCAATCCGCGATCTGAATTTAACCAGAGTTTATATACTGACTCGAGAAACTAGTGGAAAACCACAACAAAAAAAAAAGTCTATCGTGGGTAGTTTCTTCAAGTAATAATACTAGAGAAGATCTTTGTTATTCTAATTAATGCAAAAAAGGGATTTTGTAGATTTTCAAATTCTTATCAAAAGATAGAAATAGACTATTTCATTTTATGAAATTGGCAAATAAGTATTGATTGAGACTACACCTATGATCCAAAGTGGCCTTACTTTCTACACAAACCATTTGTTTTTGAGATTGTCTATATTATCTTTCATTTATTACCACATATCACAACTAAACACATGATAAAAGGCACATATAGGAAATAAGTCCAATCAAGTTGCTTTATTTATTGGAGGTCAATTTTTTGTATTGGTCCAACTTTTCTCAATTTTGTGGTGGTAAATCTCTTATGTTAATTAACCTCATGAATATGGTAAAGGGGACAAGAAAAAAAGGGGGCAAGAGAAATTAAAGGAAAAGGAGTGGAGGCATATAAGAAGGAGACAGATCTTCCAAGTGTCACCAATCATCATACATATAATGGATGAATTTTTATGGGAGTTCACAATAAGTAAAGCAAAGCTAAGACAAGAAAAAAAAAGGCTAAAAAAAAGAAGGAAAAAAGAAGAAGATATATACATTTGTTTCTGAAAAATAATTAAGTAAATTAAAATATTTTTTTTAATAAATATTTTAAGGTTTTAGATGTAAAACTCAAGCTCATGCGCAAAAAAGTTGGTCAACACATAATCGAGTATATATAATAGTGTCATCTCATTTTTTTTCTAATTTTAAACTTGATTTTTTCTTAATAAAATTAGTCATATGCAATTCAATCTTATATAATTCCGTTTAAAATAACATCCCCCTCCCCCTCCTCCCTCCCCATTCCCATTAAGGGCAAATTTAGGGGTAGCGAAGGGGTTCACCCGAACCAACTACTCAGTAAAAAAAATATATTATATATAAGACGTTTTTAAAGTGTATATATGTTGAATCTATTGAGTATAAGATTAAAAGTTAATTCAAACTTCAGTAGTTGAAAGAGTTCAAAAATTACCTTGAGATTCACCTTCAAAAACCTAATTAAGTATTATATTTTTATTTTCTAAAACCCCACACACTTTCCCTATATCCCCATACATTTATTTTTCTACAATGATAATGCAAGAAGATGGGGAATATAGGCCATATGTGTAAACTCTCATGGGTTCAAACAAAAGGTTCCAAGTGATGATGAGTAGCTATAAAATAAATATTTCTATTAGTGTATGTGCTATATAGGTAAAGTGTCCCTTTGACTAAAAAGCCAATATATATAGTACGGATGATGTTTATGTTTGTTTCATTTGTAGCAAAACAAATGGCAATACTATGTGAAATATTGTTACTTAAAATGGCCAATAAATGTTTAGAAACTTCTCTACTTAATTCATTATATCATTTCAAATCTTGCAAACAAAGTTAGAGTATAAAATTAGGCAATTTTCAGATAAAATAAATATAAAATTTATATTTGTATACTATAATAAAATTTATATAATTGCGCTCCATAGCAAACATAGATATATATAACTCGCTATGCATATACAATTGAAGTGAATTGTATAAAACGAAAAAGAGAAAAAGACTTGGGCAGAGAATTATATAAAACGAAGTGTATAAAACGAATTGTATAAAATGAATTGTATAATTATAAGTGTATAGGACGATTATATACTATTTGAATTTGTATAAAAATGAAAAAGAGAGAAAGGCAAAAGAGACTTTGACAGGGAACATACAATTGAATCGAATTTCATAAAACGAGAGGAAGAGAGAAATTATATACAATATGAATTTGTATAAAACGAGAAAGAGAGAAAGGCAAAAGAGACTTGGGTAGGGGAGTACTTTTTATTGTATAACTATACGTGTATAAGACAAAAATATATGTATTTGCATGTGCATATACAATTTTTCTTGTTTTACACAATTAGAAACACAATTTATACAATTCTATTGTATAGAGCGACATATGAGAGGGAGAGAGGGAGAGTGGCAAGCGAGAATATGAGGGAGAGACGGACTGACAAACAATTTACTATGGAACACAAATAAATCAAAATATAACTGCTATATTTATTTTATATTATTAGTTTGTCATTCTATACAAATATCCCTATAGAATTTAGGAAAAATAACTTAAATACACAACTATAAGTTTTATATTCTCTAATTTTCCTTTCTTTTTTTAAATATTACATAATTCTTTTTTTTAATTTTATTAGAAGTGTATAGATACATAAAATTATCTCTCCTATAATACACAATCCCCCAATATAATGCCTATTTTTTCTCCACAAAAACACTCAATCTTCTAAATCAGTTTTTGGATTTTGAATTATTAATTTTAATTAAAACACCCAATTTTAAAATTTTGAATTTCAAAATTCAAAAAATTTGAAATTTCAAAAAACTGCACAATTTCTCTCCCGTTCTTATTGTTCTTTTTATTCCATCACGTCTTCAATTCTTCTTACTCCATCATCGATTAGTACTAGTTTGTCAGGTTCAGAAAATAATCTTGTTTCACTTACAAAGTCTCCAGCTTTCGTCAAAATCATCGGTTTTTCTTTTCTATGCCCTTTTCATCATTCTCAGAAGCTTTTCATCAGATATCACTACTGTCTCTAACCCCACAACCCCTTCTCTAGAATTTCCTATGTCTTTCACTTCCACACCCACTGCCAGTAACAATCCATCTCCGCGGATTATAATGTTTAGTCTATGATTTGATACATGAATTAGATGTGTATTATATGATTTCCTACGTATCAAGGGTTTTTGAAATTTTTTATCATGTATCAGTAATTAATTTCAATAACTGCGCCATCAAGTGTGCTTGTTGATACATTTTGAATCAGTGTGTATAGTGTTTTAGACAAAGAATTGATATATGAAGTGTTTGCTGATACATTTTGAATCAGTGTGCTTGCTGATACATTTTGAATCCATCAAGTGTGTATAGTGTTTTAGATGATGCATTGATACATTTTGAATCCATCAAGTGTGCTTGCTGATACATTTTGAATCAGTGTTTATAGTGTTTTAGACGATGCATTGATACATGAATTTGTTGTGTATCGAAGTTTAACAGATTGTTCATAAAAAATGTATTCAAAATAGATGATATAATCTTTGATTTTCAAAATTTGAAATTAATATCCAATTACGTGCGGATTTAATGCTAATTAATGATCTGTTACCGTAAATTAAGCTATTTTAGTTAACAAGTTTAAATGTACCGTTTTTTCCCCATTTTTTTCTTAACAGTTCAAACTTACCATGTATCACTACAGTCTAAAGTAACACGGCACAAAAATTTTAAGAGATTTTTAGTAAATACAAAATTTATCGAGACAGAATGTAATTATTGAATTACACTATGGAATTCCTTAAATTTTTACAATAATTTATACTTGTTTAATTTGATCATGCTTCCTAAAATTGATTCTGCTCAGCAATTCACTCATATTGTATCCAAAATAATTAATAAAGAATCGTTCTACGTTCTTCTCAGACAGAAAGATCCTCCCTCATCATCTATAATTATTTTTATCAACAAATTACTTTTTAATTTAGTTAACGATTTCTACATTTCTTTTATTAATTATAATTATATTTTTTAAAAATATATTTAGTTTTACATTGAATAATAAATAATATTTTCTCTTTTAAAAAAGAATGACCTTATTTTGTTTTTAGTCTGTTTAAAAAAAATGGCTTCTTTCTTTTTTTGGTAATACTTTATGAATTTTAACTTTTCACATGGTATACTTAAGATCACACGATTAACAAAATTTTTTGTATATTTGATATAACTTTAATTTAGAACGACAAAATTAAAAATTCTTTTTTCTTTTCTTAAACTGCGTTTCAAGTCAAACTAAGTCATTCTTTTTTAAACGATAGAGTAGTGTAAAATAAACAAATCATGTACTAGTGTTGACATTGGTTAAAGACTTAAAAGTGCATTAAACATATTTTAGGGTGTGTTTGGTATATGAAGGAAAATATTTTTCATGCCTACCCTCGACCTCCCCCTCCACCCTCCCCTCCTACCCCCAAAAAAATTTACGTTTATTTTTAAAAAATATTTTAAACTTCATAGTTTCATTTTTTTCACTCCTACCTTTGCCCCCACCCACACGCCATCCCCCTACCACCCTCCCACCCACTCCCCAAAAAACTAATTTTAAGTTTGTTTTTAAAAAATATTTTCAACTTTAAAACTTTCATTTTTTTCGTCCCTACAATCGACCCCCAAATTTTAAGTTTGTTTCTAAAACATATTTCAACATCAAATTTTTATTTTTTCACCTCTACCTCCCCTCCCCCCCCCCCTTCTCCGCCCTCCCCAACCCCAACCTCGGTTTTCTTTTTTTTTACTTTTATAATACAATAAAACTAAATGAACTATTTGCAACATATTTCATATACAATCCGTTGCTGGATTCTTAAATAGAGTACTATTACGCATGAAAATATGGGTAAACTAGTATTTTATCCAACTCATTTGTTACCCAATTCATTCTTACCTATATCAAATATGGACGGATTAAACTATTATCCATTTTATATTGACCCATTTTTAACCCGTCCAAATTTAACCTAAACCCGCTCATTTACCACTACTGTCTATGATAATAACAACTCAAAAAATCTTCAAAAAGAAAATTCAAAAAAGTGCAAAAAGCAAAAGCATGAGAAGAGAATTTCTTCAAGTTAAAATGAACAATTTGGAACAAACATGCCATGGAGCTCCTTTTTTCTATGTTAGGTACAATTTTTGTACTAAAGTAGCAAGTTGTAAATAGCTGTGTTTACAAGATTGTTAAGCTAATAATAATGGTTAAAAGCTTCTCCATCGATCGATAGAGTTCATTAAAATTAAAAAAGTCTTTGCCTAAATTAACAAAAACCAAATTAATACGTATTATATTAGTCAAAATAAGTACATTGTTTAACGTGAAAGTAAGAGACTCTATATATACATTTTATTTTCCCCACGTTAATTCCTCACTAATAAAGTTGGGACTCCAAATGCAAGGAAAACCTAGAATCGTGATTTGACCTGCCTCAATTTTCTCTAATAATAGAAATTACTTTTATATTCTTCATCAACGTGTCTGTGTCTGCTTCATATCGAAGGTATTTTTAATTTTTTATTAGGTGTGTTTGCTTAATGTCGAGTGTTTTTTTTTTGAAATTTCAACGTCTATACTTTAATGATGCTTTACAAATGTTTTTTCATTGATAGTTTGATCCCTCTCAATATTTTTTTTTTTGCAAAACTCAACATAGGCAAAATATTGATAAAGTCATTCAATATTTGTCAAATAAAAAAATATACTGTTTTCTTAGAAATGATGAAGATTAAAAAAAATGTGTCACACAAATTAAAACAAAATAAATACATAAACCATGCATAATTTGTTTGACGAGCATGGGTGATGGGACTTTGTATTTTTTTATCCCTCATTTTTGCTCACTTAATAACTCAAACTCATAAAGTAAGATGTACTTATCATATCCCGGCTATTCCCAATCTCGATTAGAACCTCTCTAGTCACGGGACTTTGCGTATAGTTTCTAAATAAAGCAAATTTGGATAGACATCATAATAATTACTTTCGACTTGTAATAATATTTTGACATTTACTAATATCGAACTATCGGAAAATATAATACTTTCAATAAGGAAAAAAAATGTTAATAATTTAATATTAGTCCTATTGATAAGCATTAGTACACACAAGAAAAAAAAGGGATGATTAAATTTATTTGATATGAGTCTCAAAATAAAAGAATAAAAAAAAAACTGCTTTTTATTTTTAAAATAAACGTTGGCGCGAGACCTTCACCAAACAACTACTTCTATCCAGCTATATGCTAGCCATCCAAGCAAAGACAAAGTTTGTATACTTGCGTTACGGCGCAATAATAATATTATTCGACTCTTAATTAGAGATTTTGAGTTATCATATAAAAAATAATTTTTGTATTTCAAAAAGAATGATTTAATTTAACTTAGAACAAAGTTTAAAAAAAGAAAGAAGACTTTTAGTCCTATGGTTCTAAATTAAAGTTATCATTTAATCTTCTGATCTTAAATATGTTACGTGAAAAATTAAAGTTAAAGTGTTGTCAAAAAAGGAAAGGGGTCATTCTTTTTTAAACAAACTAAAAAGGAAATAGGGACATTCTTTTTTAAACGAATGGAATAACGATAGTTAATTAATTAGTAATTATCATTAATTATATTTTTAACGACAATTAATACTCTTTATATGTCCCAGCGACACTTGATTTAATGACACTTAACTAATGTCGATAAAAACTTTACTACTTTTATTAATATATTTATTTATTACCATTAAAAGTTATTTTTATTTTAATAAATTCAAATTTATATATACATTATATATATATGAACAAAATATGACACATAAAATAAATGTAAAATATCTGAAAGTTCTAGAAATAATTTATATGAAAATATTAAAAGTTTAAATTAAAAAGTTACAATATGCTATGCTATAGTAAATAAATCGTGAAGTACACTCTTTTAATATGGGGCCTCTGTAAAATTATGGGATTACTGTAGAAAGAGAATATAATAAAGAAAAAAAAAGTAAAAGAAGCTTAGGTTCTTATGATTGATACGCCCACAATATAAACTTTATTGTAAAAAAAAAAAAAAAGGACACATGTCATGGAAAACCTACCTTGTTAAGTAAACTTTTAATAAAACAAATAGTTGCTAGGGTTTTGGAGGTATCGTTGCAACATATATTCTAGAAGTTGAGAAAAGACAAATGTATCCAAACAAAAATAATTGCAATAACGTTAGTAATATTATTATTTTTTAAATTTTTTTTGTTTGTTTGCTTATTTTCTTGTTGATTATAATATCTTAAAGATCAAATCTAAGATAAATATCCTCCCCCACAAAGTAGACAAACCTAGATTGGTGCCATTTATTTGATCGTCTTCTTCTTTGTTTAATATTTTTGATGTTTAATTTATTTAAAACTCATATTGAAAAGTAAAGAAAGATACTTTTTATCGAAATGCAACTTTATTTTTATAAATTAAATTTGAAATATATGATTAAAAATAAACAACATATGATTAAGAGTGAATTGATATACACAACTACACACTACAGAGCAAAAGATCATCATGCTAATGACTTGTGCTAGATAATTTAATTCGGAGCATATTATGATATTATCGATTATTTGAAAATTAAGTTAGTAAACATTATAGCAAAAATAACATTTAATAGTAATAAATATATATTTAATAAATAATGATAAAAATTATATTGACAGTATTTAATTATCATTATATTCAATATTATTATAAACACTAGAGACATATTTTTTTTCATCATCTTTAAATAAATATATCTAACAATAATTAAACTATTATCGTCGAAAATCATTTTTCCAAAACGAAAGGAGAATACTGTTGATTATTGATTGGGAAGCAGTAAAAATAGAAAGAGGCGTTTAATAATTGGGACATACGTGACCAAATTAAAATTGATTTCTGTGAATAAAATAAAAATAAAAATTAATCACACAATTAAATTTGGGAGTGACAGTGACCTAAAGTTGTATAGTGCACAAATCACCAACACCACTAATAATTGAGTCAATAAAATATTCGATTTTTATTTCAAAATATCACCTTTTCTTTAACTGCTCACTTTAACATTGTAACGTTAAAAAGGTCCACTATATATACCCCCTTCATATACTTTTGCCTTACCAATTCAATTAACAACACACAAAAAAAACTAACAAATCTCAATTTTACATATAGAGAAATGGATCAAAATTTAGTAGTGGTAGGAAAGAAGTTTTGGAAAATAGTTCGAGTGGCGTTATGCATGTTAAGAAAAGGTATATCAAAGCAGAAAATAATGCTCGATATCAAATTAATGATGAAGCGTAGCAAGACTAGTAGTTACAAAGCCGTGGTACAAAATCTCATGTACCACTTCCACCACCACAACCACAACCAAAATCGTCACCGCACCGACCAAGTCGAGAGTGGTAATTTACCATTTTGCCCTCCACATGAGGATGAGTATTATGAGTTTAGTTGCACTAGCAGCCCAAATTTGGACATGCAAAAACACACTACTATTCATGAAGAAGATGTTGTGATGATGAATGCGGCGGTAATGAAAGCCACATTGGAGATGATTAAGGGTGAAACAACGTCATCAGATAATTATTTTCGTGGGTTCGGGAGACAGTTGAGGGTTACGGACTCGCCTTTTTCGGTGGGAGAAATGGATAATCATGTAGATGAGAAAGCTGATGAGTTCATATCAAAGTTCTATAGAAATTTGAGACGACAATCTTCATTTTCTTCTACTTTATGATTGTAACTATACAATATATGCATGTTTTTCTTCATTTGCAAAGGCAATTTTATTTGATTTTTTGCTTTTGTGTGGGGTAGCTGATTAATATAAACAAAGAAATATAGAAAAAATTATGAAGATTGGAATAATTTGTGGATAGTGTGTGCTTATTTTCTCCATGTATTTGTGTTTTAAACAAAAGAAGTTGTTTAACTTGTGTAAAATACTAATAATCAAAATAAAGAATGAACCTTTCACCGGTAAATAATTGTGTCTTCATTTTAATTTGTTTGTGTTAATTACTATTTAAACCGTCAAGAATATTTTTTTGACCACATATTTTTTAAAGATAATTTTCAATATTAATTACCATTGTGATTGATTATACTTTTTATGTAATTTCTAAATATGTTAATTTTATTTATAGAGGAGTTGAAATTCTTTCTAAATTCACATCACACATTAGTTAATTTGACTCTCTTACTCCAAACCGAAACACATAGTACTCGAGTCAAAATTTCTTGTTCTGTTTGTATAGGAAGGCAGAGCACACTTAATAATATGACATATTCCATCCAGTTTACCACATAAATTTTGATTGATATTCTATATATTTTCATCAAATTAATAATACCATCCGCAGTTATAGTGTTTTTTTGGTTAGAACAACTTAAATACACTGAAGATAGTAAGAGTTTATTTGCAATAAAAATCAACAATGTCAACCAAATTATTAGACGATAGATTTCACCAAATTAAGTTACATCAAAAAGTAAAATTTGGCGTAATAAAGCATTAGAATTAAATTGGTCAACATACGCCTTAAGAATCTACCGTCCTAAATAAAGAACTCATTTGATACTATAAGAATTATAATTTCGAGATAACATTTGAAATTAACTTTATCGTTAACAATTGTATTCGATAGAAAGAAGGAAGTTGGGAAAAAAAAAGTTATGTCAATATTGTTCAAAAGCTTCTCGAGTTCATTAATGTTTCAAATTTCAAATTGCAACAAATAATTAACAATTTGCTTTTGTGCGGGGTATCGTACGTCAACGTTATAAAAATAGAAATATTATAAAGATTATTTAGAATTGTAAATATTAATATTATATGTGGGTGGCATCATGCAAAAGTTAACGATTACAAATTATGATGTTAATAAATTAGACGGAGAAAGAAAAAACATTCTAACAACATATTAATAATATATATGGTTAAACGACTTACGTATTATAAAACTAATATTGAAAAAAGTCTAAACATGTTAGGAGAAAATCTCCTCATAAACAAAACTCTCTAATCGACTATATTATTATGTTCTTTGAAATGAAAAGAAGATTAGAGGTCTTCAATTTATAAAATTTCAAATTATAATAATCAAATATGATTACCAATAAAGTAATAATGAATTGGCTGAAATTAAATAATATTCTATAATTTCGACACAAGATAAATTATGAAATTACGTTATAAGGAAGAAATTTTAAAAATTATTAATATAATAAAAGTTTTGAATTTAATACACATCCAAAAAACTAATTCAAAATAAAAAAATTATTTAAATTTTATAAAAAAAAAATTACTCATTTCAATAACCATCGATTCTAAACTTTTTCATTCTTTCAACTTAAAGCTAAAGTACAATTGCAAATGCAAAGCACGTTGAATTAGGTAACTCAATCAATTAAGTCAATATTTCAAATATTTTTAACATTTTCAATCAATACGGCCAAACCAATGGCTACCCCTATTTAGTTTGACCAATAATTAACTTTGAAAAGTTTCTAGAGATTACTTCAAAAAGTGCAAACAAAAAGCAAGAGAAACTAGAATTCTTCAAGTTACTATAAACAATATTGAACATATACCATGGACCAACTTTTATTTCTTGTAACATTGTTTAGTTGTTGTTAACACCTTGCGGCTCACTAGTACATGGAGATGGAGATGAAGATTTCTTTGTAAATGAACGGATTTCTTTATGTATTTTTTTCTTCTGACCTTTATGAAAATCTTTTTATATAGGTGTGAACTAGAGCTTGAGTATATTTTAATCTCCAAAGTAATTTTGACCGACATTAATTTGAAGAACATGGGTTGAAATCGTCTTATCTACTTGACAAACTAATTCAAATGTAATTGCTTTTATTCAAGTCATATCATTTTAACGTAAATATTTATTCAACTTTATTAACCAAAAATTTAATTTGATGAACATATCATGAACTTAAGATTTGATCCAAAATTCAATAATATGAATTTATCAAATAAAATTTTAATGCCTTCATTAAAAACTAAAAAAAATCTTTAAAAAGTATTTTCAAAGATTCAAAAAAGAGCAAAAGCATGAGAAGACAAACTTTTGCAAGTTAACATGAACAATTTGGGACTCCTTTTTTCTATAGTAGGTACATTTTTGTTCAAAAGTAGGAAGAATGATAGAGTTCATTAACATTTAAAAATATAATTTTGCAAATAAATCAACCACAACCAAATTAAGGATGTTATTATACTACCCAAAAATAAGTATTTTTTATGTCCTAATTTATATGATTCACTTTTTAGTTAGTTTCATAAAAATGACATAATTCTATACTTGATGACAATCTAACTTTAAAATGTTTATTTTACCATGAATGAAATAATTTACATTCATATAAATATTTATGAATAATTTTAGATTACAAATTTTAAATATCTTTTATTTTCTTAAATACTGTAACAAGTTAAAACTAACGGATCTAACTTGAGACGATAAAATTACATTAACGTGAAAGCAAGAGACACTATACACATTTTATACTCCCCACGTTAATTCCTAACTAATAAAGTTGAGCCTCCAAATGCAGTGGAAGGAACCCTACCATCGTGATTTGACTTGCCTCATTTTTCCCAATTATAGAAACTACAAATTATTAAAAATAATAGTGTTGGATTGCTTTTTTTTAATTTTATTATATATATATATATATATATTAAGAGAAGAAAAAATAAAAAGCAAAAGAAGAAAAGAAAATATATCAAACAATTTGAAACTCCTAAATGTATATAAAAAGAAAAAATGTGTAGGAATTTGACCTTGCAACCTCACTTAAGAATTGAAACACTTCATCAACTAAGCCACACTGACTTTTGTATCAATAGAAACATTGTATTCTATATATCTTTATAATTTTCTGTATTTATATAGATATATATCAAATTTTTCTGACGAAATCGTGTCTCCTGACACCCCTTGGGCCTTCCTATATTCGTGCAGAATATAATTTTTTGATTCATTATTATCAGATCAGCTTACTAGAAAAAATGCATAGTGGAAAAATTCTTATTAAAAAACTGAAGAACTTCTAAGTATTTCATATAAAAATAACATTTCATTCGTTTTCATTTGTTTGATTTACTTTTCTTTTCTCCTTTTACAAAATAATGACTCTCTCCAATTTTTTAGTAATTCTTTTTATTTCAATTTTCCATGTAACATTTATTTAAATTAAATATCGTAAAAAAAAGAATAATTGAATCCTAAAAATTGAAAAAAATTATAATAAACCTTGGGGTGAGACCTTCCACCAACAATTAATTAGTTCTAGTCAACTAGGCACTAGCCATGCAAGCAAAGACAAGGTTTGTATACTTGGTTACATACCTTTTGGTACTCAATATTTTCAGGACCATATTAATAATAGAAAAAAAATATATGACTAACAATATAATTAGATCCTTATTAAAGTAAAAATAGTTTATCTATGCACTCTATTGAAAAATAATTTTTAAACGTTAGAAAGTACTCTCATACTTGTTACATTTCGTATTCAATTAATTTAATTAATTGTGAACTCTCTTTGGTTTGGATATGGGATAACTGTAGGAAGAGAATATAATAAAGAAAAAAAGAAAAAGAAACTTAGGTTCTCATGATTGGTACACCCACATTATAAACTTTATTGTAAAAAAAAAAAAAGGAAAACCTACCTGTTAAGTAAACTTTTCAAACAAACAAATAGCTGCTAGGGTTTTGGAGGTATCCTTTCAACTCATATCCTAGAAATTGAGAAAAGACTAATGTATCCAAACAAAAAAAATTGCAATAACGTAGTAATATTAATTTGTTATGTTTAAATTTAATTTGTTTGTTTGCTTCCTATTTGTTGATTATCATATCTTATAAGATCAAATCTTAGATAATATCCTCCCCACTAAGTAGACAAACCTAAATATCATTATAATTGAGCTAAGTGACTTAATTAAGAACAATTATCTTTTCAAGGAGCAATCTTCAAAGTTTGAGACTAACCGATCTTCTTATTTGTTGTTAGTATTTATTTTGATGTTCGATTAACTAAAATTCACGTTGATAAGTGAAAAAAATAATTTCCTATCAAAATTCAAAATATATCATTAAGAGTGATCAAGTATTTAACACGCATTATCAGACTAGCCGTACTATCAGTACAAAAGACATATCCTAGAAAAATTAATTAATTCCGAGTATATTCGGGTCGTATCAATTATCAATAATTTGAAAATTTAGTTAGTAATGAATTTTTAGAAATCTCATATGGTTTGAGGTATTAATTAAAGAAGAAAATTGTTGAATGGGGAGCAGAAAAAAAGAAAGAGGTGTTTAATTGGGACATACGTGACCAAATTAATATTGATTTCCTTGAGGAAAAAATAATTAATCACACAATTAATTTGGGAGTGATAGTGACCTAAAGTTGTATAGTGTAAAAATTACCAACACCACTAATAATTGAGTCAATTAAATATTCGATTTTTTATTCCAAAATATCAAAATGGACCCTTCACTTAACTCCTCACTTTAACATATTAACGTTAAAATGGTCCACTATATATACCCCTTCATATACTTTTTGTCTTACCAATTCAATTAGCAACAACAATACACACACACAAAAAAAATGGATCAAAATTTGGTAGTGGTAGGAAAGAAGTTTTGGAAAATTGTTCGAGTGACGTTATGCATGTTAAGAAAAGGTATATCAAAGCAAAAAATAATGCTCGATATCAAATTAATGATGAAGCGTAGCAAGATTAGTAGTTACAAAGTCGTGATCCAAAATATCATGTTCCACCTTCACCACCACAACCAAAACCGCCGCACCGACCACGTCAAGAGTGGTAATTTACCATTTTGCCCTCCACGTGAGGATGAGTATTATGAGTTTAGTTGCACTAGCAGCCCAAAGTTGGACATGAAAAAACACACTACTATTCATGAAGAAGATGTTGTGATGATGAATGCGGAGGTAATGGAAGCCGCATTGGAGATGATTAAGGGTGAAACAACATTATCAGATAATTATTTTTGTGGATTTGGAAGACAGTTGAGAGTTACTGATTCGCCTTTTTCGGTGGAAGAAATGGATAATCATGTAGATGAGAAAGCTGATGAGTTCATATCAAAGTTCTATAGAAATTTGAGACGACAATCTTCATTTTCTTCTACTTTATAATGTTGCAAAAAATATATTTACAAACTATGCATGTTTTCTTGATTTGTTAAATCAATCCTATTATGTTTTTTTTTTTTTTGGTTTTGTTGGAGATGTACGTACATGAATATTAGTACTCTATGTACGTTTTCAAAGATCACTATTAAAATAAAAGCAGAATTTGATGATGAATAAATTTTGTAGCTAGACAACAAAAGAATATGTACGTATTTGTCTTGTCTATGACTCTATTCAATGTCTACAAAATAAGTCGTGTTTGTTTAAACAAAAAATACGTACCTATTTTTCCTAAAAAAAAATTTCACCCAAACGTTAGTGCCCTATTGCTATTTATAATTTTCTTTTTTAAGTACAATACAGTTTGATATTCTCCAACATCGCGTTGAGAATGCAGTGAAATGTGACACTGGGTGTGAATTGCAAAATCCTGTGAATCATTGAGTCTTTAAACACGAGTCACTTCCGAAACTATTAGGCTGAGGGCACGTCTGCCTGAACGTCACAGATAGAAAAAAGAAAAGAAAACAAGATATTCTCCAACAAATTGAAAAAAAGAAAGTCTGTATACAGTATGTCCTTTTACATTTCAATTTATTGGTGGCAATATAAATTTGTAAATATGACAACAAATTATAAGATTCAATATCACATTAATCTTCGGTAACATTTATATAAAGTTTTGGTAAATTAAACCTATATTTATTGTCATTGAAGTCATTAGAATATGGATTTCATTTAATTCACATATTTAATCAGATACTAATATATCTAATTAAATATAACAACTCAAATAACGACTTGCAAAAGATGCAAATAAGTAATATATTAGGATAAGTAAAGTTTAAATAGACAAATCATGTTACGCTCGTTTTGTTCTGATTTTCTTAACATATTCGGGTTTTACTTTTTCATGAAAGGAAAGTGAAGATATTACTATAATTGTTTTTATTTTTACATGTAGTTGCTTAGACAGTTTTGTACAGAAAGAGTTGCAATATTTTCTTTTATATTACTTTTTTCGTATGTAGTCTAATTAGCCAAATCATATAATAATTGATATAATGCTTTTTTCTATAGTATTTATTAATCTAATTTATCACCTCTGTGATTTGAAATTATAAACTTTCGTATGACATAACAATATATATATATATATATATATATATATATATATATATATATATATATATATATAGTCATTCAAAGCACGTTGAATAAAATAACTCAATCAATCAACCTAATGTGAATATTTCAAAACCTTTTTTCAACGTCCAATACAGCCAAACTAATAACTATTAGGCCAATAATTAACTTTGAAAAGCTTCAACCAAAGTGTAAACAAAAAAGCAAGAAAAAGGAGAACACTTCAAGTTAAAATAATTAAACAATATTGAACACATGCCATGAATCAACCTTCTTGTTATGTCAATTACATTTCTTGTATCATTTATTGGTTTGTTGTCTAATTCTACCTTTTCTTTTACAAACTTTTCCATACAGGAACACGTGAAGTTTGCAAGAAGAAAATATCTTATAAATGGTCTGATGATCCCTTTAAAATGCAAAGCACATTGAATAAGGTAACTCAAATCAATTAATCAACCTAATTGTCAAGATACCAAATCTTTTTAACTTTACATCCAAATAAAACAATGGGTACCATATTTGATCAATAATTAACTTTAATTAAAAAGCTTCAAAAGAGTACTTCCCTAAGCTTCAAAAAGTGGAAACAAAAAGCAAGAGAAATGAGAAGTCTTCAAGTTAAAAATAAACAATGTTGAACACATGCCATAGTCCATAGATCAACTTTTTTGTTATGTTACACTTCAATTGTTATCATTATTTATTTGTTGTTAACAACTATGGTTTGGTACTTGGTAGACAGGAGGAAACCACCAGGAACTTGGGGAAAAAAAAAGTAATCATGTTAACCTAAAGTTATGTCAATATTGTTTAATATCTAGCTAACTTAATTAGCATTTCAAATTGTAGCAAATAAACTATGTAATTGAAGTGTATATTCTAGACTAGTCAAAGTATAAATGTTGAGCCGAAAGCAGAAAAATCTTATACATACTTTCACACCCCCCAAAATTCCAAATATTGAAAGGAATAAAACCTAAGGCTATATCAACAACCTCATGAATTTGACGGTACTACGATTTGTTTTAGTTATGTATTTAAAACACAATAAAGCGTTTTTAATTAGACACTTTCGATTTTATTTTATTTTTTTGAGTTTTTTTTCCGTATGGTCCTAAGTGCTCAGTGCGTAAATAAGTTGACCACTTACGTTATATGTTACATCTTTTAATTATACAAATTAATTAGCCTCGGATACGCAGTTTGTGATCATCAATTGTTAACAGTATAAAATTCTATGTGTTGAATCAATTATTAGGTTTCTTCTAATGACATTGTATGTTTTTAAAAACTTTATAATTATATTGAATAATTAGCTAGATATATTGTAAATTTCGGATTCGCTATATATAATTGATGTTAGATGTGTGTTATTAAAGGAGGATGTACATTTAATATAATCAACTTATCTATGTAATGTGTACTTATAATACGTAAATCAACTTTTAGGGAATATGAGTTGGAAGTATCTAATATGAACACTTTATAGTATGTTGAGTTGAAATAGATCAAAGTTCGAGTATCTAAATAATATCGAACGAAATTATAAGGATCTCCAATCATGTATTTAGCCTTGTTAATTTAATGATATGAAAAGCCTAATCAATGGACGTACCAGCCTGGTTGTTAGGTAATTATTTTAACAAAACTAAGTTTAGAAAGCATATTATAATAGTCAAAAGTTATTCAAGTCACAAGCCAAGTGAAGTGGCATTAGCAAAAAGTTATACTCACTCCGTTTTATGCTCCGTTTATTTTATATGATAATTTTAAAATTTTAAAATTCAAATAAATTTAATTTTGATCGTAATTTTTTTTATAGATTTTTTAAATATTTTAAATAATAAATTTTTGTGTTTTGTAATACTTTTTACGTAATTTATAATTATATGAATTTAATTTCAAAAAAATAAAGATTTCATGCGCAAATTTTCGATCAAATTTAAACTGTTTGACTCACAAAAAAACAAATAAACTGAGTCAGAGGAGTTAATTAAATTTCAATTATTCAATCTTTATGTTTATTTGTCTTAACATATGCGTTTTCCTTAATTTAATTTCAAGTTTTTTTTCCGAGAACTCTTTTTTTATTGGAAAAATTAATTACGCGGTTAAACAAACTTATACTACTTATAAATTACTCATCATAGTTGTAGTTTGTTATAATTACCACTCACAACTAACATTATTCATTAATATGTGAGCTGACTTCAAATTTGTATAATTAGTCACGTTTGTATATGTATAATTCGTTAGAATATACAAATACATATGTATAATATACAATTATCTAACATGCATATAGAATTCACCTCTCTCCCACTCTTTGTCCTCTCCCACTCGCCACTCTCCTCCCTCTCCCGATCTCGCTCGCCTCTCTCCTCTCTCTCCCAATCTCACTTGCTATATGTACAAATGCATATGTATAATATACAATTATCTAACCTATATCTCTCGATCGCCTCTTTCCCAATCTCACACGCATCTCTCCTCCTTCTCCCATCTCGCTCGCCTCTCCTCCCTCTCTCAATCTCTCTTGCCATATATACAATTACATATGTATAATATACAATTATCTAACCAATATACATATAAATTCACCTCTCTTCCACTCTTTGCCCTCTCTTGCTCGTCTCTCTCCTGTATCTCTCCCAGTCTCACTTGCCTCTCTCCTCTCTATAACATATAGCTACGAATCATAATCATCAAACTATAGTTATGAAAAGTAGTTAGATTATTTTTGAGTGGTTTTATGTGAAAGTTTTCCTTTTTATTTGATTTACATTTTACTCGTAATTGGTATATAATTTTTTGATTTTTGTTATATAAAGTTTTGAAGAGAAGAATAGAGTTCAAAATCAAGATATCTAAAAGCTAATGTGATGAATGTCACTTTTAATAATGAAGCAATATATCAACAAAAAATAAAAGGGGAAAATTTTCAAAACAACAATTATTTAGCATTTAATTGGCCATCTGGTCAACACTTTTAATATTTATTTAAAATGTGAGTATTTTAGTTTGTTATAATGTTGATTTTGTATTTATTTAAGGGAAAATACTCAAGTACCCTCTCAATCTATGTCCGAAACCCCATAGACATACTTATACTATACTAAGGTCCTATTATCCCCCTGAACTTATTTTATATGTAATTTTCTACCCCTTTTTAGCCTACGTGGCACTAGTTCGGAAAAAAAAGTCAACCATCGTTGGGCCCACAAGATAGTGCCACGTAAGCTAAGAAGGGGTAAAAAATTATTAATAAAATAAGTTCAGGGGGGTAATAGAACCTTAGTATAGTATAAGTGTGTCTCCGAGATTTCGGGCATAGGTTGAGGGGGTACTTGGGCATTATCCCTTTATTTAATTTGAAAGATACACGCATTTATTAATAGAATGGACAAAATCATGGGAGAAAATATTTCAAAAAGGTTAAAATATTTCCCTTAGTTTTTTATCGTTACTTATTTTAACCCTTTTAAATATAATTTTATTTGACATGTACTCGGATGAACTTCTTTAAATATGATTTTGTTTATTCGGATGAACTTTATTAAATATGATTTGTGTATTCAAATTTTCGGATGAACTTCTTTTTACAAATTCACGATAAATATTCATTTCAATTGAAAAGTTAGACCATACAAATCAAAACATGTATATCATTAGGACGAATACGAATTCAAATATAAATACAAACTAGTTGATATACAAAGTGACATCGAAAATACAAAATGAATCAAAGGAAATACAAAATCTATTTTACTAAGCAATTAGTATGATAGTTATATAATGAATACGTAAATAAACTATATTTTGATGATTCAGAATTGAAAATGAATACAACATCAAATCTAAATATAAACTATTTGGTTTACAAAATGATTTTTAAAATACAAAATGAGCACAATAAAATACAAAATATTTTTTATTGATGCAATTAGACGGAATACATATATAACATAAATAAATTGTATTGTCGTTATTCAGACTTGAAAATATGAATACAAAATCAAATAGAAATACAAAACTTGATGGTATACAATTACGACGAATATGAAATCAAATCTAAATACAAGCTATTTGACATACAAAGTGGTATAGTAAATACAAAAATAACAAAATAAATTAAAAGTTTGTTTTACATATGCAATTAGGATGAATACCTAAATAATGAATACATATTTTGGATCTTTAGAATTGAGAATGATGGATGATTAAGAACTTTGATTTGACAATTTACTCATCAAGTTTCATGGATTCAAGAAGAGTGTTTTCAAAACCATCCATAGAGCGGTGGCGGAGATCTAGAATCCGACAAGGAAACCTCCCCAACCTAATAAGCAGAGAGGTTGTGCTCGTTGTGGAGCAGATTTGACTCTTAATCAGACCTAAAACAGATCAATCAAATATTAAGGAGATAACAATGATGGAAACAGTAGAGAGAGTAAAGAGATCTAAGATAAAAAAACAAAAAAAAACTATGAGAGAATATCAGAATGTGGTCTTCTTTTTTATTTTTTACTTTAATTGATAGTAGAGTCAAATTAGGTAACTGATTTGAGAAATAAAAGGATAACAAATTAATTATATTAGGATACATTATATTTGTAAAAATAATAATATAATGATATTTTTAATAATTATTTCAATAGATATTTTAATTAATTATGTTAGAAATTTTGACTACTTTACTAATTTTCCCTAAAAAGGGAAAATTGCCCGGCCCATAACTCATGTACAATTATGAACAGGTAAGGGGACGTATAGGACTTCCTATTAAGTAAATTTCTTAAAATATCAGAGTATACATTCGCAATAATACTTTCAATGATTAGAAATTATGTTTTCATTCTCACTTTTCTCTTATTTTAATCAAGATACGATGCATATATTTCACTTGCTAAGAGGTTGTGTTTGAAATAGAATCTCGCGAAACTCACTCTTCCCTCAACCCCTCCCCCCTTCCTCCCCCCCCCCCCCCCCCTCAATTTCTTTCTCTTTTTTTTCTCTTTTGTATTTCGGTTTTCATAATGCATTTATATTTTAAAATTTCATATATTTAAATATCTAATATCAAATATGTATTAATATATCAAATGTATATGTATCGAGTATTATTTCATCCAATATATTATGTATCAATTAATGTATTTAGTATCTATTTCATCCAATATATTCTATATCAATTTCATTTGGTATATCCAACTTCAGATACCTAGTGTACCAAGCATATATTGCTTTTCATGTATCCATTATCAGATATGCTTTGATGTATCCAATGTAACTATGCATAGATACAAATTAGTTAACATACATGTATCTAATGTAACATATGCACTAATACATTAATTACATAAGTCAATATCAAATATGCACTGATATATCTAGCGCATTTGTGAATAAATGTGGCTACCGTATGCCGCGTGGCAAGTGGAAAACTTTCTGGCGTTTAGAGAAAGTTTACTAAAGAACGTTTTACCCACTAATGCAAAACTGGATGAATCTGAATTTAGTCGAGCTCTATTGGGTTGTCGTACACTGTGTGAAAAGTTGAAAAAGAAATAATTATGTATTATATATATTTCAATCTGTAACGACCTGTTTAGTCGTTTGGAGCAGCAGATTTAATTTCTGAAAATCACTGTCTGGGTCGACGGATCCCACGACGGACCGTCATGAGCACGACGGACCGTCGAGGGTGTCTCGTTCCAAAACACTTAGAATTTAGAAATTTGGGTACTGAGATCGACTCTCTGAACTTCACGACGAAATGGCAGGACGGACCGTTGAGGGCTCGACGGACCGTCACAAATCCTTCCACAGAATTAACTCTCTGAACTTTGTGACGGACGTGCAGGACGGACCGTCACAGGCTGCGTGACCCTGACTGGGTCAGATTTCTGTTAAATATTTTAAGGGGCGTTTTGGACTATTCCTGCTTATAATTATAAAATTAGTGGTTTAATGTTAATAATTTAATTACTTGGGGGTTAAAAGAGAGAACCTTGAAACAAGTAGTGGGGTATTTTATCATCTTTTATACTTAATTATATGCTAATTATGGTAAAAGAAAGAGGGTTTGAATAAGAAAAAGAAAAAGAACAGAGAGAGAGGGAGAAACGATCGATTGAGAGAGAGGAAGAACGCAGCTTTGGGAAAGTAGATTGCTTGATCGTAAATTCTTCGGTGGAGGTAGGTTATGGTTTATGTTATTTCATAGTAAACTCTTAATAGCGAATGATATGTATTGGGTAGTAATGTAAAGTCTCCTATATTGCTTACTTGTGTGTATGTATGATATGATTACATAATTTTGATGAATTAGCATGATGAGGCTGTTGAATCTTAAACCCTAAAATCTTTGTTAATAATGATGTCTTGGTATAAAAGAAGGCTTGATGAACTAAAAGATTGAGAATAGTATATGGATCGGAGTGTCACGTTCCGACACCAGGATAGTATATGGATCGGGTGTCACGTTCCGGCACCAGGATAGTATATGGATTGGAGTGTCACGTTCCGACACCAGGATAGTATATGGATCGGGTGTCACGTTCCGGCACCAGGATAGTATATGGATCGGAGTGTCACGTTCCGACACCAGGATAGTATATGGATCGGGTGTCACGTTCCGGCACCAGAATAGTATATGGTCGGAGTGAGTGTCACGTTCTGGCACCAGGATAGTAATGGATCGGGTGTCACGTTCCGACACCAGGATAGTGGATGGATCGGAGTGTCACGTTCCGACACCAGGATTAGTAAAGAGAATGAATCTTGAAATATGTTAATATACTCAATCTAAAGAACCTGTTTCCCAAAAAGAGTATGATGTGGAGGCTTGAGTCCTCATAGATGTGTTTGGTGATGTTGTAAATGATTCTTATACTTGTTGCTATCACCTGTTAAGAATATTAGTTGATTTTATGTTATTATCTGAAATATGTTGCTTTCTATTTTGAGTTGGCCGATGATACCTACTCAGTACTCGTGTTTTGTACAAACCCCTACTTGTAATTGTTTTTCTTTGTTATTTGTGGAGTGCAGCAAACGTGTCATCGTCTTCAACTCAACCGCAACTCTAGCCAGTCTTCATCACGTCGGATCTCAGGGTGAGCTAATGCTTCTATCTTAGACTGGATCTTCTTCTTCATGTCTTGACGCCTTGAAGTTCCGGCATGGACTAGCTGTTTATTATTTTAGCTTCCTAGATATCCTTAGATTTAGTATCTTGAGGATAGATGTTCTTGTGGTGATGACTTTCAGATTTTGGAAATAATAAGTATTAAGTTTTTAGAAGTTATTTAATCGATTTTCATTAATGAGTTTAAGTCTTCCACATTATATTCTGTTTATTATGATTGAAATGTTGGGGTTTAGATTGGTTGGTTCGCTCACATAGGAGGGTAAGTGTGGGTGCCACTCGCGGCCCGTTATGGGTCGTGACAAACTTGGTATCAGAGCATTAGGTTCATTGGTCTCATCACACAAGAACGAGTCTAGTAGAGTCTTAAGGAACGGTAGGGGGACGTCTTTACTTTTCTTTGAGAGGCTATAAGACTTTAGGAAAATTCCATTCCTTCTTTCTTTCTTTCGTGCTATTACTTGGATTCAATTGGTATCTAGGTGATACAAATTGGTATCTGACCATCTTCACTCTATTTCGCAGATGGTTAGAACTAGAGCAACAACTGCGCCAACACCAACACCGGCAAGACAAGATGCGTCTGAGCCAGCCACTGGGACTGTAGCTCGAAGAGGAGTAGTGGCAAGAGGCCGTGGAAGAGGTCGTGGGAGGAAGTCCTCTAGAGGAAGAGGACAAGCACCTAGCCCATCTGGTACTAGGGTGGTGACTCCTCCACCGACTGAGGAAGTGGTAAGAGAGGGAGAGGATGGGGAAAATGAGCAAGTGTAGAATGAGGAATTACCACCCCAACCTACCCCAGAGATGATCAATCAGGTTCTTGCCTATCTTAGCGGATTATCTGATCAAGGCCAGACACCTCTAGTGTTTTCTGCACCAGCACCACAGGTTCCAGAAGTACGATAGGTCGATGCTGAGGCTCCCCGCATGGATGCCTCATTGGAAATAGGCATGTTTCCTCGTTTGACTACAGGGCCTATAATGACAAGCGATCAGCATGAACTTTTCAGTAAGTTCTTGAGATTGAAACCTCCAGTCTTCAAGGGTGCTGAATCCGAGGATGCCTACGATTTTCTGGTTGATTGTCATGAGTTACTACATAAAATGGGCATAGTGGAACAATTTAGCGTTGAGTTTGTAACCTATCAGTTTCAGGGAAATTCCAAAATGTGGTGGCGGTCACATGTTGAGTGTCAACATGCACAGGCACCACCTATGACTTGGGCGTCATTCTCTAGCTTATTTATGGAGAAGTATATTCCCCGGACCTTGAGGGATAGGAGGAGAGATGAGTTCTTGAGCCTAGAGCAAGGCAAGATGTCGGTGATTGCGTATGAGGCTAAGTTCCGTGCATTATCCAGGTATGCCACCCAGTTTTGCTTCAGTCCGCAAGAGCGGATTCGCCGTTTTGTGAAGGGGTTGAGGTCAGATTTGAAGATTTCAGCCTTACAGGTAGCGGCTACAGCGAAATCCTTTCAGGAAATGGTAGACTTCATGATAGAGGTGGAGGGAGTGAAGCCAGATGACTTCACCATGGCATCGACATCTAAAAGGTTTCATAAGGGAGGTGAGTTTAATGGTTCTTACTCCAGAGGGCAGGGTTTAGGAGGTTATCCAGCCCGACCTATTCAGTCTTCACTGCATACTGTAGTTGGGGGTCCACCGCAGACCGGTCAACACTTCTCTGAGTTTGGAGGTTATCCCCAGACTTCGCCATTCTCACAGAGACCTATGCTTGAATCCAGAGAGTGTTATGGATGTGGGGAGACTGGACACATTAAGAGGTATTGTCCAAAACAGAGTTACAGACCTCAAATAGTCAGAGGTAGAGGTGGTCATGGAAGAGGCCGTCATTCTGGAGGGCGTGGTGGCCGAGGTAATGGTGGTCACCAAAACGGCCGGGGTGCCAGACAAATGGAAACTACTGCAGCGCAACCTGGTAAAGGCAACGGGCAGACAGGTGATAGGGCCCATTGTTACGCTTTCCCTGGGCGATCGGAGGTGGAGACATCAGATGTTGTTATCACAGGTAATCCTTTGGTTTGTGATTGTATGGCTTCTGTATTATTTGACCCTGGCTCCACATTTTCATATGTATCTTTTGCATTTGCTACTGGCTTTAATTTAAATTGTGAATTGCTTGACATGTCTATTCGTGTTTCTACTCCGGTGGGTGAGTCTGTGATAGTTGAAAAGGTATATAGGTCTTGTCTGGTGACTTTTGTGGGGAGCAATACTCATGTAGACTTGGTTATCTTAGAAATGGTTGACTTCGATGTAATTCTGGGTATGACTTGGCTTTCTCCAAATTTTGCAATCTTAGATTGTAATGCTAAAACTGTAACGTTGGCCAATCCTGGGACAGATCCGTTAGTGTGGGAGGGTGACTACACTTCCACTCCAGTTCGTATCATCTCCTTTCTTCGTGCTAAGAGAATGGTTAGTAAAGGGTGCTCAGCCTTCTTGGCACATGATACTACCCAAGTACCTTCAATTGAGTCGGTTTCGGTAGTCCGTGAGTTTCTGGATGTGTTTTCTGCAGACTTTCCTGGTATGCCACCGGATAGAGATATTGAATTTTGCATTGATCTGGAGCCGGGTACTCGCCCCATTTCCATACCTCCTTATAGAATGGCTCCAGCAGAGTTAAGGGAGTTAAAGGCCCAACTTCAAGAGTTGTTAAGTAAAGGTTTCATTAGACCAAGTGCATCCCCTTGGGGTGCTCTGGTGTTATTTGTGAAGAAGAAGGATGGGAGTTTTCGGATGTGCATAGACTACCGGCAGTTGAACAAGGTAACTATTAAGAACAAGTATCCCATTCCTCGCATTGATGACTTGTTCGATCAGTTACAAGGTGCTTGTGTCTTCTCTAAGATTGACTTGAGATTCGGTTATCATCAATTGAAAATACGGGCAACGGATGTGCCAAAGACTGCTTTTCGAACAAGGTATGGGCATTACGAATTTGTAGTAATGTCTTTTGGTCTTACGAATGCTCCTGCTGCTTTCATGAGCTTGATGAACGGGATTTTTAAGCCATATCTGGATCTCTTTGTGATCGTATTTATTGATGATATACTGATATACTCCAAGAGTAAGAAGGAACATGAGGAGCATTTGAGAATTGTGTTGGAAGTGTTGAGGGAGAAAAGGCTTTATGCCAAATTCTCCAAGTGTGAGTTTTGGCTAGATTCAGTATCCTTTTTGGGGCACGTGGTTTCTAAGGATGGAGTGATGGTGGATCCTTCTAAGATTGAAACAGTGAGAAATTGGGTAAGACCTACTAATGTGTCAGAAATAAGGAGCTTTGTTGTTTTAGCCAGCTACTACCGTCGATTTGTCAAGGGATTCTCTTCTATTGCTTCCCAATTGACGAACTTGACTAAGCAGAATGTTCCATTTGTATGGTCGGATGAATATGAAGAAAGCTTTCAGAAACTCAAGACCTTGCTGAGTACTGCACTTATCCTTACCTTGCCAGTAGAGGGTAAGAACTTCATTGTTTATTGTGATGCATCCTATTTTGGTTTGGGTGCAGTGCTAATGCAAGAGAAGAATGTAATTGCTTATGCTTCGAGGCAATTAAAGGTGCATGAACATAGCTATCCGACCCACAATTTGGAATTGGCCGCAGTTGTGCTTGCATTAAAGCAATGGAGACATTATCTATATGGGGTCAAGTGTGAAGTCTATACGGATCATCGTAGCCTACAGTATGTCTTTACTCAGAGGGATTTGAATTTGAGACAGAGGAGGTGGATGGAACTACTGAAGGATTAAGATGTTACCATCTTGTATCACCCAGGAAAGGCTAATGTTGTGGCAGACGCCTTAAGTAGAAAAGCAGGGAGCATGGGTAGTTTAGCCCACTTACAAGTTTCTAGACGCCCATTGGCTAGAGAGGTTCAGACTCTGGTTAACGACTTTATGAGGTTAGAAGTAAATGAGAAGGGAGGATTTTTGGCCAGTGTGGAGGCGAGATCTTCTTTTCTTGACAAGATCAAGGAGAAACAGTTTGATGATGAGAAACTAAGCCGAATTCGGGATATGGTGTTGCGAGGAGAGGCTAAAGAAGCAATAATGGATGAGGAAGGTGTTTTGAGAATTAAGGGAAGGGTATGTGTGCCCCGTGTTGATGATTTGATCCACACTATTCTTACAGAGGCTCATAGTTCCGGATATTCTATACATCCTGGTGCAACCAAGATGTACCGTGACCTAAAGCAACACTTTTGGTGGAGTAGAATGAAGCGCGACACTGTTGATTTTGTTGCCAAATGTCCAAATTGTCAGCAAGTAAAATATGAACACCAGAGGCCCGGAAGAACACTTCAGAGAATGCCCATTCCTGAATGGAAGTGGGAGAGAATTGCAATGGACTTCGTGGTTGGTCTTCCAAAGACATTGGGGAAGTTTGACTCTATTTGGGTAATTGTGGACAGATTAACTAAGTCTGCTCACTTCATCCTGGTCAAGGTGACCTACAATGCAGAGAAGTTAGCCAGACTCTACATCTCAGAAATTGTTCGATTGCATGGAGTTCCACTTTTCATCATATCAGATAGAGGTACGCAGTTTACTTCTAAGTTTTGGAGAACATTGCATGCTGAATTAGGTACTAGGTTGGACCTTAGTACTGCATTTCACCCTCAGACCGATGGTCAGTCTGAGCGAACAATTCAGGTGTTGGAAGATATGCTTCGTGCATGTGTGATAGAATTTGGGAGTCATTGGGATAACTTCTTACCCTTAGCGGAGTTTTCATACAATAATAGCTATCACTCAAGTATTGATATGGCTCCTTTCGAAGCATTGTATGGGAGGAGATGTAGGTCTCTCATTGGTTGGTTTAATGCATTTGAGGTTAGACCTTGGGGTACTGATCTTTTGAGGGATTCATTAGAGAAGGTGAAATCTATTCAAGAAAAGCTTTTAGCGGCTCAAAGCAGGCAAAAAGAATATGGAGATCGAAAGGTTAGAGACTTGGAGTTCATGGAGGGTGAGCAAGTCTTGCTGAAGGTTTCGCCCGTGAAAGGGGTGATGCGGTTTGGAAAAAGAGGTAAGCTAAGCCCAAGGTATATTGGACCATTTGAAGTACTTAAGTGAGTAGGGGAGGTGGCTTATGAATTAGCCTTGCCCCCAGGACTGTCAGGAGTGCATCCGGTATTTCATGTGTCTATGTTGAAAAGATACCATGGGGATGGAAACTACATTATTCGATGGGATTCAGTTCTGCTTGATGAGAATTTGACTTATGAGGAGGAGCCTGTTTCCATTCTAGATAGGGAAATTCGCAAGTTGAGATCAAGGGAGATTGCATCCATCAAAGTTCAATGGAAGAATCAACCAGTTGAAGAGTCCACTTGGGAGAAGGAGGCTGATATGCGAGAAAGATACCCACACCTGTTTACAGATTCAGATACTCCTTTTCGCCCTTGTTTTTCTTCTTGTGACCGTTCGAGGACGAACGATGGGTAAATTGGTATCTATTGTAACGACCTGTTTAGTTGTTTTGAGCAGCAGAGTTAATTTCTGAAAATCACTGTCTGGGTCGACGGATCCCACGACGGACCGTCATGGGCACGACGGACCGTCGAGGGTGTCTCGTTCCAAAATACTTAGAATTTAGAAATTTGGGTACTGAGATCGACTCTCTGAACTTCACGACGAAATGGCAGGACGGACCGTTGAGGGCTCGACAGACCGTCACAAATCCTTCCACAGAATTAACTCTCTGAACTTTGTGACGGACGTGCAGGACGGACCGTCACAGGCTGCGTGACCCTGACTGGGTCAGATTTCTGTTAAATATTTTAAGGGGCGTTTTGGACTATTCCTGCTTATAATTATAAAGTTAGTGGTTTAATGTTAATAATTTAATTACTTGGGGGTTAAAAGAGAGAACCTTGAAACAAGTAGTGGGGTATTTTATCATCTTTTATACTTAATTATATGCTAATTATGGTAAAAGAAAGAGGGTTTGAATAAGAAAAAGAAAAAGAACAGAGAGAGAGGGAGAAACGATCGATTGAGAGAGAGGAAGAACGCAGCTTTGGGAAAGTAGATTGCTTGATCGCAAATTCTTCGGTGGAGGTAGGTTATGGTTTATGCTATTTCATAGTAAACTCTTAATAGCGAATGATATGTATTGAGTAGTAATGTAAAGTCTCCTATATTGCTTACTTGTGTGTATGTATGATATGATTACATAATTTTGATGAATTAGCATGATGAGGCTGTTGAATCTTAAACCCTAAAATCTTTGTTAATAATGATGCCTTGGTATAAAAGAAGGCTTGATGAACTAAAATATTGAGAATAGTATATGGATCGGAGTGTCACGTTCCGACACCAGGATAGTATATGGATCGGGTTTCACGTTTCGGCACCAGGATAGTATATGGATCGGAGTGTCACGTTCCGACACCAGGATAGTATATGGATCGGGTGTCACGTTCCGGCACCAAGATAGTATATGGATCGGAGTGTCACGTTCCGGCACCAGGATAGTAATGGATCGGGTGTCACGTTCCGACACCAGGATAGTGGATGGATCGGAGTGTCACGTTCCGACACCAGGATAGTGGATGGATCGGAGTGTCACGTTCCGACACCAGGATTAGTAAAGAGAATGAATCTTGAAATATGTTAATATACTCAATCTAAAGAACCTGTTTCCCAAAAAGAGTATGATGTGGAGGCTTGAGTCCTCATAGATGTGTTTGGTGATGTTGTAAATGATTCTTATACTTGTTGCTATCACCTGTTAAGAATATTAGTTGATTTTATGTTATTATCTGAAATATGTTGCTTTCTATTTTGAGTTGGTCGATGATACCTACTCAGTACTCGTGTTTTGTACAGACCCCTACTTGTAATTGTTTTTCTTTGTTATTTGTGGAGTGCAGCAAACGTGCCATCGTCTTCAACTCAACCACAACTCTAGCCAGTCTTCATCACATCGGATCTCAGGGTGAGCTAATGCTTCTAGTTTGGAGTGGATCTTCTTCTTCATGTCTTGATGCCTTGAAGTTCCGGCATGGACTAGCTGTTTATTATTTTAGCTTCCTAGATATCCTTAGATTTAGTATCTTGAGGATAGATGTTCTTGTGGTGATGATTTCCAGATTTTGGGAATAATAAGTATTGAGTTTTTAGAAGTTATTTAATAGATTTTCATTAATGAGTTTAAGTCTTCCACATTATATTCTGTTTATTATGGTTGAAATGTTGGGGTTTAGATTGGTTGGTTCGCTCACATAGGAGGGTAAGTGTGGGTGCCACTCACGGCTCGTTATGGGTCGTGACACAATCTGCTTGTCCTACTTTTTAATTTTTAGTTCATTTCAAAAATATATATTTTCTCTTTCGGAAACTCTTTAATTCTAACTTTTCACGTGACATATTTAACAGCACAAGATTAAACAATATTTTGATACATTCTATATATTTTTAGTTTATGATAAGAAAATTCAAAATTCGTTCTTATTTTTTTAAAATCTATATCAAATCATAATCAAACAAAATAAATTAAAACAAAGAAAATAATCAATTTGATCGTATATTTTTGACATTATTAATGTATAAATTTATTAAATCAACTTTAAAAATGGAAAGGAAATAAAAAGAAGTACGTTACTCAATGATTGTGTTGGTACAATCATGAACTTCTTTTTTATATAGCACAACTTTTTTTAATTTCATGCATTTCTTTGGATAGGAATGGACAAATGTAATTTAAGCAAAACCTCCTTAGCTAAGTAAACTTTTTTTTAGTCCAACACTCTACCACCCCTTTGAGTTTTGTAAGCAACATGACACTTGAATCTATCCACAAGTTGCAAATAAAAATACAATTGTACTTCTACAAGTATATTCCTTTTTCTTTTTTTTTGAAAATTTTGTGATAGATTAAAACTTATCCTATATAGGAATGTATAAAAAGGCCTTATCTAGAAGCCAGACCTATATTTGTACGTATGTGCAAGGACAGAGTTAATATTTTGATTTGAAAATGCTTTCTTTTCGAAAGTTTGATCCAAAATATCCGTATTGTTAATAATTTGTTTGGAAAATCTCCTTATTGTTAAAAAAATTTCATTTTATAAATTTAGTTTTTTTAAAACATATTTGATTACCAATAAAAATTATTACCATTGAAGAACTCGATTTTTTTATATCCATTTTGCGTCTAACTAGCTCACGAAAACGTATGACGAAAAACTAATTCTCACTAAAATATCGAGAAGTTTTCTATTTTTTTTCTACTATTTTTCGGGTGAAAAATGGTGATTTTTTTAGTTATGCTTATTACTTCTAAGAGTCAAAGAAAAATATTTCTCGGATCATAATTTTTTAAAATATTTTTATTGTTAATCATCTTGACGTAAAAAATATTTTTAAAAAGAGTTTCTCATACCAATTTGTAGGGTAAAAAACTATTTGAACACGTGGCATTATAAGAGAAATTTCAAAAGAGATAGAAGATATATCCAACGTCAATGAGGTTTTGGAAATATTGGCTAGCATCATTAGACGTTTTTATATAGTCTAAACGTGGTAGAAAAATATTGGCTAGCATAATTAATGACATTTTTATGTAGCCAACATTCAATAATCGTAGTATTTTAGGGCTATAGTAAAAGTTTTCTTATTGGATAATTTTTTACCTTTGTAACCTATATGAAGAGTATATATCACATTTGGATTTGGTCCCAAACTATAGTATAACAATACATTTATATCCTTGTGTTCTAAACTTACCTTATTTACTAACTCTTTGTTTTATAGCATTCATCCTGCATTAAAGCTCTTATGCTTCATATGGCTTTACTTTATTCACATTATTATGCCTTTGTACTTGTAAGTTATTATTAATTGTTATCTGTCATCATACTTTTTTTAGTAGGGTTGTTCAATATCAAACTGTAATCGATAAGTTAATTATAAAATTGATTTATTAGTATTCTGTTATGAATAAACGGTTGGTGAAAGGATTAGAATTTTATAATTAATTGCTAGTTGGTATGAGAAAGAATTATTCAATTTTCTTATCGAATAAACCGTTAACCCATTAAGAATTACTATACTTACACTTTTAGCTTAGGTATATTAGCATCATTTAATATGTTTCCATAATATATAATTATATCTTGTAACAGTCCCTTCGATATTGCTGCTAAACACAACTTATTGTTAGAAGCACTTTTGAAATGACTTTTCAGAAAAATGCTTTTGAAAAAAAAATTATGTTTGGCTAATTCATCTAAAAAGTGTTTTTCATAAGCAAAAAATTGCGTTTGGATGATCTTTTAATAAAATACTTTCGACAGTCAAATTACAAAAAAAGAACAACTATTAATGTACTTTAAATATTACAATTATTTTAAATATCTATTATGAAAAAAAATGATTAAGATTTTGTTTTTATTAAATTAAAATGTACATGTTTAAATTTTCAATCAATATTATACCTTTTTTGGGAGGCTGAAATCTTTAATTGTTATTTTTTTTCTTTTTTCTAATCTTGTAAAATTATTGTTATTATCTTTTTTCTAATTATGAAGAATAATACGTAAAATAATCTATAATATATAAAATAATAATATATAAACACAAAATAAATTATAAAATTTATTATATAAAAAAAATCTTAAATGAAATTTAACCGAACTTATGAAATATGTTGATTAATTAATAAGAAATATACTAGTAAAAATGTATATGTTAAAATCTTGAGAAAAATAATTTTTTGTTTTTGTTTCGTTTTTTTTTTTAAGTCTGCTTCCATTTAAAAGCACTTCTGCAAATTTGTCAAACACTTAATTTTTCAACAATAGTGCTTTTTCTCATAATAAGTGTTTTTGGCTTTCCAACAGTAATATCAAGCAAGACTTTTAGTCCCAAGGCCACAAAATCAAAAACTTGAAAACCTATTTACTTTTCTGTTATTAACTATTAATACCTCCGTCCCTTTAATATGTCACATTTCGAATTTCAAGAGTCAAACAAATTTATCTTCAACCATAAGTTTTTCATAGATCTTTTAAACATTTTGAATGATCAATTATTGTGACTCATAGTACTTTTTACGTAGTTTACAAATATATAAATTTCATTTCAAAAAGATTGAAGATTTCATGTACAAATTTTCATTCAAACTTGAGCTGTTTGACTCTCAAAACATAAAATGTGTCATACAAATTGGGACAGATGAAGTACATTAATATTAGTCTATACTTTTTGCAATATAGAAGAATTTTATAATTATATTGCATTTCAAATAGTGATTTTTTTAATACACAGCCCAATAAGTGTTGATTCTTATCGAACCAATCAATATCTAGTAAATTTAAAAATTAAAATCCATTAGGCCAAATCGTAAAGCGAAATTATCTACGGATACATCCAATAAGCAACTTTATTTTCAAGTATTGCTAATAATCGAATTATTTAACAAGTTAGCTAATATGTGTTTCCTTAATCTCATACAAATTCAATTATACCATTTTTCCTATAAACGTTATTTACGATAAATCGATATTAAATAATTTAACCTGATCATATTTCAAAAATCATACCACATAAAATAGAATATAAAGATATCAATCACTTCAAAAATTATGTTAAACTTTAATAGAGCAATATGGCTTAAAATATTGAATAGGACAATCTTTTAAACCTCTTCAAAGAGTTATGTTCAATATAATATATTCATTTCCACATTATAAATTAGGAATATAAATATTTCTAGTTGGATTTGGTCCAAAAGTTAGTCCCCTACTCAAAGGTGAGGCAAATTTACATTTACAAAATTGATAAATGACAATGACCTAATAAAATAAAACTCTCCTAAAGCCATGGACCACCATGTTTAATAATTGAGCCAATAAAATATTGAAATCTAAAATAAAATAAATATCCTTGGACCCTAGCCTCAATTATGGTCACTTTAACTTAACATCAAAGTTGATCTATGTACCAAAATCCCCCCCTATAAATACCATATATTAATTTTACATTCATCATTCCCACAAATCAATTCACATATTTCTCTCTCCTTACAAAACATCAAATCTAGCCTCATATCAAAATAGAATAGAAAACATTACAAAGTATAAATTCTATATTATATATATAATATAGAGAGATGGCTGAACAAAATTTGCCTGTCATAGCAAAGAAATTTTGGAACATTGTACGTGTTGCATTTTTCATGTTGAGGAAAGGCATATCAAAGCGTAAACTAATGCTCGACCTCAACTTAATTATGAAGCGTGGCAAAATCGCTAGTAAAGCGGCTATACAAAACCTCATGTTCCACCACATGACTCACCAATTTTCGTTCGCGGCCACGACTCACCGTGGCGGTCGTGATAAAAATTTACCCTTCTCTCCTCAACACAACGAGTATGAATTTAGTTGTAGCAACACCCCGAATTTCCAACTCCCTTCTTTCAACTTCAACAAGAAAAATAAAAATAAATATTTTTTCTCAAAGTCGCAGTCCCAGATGTATGATACGTCTGGGATGGCGACTCATGAGGATGATGTGATTGTTGTGAATGCGGCCGTGATGAAAGCCCTAGAGATGATTCATGAGAGTGAAACGGCTTCCCCCGGGGCAAACTACTTGCCCGGGTTCGGAAGGACACCTATGGTTAGGCAATTACGAGTCACTGATTCACCGTTTCCACTAAACGCGGAAGGAGATAGCCACGTGGACGAGGCGGCTGAAGCCTTCATTTCCAAGTTTTATCGAAATCTGAGGTGGCAAGCCTCGCCATGCGCTAAATAATATATTCGATCGAAGGGGTTTTAATGCATGCATCATAATATATATAATAATATAATTATATAAGTATGAAGATTGGGAGCTGTGAATAGTGTACATGCAGCTTGTTTGCATGTACATATATATGATTTCCGTTCTCTCTTCAAGTCTTTTTTTTTGCTTTTTTTTTTGTGGGGTTTATTTTGGGAATTACAAAAAAGAAAATACTATGATTAGTATTTAAATGAAATGTAATCTTCCCCTTTTTTCCCCCCTTTAATACTCTAGTTTATTTATACTTGTTCATGTTGGATTTTGTAACCTCCATAAAAATTAAAAATTGATATGGAGATTTTACTATCATATCATATGTTTTATGTCACTATCAAAAATAATTTTGAGCGGTGATTAATTCATTACAATAGTTTAATTATTGTTAAATATGTTATTTAGTGACAATTAACAATTTTTATAGATGTTCTTAAAATTTATAGAGTATAGATTTTAGCGATATTGGATCTAAGACAATTAATAATATTGGTAAGAATTTAATACTTTTTTTAATGTGCATATTCAGTGCTGCTAAATTTTTTTTTATCGTAGTGTGTTTAATATTAGATGTGAGAAATTTTTTTGAGAGATAATCAAGTAATTAATGATAAGGTAAAATATAGAAAAAAAATATTTATTTTTTGTTAATATGTTAAAAATGACAAATAAAAAATGAAAATTTATTTATGAAATAGTGAGCAATAAAATTTTCCTTTTATTTTGAGGCAGTAAATTTACTTTTTTTTTTCTTTTTTCTCTTTATTCGTTTCTTGAGTACTGCCTCCTTTATTTTTATTGAAAATAGGGAAAGAAAAAGGTTGTAAAAGAAGGTACACTTCTTAATAATTACTCTCTTTTGTGTTTTTTTATATGATATTATTTGATTTATTATATTATTAAATAATATTTTTTTAAACCCCTAAGTCGTATTTATATGTATAATGTATAATTTTTTATTAACTATAATCATTTAAATATTTGTGCTCTTTGAAGCATTCCACTTGACTGTAAAACTTCGAACCAAGATTAAAATGGAAAAATATATGTTTAAATTAATTCTGATTTTAGAAAGGATTTTTTAAAAAAAAATAAAAATAAAAAAGAGACACGAAAACTATATTAGAAAGAGTGATAAAAGTTACTTGTAATGGGAAAATTAATAAATATTAAATCATCAAAGTAGAAAAATAGGTGCTAAAAAATATGTCTATAAACACTTGATGCAAATAAATTTCTTTTATTGTGCATCTCGTATTTACATTGTTTATTAAACCTCATATCTTCATGGTATTTTAGTAAATGACCTTTATGATTTTCATAAAAAAAAAACATATCATACGAGGTTTAAATAAAGGCATAATATATATATATATTAGACCCTAAACTTGACTTCAAATTTTAACTTTGACCTCCAACTTTCATAATAAATAAACAGACACTTTAACTATCCAACTTTTAAATAAATAAACACATGAGTCCTACATGGCAAAATACACGTAGGACACCACGTAGGACAAAAAATGACATGTAAAATGCCATATAGGACATGTATGTCTATTTGTTCAATTTTATACAAGTTTAAGTGTCTACTTGTGCACACCCAAAGTTGAAGGACATAACTACGATTTGAAGCCAAGTTAAAGAGTATATATATGTATTATGCCTTAAATAAATAACGCAAAGAAATTTTTCATGGTTATAAATTCTAATAGTAACAAAGAAACTTGAAGTATTTTCTTTATCTCGATTTATATGACTTTCTTTTGATCAACGTGAGAAAGAATGACATATTCTTATATATAATAATGATTTAACGTTAAAATATTAATTTTATTTTTAATCAAAATGATTTATAGTCATTCACTTATTTTAGTCCAATAATTTTGAAAATCTCTTTTTTTTAAAAAAAAAAATTATATCACATAAATTAAACGAGAGATTTAGAATTAACCAAAAACTAACGCACTAATGTAGCAAAATTGACCGATGTGATTCCACTAATTTCAAAAGCAAAATAGTCCCTTCTCTTCGATTTTTGTATAATAATTCTCTCTTTTTTTACCTTTAAATAAAGTTATTTATAGTGTTTTGTAAAGCAACTCCATTTATTTTTTTGGGTTGGTGGTCTACTTGGACCATACAAATACACAAAATCATAACTATTTCAATAATTGCACTATTTGTTTTTCTTCATTTTTTGAGAAAATTATTTGATGTGCTTTAATACTACTTTTTGTTTTTGTTTTAATTCGTTTGTTGTATTTATTTTAGTTTGTATCGAAAAGAAGGTTCTCTTTTATTTTGATAAAAAATTTTAATTCTAATTATTCACATGACATATTTAAATCTATAAGATTAAATAGTATTTGATACATTCATACATTTTTCGTTTAAGATAACAAAATTTAAAAGTGTTATACTTTTTTAAACTTCGTACTAAATTAAAATCAGATAAATTTAAAATAAAGAGAGTATATACTTCCTACGTCACAATTTATGTGACTTAATGAGAAGATTTTATATATTCTCTTATAAATGCCTATAAGTTTACCATCTCAAATTAATAAGTTGTCATGCTTTCTTGTACAAAATTTATTTTGATTAATTTCTAAATTAAATAAGATTTGATCAAATTATATATATATATATTCAAATGCTAATTAAAGTTCACATAATTTGACTATTAAAAGTGGAGAGAAAAGATATAAAGCTATCATTGAAGTTTTTCCAAATTTTCAAAAAGATATCTTAACTTTGCAACAGTCATATTATCCCAGTAAATAATTTTAAACAGATATTATTATATTATTTTTTATCCAGCTAACATAGAGAGTGGTGTACACTGTCTTAAGGAGAGTAACAATCTAAAATAACTACTACAATTTTATTTTTACAAGTATTTTAATATAATTTCTTTTTATTTGAACTTTTTTTTCCTTTTTATTTTTTCTCTTGCTTTCTTCTTTCTTCTTAAAAATTCATTGTCATCTCCATTGAAACTTCTCACTTTCAATGTCACGATTTTTATCACAACTTTATCTTATTTTTTTCTACTATTAAATTTATTTTCTTTAACTTTAAAACTTTATCTAAATATTTTCTTACATTTCGAACAATTTGATAAACCCACTAGACTATACCGATACCGACTCCGTCCTTCTTAATGGCCTACTTCCAGATTCATGCTTCTAAAGCTATTTTTAAGTGTCATCTCGACCTTTCCATCGATGTTATAATATAACCCTCCGACTTATCGTTTGCCCTGGCTACGAGGTCAAGTGGCCCAAGGGCCTCCTTTAGAGATAGGGGAAAGATTTGCCCCAGCTTGGTGAATCGCATCCCCGTGCAACGAATTGCATTTTCGTCAAGATGATTAGAAAATATCATATAGTTTTTCTATCCGATTGCAATGATTTTTTAATAATTATCATTTCTAATTTTAAAGTTATATGAAAAGTAGTAGTTGATGGTACCTTCAAAATATTATTCTTTTTCATAAAAATAAAATTTTGTTATCAATAATTCAATAAAGTCCAAGAAATAATATGAGTTTTATAAAGAATTCGACCGGAGAAGATGAAAAAGAAAAAAAATGGAAATGGAGTTCAACTTGACGTGGTGGGTGGGCTGAGGGTCGGAGGTGAAGAAAAATAAAGAAAATGGAGGGATGAATCATTTGAAAGTGAGATGAAAAATGAAGTGAAATTTAAAATGAAATCAAAATATAAAATTAGTTAAAAAGTAAGAGAGAGAGAAAAAAAGATAAAGAAAATAACTAAAAATAATTTTTTTTTACATTTTAAATTGAATTGACACGTGTCATGTAATAATTGATATGTGAACACACTTGTTTCTTATAATGTGGGGTTTATTGAAAAATAATATAATAATATATGTTCAAAATTATTTAGTGGGATAATAAAACGCTTGCACAATTGAAATGCCTTTTTGAAAATTAGAAACAACTAAAATTTTTATTTTATGTCTTTTCTAAAAAGCAAAATATGATTACTCATATAATATTGAAAAGTATTATAGATTGCAAATTTCAAATATTTTTATAATTATTATTTTTGAACCACATGTCCAATATATTCATATAGTATATAACTTCAAACAAAAAGTACAGCTTAATTATTACAAAGTTTGGTTTTTGATAAATAAGTATTCTTCTTGCTGAAACCTTATATTAAACATGTGTATACATTCTGATACAATACACATTTAAAAGAGATGTATTGCTATAAGTAATTTTTGACAAAAAAAAAAAAGAAAAGAAAGAAAAAAAGTTGATAAAAATTTTAGTTCATGCTTTTAATTAAAAAATTAATAATATTTTTTAAAACATACCTCGTTCGAAAGTCTTAAATTAAAAAGTGAACAAAAATAATTTATTAAGATATACGAATTAGTAGTAATAATTTTCAACCAACATGAATTGTGGTGTACTGATGAGAGTGTTGCACCCTTATTCAGAGATCTCGGATTTGAACCCTAGGTATGAAAAAAATCATGTTGTGAGCGTCACTCCCTAATGGATCCTATAGTGTGCGATTCAAATTTAATCGAAGTTCCAATATGAAATCTGAATTGGCAGGTGAAAACCCCAATAATATAAGTAATAACTTTCTTACATGTTAAACATTCAATTTATTTGTAATTTTGTTCAATGATTATAGGGGCTATTTTCTTAATTGAGTCATAAACTCATAATATATGGGTGTTTAGTGTAGTTAGCCTTTGTTTTATTACTGTTAATGTACTTGGAAAATTATTGAGAGGTTCTTTTTTAAATATGAAACATATGTGATAAAAATATGTATTTGCTTTCTTGATTTCTCATTCGATATTTGGTGAATTCGACTAAATTTGAATTTTCATAGAAAAAATTTATATTGAGGAATACATCAGTTCCTAATAAAAGACATTTTTATATTAAAGAGATTTAAATATAAAATTTCTAATTAAAGATTAATGAGTACTTATCAGTCTACAGTTGTTGAGAGTGGTGATTAAGACATTGTGATTTTTGGCAGACAAAATCTTTAGTTTAGCTCTAAGTAAGTTATCAAGAAATATTATTATTAGAAGTTACTAATAATTCTTTTTTCCTATGCATTTAATTAATTAGTCCATGATTGATTGATTAAACTGTAAAAGCCAAAATTTAGGTAATTCATTTGGTGTGTAAGGATGAAAAATGATTGACGTTGGCAGACACTTGTCAACTAGATGAACTAACTTTTTTCATTTTTCAAACGTTAAACATGCTTCACGCCTCATATCAATTAAAATTAAAATATTATCATAATTATTTTTATGTTTCTAAATAAAAATTGGGTGCAGTTTAATCGATATACATTGCATCCAAGTGGATTCGCATGTATCTGGGATAAATAACAAATCTTGCTCGCCTCTCTTTTATATTGCTGCTCATTCTCTCTCTCTCTCTCATGTATCTGTCATACGTACAATCTCACTCTCTCTTATCTCGCTCACCTCCCTACCCATCTTGCTTTCATCTCTTCTATTTTTGTTTATTTGATATAAAAAATACATATATCTAAATGTATTTTCTTCAATATATGAAAGAAAACTATTAATTAGTGATAATAATACTAATAATAGTAATATATTATATGATAGTGAAATATGTCTTTGGTTTTTCCTTTTTACAATGCAAAGTGGAGTGGCCCAAATATTTCTATCTTGCATTAACGACCCAAAGTCTTGGACCCAATTTTCATTTATTTTAGGATAAATTTTAGAATCACGTAGTTTTAGTATGAAGTTACAATATATTTCTTTTTAGTTTGTAATTACATTAATTTTTGAAAATGTAAACACAAATTGAATACATAATATATAGCTCGAATATATTAAAGAGTATTTTGTATATATTATGACATAAACCGAAAACATATAGATTAAAAACTAGCCCGAAAACATTATAAAATAAACCGGATACTATAATATGTAGCTCGGATACATTAAATATTAGTTTGGATACTTTAATATATAGCTCGAATACATTAAAAAAATAAAAAAAATTAGATGTTTTTAGAAAGAAAAAGAAATATTGGAAATAATGGAAACATAAAAAGTGTATTTGAGTAATTTTTCTTTTTATTTTAAGTCATGTTTCACAACATGTCCATTTGATACCCTCCAGTCCAACATTTCAAATAAGTTTCAAAAGACATTTACTTTTTGTTTGATTAAAGCGATTTGCTTAATTAGCGCAATCTTTTTAATTAGTGTTTGAAAGCTCATCAGAAAATAGGATCAAGTTGGATAGAGTTTAGCTTAACTTAGTTTTAGTCCATTTCAATTAATACGTAATTTTTAGATCAATTTTAATCCAATTTATTTATGACTTAATTTATTTTAGGGATAATGTATAAGTATTATCTCAATTTATGTCCGAAATCTTAAAGACACACTTATACAATAAAAAAGTTCTATTACCCGTTTGAACTTATTTTATTATTTTTTTCCCTTTTCGGCCTACGTGACACTATCTTATGGGACCAATGCTAGTTGATTTTTTTTTTAAGTTAGTGCTACGTAGGCCGAAAAGGGGTAGAAAATTACTTATAAGATAAGTTCAGTGAGATAATAGAATCTTATTATATTGTAAGTGTATCTCTGAAATTTCGGACATATGTTAAGGACTTACTTGTGCATTTTCCCTTTATTTTAACCTATTTAAATCCAAACCAATATGTTCATTTGGACTCTCCCCTAGTTCAGCTTTTCAATTAGTCAAGTGAAAAAAAAAAAAATTAGTCAAGTGATTAAGTTTCAAAATACATTTATTTACTTATTTATTGATTTTTCACCTAGTGTTTGGTATATTAACATTAGAGTCCGACTAAAGTTAGATTTACATAAACAAAAATCTCAAATTGAAAGGTAACTCTAATAAAAAAGCAAAAAAAAAAATTAACTTCAAGCTTACTCTGTATTTATCGAGAGAGATTTGAGATTTTATCTTCGAATTGAATATTTTATTAAATAGAAGTAATTCATCATCATTCGATTGATTTAAGAATCACTAAACAAATAAAGTTTAGGTGAGCCTCTAATGGATAATGATTAGAATAAAAAATTGGGTAAACATCTTAGAAAGAGAAAAATAATACTAATTGAGTCACAAATATAATTATTTTTTTCCATTTTACTCGTAAAATCAATATGATCTTTAAAAATTAAAACAAATTTTGATAATCCAATTTTTTTTCCAGAGGTTAATTAGTATAAATAAAGACAAAATAATTTATTGATCTATTAACAATTTTTTTTAATCACTATATCAAATATGAAACGGAGTGAGTATATGATTTGATCAAATTAAGACCCCCACAATCTTACTGATTCACAAGTTAAACAAATGAAAAAACTAAAGGTGCAATTATTACAATTTATTTTTAAAGAAACCAAGTGGCAAAATTTGTCAATACACCATTGTTTATTTTTCAAGTTCAATAATTCCATAAATGTTATTTTATGTCCTTTTTAGAAAATTGAAAAGTATGCTACTATTACTAGTAATACGTTTCGTTTACTCTTTCAAAGTTTATAGTAACATTTTCTTGTCTTTATTACTTGAATTTTGTGAACATCATTCGAAAAATTATACTAGTAAATTCTTATAGGCTAAGGTATGGAAATGTAGTCTACAGGACAATATGATGAGAGCCTTTATGCAAAATAATCACAATTATTAATATTCAGGTTATTTCATTTGATCCTAAAGTTTATTTTTAACATAAAGATAATTAATAATAAAATGATTTTTTCGTGATTTTATATTTTAAACTATATATTAGTTTTTTCCATTTATATGAATTATTATTATTTAGGTATTGAAACACACTTTGAGTAGATGGAGATAGTCGGGTAAGAAAAAAGAACAAGCGGTAATTGACCTAATAGACTTTAAAATGTATTTTACATAAACTATTTTTACTTATCACTTTTAAGATATCAAGAAATGACAAAAAAAAATCATGTCTTACCCATTGCATTGACTACTTTGTTCTCAAATTATTTTTCACAAGCCAATAATAGTATCAATTAATAAAAATAGTGTGATAAAATAGCCAAGTTAATTATTATTTTTTTAATAAATATATTACGTCTAAATGTAATAAGTAAATATAAACAAAATATAACCATAAAATTCAAATTAACCTTACATAATATATCTTTCTGAACAAAAAGGTTTGAAATGAACCCCTTAGCTTCATCTAGATACCCAAATTGTTTAAGGAAGACTTAGCATGCTCAATTATTATATACCTATAGATTTGCACTAATAAATTATCTCTTTACTGTAATAAATGGAGATTTAGGAAGGAAACATAGTGAGAAAATTAAAAAATGGAAAATCGAATTCTTATTAATTAAAAAAAAATTGTTAAAAGAAATGGTACATTTTTCTAACAACTTTTTTCTTGAAGTTGTGGTTCAACAACTTTTCTTTATTGATTTATCTTTTAAAAACTCAAGAGACCTTTTGAATATTCTGGCATACCTTTACTCATACAAGAAAGCAGAGAAAAATAAACTAAAGCAAAACCAAAAATCCCAACTAATAAGCAAACAAACAAACAAAAAGTGTAGGACATATATATATATGCCTATTTAATAGTACTACTTTATTATTTATTCATAATTAATTGATGCATTTTGAGATGACTACTTGAATATATTAATAGAGATTTTTTTTTGGAAAAAGGTTAGATAATATCAAAGACTATTTGAAGATGTTACATCTCAAGTAATTTTTGACATAAACAATATTTATATCAAGATTAAGCACAAATTGCTCTTATTTTAAAGTGGTTTTTTAACTTTTTATCCCTCAAATCGATGGCAAAAAATTATTTCCTTAAAATTTTTCACATAATTTACTTGGACGCTTTAACTAGGACTTGCACTCATTGAACATCTCTACCCTCTAAAATTTGAATCACTTAAACACTTTATGCAGATGTGACACAAAAGAATAATTCACGGCTCGTGAAATCAAATATTTTAACATTTTTCTTTTTCATTTTCAATTTCTTCTTCTTTTACAGTCTTGTCTCTTTGCATATCCACTCCTGTCATTTCACTCGTCATTTTTTTCCACACGATATTGTTGCAACCACTTCTTGTAAACAATTCAATGCAAGTTCTTTTTTTATTAGATTTCTTCTTCTTTGTTCTTTTATTTTTTTTCTTATCATTTATACTATTAATTTTGTAAATGTAAAAAAACTTTCGTTGTTTTTTTTAGAAAAAAATTAAGATCGCTATCTGATAATTTTTTGCCCAAAAAAAATGAAGTTTATCATTCAAATATTTTTTCTCTGCTTCTTCATCTCCCCATACACACCCATACCCTTTCTCCCCCATAAATCGAAGCAAATAAAAAAAAAAGAAATAAACAAAGTAAGGAATAAATCTCTTAAAGAAACATTTCCAATTTAATTGGAAATAAGAAATAAGGCATAAAGAAAAATGAAAATAGTAAAGTTCATACACATGGAGAATTAACAATGATGGGTGAGAGTTGTATAATTTTTTTTAAAAAAAATTAAGTTGAAAATCTTTTTTTTTTTTAATTTTGACTTGTTTATATTAAAAATTTATTTTTATAATTATTTTAAATTAAAAATACCACGTATCTTCATTTGGTTTGTTATTTTGACACATCATATGCATGTGTATTATACACATATTTCAGACATTTTTTACCCTATGAGTTTCTATTTTTAACTGGTGAAACAAGTATACACGCATAATATTTTTACCTGTGTTGAGTAATCGTGTAAAAATTCCATTCTCTTTTTTCTTTCTAAGCATTCGGTATAAGAATTTGATTTTGTGGATTAATCTAAATTTACATCGGTAAATTTACTTTCTATTCTTTTATCTTGTTGAATTAGACATATAGCCGATTAATTAACCTAATAATGTTATTTATAATGCTAAATAGCTGTAAACATTGTGGCTAATCAAGTGCATGTTTGAATTTGATATTAGTACCACTCACATAATTAAGCAAATTGCATGTTTTTGGCCGAGTGCCATTTAATGCGTGAACAATTTTGATTTTGGGAATCTCAACATCGGGTGAGACAGATCCTGCTCTGGTACCATGTAAAATTGGGTTTTAGACCTAACTCACACCCCAAAAGTTAGCTCAAAGGGAGGAACATTGACCAAGCCTTGTAAGGAGTTCACCATCTCATTAACCACCGATATGGACTTTTGTCATTCTTTAACATATGCCGACCATTGATCTTATTCAGGATCTTACCCATTATTTTTGTAAAAATTGAGACTAATTTCTCATTCAACGATTCGATGAGAGGAAGATGGGGAGTCCAATCGGGTAATTAATCATCAAAGTAACATACAGTGATAAGAAAATCATTGGAAGCAAAGTGACACGAATTCTCACAACATGAGAGAAAAAATAAAAATCACATCTAACTCTCAAGACGCACGCATGCAATAGATACTAATTATTGCGTCATACGATGACAAAACAGATAAAAACAAACTGAAAATTACTATCAGATAAAATAATAATCTTCAAGCACAGAAATATCTAGATATCTTAGAATAGAAAATAAAGTTATACAATTTTCTTTTTATATATAGAGAAAATGATCAGAAGTCATTCCAACGTATGATCAGATTTTCAACTATGCGCTCATACTTTACAGAAATTCAATTCCCTCCTAAAATGAGATAGTCCCTCTAGTATATTGTGGTGTAACACACACTTGCCATGTCAATGTCACATAATAAATATAATAAAAATTAATTATTTTCTCTATTTTAACTTTTCTTTTATTATATACTAATTACAAAATCTCCACTATCACCATTACCAAACCCACTTGTCATCCATTGACATTCCGACAAAAGAAAAGACAATGAATTATTTTGACAAGTAAGCGTCTTTATTTATGATCTCTATCTTTGATTTATAAATGAAATTTAACCCAATATGAATGAAATATAGAACATCAAAGGAAACATAATTTTTTTGAAATTTTTATTGTACTCAGGCACCGTACGCTATATTAAATATCATTAAACAAATTGTATACAATTTATATGTTCATATTAAAGACCGTTAAATAAATTGTATAAAATTAATTTATGTTATGGTATAATCTCTATATGACATAATGTTATCCCTAGATCTAATATCTTTGAGGTCTCATTTAATTTTGGTTACATTTATAACATCATGCTTGTCATCTTACTGGCTACTATGATTTATCTTTATTTCCTACATAAAAATATGGACATGGATAAGCTGTTAAACAAATCCATCTTTGGAATCCACACAAATCAATTAAGAAAAAACAGTTTTTTGATCTTCAGTGCCAATTGCTATTTTGCCCTTTGTGAATATCAGCTTATGTGATTGTGTAAATATGTAAATATCGTGCACCTATATGCAAAAACAATGCAGTGAGATTATAAATGTGTGTATATACCCCACATTTCTTCTAAATTTACATTTCAACACAAATTTTTCAATCACACAGGTAAATATATCTAGTTATATTATAGGTATAACACATAAACATGGCTCATAATTTGGTTTCAGTGGACAACTATACTCTCCAACTTTGAATGTGCACAAGTAGACACTTAAACATGTATAAAATTAAACAAGTAGACACACATGTCCTATATGGCATAATACATGTTTATGTATTGCGTGTATTACGATGAAACTTATCATACCCTTTTTCACGTATTTCACATTTCACCTTTGTTTAATACAATAACTAATATTTGACAATAACTATTTAAAAGTGGATATTCGCCCAAATATATCATGACCGCTTTTGTAAACATGTTTACAATTTTACATGAATATATCATAATTAAAAATATTTATTATTTATAGTAATAATTTTTTTTACTTGATTATTTTTAATATATTTATGATATAATTTTAATACTTATTATAAAAAATAATTTATTGTTCAAATATAAGTTTTATTGATTGATAATACATTTATCACAAATTTCAATGCACTTATTGTATAATGTTAATTTCTTACCGAACAAGCATAATATATTTTTAAAAAACAATCATAATACATATATATTTCATACATAATTTACTTTCAGTAAATATTGCAGATTTAACATAATATTGCTACAAATGATACTTCCTCCCTCCAAAATTGTTTGGCAGGTATATTAAAAATAGATATTCAAGATTAATTGTTAATTTAAATAATTTAGTCATTTTTTTTTCAATTCTATCCTTAATAATTATTTCATTTTATCAATTGAAAAGTTATGTAGACTTTTGATATTCTTGATAGTAGGATTATATTAGTCAAATTAATCTTTTATTAAATTTTCCTTGAGGAGAGTGCATGACCTAACCCTAACAAACAATGGTGGGCGGAGGAAATAACTAAAAAATATTATTAAAATCAATAATTATTTATCCTATAAGTTCCCAAACATTTCAGAATTGAATCTAACATTATGCTATAACTCAAGAAATTCACTTTAGTAGGGTTTAAGAGTCCGGATTATGCCACGATTCAAGCTCCAAATTTATTGTGGAATTTGATAAAATCATGCCCTTCTCATCTATTGACCAAGTGACTAGTTTCATGTTAACATGGGAAACTAATATAGAAGATGCATGTGATTAGAAACTATACATGCATCTTCTATTTTGCAGTTCTTTTGGCTCTGTAGAAGACTCTTAACTTTAATTATACTTGCAATCAAATCACAATTTTATGGAATTGTTGGATTGTATGCTAAATTTTACCTTTAAGGTGATGATGAAATGCTCTCCTTAAATTCATTCAATATAATAACAAATGACTTATGTCTGCGGTAGGTGTTATTTGTTCTATATATTTGATGATTCATTAGGCAAATTAATCTAAACCAAACGACAATGGCTTCAATGATTAAGCTTATTGTAGTCACCAGCCTTAAAGCTTTTTGCTCTTCTCATGCTCTAATACTCTTGTTTACTTTTAATTCTACATGCTCCTTAAAATATAATAATTGACATGAAGATATTACTATCATACCACACATATGTTTTATGTCATTATACCAAAAATGATTTCAAACGCAATAGATTAATTATTGTTAAATATGTTTCTTAATTAGTGGTAATTATCACTATTTATAAATGTTCTTAAAGCCTATAGCGACAGTGAATATAATGACAAGTAACTAATATTAATAAGAACTTTAACGCTATTTGTTAATGTGCATATTGTTTTCCGGTAAAAATTACTTTTTATTGTAGTGTGTTTAGTATTAGATATGAGAGAAAGAATGGGAGATAACAACGTAACTAATGCTAAGATAAAATATAGAAAAAACGATTGACTTTTTATTCATACGTTAAAAAAATGATAAACCTCTAATAAATAATTATTAAGTTTTAAAAATTAATTGAATAAACGTCTCAGAAAAAGAAATAATAATATACTACTTGAGTCACGACTATAGCACTCCTTTCGTATTATATTATATGGACATTTTGATTACTCACTAAATTAAAATAGAATAATTTTTTTACTATTTAGCCCTATAATTTATATGACCTTTAAAAAATTTTACAAATATTGAAGATCAAAAACTTTTTTTTTCACGAGGCTAATTGATATGAACAAAAAATAAAATAATAAAATTCATTTATTTATTAATAACCTTTTTTTATTATTATGTGAAAAAAAGGGGTCTCAAATTTTTATCATTGACCCCAACAATCTTAGTGATTGACATGTTAAAAATTAAAAAACTAAAGGTGTAATTATTACATATTTTGAAGAAGTCAAGTGACAAAAACTTTGTCAATACACCAATGGTTATTTTTTCAAGTTCAATAATTTCATCATGTTATTTTATGTCTTTTTCAGAAAATTGAAAAGTATGCTACTATTACTAGTACTAATACGTTTCGTTTACTCATTCAAAGATTTTAAACATTTTTTGTCTTTATTACTTGGAATTTTGTAAAAATCATTTTAAAAAATTATACTAGTGAATTCTTATGGGCTATGGTATGAAGTATAGTCTACCAGACAAAATGATGAGAGCCTTTATACAAAAGGTTTTTATATAACGCTAAATGATCAGGAATTTTTTTTTTGTTTTAAGATAAATTGGTTTTTGTTTTTCATTTTTACTTAAAGGTATTAAAGTTAAATGGATAAAAATATTTAAAAAGATAAAATAATATAGGTAAAATATTATTCTGATCAAATTTTTTGACCAACAAGATTTTTCCAATCACAAGCTATTCATTTAGCCACGAAATTTTATCATTTAAAAAAAAGATCTTTTTATTCAAAAGTTGACCATAAAAATTTATTTTCATGATCGAACACCTTTTCAAAAATTCAGATTATGTCATTCTATCCCAATTTAATTATATTTTATAAAAGAAGAAAATGCACTAGCAGATATTTAGTCAATCCACCAGCTTTAATGGCAAAGTTAATGAGGCAGCTTTGGCACTAGGATTTGTTTTTGGCCAAGTTCATATTTTTATCAATTATGATTGAGATAATGATAAAAATATATTGTCTATACATTGAAATAATTATTGTTTATTTGAACTAGTATTGTGTATATATTGACTAGAGGATGGCAAGCCCGCATAAGCACGGGCCTTATTGAAAATGATTTAGTAATAAAAATAATCATAATTAGTTTAATTTAAATAAAATTTATTGAGTTATAATTTAATTAATTTAAAATATATTCGTTAAATTATAATTCAATTGGTTACAATAGAATTTGTCATAATTTTATAAGTTTGAGTTCAGGCGAACGATTTGATAAGTGCTCGATCTTTTTGAAGGATTCAAATTTCGATAGTTAATACGAAGAAAAGATATTTTTTTCATGTTTCATATTTAATATTAATTACTTACTCCTCAATTTTTCAAAACTTAGTAATAAACACTAATTATTAAAAATATTGTGGTAATTAAATAGTCATATCAATTTATTTTTTTAATAAATGTTCAAATTCAAGTATGAAAAGTAAAATAAAAGAAGAAAGTATTAAAAAAATTCAAAGTAAATTAGTAGAAGTATTATTTTATTTATGTACTTTTAAAGAGTGTAAAAAAATTACTAACAAATAATATGAAAGAATAGAACCATGTATTGTGCATAATTAATTTTGTAAATATCCTAATATTATGCATGTGGAATAAACAAAAAATAATATAAAATATTAATTATGAAATGACAAAATATCACCTAAAAATAAAAAATAAAACCAAACACAAAAATAGTAACAACCAATCATAAAATGACAAAATATCATCTAAAAAAAAATACCAAGCACATGTTGATACAACATAGTAAAACACACCTGTTTGTAGATGAAATTAAAATAGTTCAAATAATAAAAGAAAATAATTGATATTTTATTTATAGATTGATGAAATTTCAAATTGTAAAACTTTAAAAAATAAAAATAATTATATGTGATTTTTATCGTCAAACTCTTTTACCACAAGGAACATATATATTATAGAGAAAATATCATTTTAAAAAAAAATAATAGATAAAATAAAATTTTATAGCTATAATTTTAATAATTATTTTCTTATAATTTTATTTACAAATAGCTAAAGTAAACATATACAAATTCTAAATCTTATACTATCAAAAATTAAATTATACAAATTTAAATTTATACAATCAAAAAATCAAATAGTAAAATTTCACAAAATGTAGCTATGAATTAAAAATAATCAGTATTGTAGCTATATTAAATTATACTCTTAAGTGTTTATCATTTCACATATTTTTCTCTATATATTAATGAATATGTCAAATCAAATCGTAATAAAAAAAAATAAACCAAAGGGAATATGTTTTTTTGTAAAATAAATATGATGTCCATGGGACTATTATGGCATAGCTTCTTTTAGTCAATGAGTCTCTTCATTAATGGCGAAGAAACAATGTTTTGACTGTTTACAAAGAACAACAATACATATAAAATTTTCTCCTCTACTTGAGCTTTCTTATTTTTTCCTGCTTTGTTTATTTAAACTAATTTTTATTTATTTTATAATATATTATTAGCACAAAACTTTATCAGTTCAAATAAATACTTCAAAAGCTTTGGAAGTATAAATAAAGTGAATCTTTCAAACTTGAATTTATTGCTTAAGATATATCGGCAAAAGCTAATTATCTTGAATATTACATAGCAAAATTCTATCTTAATGTGATAGATCGACACACATCATTCGAGATAAAAATCAACTATCAAATCAAAATAATGATATTTCTCCAACATCATTTTGATAAAGATTTAAAAATGAAATATCTCAATGTTAAAATATTTCACAATGCAAGATAATCTTTAACAGAAAGATATTTCATTTTTAAATCTTGGCCAAAATGATATAGAAATATCATTATCATGGCACGATTTTAATTTGATATCTAATTTTTATCTTGCATGGTGTCCGCGAGATTCATCTATTTGCACTATTTAAGAAAGAAAATTTGTAACTTTGAAGCTTTCAAAGTATTTATTTAAATTGATAGAGCTTCATGCTAATAACGTATTATAAAATAAATAAGAAAACAAACTTTAGATAAACAAGAAAGCTAAAGTACGCCGAAAGAGTGAAGGAGAGAATTGTATATGTCTTATTAACAATTTGTAAAAGAACAAAGTGGCTTTTATAAGCCAAAAACATTGTTTCTTAGCCATTAAGAAAAGAGGCTTTAAAAGAAAAAATTGGCCATATCAATTCACACACATGAACATCCACATTTATTTTACCAAAAATATGATGTCAATGTCAATATAAAAGTAGAAATTCTAATATATATTCTCAATACGCATTGCATGCACTCTCTAAAAACCTTCATAAAAAAAAGTGTAACGCGCATTGTACTCTCCGATCATAATTTAAATAATTAAGTCTTTCGCATTTCAATCTTGTATACTATCTTCGAAAGAGTTAGAGACTGACATAGATTTTGTATTGGGAAACAAGTAAATATCACAATAATAATGCAATGTACTAAGAAACTTTTTCACATCACAATTTCCTACCAGAACATGAGTAACAGTATTGTTACTAACTTTTTCTTAAAGGGAAGATAATATTTATAGGCCAATAAGAAGCTTTATCATATAGACAAGTGTCTTAAGACATTTGGATATAAGTTTTCATGCAAAATTCATTATAAGACAAGTTTCAAGGATTGGACAAGTGTGGTGTAAAGGGATGACATACGTTGCCAAAGTGTTTCATTATTGACATTTCTCCAAGAAAAAAGACAACTTGACAACTACATCTCTTTTATTGCTTCTAATTAGAAAGAAGTCTTTAGAAATAAATTAGGTAAAATGGTGTGGTAAATCTTTATACTTAGGGTCTATTGGATAGGCTTAATAAAAGTAGCTTTAAAAAAGTATTTTTAAAAGTGCTGAAACTTATTTTTAAAATAAGCAGTTATGCGTTTGGATAAAAGTGCTGAAGTTGTTATGTCAAACGTAAAAAGGGAAAAATGGAAGAAAGAAATGTTAGGGTTATATGGATAATTTGGAGATTGTATAAAAATATTAAGGGCAAAAAGATAAAAATGTGGTCAACTTAAAAAAGCTTATAAGCTAAAAAAAAAAAACGCTCCTACCCCAGTTTTTAACTTTAGGCTCAAAATAAGTTTTTTTTAACTTAAAATAAGTTATTTTGAATATTGTCAAATAGCTAAATAAATCAAAAATCAGCTTTTAAGTCAGTTTGACCAGCTTTTAAGCTGAGCCAAACAGCCTCTTAATATTTTTGTGTGAAATGATTTTAAACGGAAATGGAGAAATGAGGGGGGTATTACAGGGATTAGAAATATTAGTTTATGTGAAAATGAATAAAAGATGTGGCCCTTATGTGAAATATCACATGACATTTAACAGAGCTTCAGTTAATAAGACGGGTACTTTTGACCTAATAATATAGCAAAAGGTAATTTTAAATTGAAATATAATTTAAGGATAAATATGAGTCATTTCAAATAATTTAGAGATATTTTTGAGTATTTTTCATTTATTTTACAAGACGTAACTTGGAGAATTTCACTCTACAAAAAGGATTTGAACTGAAATCACTTTCAGACAGAATCGACTGACATCTAATTGATCTAGATCTGTTGACAGTTCCAATAGAAGGAAAGGAGTGAGGTCTAGGCTTTACCGAGTAGATATTAAACCACGAGATTAATAATAAATTAGAGCTTCTCAGTCTTCTAACATAGTGGAGTGAGATATCGAAAACTGAACTTAACCTTCACCCGCAAATGAATTTTTTGATACTGAAATATAAACTCTCGCCTTGCCATTTTTATTTTAATATTAAGATTATATGTATTGAAGAGTCAAAATTAAAGACTACCAATTTAGATGATAAAAGTTCAAATTCATCCTAAAATAAGAGTATTAGTGTCAATTAAAAGGATAAAATTTAAAAAATCATCCTAAAATAAGAGCATCTGTTTAATCAACACCTAGACCACCCAAAGTCTGCTAGGACCGCTCTTTCCTTAGTCAAAAATCTCGAATTCAAACCCTTGGGTATGAAAAAAAAAACTTAGTTAGAGGCGTTTACCACCGAATGAAGTCTTACTTAGCACAAATCCAAATTTGTGGGATCAAATGCAGACACCAGACATCATCTTGTAATCACATTCCAAAAGATTTCATGTCACATTGAGTAGCAACAAAAGCACAAAAAGCCAAACTAGTTCAAAATGGTTTGTAGATATGTATGTAGCTTAAGTTTACTGATAACAAATTTAAACAAACGACCAATTCACAAACATAAAACCAATACAATGAGCAGTATCTTCTTCATTCAGAACCTTCCAAGCCACAGCTTTCTCATAAGAAACAGGCCTACCCATGCTCGATAAACAGATTCCGCCTTGTAGACATGCAAAACCCTGTCATAATAATAGAGTTAACATGTTTGGTACATACTTGTATGCTCCCACTATCTCAGTACAGATGGAGAATCACTATATTTTCATTTCAGACGCGATTGAAATTTCATTTCAACTATACTGGCTAAGTTAGACAAGTGTATGTAATAGATTCCTCACAAAGGAGTTACCAACCTGTTGCATTATCTGTGGGAACTCAGAGCAGAGATTTTTCCTTCCGTGTTCGTCAAATATTTTCTCCAAAGATATATCTTGAAGCGCGACCAAGGTTGTCTCAAGCATGTCAAGACCACCCTGGTTTGCAAATGTGAAAACTGGCAAAGCCTGCGTAAATATTGAACTTCAGCACCCATATACTAAAAGATTTAAAAACTGACTGTAGATGAGACAACTACAAACAACACAAATGATGTCAAAAGCCAAAGTCGCAATCAACAAGTTTTGCTTCTAATGCATAGTCTTGTTGAATATTTTCCAGAACTAGATATACCCCCTATATCCCAACTTATGCGATATATTTAGCTGTCGTTTGATAGTGTATAAAAATAATGCTAAATAGAATGTATTAATTATGCTTGCATTAATTATACATAGATTATTCTTATCCATTGTTTGGTTTGGTGCATTAAAATAGTATGAATTGAAAAAAAATATATTGTTTACAAAGATACCCTCCGCTATTATAGTGAAAAGGTCTAAAAAAAAAGGTTGAGGGGCAATTAAGTATTTAATCATGGTAATGCATGCATTAAAATCATTGCATTGCTAATACCTAGAAATTCATGGTATAAGTAATACATAGTTATACACATATAGGTTGAAAAAGAGAACCAAACAAGGTATTAGTAATACAAAAGGCTAATGCATGCATTATTGTTCCTAATACACTCTACCAAACGGCCCCTTACAACATACCTAGTGTAATCCCCTAGGTCAGGGGCCTGTAGAAGGTAGGGTGTATGCAGACCTTATTCCTAACTAGTGGAGGTAGAGAGGTTTGTGATGGACTGTTGGCTTCAAGAAAAGCATTTCAAACGGAAACTTATAAAAGAATAACACCTTCCTATATTTAGACACAAGTGAATTTTAAACTTAGGATAACTTATAGCTACAAGAATATTTATGACTTATTATAGAGCACAAGTTTATGAAGTCTTGCTTTCTTAAAACTCTGATCATTCCAAGTCAAAGTACATCACATCAATTGGAACGGGACAAGTACTTGAATTCTGAGGTTTTGCTAAGGAATCTGTTTACACGAGCATAAGAAACTGCAGATTGTCTTTATAACACAAACCTTAGCAGAGCAGCAGATAATAGCATCTGAGTGATGCCATAGGCTATCAAGGAGAGACTCACTTCCTTCACTACTCAATTTTGGAAGCTCCACACCCAGAAATCGCCTGGTACAAAGGGGAGAACAGAATCAAACACTTGTTCAGGGATACAATATCCTCCTCATACTAATCCCCTATTCAAGATAACTTCTAAACAGAAACAAGTAAACATCATTTGCACATCAGCACATGCAGAAATGAAAAATGAAAAACAAATCATTCTTAAAACTAAGAAAACCATACACTTATATCTTAAGCAACATGCAAGTATATGCCGCACCTGTAACTTTGGCAGATCCACCGAGCCAGTGTATGTGCTTCAGGAGTCCCCAGCGGCAGACGAAGGCCTCCCAGGGAACCGAAGTTAGATGGAGAAAGTGCTAATGCGACCCTTTGAACAGATGAAATGAAGCTTCGTACATATTTTCTAGCCATTGATGCAACATTCTCTTGCATGTGGCTTTCAAATGCAAACTGGAAAGCAATTGTCATAATAGATTTTGATGTGCCACCAGTTGACTTGAGATCATTAGCCACCTTACTTCCTACTGGCCCAGTTTCAAGAGCAGAAGTAAGATCAAGGGTGCGATTTGGACTGGAGGCTTCCTGCATGAAATTGAACATTCTCAAATTACTCTGTGGATAACAAGGAAACAGCTGAATAAGAAGTGATCAAGTGATGAACATGATACCTTAGCAGAGTCTAAAGGAATAATGCGAAACCCAGAAGGAAGGAGTGGTGTATCATCGGCAAATGAGGCATCTATTGGAGCAAAAACGAGTTCAGCACAGGTACCAACAGCATTTTCATCCATTCCACTGCACAACTGCCAAAAGCACAGAAGGCAAAGCATTGTAAACTACGTTTCGAGTCAAAACAGCCATTTTAACCCTGCGTACTCAAATTTCTATACAGGTTTGACCAATATTTTGACTCCGTCAAATCTTGTGGCATCTTAACGGAGGAACCAAGAATCTGGATGCTCACTATTTGGTATTAGCCTGTTTAGAGTTTTAGTAGATCAGGAGAACATATTAGCATGTGTTATATATAACAAAATTTCTGCTGGATCTGGATGGTCGTCCAAAACCAGAGTTAACTGAAGCTTCTCAAACAACTACATAGCCCACCATCTAGTATTAAGTCTGCTTATATAAAGCTATGAATATTGTTAGAACCAGTAAAATTTCTCTACATAGGAACAATATTCACATGTTCAGGAATAGAACTTACTTGCAATAGAAACATATCTCTTGGCATTATAACGTCTTCTGGGGAATGGCAAACTCCTTCCAACTTAATGACCTCCAGCAACTACTGAGCACAAAGGAGCTTGTGATCAACATTAATGACAATTGACCAGGGATCGACTAGTATTTTACAAGGAAATGGACCATACAACTAACTCAACCCAAAAACTAGCTCATGAGCTGAGGGCTAGTGTTTTAGAAGGCACAAGGCCATGGGCGTAAGCCCGGTGGATCTTTAATTTTTAATATTTTATAAATAATATGATAAAAATAAACAATAAGAAGATAAATAACATAGAAATGATAGAAATTTCAAGAAAAATATAAAATAAGTGGAAATGTATATAGAACTGCTTCAACTTAAACATTAATTAAAACTAAATAATAATCAAAACTGGAGCATGGACAAGATAAGAGAGGGGGCCAACATCGGGTGAAACAAGAACTGGGAAGGGATGGGCTTTCATACCATGTAAACATATGACACTTTGGCCTAATTCAATCCCAAAATCTAGCTCATGAGAGGAGGATTGTACAAGTCCAAAGAAACAGACCACCTGTCCATTTCACCCATCAATGTGGGTCTCTAACAGTATCCACAGAAGATAGAAAGATAGGCATGCCATTGACTAAATAATAACTAAACACTTGCCTCTTCATGTTCAACAGTGTGTGCCAGTGGAAGTATCACTTGACCCCCAAAGTTAGAGACTCTGACCCCAGGTAGGCTGCAAGGACCAACTTTAACAGCTGCAGCTGAGTAAGCATCAATATTGTTGTCTACCCATTCTGATCGATGCTCACGCAAAAACCTGAGAAGTATCGCAGGAGTAACACTCTGAACAAGAAAAAAGAAGATGTCAAAAAAGCAAGAAAATAATATGGTCAAGTCAGGATAAAGTACATAAATTCCCCAAAAAAGAAGGAAGACGTTTTGTGTAAAGAAATTGATTAGGAGAAGTAGTAGTAATCACAGGTAATAACAGAGTACACAAACTTTGAGAACAAGACCTCCATTAAACCATTTTATGATTTTTCAAGCAAGAAATATCCAGAACAAGCCAATCAAGCTACACTATCAATGTAGTAAAATGGTGTTTTTCCTTTAAATTGGTTGTTTGTATTGTATACCGACCACAAAATAAAGTCTTTTAGGGGCCCATGCACAAAGACTCGGAAGACATGAGAACAACCAAGCAAGCCAATTAACTTGATGATTCTCATCAATCAGTGTTCTTAATCATCTTGGAATTGAAGTATCAGAATGCAAACAGTCATTCAACCAGTTAGAGAATGAAGTGAGCTTGAGAAACATGGTGAATTAATTATTCATCCATTTTATCAAAAACAAGAAAGCCTGTAAATTGTATAATTTTAGCATAAACATACTGATTCAGCTGACCTGTAGAAGCATAGATGCTTTTGCACACAAAACTGCATTGCTTAGAGAAGTAAATCCATCAGAAAAAGAAAGGTTTAAACCCATCAATTTGTCGGGAGAGGAGTTAACAAGGATGGTGACATCATCCATTCCATCATTATCCAGCATAGACCAGCCTTCACTGGAGAAACCATTGAGAGCCTCATTGAACCCTCTGCCAAAATAGTGTAATGAATAGTGAACAGTGAGTAACTCAAACAAAACAAAAACAACATTCATCAAAAGCTAGTTTCAGACCTGTTCAACCTCTTGCTTAATGCCCGTAGAGCTGCTGGTCTCCTGCCCCAGTTAGTGACATTAGGCTGTGAAACTTCCAAGGTTAACTGCCTCAGTTGGCGTAGTGCCTGCATGGAAAGGAACACAATGATATCGAGCATCTGAAGTACAAATAGTGTTCTCGTCTTACATGCATGTTGCATCAGATTCGGTAGAAGTTCTTACTGCCATTGTTGTCTTCTGAGCAAGCACTGCAGATGACTCATACAGTGGACGCAACACTTCTGGCACACTCCATGCCTGGCAATAATAATAATGATACATAAACTGTAACATGGCATACGTAAGCTACTGAAAGTGATATTTTTTCAAACATAATAGATGACACCTTTACCTCTAAATTCATATGATCTACAATATGGACAATAGAGCCGCCTCCCTCACAAGGCCGAATCAGGTATCCGCTAGGCAGCATTTCTGCTCTCACAAAATTCTGAACTTGCGGCATACTTGGACCATTTTGAGTATTTCCTAATGACCTCTCACAAACCTGTGCATTTATTAAATGAAATATTGATTGATGAGGAATACCAAAATCTAGTTGCAGGTCACATCAAGAAAAATGAATATGTCCACCAAACAGGTTACTGTTTGAATTATATTAGAGACATACTCATGCATTTTAAGGGGAAAAACAATATTGCAGCAGTCACATTGTGTGTGATACTCATAAACATCATGAAAGTGATACTGTATATCTTCTGCGGATGGCTGAAAATAAATCTCTTGATTTAAGAAACCAACAGTGAAAAACATATCTCATACCACAAAGCTACCATCATCCGTAACAGTAGTATAGCGTATCAGCCAGAAGTCACGAGGAGGCGCCAAAGTTGTTGGAGCATAAAGCTAAACAGTAAGAAGTTTCCATAAGATTATCAAGCAAGCATAAAAGGACTGAAGGTGCAAGTAGTGAAAATTTGGGATACTAATGACCTACCTGCATGTAAAGAAGTTCAATGGTTCCACCATTGGCAGTGGGCAGCATGTTTAGAACTTCAACAGCCCGACAGTCACGATACCAGGAAGGGCGATCCTTAAGGATCTCAGCAACCTAGAGGGAGCTCAGCCAATTAATTTTCAAATTATAATCCCAAAGAAGACCTCAGAATAGATAACCAACTTACCCTCGTTGGATCTAAACCAACCAGGCCACAAGCTCTTGCTGCCATGCCAGTGCAACCATGAGAAATAGCAATGATTCCAATGGAATCCGGACCAGGCTAGACATAATAGCATAAGCAATGATTAGGAACAGTTACTCCCGCATGGAAAAACATACTAGTGATATAGCTACAATTAACGTGAGAGAAAAGGTAGCTTAGCACTAATATAGTCCTCACGAGCAGAGAGGTCTACAGGTTGAATAACAACCGCATGAAAGACATAGTTACGGACTATACATTTCAAACCATATGATTTATAACACAATATAAATTTATACTCCCTCGGTTCCAATTTATGCAACAACATTTCTTTTTTAGTTCGTTACATAAAGATCGCAATATTCTATATTTGGAAACAATTTAACTCAAACTTCACATTTTACCCTTAAATGTAATGACAATTTTATACCACACAAAAATTATGGACCAAATTCAAAAATTCATCCTCTCATAAACTCCTTGTGCAGTCGAAATATGCCACAGAGATTGAAATAGAGAGATTATATGTCAAGATTATGGTTTGGAAAACTGTGTCCTTGATAATGCTAGCCAAGGGAATTCTTATTGCTCCATAATTCATTGAAGATACTAATAAAGAAAAAGAAGCATCCCATTTGATGCACTCAATGCTAGGATATTACAGTTGGCGGATTTCAACAAAATTTTAATTGGAAAAGATTAGCTGTAACAATTTTTTAATCATGTGAGTCTTAAAGAAGGAGAACATAACCAATACACAGCACTTCCTTCACATCCCAACTACCCTTTAACCCCGAAAAAACACAACACTTGGCTGTAAGGAATAACTAAATTTATTTGTCCATTAATTTATCTATGATATACCTTCATTCCAGGCATTTGGACCCACTCAACAGCAGTTCCAGTAGCCTTTGAAAGAAACTCTGTTAAAGTCTCTTCTGCAATGGACAAAAGTCTGGAAAAAACACAAAAAGTTGAAAAAATTGCCACAAGCCACTCACAAACACCAAAAACAAGATAAGAAAAGGACCCAACAACCATAATCCCACTGACCCTGCAGGACTAGCATCTCTTGGAGGATGCTGAGGTGTCAAGTGGTGTTGACCACTCGTTACCACTGATTCACAGCTGGTGTCTTTCGAAGCAAGCTTCGTCTGCAAAACAAGAATCACACTTTAATCCTCTGTTACCTAAAAACAATAGTTGTTTGATGTAATGAAAGAAGAATTTTCACTTCAATGATGGAAAGAAAATCTTACAGTTTGAGTTTGCTTGCGAAAGTAGCCATTTTCATACACCAGTTGAGAAACTTGCTTCTGCAATCTATCATTCTCTTCCATTAATAGCTTGTTCATTGCTGACAGCTTCCTATTCACACCCTGAAGCCTTGATGACTCTTTCCTCTGTTTTTCCCTACATCTATACAACTCAAAGAAACAATCAATTATACTTCAAATTAATTGGGGTCGCTAAAAATGAATCCTTTAGACTAACAACATCCCACAAGTCCTTACCCCTACCTCGCAGAGGTAGAGAGGCTGTTTCCGAAAAATCCTCAGCTCAAGTGCAACAAATCAAAGTAGTTATTAAAAAAAGGAAATACAGTAGCTAGGCAATACCTTCTATTCTGAAACCAAACTTTGATTTGCCTAGGCTCTATATGAGATAGAATCGGGCATTCACGAATAAGCTGCTGGCGACGCATTGAACTGGGCTTTGGACACTCATGATATAGCCTTTCAAGAGCTTCAACCTGCTCAGGTGTATAACGGACATACTTTCCGTTATCTTCAATTGATTTACCATCCTTGCAGGACATTGACATTATGATTCCTTACAATCCAAACACCCCTTTTGTTTACACAGCCTTCCCAAGTCTTCAACAACAATTCAAACACTATCACTTTCAGCTACTTGTCTTTCTATAAACAAAACCACAACATTTCCATTTTCTTGGTAAGATTAAAAAGGGGAGGTTCTAAAATCAAGATTCTTGATATGTAAACAACCAATTACCAAAACGAAACGGCGTTTATCCCTCAGCCTCAAGCACTAGAAAACATATATCTTTCGATTTCAGAGCTCCTAAGAACTAAACATAGCAAATTTCACAATTACCAACATCAACTAAACATACATTATTAACCATTACGAATATCAACTAAATACACCATTATTTCATAAAGATCACTTTTTTTCCTACCCCCAATACTATAAAGACTTGTAACCTTCATCTCCTCTGTCATCCACTTGCAAAACAGTAAAGTACCAACCTTTTGAATTCTGAAACAAGATTAGACATGGGTATCTACCAAAACTAAAAAAGATCCAATCTTTAACCCTTGTAAAGCAAAATAAACAAACCCCAGAAACCAAACCTCCTATCTTTATCACTTCTTTCCAGTTTTCAACATCTCACATAAGAAATCATCAAAAAAAGAAGACCATAGTAAGGAATGAAGTCTCCTCAAAAGGACAGATCTTGAATGATGAACACTATGGGCGGATTATGTTAGGAAAAAGGTACCTGAAACTTGGGGAAAATGAGAGTAATAGAGAAAGGAGAGAAGGGAGGGATAATGTGATGATTTTTTGTTTGGATTGGTAAAGTGGTTTTGAGCTGTCAAATGTGTGGTTCGTTACCTTTTCTTTTCCTCTTTTGAGGCAACTTCTCCCTACTCTACTGTGCTCTACTACTGTACTCTCTGTGTGACATTTTGCTGACTGCAGAGCTGCACCAGATATGGAATATCTCTGATAGAGACCTCCCTATGCCCCCTTCAAAATGATTCACCATCTTCCAATTATTAATCTGATTAGATATAAAAAAAAATTAAAAAAAATATCTTAAAAATTAGGTATAATATATAAATATGATCTTTAACTTGGTTTTATCAAATAATTATATTTTTCAATTTTGAGTGTGCACAAGTAAACAGTTTAACTTGTATAAAATTGAACATGTATACATACGTGTCCTACATGACATAAAACATGTAAAACATCGCGTAGAGGATGAATATTTTTATTTTTTTTAATTTTATATAAGTTTATGTGTCTACTTGTAAATACCCACTTATATATTAGGCTTAAAATGTATAATGTTAAGGGTGGTTATGATTAGATTAAGAAGATTTAAATTAGAAATTGAACCAATATATAAAGAGAAGAGTATATAATTTTAAACATTATTTAAGCATTTGGATGGTTAAGGATGTTTATGATTTGATTAAAAAGATTTGAATTAGAAATTGAATCAATTAAGGAGAAAAGTAGTGGAGACATTATTAACTTTTATGTAAATTATTATTATATTATTATTATTGAATTATTGATTATTTTAAAAAATATTGTTTACTTGTTTAATTAAAATTAAAAACATTCCGATCTTGTTAACATAAGTGAATTATGCTTCTGGATTCTCGTCAAGCCGAGGGATATTTTTAATATTTTTTTTAGATTTTTTATTAAGAGTTTCATGGTCCTATAAGAATTTGAGACAATTTACTATATCATGAGCTAGAACGAAGGCGTATTTAGTTTAGTTAATCAAGTAGAGACATGTCTTTGAGGTAGTCAATAATTCAAAGACAAAACTAATAATTTATGTTAAATTCAGATGATTTTTAAATTTTACTTCTCTTTTTAAAAAAATCAACAATATGTGTTACAAAAATTGGGACCAACTAAAAAAATAAATATATCACATAAATTATAATATAAAGTACTTCTTATATTTTAATTTATTTTGTCTGATTTTAATTGAATTGAAATTTAAGAAAAATAAAAAGAATTCTTTAATTTTGTGATTTAAATTTAAAATGTAATAGAATATATTATAATGTCTTTGTCTTTTAATGTTATGATGGACTATTAAATATAGTACGTGTAAAGTTGAATTATCTAATTATTGAAAACAAAAAAAGAGACCGCTTCTTTTTAAGCAAACGAAAAACAAAAAGTAAAATAAACCAATTGAAAGCCACAAAATTTTAATCTAATGTAATGTTGTTTGTGTAGATTTTTTATTATTATAAAAATATCTAATATAATATAAAATAAAATTTGGCCAAACTATAACAAATAATACTTATATTTATGTCACTGTCAAGTAAAAATAGATGAGCAAAATAATACTTTGAATATGTTATTTCCTTTGAGATATATAAGGAAAATTTATGAAGTATTTCCCAATTTATTTTCAAAATATTAAAGACATATTTATATTATACTAAGATTTTATTATTTTTTTAAATTTATTTTATAAATATTTTTTTATTATTTTTAACTTACGTGACATTATCTTATGAGTCAGCTTGTGTTGATATTTTTTTTTAAGCTAGCGTCATGTATGTCGAAAAGGAGTTATAAATTATTTATAAAATAAGTTTAGGAGATAATATGACCTTGATATAATATAAATGTGTGTCTGAGATTTTAGTCATAGATTGAAGATACTTATACATTTTACCTAATATATACAATATACTCAAAAAATTCTTTTTACTTTCTGATAAATACAAAGACTGATCTATCAAGAAAATAATATATTTTTATATTAAATACTTAATAATTTAATTTTAAAATATTTATTTAATTTATAATCATATTAATGTCTATCACTTATTTTATATTATAAATTTTAAAAAAAAATTCTTAAATCTTTTGACAAATCGAATTAACTCACATGAAATAATACGGGTAAAGAATTTATGTTGTCCTTTTTTCTACTAAACAGTAATATCCTTTGTTTATTTCTCTTTTTATCATAAAATATGAAGATAATTTTTTATGAAAAGAGGTTCCAAAACAAGGGTAACGCGTGTACTTAAAGTTCTGACAACCAAATGAATTTTTAAGAAAAAAAACAGAAAATATGTGATACTAAAAAGTAGTGCATATTAATAGGTGAATTAAATAAAGGCAAAGAGTAATTAATTGTAAGGCTGAAAAAGGCTGTGGGTCACACAAGACATCATGATGAGGCTTTTTGCATGCGCCTCAATACCTTTGGGTTTTTGGATTTTTCTTCGATTTCATATTGATTAAATTTTAATTATATTATAATAGAATAAATATTTCAAATAGATTTTTTTTTTTTTATGTTTAAGAGATTTAAAATTTTTAATGAAATTTGGTTACATTTTTGTTATGGTAAAATTTATCGGTGGCGTTTTGAAATTCACATCAAATTTTATTTGAGCATTTTAATTGTTTATGTTAATTTAGATATCTTATTTAAGATCTGTATTATTTTGATATTTTTTTGATAATAAAAAAAAAGTGAAGGAGAAAGTAAGGGTATCTTCAATTCAAATTTGGTGTTTGATGTAATCAATTCCAATTTATTGCATTAAATTTTACATCAAAAAGAAATATTCTCTGTCTCTTTATTATTATATTATTATTTTTTATTTCATTTATATTTTTTAATTTCATAAAACAAATTCTTTCTAAAGAATTCACTATATATAATTCATGGTGAATACTCGCTCCGTCTGGTATTATTTGTCGTGGTTTTTATTTTTAGAGTCAAATTATAAAATTTGATTAACATTTTAAGATGTATTTATTCATCATATTAATATGCGAAAAATTTCAATTTATTGTACTTTTCATATAGTTTTAGAACTTTTTATTTTTTTTTTAAAATATCGAATTAATATGATCTAATTTAACTTTGAGAATTAGTCAAATTAATTTTCGAAAGGCGCAACATGACAAATAATACCGGACGAAGCGAGTATCAATTATTACTTTATATATTATTCTCGATTATTTTTAAGTACATTGTATTATGTGTTTAAAAAATTAAATGTTCGTGTTTTTAATTTTTGTGATGGTTAATTATAGTTATAAGCAATTATAATTTATAGTAGAATTAACATAAATTTATTTCTTTTTAAAAAGTCATATATAGAAAAATTAATTTTGAAAAAGCTAAATTTTATATCTAAAATTAATTTTATAAAATTATTTCATAAGAATAGTTAAATATACGGGAGATTTAATTAGAATATATAACTTATGCAATATTTAATTAAAAGTTTGTATGATAAAATAATATTAAAATATTTAATGAATGATGTTGCACTTGGTATAACACTCTTAATACACTAAATTTGGTCTAAAAATTGATACAATTGGAGCTTTAAGACACTAAATTTATAATTTGGTGTGGATCAGAGATGGTCATTTGTTAATGACGTGACAATTAAATAATTACATATGTTATTGAAGGTTTAAAAAATGTAATTAGTAAATAAAATAAAAATGTTATTCTAAAAAATCAATATAATCCCCTCCCCCACCTACGCTCTAATGGTAATTCTCTTCCTTACTACACTCAACAATTTTTTATTTTATTTTTTAATCTGCTTTTTAAAATTATTTTAGATATCTTTTATCTTTTTATTTAGGTGTTATTTTGAGAGGAAAATAAAGAGGGGATGATCGGAGGAGGGAGCAAGAAATAGAAGAAAAAAATCTAAAATAGGAGTGTTAATATCTATTTTTCTAGTACAGTAATGGTACATTGATTGAACATCGTCTTTTTTCACTAATCTCAAAAAGTATCTTTTATGAATTTTTAAATAATTATGCTTTTTATTTATTTTTTATATTTGTCATTTTCTTTCTTTTTAGTGTTTTTGTTGGTAAGAAAAGAAAGGAGAGGGAGAAAGCAAAAGAGAAAGAAATATGAAATATGGTTGTTGGTGTTCATTTTTTTTTTTGACTAAAAAGGTAAAAAAAGACAATTATAAATTTAGAAAAGCAATATAATGAAGAAAAAATGGCATGAAAATAGTTTTGAATAAAAAATGTAACCTCCAGTGGAGGAGTGTAAACTTGAAAAATTGATGAGATGTGGTGACTTGAGAAATGGAGAAAATTAAATCTAAAAAGGCTAAATAAAGTATTTCACGCATTATTGTTGAATATATCACACTCATTTTGACATGTCAGTAAAAAGTGTCAAAATGGCACAGATGAATTGTACATGAAGTGTCTAATATGAACATTGTCCAAATTGAGGTGCCAATTATAAGGGGGTTAGCCTCCTCTTATTTACTCATTCAGTCCTATTTTATAGAGTATGATGAGTTAGTCTGATTTGACACAAAGTTTTTAAAAAAATAAAAATTTTTGAAAAATATTTAAAATAAGTGATAGATACTTTTATGATTATAAGTCATTTTATTAAAGATAAAATAGATATTCTAAAATTAACAAGACGTATTCGTTCATGAGCCCAACACTTTTGTGTTATAGCATGTTTTCAAATGATTTTTGGTGTCTCCATAAAATTTCATTTGCAATAAAGTAGAGTGCATCAATTTATAAGGTTGGCTTAAGAAAAGACAAGTTGATTTCAGATAAGGTGTGATAGTTTCACATCAAATAAGCAATTTTAAGAAGTAATAAAGGATTGTATTGACATCCTCTGAGATATGCAACACAACCAATTATTTACCGATAATTTCAAAGGTGTGACACACGTACAGATGAACCATCAATTAAGCCACTTTAGATTTTGTGGAAGCAAAAAAAAAAAAAACCTTGAAAATTACTCAATCTAAAGAAATAAAAATAAATGAATTAGATAGATTCTAAAATGATAAACAATGCATAGAAAAGCAAATAATAATCTCACTTATAAGTTAAACGTATTGAAATTTTGATTCATAATCATTTGAACTAACCAATATCGTAACATCACAAAAAAGTTGTAGCAACATCCAAAAATTACAGCAAAAGTGATTTCAAATGCAGTCGAAAATACCAGAACAACGTAAGAAGTAAATTTTGTTAATTAAAATTCAGATAATCAGCTATTACTGTTAAATGAAAGCACCTTATGGTTAGACATGAAGATTTAACTTATAAATCAAAACTACGATATAAAAGATACAAACTCTTAATTTTACACAACTTCATGAAATAAATTGCAATACAGAAATTTAAATAAAAATTTTATCTTGTTCAGTATCTACTCTTACTTGTGAGATTATATTAAGTATGTTATTGTTGCACTCAATTAAACAAAATCCTTTCAAAAAACGTGGGTATAAAGTCTTTAATATCTATTGAAAAGGAAAATCCTGAGGTGGGGAGCAGAAGAGTTGGCAATCCGCTTACTTTGACTTACAATTAAAATAAGGGAAAATGCACAAGTACACCCTCAACCTATATCCGAAATTCCAGAGACACACTTATACTATACTAAGGTCCTATTACCCTGAACTTATTTTATAACTAATTTTCTACTTCTTTTTAGCCTACTTGGCACTACTTTGAAAAAAAAAGTCAACCATCATTGGACCCACAAGATAGTGTCACGTAAGTCGAAAAGGGGTAAAATATTATTTATAAAATAAGTTCAGGAGGATAATAGGACCTTAGTATAGTATAAGTGTGTCTCTGAGATTTCAGGCATAGATTGAGGGGTACTTGGACATTATCCCTTAAAATAACAGCAAAAGTAGGAATCCAAAAACTTCATGACCCTTCTATTTTTGGACATAATAATCCAATTTTCTTTATTAATTTTGTATTAATGATCTCTTTCTTGTTAGTTTTTTGTTTCCATGTTAAATCCCTTCTCTTAATTACGATTGTAGAATTTAACTTCAAAACATTTGAAGTCAAATAACCTAATTAATCTCCGAAAAATTATAATAAAAAACACTATGTTAATACAAAAACATTTGCACAAGAAGTTAATGATGAAACAGAGATTAAATTCATCTAAGAATATTATTAATTAATTCATACTTCTTCAATTTTAAAATATGCACCACATTTTTCTTTTTAATTTGTACCCAAAAACAAACGTAAAAGAAAAAAAATCAAATCACACACATGTACTGAAAAAATAACTTCTAAATTTTAGATGAAAAATTATGACACACATATACTAAGCAAAAATAGAAAAATTTTAGGCCAAAAACTGCAAAAGGAGCTAATTTCTGAATTGGAACAGAAGAATAACAACAACACTAAAATATGAAACAATTGAACTTCTCTTCTGAGTGAAGCGGTGACTCTTTTGAAATATAAATCACATAGTTTAGCTTATTCATTAGCTTATACGTGAATTTCTAATATAGTAGAAATTTTTAAGTATTTAATATAGACATGTGTCTTTTTTGAGGGTTTAACTAAAAAGAAATATATATCATATAAAAAAGGGTAACTTTCACATATATTAAATAAAAAATGCATATTTGTATGCTATAGCAAACTTTGCATAATTGCGCTCCATAGCAAACATAAAACTGTATAATTTGCTATACATATACAATTGTATAATTCACTGGCCTAAATTGTAAAATTCGCTGGCCTATTTCACTGCAACTGTATAATTTGTTTTGCACACAGTTGAATCGAATTAAAATGGATGTATATTGCATAATTATAAGTGTATAGCAAGAAGATATATGTTTTTCTCGCTTTATACAAAAACAGAAACACAATATATACACTTCTGTTGTATAAAGCTAGAGAAAATTGTATTTCACTGCAATTGTATAATTCGCAATTGTATAATTCGTTGACCTTTTTCTCTGCAATATTTGAAGTAAAATGTTGTAAATTGTATAATTAAGTGTATAACACGAAGATATACATTTTTGCATGTGTATACAATTTTCTCTCGCTTTATACAAAACAGGAACAGAATTATACACTTCTGTGTATAAAGCGAGAGAGGCGAGCGAGAATGAAGAGTGGCAAGCGAGATTTTTGGAAGAGAGATGCTGACAAATTTTAGCTAATGTTTGCTATGGAGCATAATTAAATTAAATCCTAGCTATTCCATTTAATTTAGGTTATTAGTTTGCTATTATATACAATTTTCCCTATAAAAAAGTATGCTTAAGAGAACTGGAGAAGTATTACTTTCTCCTATCTAAAATAAATAAATTTCTCACAGGAATTTATTTTTAATTAAAAGGTGTAAAATTTTTTAATTGATTTTTCAATATTTCTAACCTGAAGAAGAATATGATAAAAGCAACCAACAAAAATAACAATAGCAACAAAATAATCATTGACTAATTTTTTTTTTAAAAAAAAGAATGTATCATACCTCAAAAATTATTTAATTATTTTGAATGGGGGAACTTATTGTTCCTTGCGTTGGTTGCTAAGGACAATAAAAATAACTTGTGCATTATAATATTACTATCTTTAGGATACTCAATCGTTTAGGAGAGATCTTTATCTCTGCCAATAGTTTAAAATTTATTGCTTCTGATTTACTGATGGGCAATAAAAGAATCTTATAAAAGGTTCAAATTCTTTTTGTGTTTTAGTGAAGTAAAATATGTTTAAATTATATATATAAAAATTTTATACTTGTTTTTAAAAAGGGAAAATTGTATATAATAGTAAACTAATAATCTAAAATAAATGAAGTAGCTAGAGTTTGATTTAATTGTGCTCCATAGCAAACGTTAGCCAAAGTTTGTCAGGCGCCTCTCTCCCAAAAATCTTGCTCGCCACTCTCCCTCCGGTCGCCTCTCTCGCTTTATACACAAAAGTGTATAAATTTTGTTTCTGTTTTGCATAAAGCGAGAGAAAATTTTATATACACATGCAAAAACATATATCTTCGTGTTATACACTTAAGTATATAATTTACAAATATTTTACTTCAATTCAATTGTAGACAAATGCAAATTTTATACAAATATTGTAGAGAAAAAGGCTAACAAATTATACAATTTCGAATTATACAATTGCAATGAAATATAATTTTCTCTAGCTTTATACAACAGAAGTGTATATATTGTGTTTCTGTTTTTATATAAAGCGAGAGCAAAACATATATCTTCTTGCTATACACTTATAATTATGCAATATACATACATTTTAATTCGATTCAATTGTATGCAAAACAAATTTTATAAAAATATTGCAACGAAATAGGCAGCAAATTATACAATTGTAGTGAAATAGGATAGCGAATTATACAATTGCAGCGAAATAGGCCAGCGAATTATACAATTGTATATGTATAGCGAATTATACAGTTTTATGTTTGCTATGGAGCACAATTATGCAAACTTTGTTATAGCATACAAATATAAATTTTTTGTTTGCTATATGTGAAAGTTGCCCTTTTAAAAATATATGTATTGTAAAAAATAATAATGTGAAATTTATGAATTTAAAAAATTTATAAAAAATTAATATGTAATGTTTTTGAAACACACATGTGGATACTCATATATAGATATTGACAGACTAATACTAACGTGGCATTATTTATTATATAGCTAAGTAAACGATATATGATATCCTATAATTTGTACCCATACCTGCAAGATTTTCTCAAAAACATTTTCAACTGACCCACCCCCGCAAAAACGCAAATTCACACTGCCCCACAAGTATTATAACCAGCCCCAATTCGCAACTGCACCGTACTATTGTTATTCCTAGATATATTACTAATCGATTCAGGCGTTTTTTTTTGTCTTTTAGTGAAGTAAAATATGTGTAAACTGTTATATATAATTAGAGCAATTAATATGGAATAAGTTCGTTGGGCTAGTCTGATCTAATCCAAAATTTAATAGGGCAAAAATGAGGTTTTTTGGAGCCCATTTAAGAATTGGATTTCATCAGATTGTTTAATAAGATTATATAAAACGTGCAGAAGTAGGGATAGTTGTTGGTTGTTACCTAGCAGAAGTAGCTTAATATGCAACTTTCTCATCCTCCCTTTCTTCTTCTTTTACTTTTTGGGTATTGAAGAGGGGGGTGTTCTTTTATTTATTTTGGAGGGGCAAGACATGATTTCCCCAAAGTCCCTTTGTTTTAACTTGCTGGGGTTTACAACTGTAAATGAGAAAAGAAAAGAATATGAAAAGTGAGGGAACTATTTTGGAGAGAAAATGAAAAGTCATTTGCAAAGTGCAAATGAAAAGTCATTTCTCCCATATCAGTAAAAGAAAGGGAAATTGTTGTCTTTATATAAGGAAACACTTTCATTACTTTTTAAAGAGCTAAGAAGAAGATGCCCCCTCGCGTCGTCGCTTCCTCGACCTCAGATTTGGATTTGACAAATGATTGATTGATAAATTTTTTGGACAAAATTTATTTAATCAGTTTTTGTTAAATCAAATAAATCCTGTTAATATTATCTCTTATAAATTTACGGGTAACGGTAACATTCCGAAAAGTTATTACTCTTTCCAAAAAGTCGTTATTTTCCTAACAGACACATTTTTTCTAAAAGTTGTTATTTTTTTCCAAAAGACACAATTTTCTGAATAAAACGGGTCTGAACAGATTTCTCTGAACAAACACGTTTCTTGCTGAAAAATGGCTATAAAAGGAAGTTAATTTTCGTTTTTCCAAACACTGAAATCTTCCTTCTTCTATGCATATATATTTTCTCTCAAATAAATTAAAGTGTCGATCGACTGAGTCTGTGTGACTTGTTCCTGTTCTGAAGTTCGCTGAAGTTAAAGAAGTTCGAGGTACTGCTATTTCTTTAACAGGTTTAATCCGTTTTATTTTGGGAGAAATTAATCCATAACCTCGGGTATAATGAGGGAATTAAATTTCTTAAAGAGACACAGTAATTTCTGTGGACTCAGATTATTTTATATTTTTTCTGCTTCATCTTAATTCTATTTCTGTTTATTGGTTAGCCTTACATGTTATTATAACATAACTTAACATAGCATTTAAAGTCTAATGGTAAGGTTTAGCCTGTATTTATCAATAGTTTAAAAGAGTAAGACTTTATCACCTAATGAAACAATTTCTTTCACTGTGGCTCATGATTGTCAAGCATGCTTTTGACACACGCATCATTTGCCATTCTCTAATTATGTGAGCCAGCTGTCGTTACTTTGAATTCAGTCAATAAATGGAATTTTGATGGAGATATAAAGCAGGAAGATTAAGGATGTGTTCTAACAAGGAGTCCAGCATAGAGGAAAGGAAGATACAAATTGTAAATTGTTTCTCTTTACTACAAAGGAGTGATTGTATATTAGTTTATGTACTTCACATCACAACACTATCGATTCATTTGAAGCAGCTAAAGAGAAACTTCTGTTCTTCTTTTGCTTGCGCACCAATCCAGCGAATAAGGGACCCAATTCTCAAGACTCAAGATGCAGCTTACGAAAGTCATTGGTCTAGCTGAGCTGGTACAGAATACCTGGCTTTAGAGCTTGATGCAGTCGAAATTTGCCCTATTTCAAGGTTGCCGCTAAGCAACATTTTCTGATAGCATTAGTGACATTCGATAAGCATTGTTGGTGTTTTATCCCTCAGGACGTAAAGAGGACTACATTATTTTTTGACAAGTCTGCTTTTTTTACCCAGAAGAGAATTTGAGAGCACTTAAGTATTTCATAATTACAATTGATAGAAATGAAATTTCGAGAAGAAATCCATAGGTAAGACTTGTTTGCTAATGTTTATCTTATGGGGTTTTAAGCATTTGAAGAATCCAACACTTACATGTGCTTTTAGCATTTCATTTTTTATAAAGGGTGTGTTTAGTATAGAGGAAAATTTTCTCCTAGAAAACAAGTGGGGTGGGGTGGAGTGGGGAGTGGAAGTTGAGGGGTGGTGGGTGCTAGGATGTCAAGGTGGGGAGGAGACAATGAACTTGAAACGTCATTCGCGGAACTTATTTTCCCTACTTCCACTAGGAAAGTTATTTTCCTCATTTTTATGGAACATTGTTTTCCGAGATTTCCAAAACATTTTGTCCAACCAAAACATTGAAAAATTGGAAAACATACCAAACATACCTTAAGTTCATAACTTTTTGTTTAAAAATGTACTTCAGGGGGTCCATTGAGTTTATCACTACATAATTTTGTCTATGAATCTGTTAGACTTCATGATCTTGTTTAAGAGACTTAAGTTCCTTAATTATTGCAGTATCCACCTTGTTATAAAGACATGAGCTTCTAGATCAGTGATTCATTTACCGAGAACAATCTCTGTGAAGTTGTTAGAGGAATTGCTGGAGACCTTGCCGAGGAGGTATTGTTAGGTTGTGGAGTCTGATTAATATATATAACTGTTTAGGCTTTACTATTTATTCTCTGTAACAAAAAATACTCTGATTTATTAATATAAATATACCCCATCGCCATGGAAGTTTACTCACGGGGTGTTACCACGAAATATTGGATTTTCTCTTTCTCTCTCTAGATCTCTCATCTCTTTCTCTAGAAAGTTATTGTGTTCTTTATTCATCTAGTGTGTATGCGTGAATTCGATCCCAACAGGTATGTCCATGTTATGATTCTACTTACTGCCAAATTTAACTTGTAGATATTGAGGGGCCCTTCATCAATGTGTCGGACTGACTCTTATTAGCTTAATAAATTCAAACCTCAAAGTAAGCTATGCCAAGTCTAGTAATTTGGTCTTAAGCATTGAGTTGATTGATTTTCATATTCATACCCTGGGGTGGGAGCAGGGTGATAGGGTTGTCTTGTGAAGCCAAAGCGTATAGTTTGGCCAGTTCTACATTGGATAATAGGGTCATGTTTGTAACATGAGTTCGTGTAGTGAACTAACTCTTGTATTTAAGTGGTGAAGGGTAGAGGGTGGGCCTATCATCCCCTACTCGAAGGATGGCTCCAGACAGATTTCTTGGTCATCATGTACTTCGTGTTTGTTACATGAGTTCGTGGTAGTGACTGTCGCTTCCGTTCCTACTACTGTCAGGTGAAATTGATCAACAACTTCACCAATAAGAAAGGAATGACAAGTCATTGCTATAGGATAGCTTATCGGTCCATGGAACGTTCACTTACAGATGAGGAAATAAACTATTTGCAAGTAAATTCTCTTTCAAATGTAACTATACCATCTTTCTCTTGCCACTAGTAAACATCCTTTTTGTATTTTGGATGCAGTGAAAAGTGAGAGAACAGGTGGAGAACAAGTTAAAAGTTGTTCTAAGATGAGCTATTTCAATAGTTTGTTTTTCACTGATTTTGTAGCTTACAACATGTAGTTATTTAGTTATTTACTTATTTACATGAGTTTTTACATTAACTATATTCATCACACATATTTTAATAGGGGAAAATGCTTGTTTGCTCTCATTTGTAGTTTTGAGGCCAATATGTCTAAGGCAATAACTTAAGGGTTTTTTGGTTGATTGTATTTGAATATCTAATCTCAAAATAAATCACACATGAGATAGTGCAATGTTTAGTTGGTTGGATTAGGTCATCTCCAACCTATATTTTAGTATCATGGTGTGACACTATTCATCAATTGTAACGACCTGTTAGTCGTTTTGAGCAGTAGAGTTATTTTCTGGTAATAACTGTCTGAGTCAACGGATCCCACGACGGACCGTCATGGGCACGACGGACCGTCGAGGGTGTCTCGTTCCAAAACACTTAGAATTCTGAAAAATTGGGTATTGAAAATAACTCTCTGAACTTCGCGACGACATGGCAGGACGGACCGTCGTGGGCACGACAGACCGTCACAGGCCCTTTAGTGAAATTCAGTCTCTGAACTCTGTGACGACTAAGCGGGACGGACCGTCGCAGGCACGACGGCCCGTCACAAACTGCGTAACCCTGACTGGGTGGGATTTCTGTTAAATGTTTTAAGGGGCGCTTTGGACTATTCCTGCTTATAATTATAAAGTTAGTGGTTGAATGTTAATAATTTAATTACTTGGGGGTTAAAGGAGATAACCTCGAATTAATTAGTGGGTTACTTTTACCATCTTTGATACTTAATTATATGGTAATTAGGGTAAAAGAAAAAGAGTTGGAATAAGGAAAAATCAGGAAAAGAGAAAGAGAGGGTCGAACGAGCGAGAGAGAGAGGAACGAAGACGGAAGCAAAGTTTTGGGGGATAGCTTGCTTGATCGCGAATTCTTCGGTGGAGGTAGGTTATGGTTTATGCTATTTCATAGTAAACTCTTAATAGCGAATGATATGTATTGGGTAGTATTGTAAAGTCTTCTATATGCTTAATTGTGTGCTCGTATGATGTGATTATATATGATTGTGATAAAATAAGCATGATGAGGCTGTTGAATCTTAAATCTTAAAACCTCTTTGTTAATGATGATGCCTTGGTATAAAAGAAGGCTTGATGAACTAAAAGAATGAGGTTAGTGGATCGGGTGTCACGTTCCGGCACCAGGATAGTATTAATGGATCGGGTGTCACGTTCCGGCACCAGGATAGTATTAATGGATCGGGTGTCACGTTCCGGCACCAGGATAGTATTAATGGATCGGGTGTCACGTTCCGGCACCAGGATAGTATTAATGGATCGGGTGTCACATTCCGGCACCAGGATAGCATTAATGGATCGGGTGTCACGTTCCGACACCAGGATAGTATGAGGAGGATCGGAGTGTCACGTTCCGACACCAGGATAGTAAAGAGAATGAATCTTGAATTATGTTAATATACTCAAATTAATGAACCTATTTCCCCAAATGAGTATGGTATGGAGGCTTGAGTCCTCGTGGGTGTACTTGGCGTTATTATCAATGATTTTTGTATTGTTTGCTGCTACCTGTTGAGTATTGTAGTTTATTTTATGATATTATCTGATATATATTGCTTTCTATTTTGAGTTGGCCGATGATATCTACTTAGTACTCATGTTTTGTACTGACCCCTACTTGTATGTTTTCTCTTTGTTATTTGTGGAGTGCAGCAAACGTACCGTCGTCTTCAACTCAACCGCAACTCTAGCCAGTCTTCATCACGTCAGATTTCAGGGTGAGCTATTGTTTCTAGCTTGGACTGGATCTTCTTCTTCACGTCTTGATGTCTTGAAGTTCTGGCATGGACTAGCTGTTTAGTTATTTTAGCTTCTTAGATACTCTTAGATTTAGTAATTTGAGGATAGATGTTCTTGTGATGATGACTTTCAGATTTTGGGGATAATGATAAGTTTTGAGTTTTAGAAGTTATTTATTGGTTATATTATTGAGTTTTAAATCTTCCGCATTTTATTCTGTTTATCATGTTTGAAAACGTTGGGATTAGATTAGTTGGTTCGCTCACATAGAGGGATAAGTGTGGGTGCCACTCACGGCTCGTTTTGGGTCGTGACATCAATACTAAATCTCTTTTTATATTATCGTATTATTATTTCATTATTTGTATTATATGAACTTTTAATTTGACATGTTATAGATGAAGATTTTAAATACGTTCTTAAAATGCCTAATTATTTTTATGTAATATCTTTATAAAGCTAATTTTAATTTTAAATTTGGTGTATGATTTTATTAATTAAGTTTTATACATATAATTTGTATATATTTTATAAAGTTAATTGTATTATAAATTATATTTGTATAAAAAAATTAATACTAATATTTAGGTAAGAAAACAATATGAATTTTATAAGGTGAATAGCTGAAAAGAAAATGATAGTTTTATGAAATAATAACATATAAATAAAAAAATATTATTGAAGAGAAAAAAAAAAATAGGAAAGAAACAACACTTTTTTTATTTTTAGTATATGGTGAATTGGAGTTAATTTACACTAAACCAGTGTTAAAAATGCCCTTGGAAAAAAAAAAGGAAAAGAAAGAATATGCCATTGGAAGAGAGAATCATCATAAATTAACTATTACCTTATTTTGTGATTGGAACGTGGAATAAGTATATGTATTAGTTATGAGGAAATCAATTTATTTAATTGGGGAATTATTTAATTGGTATAATATTGTAATCATATCTTATATAAACATGAACAACATAAGAAATCACATTATATAAATTTTATGTTGTTATAGAGTTATTTTGACATTTTTTGATTTTTGGGCTATAATTTTATCCAGTTAATTAATATTTTTTTTTATTGTGCATTTTTTAAACAAAGAAGACGACTATAGGGTTGAGTTCGCTTTTTCAGAAACGGTTCGTCACTTCTAAGAAGAGTAGGCTAGCATGCGGGTTGTGACGATCAGCTTTGAGTTGTCGAGTGACGATTGACCAAGGGGACTTTCATAATGTAGTTGGGTACAAATAAGCCTGTGAAAGACGAGTAGGCAGGGCGCTAGGTTAGTGCGAGCGAGGTACGCAAACAAGGACAAATCACATGGTTTTGTATTGGTTAGTTTTGAGTTGTTGGGTGAGAATTGCTCCATCTCTTAAAATATGAGCGGAGACATGTCTTATAATAAAGGGGATCTCTCTTCTCTGATGTGCGTTATATTATTGTGTCCTATTCCTTAAGGAGTGATTGGGGATTAAGCCACGTGACGATACCCGTCAAAAGAAAGGAGGCCTTGAGTACTCAAATGCATACGAGGAAAGTACAATTATTCAGCGCATTTAAATCTAGTGGATGTGATTCCATATTCCTAAAAAGCCATGTTTTGAACCATGTTATGAAACCAAGACAAAAAATTTCTTACAAAATCTCCTTGAGTAGGTAGCTTTGAGGAGATACATATTTGTATCTAGCTTGTATCAAATGACTCTTATCTTTGGATATAAATGGTACGAGAATTTTGAATTCAAACGATATTAGTGCGAATGAATACAAGTGATACATGTTTTTTGAATAAAATATATATATTATTATAAGTGAGAAGCACCAAAGTTAAAAGTTAAATTATCATTTTATTTTTTTACTAAATTAAATTTTGGTTAATTATTTAATTAAATATAAATAAATTTATTACATTATGGTAGATTTTATGTCCTTAAGCCCTTTAATAATGTAAATTATTATTTTCTTGATAAATGAGCATATTGATATTGCTTAAATCATAATCATAATTCTCATAATGGAAGAATTTGAAAAATTATGGTTGAATTAAATTAGTCAATAGATTAATAGTACATGAATATCTTGTATTAAATTAGTCAATAAATTAAATATAGAAATTCTGGTGAATGATATTAGGTGACTAATTAATTTCTTCGTGGATGATGATTACAGAAAATCGAACAGTTTAGTGGTCAATACAAAATAATGGTTCATATCCTTTAAGAAAAAAAAATACATCATTTAACATTAATTTACAATAAATCAACTATATTTCTAGGAGTTTAAGTACTTAATATGACATTTACGCGAAGTTTTATAACATCTAAAATTATATATTTAAATATTTATTTTAATAGCTTATTTCAATGTGACTTGGAAAATGAATCAAAATTTTCTTCTAAAAAAAATGTTATTTTAATTATGTTTATGACACTCTTTTGGTCAGCTCCTCTTGAATTTCATTACATTTCTCTGTACTATATAATTAAGAACTAGTAGATAAATGAAAAATCTTTGTATAAATCTTCCAATGGAAAATCTTGTTTTTTTAATTAATTAAAAGATTAACTATATTCTATCTTATTTAATTAGTTTTATTCAATAGTAATCAATAAAATAATTTAAATCATTATGAGTTACATTTACAATTAGTTTTCCACATTAATTTTCAACCTATTTGCCTTCTCAGAATTTATTTAAAGTTCTATCATATTAAAAAGGTCTAAAGTCTCTTATTTAGGTTTCACTAACTATTTTGACTCCAGTCCTGAAAATTTTGATAAAATTTAAAGTTTGACCTTGAGCATTATTTATTGTCATATCAAAACATAATCGTAGTGATTTTCCTCTTCTTTTCTCAGGCAAACTATATTTTTATTTGGCATGTTTATATCCCCTTTCACCATGGATTGTTCGTCGTAAGTATTTATATTTTGCAACTAATCATTAATCTTATTATATTTTTGTTACATTTGTCATTGCTAATAATTGTGATTTTTATTTGTCTTTAGACGTTTTTTCTTATTTTTCCTGTCTAACAATTTATTTTATGTCTCTTCCTTTCATAATTTTTTAAAAAAAATTTTCTACCTATGTAAATGATTGTGTTCTGAGGCTCCTCATGGCTTGCATCAATGAGGAGAAAGATGGTAAGTTAGTTCTCAATTTCTCTATGTTGTTACCATTTTTTACTTAATATATTATTCTCGCTAGATTGTGTTGATTAAGAGAGGATGGAATAAGAAATATATGAATGCATTAAATTCATATATTATATTACAACGTGAAGGTGAACAAGAAAATTAAAATGACAAATTATCATCTGAAGATGCTTCATTCATAACCTAATAATACTTCGATTAATTTTCCTAAGAACAATATATATATATATATATATATATATATTTTTTTTTTTTTTTTGCTTATACATGAATTTATAATGACTATCTTAGTTAGCTCTCTAAACTTTTTATAGTTGATTTTATATATATATATATATATATATATATATATATATATAAACCATTAAAATGTGCTTGAGAAATAAGATAAAAAGTTAACAAATATCTATTATGTTGTATGTGATGTATTTTATAATCTTTCTACCTTAATAACAATATTTGAAAAGTGTCGTAAAATTTATAAGTATAAAATAATTTCTAAGATTTATAAATATAAAATAATCTGAAAGATTAAATTATATTGATAGTTTATTTTATCTCCACTTAAAAGTAATTTTCAGATTCTCTATAATTGTTTAATATAATAATATTACGTGAATTAGAGAAAGAGAAGTATATTGAGAGAAGAAACATCATTTAGTGCTTAAATTGAATGAAATTTTACTGACCATTCTTCCGAAGATATTATACTATTCGCAATGATAACAAAGTAGTTGAATTTTGTACTTCAAAACTAACAAGTGCTACCATATATTTATATATTAATCATATTGTTCCATTTTCTTGTATAGACTTGCAAGTGATTTCATCAAAGAAATCTTAAAACCATGAATAAATGATCAAAAGTCAATGTTAATATGACTAAACTCACTATGTTACTTTATTTATGCACTTTACATACACAACTTATACATACTAAATACAATAAAAACATCGATATGAGGAATTTGGCATGATAAGGTTTTTTCTCTATCTAATTACTAAATATGATATATATATTCATCAACTTACAAAAATTTATACTTTTTTTTAAAATATCATTTGATAATTTAAATATATATTTAATTGTATTTATGTAATTATATTTTTAATTTTTTATACTCATTCACGCGAGGCACACGCAACGCGCATGTCCAATGACTAGTTAATAATATAAGCGCGAATAGTTACAACTTTAAAACAAAGCTTTGAATAAAATTAATGATAGGAGCGCGAATAATAACAAGTGATACAAATACAAAGTGAATGAATATAGCGAAAGAATATACGTGATACAAGAGCAAGAAAGGTAAAAATACAGAGTAAAATTTAAACTTACGTATGACATATAAAATATAATCGCCCGATAAAAAAATATAAAAAAGAGAGAATACAATCTATGTGCACATATAAATATCATAACCATAGTCATTTAATACCTCTATATAAAAATATCGAAAAAATAAGGTAGCAATACAAAAGAGAGAGAGTGAAAGAGGGCAAAGAGACTATCGAGAAACAAAGAAGGGCAACTTTCACATTTAGCAAATAAAAAATTCATATTTGTATGCTATAGCAAATTTTGCATAATTGCGCTCCATAGCAAATATAGAAATTGTATAATTCGCTATACATATACAGTTGAAACAAATTGTATAAAACGAAGATGTATAAAATAAGAAAAAGAAAGACACTTGGGCAGAAAACTGTATAAAAACGAAGTGTATAAAACAAATTGTATTATTATAAGTGTATAGAACGATTATATACAATTTGAATTTGTATAAAATGAGAAAGAGAGAAAGACAAAAGAGACTTGACAAGGAATATTGAATTGAATTGTATAAAACGAGAAAGAGAGAAATTAGATATAATTTGAAATTGTATAAAACGAGAAAGAGAGAAAGGCAAAAGAAACTGGGCAGGAAAGTATTTTTATTGTATAATTATAAGTGTATAGGACGAAAATATATGTACTTACATGTGTATATACAATTTGCTCACGCTTTATACAAACAGAAACGCAATTTATACATTTCGCTTCTGTTTGTATAAGTGAGAAAGGCGAGGGTGGCGAGCGAGATTTGGGAGAGTAGCGAGCGAGATCTGGAAGAGAAGAGAGAGGGGAACAAAAATATATGTATTTATACAATTTTCTCTGCTCTATACAATTAGAAACATTTTTTATACACATGTGTTTGTATAAAAAGTGAGGAAGCGAGTGAGAGATTGGAGGAGAGTGGCGAGCGAAATATTTGGGAGAGAAGCACCTGACAATTTTTTGCAAACGTTTGCTATGAAACACAATTAAATCAAATCTTAGCTACTCCATTTATTTTAGATTATTAGTTTGGTATTATATACAATTTTTCCAAAAAAAAGAAGAGGTGAGAGAGATTAAGAAAAAAATATTTTTTTTTGCTTAACATCTAAATAATATTAGTTATCAATTGTAAATATCCAAACTATAACTATAAATCTCTAATTACATCAAAATATTAGTTATTTTTGAAATTTTTTTCTTTACTTTACTTAATTATTGGGCCATCGGTATTTGCTAACTTCGTTGGTTCTATTGCAGGCGACCCGCCACCATATCTACTCGGCGTCGTCGTCATCTTCTTCTTCTCTCCACTCTTCATTCAGAAACTTGAGCCTGTTTTTGCAGACATTCATTGGTGTATCTAATTGCGGTATATTCAACGGAAGCTGACCCAAAATTCTCACCCTGAAGCTGTTTGATGAAATTCCTGAGAGGTGTCTCAATTTCAAATTCCAACTTTTTTTTGCTTAGCTCTACAATGTAATCACCCTCAACCCTTTAATTCAAATGGCCTGTAATTCCATTCTCAATTCTCCATTTTTGCCTTCTTTCCCCCCAAAAAACAAACCCCATTATCGGAAAAATACAATTCCGGTAATCATTTCCTGCAATTCTCACAAACCCAGAACTGAAGAAGAGAAGAAAATTAGGATAAGTCAATTGGGTTTGCTTAATCTTTCTGTTACACTCACTGTAATATCAGCTTCACTGGTACGACCCGCAAATGCAGCAAAAGTGTCTGAAAAGAGGAAAAAGTCTGAAGCTTTAACGCCACAAGAGTTGAAAAAATGGTCACAAGGTCTTCCAACTGTGAGCAATAGGTTACCTTATACAGAAATATTGGATTTGAAAAGGGAAGGGAAACTTAAGCATATAATTAAGCCACCTAATGTAGGGTTAAAGCAAAGGCCTGAGGTAGTTTTAGCTGTTTTAGAGGATTCCAAGGTTGTTAGAATTGTTTTACCTTCTGTCGAGAGTGATCCGAGATTTTGGGCTGAATGGGATGAATTGAAAGTTGATGGACTTTGTATGAATGCTTATACTCCACCATTGAAAAAACCTGAGCTTCCTTCACCTTATTTGGGGTTCTTGTCAAATATTCCAGCTTGGTTGCTTTCTTTTATGAAGGCCAAGCCACAGTCCAAAAAGGCATTGGAGTTGAAGAGGATGAGGGAAGAATTGAAGAGAAGGCAAAAGCAGGAGTTGGCGAAGATACAGAACGAGAGGGAGAGGATGGCGAAGGCAATGAAAATGCAGAAGAAAATGGAAGAGAGTAAAAGAAAAAGAGAGTTGAAGAGAATGAGGTATGAGGAGTCCTTGCGTCAAGCGAATAGAAGTTCCCGCGATATGGCAATGGTGTGGGAAAGCTTGGCTAGTGATTCAAATGTTTCCACTGCTCTTGGTTTGGTTTTCTTCTACATATTTTATAGAACTGTTGTATTTAGCTATAGGAGGCAGAAAAAAGATTACGATGACAGGTTGAAGATAGAGAAAGCAGATGCTGAGGAGAAAAAGAAGCTGAGGGAATTGGAGAGGGAAATGGAAGGGATTGAGGGTGTTGATGATGACGAAGAAGAAGGAAGGAAAGGAGAGGATAATCCTTATATGAAGATGGCTATGCAATTCATGAAGTCAGGTGCTCGTGTTCGAAGAGCACGCAATACGAAACTTCCCCAGTATTTAGAGAGAGGTATTGATGTTAAGTTCTCTGATGTTGCTGGGCTTGGAAAAATTAGGGAGGAGCTTGAGGAAATTGTTAAGTTCTTCACCCACGGGGAGATGTATCGTAGGCGAGGAGTCAAAATACCAGGTTAGATATATGCAGATAGTGATTTGTAGGGGTCTTCTTGAATGTAGATTTCTACTTGAGTTTGTTGTTTGATCCATATTTTCTTTAAGCACGAAGTCCTTCTCTTTCTATTTCCGATCTGCATGAATTAAGCCATATCATTTGCTCTAGACTTGTTAGTTATTTGTTCTAGGTACTATATATTCCTGCACTAGCAGCAATACTGTCATTATCTTATAAATCGTGTGTTTAAGTGGATTAAATTGACACAAAGCTAAAGAGTTCTTCCACTGTGATTTTCCGGCATTATCAGGTCCAAGGTTCTTTAATCCATTACTAGCTAGGTCACCTATGACTCTTTCTTTTCCAGAAAGGTTTTAGTACTGTTCTGTCCTTTGGCTGTAGACACTTCCTATCTCTATAACCCCTGATAACAATAACAACAACAAATATCATGTCTATGAGTAACAATTATAGTGCGAAATGCATTTGTACACCTTCATTTTATGATAAGATGAATACCTCTTTCTCTGGTTATTAACATTTTCTTGCATTTCACTTGTCCGTGTTTGTTAATGTAATCACATGCAAGAATAGTACTCTGTCTGACTTGAATATAACATAAGATGTTTGATATCTACTTCTGTAGCTTTAATTGGATGAACCTCTCTGTCTGTCTGTCTCCCTCAAAGTTTTTGATTTCTAATTCTTGTTCTTATTAATTACATCAGTTTATACAAATAGCTCTGCCATTGTGGACTTTGCTGCTTTTGTATTTTTTAAAGCTATTTCCCTCCAATTATCTTATTTTTCCCAGTTCTTTCCTGCGACATTTCACTTCTCAATTAATGACAACTTAGTGTGCCCGTAAGATTTACTATGCACCTTTTTGGTTTTTCTTTTTCCTTTTTCCTTTTTTCTTAATTTAATAATGGTGGTATCTGGTCCTCTTGTGTGCACCTCGATTATTCCACCAGGTACCGCTATGTCTGACTAGCGCAGGTACCTGGTAATTCTTTTGCACCTTCCTGTTTCATCCTTGTTTGGCACATTAGCTTGGTGCCCTTTATTCTTGTCTTATACCATCACATATCTATTGAGAAAATCTTTCAGGGGGAATACTGCTTTGTGGTCCACCTGGAGTGGGGAAGACTTTGTTAGCAAAGGCGGTGGCTGGTGAAGCAGGGGTGAACTTCTTCTCCATTTCTGCGTCTCAGTTTGTTGAGATATATGTTGGTGTTGGGGCTTCCCGTGTTCGAGCTCTCTACCAAGAGGCAAGGGAGAATGTAAGTTAATTTTCTATCTCTCTACTATCCACGCTATCGTTCAGAGTCATTTGCTTATAAATGCTTGGCGTTATAGTTGGCTACTCTTTTTCTACCTATGCTGTGAATTAAGATTCTGCCATTTGCTTCCTATTCTGAATGAACTGTTTGCTTTTGTCTTTTAATATTGCAAACCGCAGCTAGTTTGGTGTTGAGTAGTAGTTGATTGCTTGTTTCTCTGTTGTTGAGTGGGCTGCTTCATGTTCTTGTTTCTGAATCTTGTCAAGCCATTTTTGCTTTTATTTAGAGTGGTTTTATATGTAACTTATAAAGTCTCAACAAGATATGAGCATTATTATGTGGTCTTGCGTAGGCCCCATCAGTGGTGTTCATCGATGAGCTGGATGCAGTTGGCAGAGAACGTGGTTTGATCAAGGGTTCAGGTGGACAAGAACGTGATGCGACTTTGAATCAGGTTCCCTTGGCATTTTGCTCTTGTGTGAACTGTCACTTCATCTTGTGGAGATCTCAGGCTACATTAATTTAGAATGTTCCCCTTTTTTCTCCAGCTTCTTGTATGCTTGGATGGTTTTGAAGGCAAAGGTGAAGTCATCACTATTGCTTCTACAAATAGACCAGACATATTGGACCCAGCACTTGTTCGACCAGGGCGGTTTGATCGGAAGATATACATCCCAAAACCTGGTCTAATTGGACGAATTGAAATTCTTAAGGTGCAAGTTGCATGTGTAATTTTTTATCTGTTGAAAAGCTTAATAACTTTGGGGATGTACAACATCTTAAAGCTCTTTTCAAGGGGATATATAATATCTTAGTAAGCTTGTTATATATTTTTGCTTCTTACATCTCATTTCCATGGATTAGGTGCACGCTCGTAAGAAGCCTATGGCTCCTGATGTGGACTATATGGCTGTTGCCAGTATGACTGATGGAATGGTTGGTGCAGAGTTGGCCAACATTGTTGAGGTCGCTGCTATTAATATGATGCGTGATGCAAGAACTGAGGTAATAGCTTCTGGTTTACTCTGGGTCAAAAAAAATTCTAACCTTGTAAATAAATTAAGCAATATATGTCGATAGTTGTTAACTTGATATTGACTGTACAGATAGATTTTTTGGCGTAGTCCTTAAGAAGCGTTAGGTCTTCTAAATCTGAGCTCTTATGTATTACACATGTGACATAAGAAAAACTTTCTTCATTGTTGCTTCCAATATGATGCCCTTTTAAGGCGGAGAAGTGGGTGGGTTAATGTTGCTGAATGGCCTCAAAATATAATTCAAATATCATTGTTGAGAGGCCCCCATTCCCCCAGGAAAAAAAATGTATGCTGGAATTTTCTTCTGGATTTATCATGACAAAGATGAAATTCTGGTCTCCATCTATCACTGAACACTTTGCCAAATACTTACCTAAAATGGGTCTTCCAGACCTACAGTTCACTTCTCCATTATGTGCTCTTCCGCTACCAGACTTGGTTAAGTTTGTATAACCTTAGAGTTTGGACTTTGCAGATTACAACCGATGACTTGATACAAGCTGCACAAATTGAAGAACGAGGAATGCTTGACCGGAAGGAGAGAAGCCCTGAGATGTGGAAGCAAGTGGCTATTAATGAAGCAGCAATGGCTGTGGTGGCAGTGAACTTCCCAGATCTTAGAAATATTGAGTTTGTAATAATTTTCACTCTTCTCTATTTTGTTACTGTCTGTTTTGTCGTTGTTGTTTTATGGTATTACAGTTTGGTGAAGTATCCTTATTGAGTTAGCAATCATGTTGATGTTTACCCTACTTCTTTTCACTCGGTTCGATTTCCAATAGTACCCAAATATGCATTTTGTTTCTAACAGATGCTTGCATCATATCTACAATAAAGGCTTAATATCTGTTGTTCCACTTGAATTTTTGTCTTAGGATAACTCCTAGGGAACCTGTACAAAATTTTGGCTTATTTCCTAATTATTCAGTGTTGGTGGCGTATCATGTCATGATATTACCTTGTCAAGAATTAGCAAGTTCTGGTGTTATGTTTATTGTTTAGATATTGAACATCATGAGAAAAGTGCAATGTGTGATTGCTATCATCTTGCACACAGTAGTTGCCTGTTTGAAAGTTTGATGAAGTAGTTGCAATCATGCTCAAATGTTAAATTTATGATACTTTTTCCCTATACAATATACATGGATACTAGTTTTATAATTTAGATTAATTACTAAAATCTCAACCTGAGTTAACCATGTGTTAAAGGGAAGCAATACCTGTCTGGTAAAATACGACTTGTTAGAGTGGAATTGGTCAGTTAGGAATAAGTAGAGACTTGATGAAAGATCAATCAGTGTATGTTCTTCCTGACTTCTGATTTCTCATTTTTTTATGTAGATCTCCATGTAATTTAACCATGTGTTAAACAAAGTAAGCTGTACACATTTAATAGAATATGACTTGTTACAAAGGAGCTTTGGAGTACGGGTAGGAAATAGAACTTGGATTGGTTAGGAGAAATTTGATGAAAGAACAATCAGTGTTTGTCCTACTTCCTGAATTCTGATTTCTCATGCCTTATGCTTGACAATATAGGGAAAAAAGACTCGTGCCATTTGTTTATGCAAGTATCTTTTTCTTTTTCTTCCAAAGTGCATTGAGTTCTTATTTTTATACTTTGTAAAAAAGGTGTTATCAGCATCATTACAATTGATGATTTAGTTAAACCCATTTTTACTTAGTAATACAGCATGATCTTTTTTCGTAGTGCCATTTTATGATTTTTTTTAAATGTTTCTTTTTGATAAGCTCACTGTTGCTCCAAGGGCTGGAAGAGATCTGGGTTATGTGCGGATGAAAATGGATCACGTCAAATTTAAGGAAGGAATGTTGAGGCACGGCTTCTATTCCCTTCATTTTACATTTATATTTCTTTATTCTTTTAAAACTAAAGTATTGGAAATCTAATGAACAAGTTATGCTAGTGTATATGTAATGGTACTAATAAATGAGGGTGTTTCAAACTTCTAATCAGGTATTTCCTCAAGCGATATGAGGAAATATATGTGTAGACACCACAGAGAAAGAAGTATTTGCCTTTTTGAAATACCTCACTGTCTGTTGGTCTTACTTCCCATAAGCAATTTGGAAAATACGACCACCTCTTGCTTTTCGAGCCACTACCGTCAGATGTCAAAGAAAAAAATTTCCTGATTATAGGCATCTGTAACTTTTGACGCTTCATTTTAATGCAGCCGGCAGTCGCTGTTGGATCATATCACTGTTCAGATAGCACCACGTGCTGCTGATGAGCTCTGGTATGGAGAGCACCAGGTAAGATATGCAGGAACTTTAAATTTTAGTTTTGCATCATTTGTCACCTACCATTTAAATAACTTGAAAGGGATCCATGCTGCTGTTGTTGGAGTCTTAAAAGATTATAATGAAATATAATCTAATAGGTATCATGAAGCAAATCGATCGCCATTTGGACACAGACACATATCTTGTGTCCAACATGAAATAGACATACAAACATAAATATGCATAAGGGACATTATATGTAGTTTGGTCCTTTGGGAATAAATCTATTGATATGTAATTGGCCCAATTAACTCGGGAGACAGACTTCAGATGTTAATTTGACAGTATGCTACATTATTCTCATAGCTTAATAACTGGGCAAACATTTCTTCTGCATATTTGGAGAGACATTTTAAATGTCACTTGAGTATTTAAATGATCAATGAGACGTTACATCCCTTTTTGTATGAAATTAGGACCTAAAGATACATTTGTGGTTTAAGCCTTTAAGGTAGTATTTAAATAAAGAAGAGGAGCAAAAATAATGGAAGGTGGTTCAGTGGGTTGTTTCCAAATTATTTCCAGGATACATTACATTTTCCACTTTCATCTTTTGTTCTAGATTGAAATAAGTCCACCCGCTGTCCGGTGCCTGGAAGCGCTCCCTACCAAGATTTTTTATAATTTCCCAGGGCATCCTAATTTATCCGACCGCAACCCTTAGTGGTGAAAGTAAGTAATATGGTGTTCTCAGCAAAAATTCTCATCCAAAAATTTGCATTTTCTCAAAAAGTGGAGAACTAATTTAGAACCATCTTCACTAAATCAATCAGTTCTCCTAAATCAAAAGATTAGTTGGTTCGATATTAATCTGTTATTTGTAGTTTTGATGATATGACAAACTCAGGGACCTTGTAAAGGTACCAGGTTTTCTACTTGAGTTTTGATGATGACAAACAATACTCAGGCACCACTCCAGCTTTGTTCCCCCTCACACACAACTCAGCCACTTACCAGTTATACTTCCCCCTTTTGGCATCATAAAAAAGAGATACAGTAAACCAATGATGTCAACAGTAATATCAGATAAGATCAAAGCTTGATAGCAATCAAACAGAAGGGAAAAAGCATTCGCAATAGATAATAATTAGAACACCAGGGGAATAAGATAAATAGCATTCCAAGATAACATTTAGTACATTAAAAACAAACTGAGAATCCAACGACACAAAGACAAGCCACACAAAGAAGACACAGGAAATGATTGGGAAGACTAAGAAGGGGGAGGTTGATGAGAAAGGGACTGAATAATGAGAGTGATTCGATCATTTGCAGCATCCTTTTCTTGCAAGGCAATAACCTTGGCCCTCAGCTCTGCATTTTCCCTTTTCAGGGCTTGAACCACAGAAGTACCAGGTCCCTCAGTTTGTGCAGTGAGTAGTTCAGCTTTGAGTATAGCAATTTCATCATCTTTTCCACTCAAACGCACAGTTAATGTCCTCAACCTCATGCTTGAGTTGATCCTGATTGTCTATGAGTTGAGCCATCTTGCTCTTGGGATTGCCTTTCCCTTCGATACACTCACATTCGATCAGGGTACTCTCTGAAAAGGTTTGCTACACAGTCCCATCCCTGCCAACGCTCAAAGGAATTTTAAAATGTTTGAATACTTTAGTAAGAAAGTATCCGTATCCCATCCCATGAATTCCTTTCCTCTCAATGACAGTCTTGTACATGTGCTCAAGCATAAGCCCTAGGAGATTCAGAAGTTCAAATCTGCACAACTTCTCCATCACAAATAAATCAGCAGATGTAGTTGAAGTTCTTTTTTCAGTCCGAGGAAGGAGAGTTTTGTTTACAACTCGAACACCAACTGATACTCGCTCTTCATCACCTTCTTAAAAATCCGAGCAACTTCTGTTGTAGGAAGCTTCGAAACCAAGGACACGAACTCAACTGAACAAGTTTTTCCAATCACAGACCTGGTGCCCTCTCTAGGTACCCTGAGAATTTTGCCCAGCAGAAACTCATCCAGATGCACTGCAATATCATTTACTCTTGTAAGGATACTCCCATCTTTCTTAAATTGAATGTTGTAGTAGAATTCACGCACTTCCTCTTCGTGAAGGATAGGAGATTTCCTGTTGAATAGATGCATCCATGACTGAATTTCCACCATATTATGGAGAGAGTCCATGCCGGGAAGATTGATTATTCCCATGTCAAAGACTCTTCCAGCCAGCACAGCCTGCGTTCTCAAGTTGTCAACAATTTCTTGCATGTTGACCTCTTCTTCACTCCTTTGTTGGGTACCAGGTCCCTGTGTTCTTTTTCGTTTTCCTGTAGAACTCTTCTTCGTGGGTTTTGCTTTCTCAACCCTTTTTGGATCCCTTGACTTTGTTTTTCCTGACTTTTTCTTCTTGGTTTCTTGTCCATTTCTTCGGCAGACACCTCTATGACACTAGATTCAGGCATTCTAAAGTTTCATACTTTAAATGTTCTGGCACTCCTGATTTCAGCCGTAGATCTTGCACTAGCCTTTAAGGCATCAGTCATCAACTTCCTAGCATCAGACCTAGTAGGAGGTTTTCTTCTAGGAGCCTCTTCCACTACCTTTTCTTTTCCCTTTCTAGACACCCCAACCTCCCTTCTTTCAACCTTCCATTTAATGGGTTACTCATCACTTTCAGAATCTGAGGAGACACTCAACCTAGGAGACACTCTACTACCTTTTCTTTTCGCTTTCTTGACACCCCAACATCCCTCTCAACCTTCCATTTGATGGGTTCCTCATCACTTGCAGAAGGATACCTCCCAAAATTTGGAAAGTGTAACCAAAACCGCCATAAGCAGTGCCACTTTCTTAATAGAAATTTTGATATATATACTAATCTATCAATAGACCTATTTCACGCAACTTATTTGAACCTGAGGTGGCTTTGTGATATTATTATGCAACATGCTGCTTTGGAATTTGAGTCTCACACCCAAATGTCAATGCACATATATGCCCACATATGCCACTCGTCCCAACTACCCACCCACTGAGTGCAGTTACCTGTTCATTCTGGCATTCTAGGTGTCAACTAGTACTTGTACTACTGTACATGAAATGTTTCACTAGGCCTTCTTTTTTTTCCGAGAAGGTATGTTTCATTTGCCCTATATTTATTCAAGTTCCAACTACTTGCTGTTACTATGCATAAAAAAGTAGTTATATTAGGATAAGATTGGCTATTCTTTTATTTTCCTGCTCTTATTTTCAATACATAGGAGCATATGTGTATTAATGAATCCGAAGCCAAAACGGTAACTTTTCCCCTCAAACAAAATAAACGGTATATCAAAAAAAAATTAAACCAAAAGGGCAAAATCGCTCTTGAGAGAGCAATGTTTCGAACAAAATTAACACTGCTTACGCGTCGATTAAAATCGCTGCTAGGGCAGTGATTTTGTCAAAAAAAACATTTTTTTAAAATACTGAAATCGCGGCCCATGCAGCGTTTTTCCTCAAACCTTTTTTTTTTGAAAAACTGAAATCTCCTTAAACTTTTTATTTTGTTTTTGAAAAACTATAATTGCCGCCAGCGATTTCCCTCAATTCTTTTTTTAATTGTTGCTTATTGATTTATAAAAAAAAAAGTTCAAATAAATTTTACGGGATTTTGCCCTCCTTTGTGATGAATCTCATTGTATTTTGCCACCTAGTTGATCCATGAAAACTGCAGACTTAGCCAACAATACTACAGGCACAATTAAAAAGAAAACAAATTGAGGAAAATCGCTGCTTGTGCAAAGAAAACAAATTGAGGGAAATCGCTGCCCGATTTCAGTTTTTCAAAAAAAAAATTGAGAAAAAACGCTGCCCATGCAGGGATTTCATTTTATTTATTTTTTTTGACAAAATCGCTATTTCAGTAGCGATTTTAATCTTTGTTCGGAAGACTTCGCTCCCGCAAGAGCGATTTTACCCTTTTGGTATAATTTTCTTTTGATATACCGTTTGTCTTTTTTAGGAAAAAAGTTACCGTTTTGGCTTTGGACTCGTGTATTAATCATCTTTACTAATTTAAACATGTCATCCAGAGGATTTTCACTCTTTTCATTTCAGCTTTGAAAACCTCTGAGGATACTGTATATGGAGAAGACTTCTGAACAGCTGCTAAATGTCTCTTGCTAGCACCAGAAACGCGTGAGATTAACATATGAATTATAAGACTGTCTATATAAATGTATGGGCAGGTGTTCCTTCGCATACTTACTGTGTACAATGTTAACACGTGATACTATACATCCTTTCACTTTTTGATGACAAAGGAAACCCGGAGCCGCTACTCTTTGGGTCAGGGTAAAACCCCCGCTCCTATGCAATAGCTCACAAACCACGTAGGAGAGGTAACCCGCACTAGGCAAGCTTGGTGCGACGAGCTCGACCCAGAAGACAAATCCCTTGCTTTCGCTAGTAAGGGGTTTCGAGATTCTATACATCCTTTCAGAAGTTCCCATGCATTAGTTATTTTACAACTAATGTCTCTTACTAGCATCAGAGACGCGGGAGATTAACATATGGATTTTTATTTTTTTATAAAGTAAGTGGTATTAATAACAGCATCAAGAAGATGCTAGAATTACAAGATATGGCATTTGAGTTTATAAAAAATCTCTGGCTAACTATAAAAACTATCTAAGCCAGAACTAGTGAGTTAATAAACTCCTGAAGTTGTTCTGCATTAGCAGCAGGATACAAGTTGGACCAACTAAACAAATTGGCAATACACCTAGCCTTCAAAATGCCTAAAGCAGCTGACTCTCCATCAAAACATCTCCTGTTCCTCTCTAACTAAATACGCCAGATTCACATATGAAGTATAAGACCTGCCTATGTAAATGTATGGGCAGGCTTTCCTTTGTGTGTACTTACTGTGTACAATGTTAAACACGTGACTTTTCTATACTTTCTTCTAGAAGTTTCCATGCATTAGTTATGTGGATCTCTATCCCTATCCCTACCCTTACCCTTTCCTAGTTAAGATTTACCATGATATATTATCCAGCACCTTGAATAATAGCAGTGAACACATTATTTGTATCAAACTCTAACCTAGGAAGTTAATATGCTTTTTCATGATATAAAGTCCATTTAGGCGACAATGTCTCTAATACATGTAAAATATTTCAGTTCAGTACAATATGGGCTGAGACTGCAGATAATGCGAGGTCAGCGGCTCGGACTTTTGTTCTTGGTGGTCTGTCTGATAAACATTATGGTTTGTCTGACTTCTGGGTTGCAGATAGGATAAATGTAAGATTTCACTATCTTCACCCCTCACTTCAGTTATTTATCATTTCTCCTTCCTCATTCATCAAGGTTTTTTAAAGGTAATTTTTAGCAGAAGTATATCTTTCCTCTTCCAGAAGTACGAATATTTCATTGGTATGCCGCTGGTAGAGTTTCAAATATGTTTCTAAAATTAAAAAAAGATCCCGTCTCTTTTCTTTTGGGTTGCCTTCCCCTTGGCACTTCACTCAATCTATATTTTCTAAATTGATGTGTCTTGCGTGCCACCTGAATTCCAAAATATATTTTGCTTGTCAGGACATTGATTCCGAGGCACTTCACGTATTACATATGTGCTATGATCGTGCAAAAGAGGTATCATTAGAAATCATGTCTCCTCTCTATCCTGGTCTGAGCGGAAAGAAAAGTGAAGATAGTGTGAGTTATGAAATTGCATGCTACTTGGGTTTTCACTAATGCAATCTTGAAATGACTGTACAGATCCTTCATCAAAATCGAAACCTTATGGATGCAGTTGTCGATATACTAGTTGAGAAAAAAAGTCTTACTAAGGAGGGATTCTTTAAACTAGTTGAGCTACATGGGTCCCTTCAACCAATGCCTCCCAGTGTAGTTGATCTCAGGTCTGCTAAACGCTTGGAGTTCCAGGACACGCTCACAAAGCATAAGGAAATTATTTCTCAAGGACGCAACTGAGCAAGGTATTTGGTATTGTGATGTGATCATTACTTAACCATGAGCCTCTGTGCTCTTGTACTCGTGCTCACCTCCTTCAGTTGTTGGTGCAATGTGAACTCGAGTCTACTTTGCAGGGTATGACTTCCTTAGATCTAATTTTGTCTTGAAGATCCTATTGAAGTGGTACAATTGTGGAAGCAGAATTCCACCATCTCAGATTGGACAGAGCAGATATTGCAAGAGCTCTCTGAATGTATTTTAAAGCTTCAAGCGCGAATAATGATCTCGGATATATGAAGCTATAAATGTGTATGGAATGCAGTGAACTCCTTTTTGTTTTCATTTTTCTTGGCCATTTAGCTGGTTTTCCCTATTCCATTTTGTGATAGATTGCACAACAGAAAGGATATGTATAGGTCACACATGTTGTTTATGCTAATGTTGCATAATATTCTCATCAAAATAAACTGTACAAGACTCCAAATTGCTTGGGTGGGCAAATTTAACAAGTACTTGTCTTAGTGGAAGTAGCATGTATTAGATTGAACAATGGAGGCATCGCTTCAGTTGGTTTGGACATCACGGTTATTTTAACTATGAAAATGCTAGTACCATAGGTCAATTTGGTTTATTCTAAATTATAGTTCATTCTTGCCTTTGAAGTATAAAATATTAAATAAAAAAATTAAACCCCAAATTATTGTTTTTACTAATTTGAATAAAAAGAAAAGATCTTATTTTAAATAGATGAAAATGATCCTACAAGTTCTCAAAGTGTTCTATTTACCTATCTCTTAGTTCTTACCCGGTGTTTGATTCGAAGTAAAATATATATTATTTTAAAAATATTTTTATATAATTTAGATAAATATTATAGAAGATAGAAATGACGGCGAATAGAATAGGGCGGAGATGAGTGCGTTGAAGAACACAATTAATATAGAATTTCACTTATAAAACTTAGAATTTCACTTAGCTTCTGTATTTTTATTAGAAGCTATTATTTTCATTTATAACTAACCCACTTACCTAAAAATTAATATTGATCTTGCCGACTATTTTGTAGGTAAGTGCGTCCACAGGCTGACAAGAAAGGGAATTCTTGCACTATACCAAATCTACTACTAGCATTTTCATCTTTTGCCATCTTTAGTACAATATCTTAGCTTTTTTTATTTTAATCTATTTCGTCGTTAAAATACTTTAATAACCATTATAGTATGTAAGAAATAGAAAGCACATTTGAAATTTGATGAAGTCTTGATTAAATTTAGATCGCGTTTTACAGAGCTTATTCGAAGGTGACACTTGTTGTTATCAATTAGACAGTTATGGTTAGATGATATAATTAGACACATATAAACGCAATTTTTATACGAAACATAAATTTAAGCGTGAAAATTTCATCTCGGAACTAAAAATATAAAAGTATATATAGCAAATTTATTAGTGATTTGAAATTTTATGAATCAAATTTCAAATGTGAATCTGTTACAACTTGAGTGATAGCAGGTGATTGCGTGGAGGATGCCACGACAAATATTCTTGTGGACGTATATAACACTTGGATATTGTTTTAAATAAGTATTTGTACATTAAATTTTATGTTTAATATATATACTCAGCCTCATAGACTTGTCAAGAGAGGCTGACCCACGTGCATTTTGTGAGGTACGTTTATTCGATAACTTTAAATTTATATATTTATATATATCTTGAAAAATTAACAGAAATTAAACATAATTAATAGTGCCCTCATAAAAAGTATAAAGGTATGCATTGTACAATTTGTAAATTATACTTTTTTTTTTTTTGAAATTTTACAAAATTAATATAAACGTAGTTTTCAGGTTTTGAGTTATATATTAAAAAAAATTAATACCAAAAAACCAAAAATTTGACATAATAAACAGACATAATATTATTGGTGAATTAATAGCTAGAACCTTTTTTATAAGCTTAATATTGGTGAATTTAGAGTTTTCAAATCTTGAGTTTGCCTTTACTTATCGAAATATTCTATCTAAACATTAGAATTTAATAGTGTTTCGGTTGAACACCTTAAACTCCTAATAAAGCGTTTCAATAGAAATTTCTTATTTTAATTTTAAAAAAGCTTTAGATAATTAAATTGATCATATAAAATAAGTTATTTTCTTTAATTAAATATATCAATCTTAATTTTGACTGTATTTTTATGTCTGGATATAATTTCAACTTTTAATAAATATATGGGTCGATAATTTTATAGGAAAGAGAACAAATATAGTCCACATGTCCGTACATACTTTTTTTTTTTTGGTTGATTGGAAGTGTCACACAAAGAGATTAGTCTGAACTGGCACTTGCTTGGCTTATATGAAAAGGAAAAAAAATAATAAAACAAAAAAATAATAAAAAAATTGGATGTATATTATATACTTTATTGTTTGATAATTAATATATGGGTCCATTGGAGTCTATATGTATATATAATATAATGTATAGTTGGTTGTGATAATTAACTACACAAGATGGGCAATTTCCTTCAAAAAATTTAAAAATCCAACCCCAAATTGAATTGTCATTTTCAAAACAACTTTTGATTATTCTTCACTGTCCCCTTTAAAATTTCATCAATCTTTTAGTGGCACAATGTCATTAGTTTAGACTTTGGAGAATGATAAGTTTGATTGAAAGCTCTATTAAATAAATAAAAAGATATATTTTATAACATTTATATCATATTTATTTTTCAATTACTTTATTAAGTATAAAATTCTATTTGATATGATTCAATTAATTTTTTATATTCTTACAAGTATATGTATAAGAAAATTAAAATATGCTACCTTGTATATTTGTTATGTTTTTGGGAAAAAACTCTTTAGGTATTTTTGTTATTTAAAAATTGATGAATCAAGAAAACATATTAGAAAAAGTTGTTAAATTTTTCTATGTCCAAAATTCTAGAGACGCACTCATACTACTAAGGTCCTATTACCCTCCTGAACTTATTTTATAAGTAATTTTCTACCTTTTTTCGGCCTACGTAGCACTAACTTGAAAAAAAAAATCAACCAGCATTGGGCCCACAAGATAGTGCCACGTAGGCCAAAAAGGAATAAAAAATTATTAATAAAATAAGTTCAGGGGGTAATAGGACCTTAGTATAGTATACGTGTGTCTCTGAGATTTTGGACATAGATTGAGGGAGTACTTGTACATTATCCCTTATAAAGAAGCAAAAATATAGCATAATATATTAGTTCTAGACGAAATGTTATTATGACAAATGACTGTTATAACAAAATTTTACTACATTTAAAGAAAGGAGATTGAAAGTAAAGTTGAAAAATCAAATAAATCCGATGATGACAAGGTGTGATTGGTTATTTTTATGTCATTGAACGATATTATAAGGGGTCGTTTGATAGGGTATAAATATAAAATAAATAATGCTTAATAGAGTGTATTAATAATGCTTGTATTAGTTATGCTCGGTATTACTTATGCATTATTTGGTTTGATGGAGAAGATGTTTAAGTACTTTTGAGGGATAAATTGGATCTTTAACTATGCTAATGCTTGTATTAAATCATTTTGTATTACTAATACCTAGAAATTCATGGTATTATTAATAATACACTATTCAAGACACAATAATGTGTATGTTGGGTTTTAGCAAGTGTGAATGGGAAAAGAAAAGAGAGAATATCAAAAGTGAGGGAACTACTTTGGAGGAAAAATGAAAAGTCATTCGCAAAGTGCAAACGAAAAGTCATTTCTTTGGATTTGGATTTGGACTTGGCAAATGATGTGATTGATTGATAAATTTTTTGGACAAAATTTATTTAATCAATTTTTGTTAAATAAAAAAAAATCCTGTTAATATTATCTCTTATAAATTTGCGGGTAACGGTAACATTCCGAAAAGTTGTTACTTTTTCGAAAAGTCGTTACTTTCCAAAAAGTAGTTATTTTCCTAACAGACACAATTTTTTCGAAAAGTTGTTATTTTTTTTAAAAGACACAACTTTCTGGATAAAATGGGTCTGAACAGATTTCACTGAACAGACATGTTCCTTGCTGAAAATGGCTATAAAAGGAAGTCAATTTTTGATTTTTTAATCACAGAAAATTTTTCTATCTCTGCATTTATTTTTCTCTCAAATAAAATCAAAGTGTCGATCGACTGAGTCTGTGCGACTTGTTGCTGTTCTTAAGTTCGTTGAAGTTAAAGAAGTTTGAGGTACCGCTATTTCTTTAACAGGTTTAATCCGTTTTATCTTGGGAGAAATTAATTCATAACCTTGGGTACAGTGAGGGGATTAAATTTCTTAAGGACACACAGTAGTTTCTGTTGACTCGGATTAATTCTTGTATTCTATATTATTTTCTGCTTCATCTTATTTCTGTTTCTGTTTCTGTTTATTAACTTTATAAATACAAGTTATTGTAAGAATAACAATCTTAAGAAATTTAACAGTTTCTGTATTTGAGGTTTCTGGAGATTAAAACCTTTATGGTTTTCTACTCTGCTTGAATTTTTATAATTCATTCGATTAACGATTAAAAGAACATAAAAACTTTATCGTTAAATCAGAAACAATTTGTGTAAAGATTTGTTCTTTACTGTTAGTATTTTAAATACTTAATTTATCTGTCATTTGTGACAGAAAAAAATGACTAATTCAAGTCAAACAAATGCTGGAACAGTAAGTGCTGCAACAACAACGGTTGCACATAATCGTTCAAATGTTGCCTTAGCACCGGCTGAGAAAACTGCAAAGTTTTTTGGAGTCGACTTTAAGAGATGACAGCAAAAGATGTTCTTCTATCTCACTACGTTGAGTCTGCAGAAGTTCATCAATGAGAATGTTCCTGTTATGTCAGATGAAACTCCGGTTGATGAACGATTCTTGGTAACAGAAGCATGGACACACTCAGATTTTTTGTGTAAAAATTATATTTTGAGTGGTCTGCAAGATGATCTGTACAATGTGTATAGCAATGCAAAAACCTCAAAAGAACTCTGGGATGCTTTAGAAAAGAAATATAAAACAGAAGATGCCGGAATGAAGAAATTCATTGTGGCAAAATTTCTGGACTTTAAGATGATAGACAGTAAGACTGTCGTCACCCAAGTTCAAGAATTGCAGGTCATAATCCATGATCTCATTGCTGAAGGTATAAATTTATTTAATGCCTATGTTAGAAATATTAAGTTTTCCCTTAATACTCACATAACCTTTAATGTAGGATTGATTGTGAATAATGTTTTTCAAGTGGCTGCAATTATTGAAAAGTTACCTCCATTGTGGAAGGACTTTAAAAACTACTTGAAACACAAACGTAAGGAGATGACTGTTGAAGATCTCATAGTAAGGTTGAGAATCGAAGAGGATAATAAGGCGGCAGAAAAGAGGTCACGTGGTAATTCAGCAATATCTGGAGTAAATTTTGTTGAAGAAGATTCCACAAAATTAAAGAAAAGAAAGAAAGCATCTGGTCCAAAAAGCAATCCTCCTAAGAAGAAATTCAATGGAAACTGCTTTAATTGTGGTAAACATGGTCATAGGACTAATGAATGCCGGGGTCCTAAAAAGGACAAGAAAAAGAAAGATCAAGCAAACTTGGCTGAATCCAAAGGAGAAATGGATGATCTGTGCAATGCTTTCAGAATGTAACTTGGTTGGAAATCCAAGAGAATGGTGGAGAGATTCTGGCCTCATGCCATGTTTGTGCCAACAAAGAATTATTTTCATCATATACTCCAGCACTTACAGATGAAAAATTGTTTATGGCAAACTCCGTTGTTGCAAAAGTGGAAGGAACTGGCAAAGTCCTATTAAAGATGACATCAGGCAAGGTGGTGACTTTGAATAGGGTCTCATATGTTCCAGAATTGAGAAAGAATTTAGTTTCAATTCCAATTCTGACCAAGAATGGATTTAAATGTGTATTTGTTTCTGATAAAGTAGTAGTAAGCAAAAATGATATGTATGTAGGAAAAGGCTACCTTAGTGATGGCCTTTTCAAACTCAATGTAATTGCAGTTGATATGAATAAAAATTTTGCTTCTTCTTACTTGCTTGAGTCTAAATGTTATTGGCATGAACGTTTGGGACACGTTAATAACAAAACCTTGCGAAAACTGATCAACTTAAATATTTTGCCAAAATTTGAGTGCAATAAATCAAAATGTCAAATTTGTGTCGAATCTAAGTATGCTAAGCATTCTTATAAATCTGTTGAAAGAAATTCAAATCCTTTAGAATTGATTCACACTGATATTTGTGACATGAAGTCAACACCATCACGTGGTGGGAAAAAGTATTTCATAACTTTTATTGACGATTGCACTAGATATTGTTATGTCTATTTGCTAAATAGTAAGGATGAAGCAATAGATGCATTTAGGCAATATAAAACTGAAGTTGAAAATCAGTTAGATAAAAAGATCAAAATGATCAGAAGTGATAGAGGTGGAGAATATGAATCTCCATTTGCAGAAATATGTTTAGAAAATGGAATAATCCATCAAACTACTGCTCCCTACACTCCTCAATCTTATGGAATTGCAGAAAGAAAAAATCGAACTTTAAAAGAAATGATGAATGCATTACTTATAAGTTCAGGTTTACCACAGAACTTGTGGGTGGAAGCTATCCTTACAGCAAATCAGATACTTAATAGAGTGCCTCACTCAAAGACAAATGTAATTCCATATGAAAAATGGAAAGGTAGAAAACCCAATTTGAAATATTTCAAAGTGTGGGGGTGTCTAGCCAAAGTCCAAGTTCCTATACCTAAGAGGGTAAAAATAGGACCTAAGACTGTGGATTGTGTATTCATTGGATATGCCACAAATAGTAAGGCATGTCGTTTTTTGGTTCATAAGTCCGAACATCCGGATATTCATGATAATACGGTAATGGAATCAGATAGTGCTGAATTTTTTGAACATATCTATCCGTATAAAACTAGACTTGAGTCATCTAGTGGGGGGATCTAAACAACCCAGAGAAGAACCAAAAGAGAATGAACAAAATGAAGAAAGTCCAAGACGCAGTAAACTTCAAAAGACATCTACTTCATTTGGATCAGATTTTGTAACATTTCTTCTTGAAAGTGAGCCTCAAACATTCAAGGAAGCAATGTTGTCTAGCGACTCAACCTATTGGAAGGAGGCTGTTAATAGTGAAATTGAATCAATCTTAAGCAATCATACTTGGGAGTTGGTTGATATTCCTCCAGGGAACAAACCCTTGGGTTCAAAATGGATCTTTAAAAGGAAGATAAAAGACGATGAAACTATTGACAAATATAAAGCAAGACTTGTTGTCAAAGGTTTTAGACAAAAAGAAGGTCTTGATTATTTTGACACATACTCACCAGCGACTAGGATTACATCAATTCGGATGTTAATTGCACTAGCTGCAGTATACGGTCTTGAAATTCATCAAATGGATGTAAAAACAGCCTTCTTAAATGGAGAGCTTGAAGAGGAAATTTACATAGAACAGCCTGAGGGTTTTGTAGTTCCTGGTAAAGAAAAGAAAGTGTGCAAACTTATTAAGTCACTTTATGGGCTAAAACAAGCACCAAAACAATGGCATGCAAAGTTTGATCAAACCATGTTGTCAAATGGATTTAAGATCAATGAATGTGATAAATGTGTTTACATTAAAGATACTCCAAATCAGGAAGTTATTTTATGCCTATATGTAGAATATATGCTTATAATGAGCAAAGACATTGCTAATATAAAAGCTACAAAGCGTATGCTTGCTAGTAAGTTTGATATGAAAGATTTAGGAGTTGCTGATGTAATATTAGGAATTAAAATTCTTAAAACTCCTAACGGTCTAGCATTGTCTCAAACTCATTATATTCAAAAGATACTTGAAAAATTCAATTTTTTGAATTCTAAAAGGGCAAAGACTCCAATTGATGTAAATCTTCATCTTGCAAAGAATAAAGGCGAAAGTCAGTTTCAATTGGACTATGCTAGCGTATTGGGAAGCTTAATGTATGTCATGAATTGTACACGACCAGACATAGCTTGCGCTATCAGTAAACTGAGTCGATACACAAGTAATCCTAATCATAATCATTGGTTGGCAATGAAGAGAGTTTTGGGATACTTAGATGACACTCAAAACTATGCTTTACATTGCAACAAATATCCAGCCGTTCTTGAAGGATATAGTGATGCAAATTGGATTACTGGGTCAACTGAAACAAAATCCACAAGTGGATACGTTTTTACTATTGGTGGAGGAGAAATATCTTGAAAATCATCCAAACAAACATGTATAACTCGCTCTACAATGGAGTCTAAATTCATTGCTTTAGACAAGGCAGGTGAAGAAGCTGAATGGCTCCGGAATTTCTTAGAAGATATTCCATTTTGGCCCAAACCAATGGCCCCTATATGCATACATTGTGATAGTCAAGCTGCAATAGGAAGGGCTGGAAGCATTATGTATAACGACAAGTCTCGTCACATAAGACGAAGACATAACTCTGTGAGACAACTACTCTCTAGAGGAATTATCACAATTGACTATGTGAAGTCAAAAGATAATGTGTCGGATCCACTTACAAAAGGCCTAAATCGAGAGGGAGTTGAGAAATCATCGACGGGAATGGGACTATGGCCGAGAACAAGTCATCGTGGCGGTAACTCTACCTAGAAGACTGGAGATCCCAAGATCTAGGTTCAAGGAGATAAAACAAAGTCATTGATGACGGTTCAACATTGTCAAAGGATAAAAAATATTATTATTATTTTATGATCCATTCTCATGATGAGACAATGTTTAGTAACCAGGATAAAGACATAAGGACTTTTTAATGGTTTCTAAGTTTGATACAGGGAATATCAAATGGTGTATCTATGGGATAACACATTTAGAAATCACCTATGTAAGTGTGAAGTGTAAGCCGCTTTAAGGAGAATCCGGTAAGGCCAGTTCTTTAAGCACTTACTATCCAAGATGTGTTCATGGCTGAAACGAACAAAACAATGAGAACTAAGAACAGTTCAAGGGTTGATTGTGTGATATATATTGTCTAGGTATACATCAAAGCTTGACGGTTCAAAGATATCAAATCTACCGATTGACCGAGTATATCCGATATATGTTCAGTACGAAAAGCTTAAAGGGAAACCTACTTATCCAGATGCGATTAACCTTTACCTACAAGACACACAAGTTTTTTCATGCATATGTTTTAACAATAGCCTTCCCCATTCATGTGGGGGATTGTTGGGTTTTAGCAAGTGTGAATGGGAAAAGAAAAGAGAGAATATCAAAAGTGAGGGAACTACTTTGGAGGAAAAATGAAAAGTCATTTGCAAAGTGCAAATGAAAAGTCATTTATTTGGATTTGAATTTGGCAAATGATGTGATTGATTGATAAATTTTTTGGACAAAATTTATTTAATCAATTTTTGTTAAATTAAATAAATCTTGTTAATATTATCTCTTATAAATTTGCGGGTAACGGTAACATTCCGAAAAGTTGTTACTTTTTTGAAAAATCGTTACTTTCCAAAAGTAGTTATTTTCCTAACAGACACAATTTTTCGAAAAGTTGTTATTTTTTCCAAAAGACACAACTTTCTGGATAAAATGGGTCTGAACAAATTTCACTGAACAGACATGTTCCTTGCTGAAAATGGCTATAAAAGGAAGTCAATTTTTTATTTTTTAATCATAGAAAATTTTTCTTTCTCTGCATTTATTTTTCTCTCAAATAAAATCAAAGTGTCGATCGACTGAGTCTTTGTGACTTGTTGCTGTTCTTAAGTTCGTTGAAGTTAAAGAAGTTTGAGGTACCGCTATTTCTTTAACAGGTTTAATCCGTTTTATCTTGGGAGAAATTAATTCATAACCTTGGGTACAGTGAGGGGATTAAATTTCTTAAGGACACACAGTAGTTTCTGTGGACTCGAATTAATTCTTGTATTCTATATTATTTTCTGCTTCATCTTATTTCTGTTTCTGTTTCTGTTTATTAACTTTATAAATACAAATTGTTGTAAGAATAACAGTGTATAGCTAATACATAACGTGAAAAAATATATCAAACTAGAGACTACTAATACACAAAACTAATATATATATTATTTTTATTATTATACTCTACCAAACAACCCTTTAATATTTTAAGTCAATGTCATCATGCATAGAAAAGATTTAATCAATGCATGTCTCAATTCTTTTTTTCTTTTTTGGTATTCCTACATTTTATAGTTAGTTATATTTTTTAAGGGAATTAAATTTCGTGGTTAAGCAAATTTATACTATTTAATTAGTCATTATAATTATAGTTTGCTATTATTACCACTTGCGACTAATATTAACAATTATTTACGTGGGATGACTTCGAGTTAGTATGATTAGCCACGTTTATATAATTCACCACATTTGTATAATTCACAACTGACAATTCTTCGTTTGATTTGTGTATGTATACGGTGATTAGTATTTAGATATGACAATGATTTCCTTTGTTTTTCAGTTTCATCACCATATACATTTAATCCTTTTGTGTATGTAATGCAAATTGTATAACTGCTTAAAGTTCATATGTCTATGTTTCTATCAATTCGTTATTTTAAGTTTTATCATATTTGTATAATTCCAGACTTAATATTACTCAACTATACAAAAACTCGTGAGTTATACAAATGTATACGTGAATTATACAAACGAGGTGTGAATTATCCAAATCATTGCCCTCTCTCGCTTTTCTTTCTCCTCCCCTCCCAATTTCGCTCGCCAGATATACCAATACGTATGTATATCGGTTACATATATACAATTATCTAACCGGTATACATATACAATTCACCTCTCTACCCTCTCTCGCTCGCCTCTCTCCTCCATCTCCCAATCTCGCTCGTCATTCTCCTCCCCGTAACATGTAGCTACGAATCATAATTAACAAACTATAGCTATGAAGCATACTTAAGATATTTTTGAGTGTCTTTAATCATTAATGTTAGACTTCGGTTGCATATTTATCAACCTACTCTTCAAACCTTTCAAACATAACTAACTTTCATATGATCATCACCTTATGGGCTTACCTATGTATTCATGTGGTAGTAATTATCTATCACCCATATATCAACAGAAAAATTATGATTATGAAAACCTTATCAAACGTAAGTTTTTTGTTTGTTGTGCATCTCGAAAGAACAAAGTAACAAGTCAAGCCTCACGTCATTACTCTAGTATCTTTATATTAATCTCTTTAAACAATCGACTTTGATATTAATTATTGAGCTAACACAATCAAAAGTAATTTTGTAAATATTTTTTGCTTTGAGTTTAACGCATGATTTCTCCAATAATTTAACAAACTAAGTTCCACATATCGTCTTGTTGAACTAAGTTGCACATGGTCATATAAACGTCTCATCACCTTATGGACTTATTTGGATATTTACTATGTGCTGCTTGAAATGGTAATGTAATGTCAAACTCACTCGAATTTTTTTTGGGAGGGGGGTTGGGGGGGGGGGGGGTTACAATAAAACTAACCAGCGTAGTCATTGAGAATTGTTCAGATGTTAAATTAACTATCAAATGTAAATATTAACTGGTTCGAATCATAACAAAATTTATGTATTATTTATACGAAATAAAAAATGAAATAATTAATATTTGCATAATTCTAACGAACTGTCAAACCACTCTACATATATAGCACGCAAGGAACATGTTGCTAAATCAAGATTATAGAAACTAATTAGAAGACAGCATATGATGAGGCTGGCCTTCCATTCTGTTGTATTAATTACTTGGCAGTGCAAAATTTTTTGTACAATGCCAAACCACAAAAACATCACTATACATCACAATTCTAAATAAGTTAGAGTCGACTATATGAATTATATTATACATATTGCTAGATCCCCATTTGATAACAATAACAAAAAGATTTTGCTAATTTTAAAAGTGAAGTCATAAAAGATTGAGACAAAATCAGAATTTAACTTTATAGATTTCAAATTTTATAAGAATAATTTCAAATGAGTTCTAAATTTAATAATCGTACATATTTAATAAATTTCTTTATACAAATATATTATCTAAGCAAAAGTTACTGAATTCAATCAAACTCAATCCAGGCTTCTATCTCTCTCCCTACTCGTGGAGAAGACATGTTCTCATGCACCAGTAAGAAGGTGCGAGAGGTTTGCTACGATGGATGCAAGGATTGGTAGAAGAAGTATATGAAAGCGGTGATTAGCCATATATAACGTACCAATAACTTAGTGAGAACACGACTAGTGAGAACTCGATCTTAGATAGAAGAATAAAAGAAGAAAGAATTGTGAATATGAACAGACACATAAATCTAAAAGGGTAACACAATTGTGTTTGATTACAATGATCAAGCCCATTTCATCTTCTCGAATTTGCTCGGAATCAAAGTCTCTCCAATGGCTGTATGCTCAAAGAAATCCCCAAAATATTCGCCGTCAAATTCCCCAAACGGCGTCGGGTAAACCCATCCATCACCGGAGTTACTCAATTTCATCTCTTCCGATTCAAAAATCCCTTCCAAATTCGGCAATTCAATAATCTGACCTAATTGATCTTCCGTTTCCATCGATTCACTGTGTCTCAATGTCGAAGAAACAGAGGAATTTAGTTCATCCATGGCAGCTGCTTTAGCAGCAGCAGCTTGAACATCTCTAGGTGAAATTGACGCTGGACGAGGCAACGATTCAACAAGTTGAGGAAAATTGAGAATCGCTGAATTCCCTTTGATGCTAAGCGCAGCAACGTCATGAGCTCGTGCAGCCATTTCAGGTGTTGGATAAGTACCCAACCAAATTCTCGATTTCTTACGCGGTTGTCTAATCTCAGAAACCCATTTTCCCCAACTTCGCATTCGAACTCCTCTGTATACTGGGTAAGTTTCATCTCTTGTTCGTTTCTCCTTTTCCTCTGTTTTTGACACGGATATGGAAGATGATTGTACAAGCTCCGCCATTAATTAATGGTGATTGAAGTGGACAGTTACACAGATGCTCAGAGAAGTTTGTATCGAATGCCAAAAAAGTAGGGAATATATATATATACGAAGAGAGAAGAAAAATCATGTAATTCGAATTACCATGCTAACGAGAATGAAAGAGAAACATAAAGGATAGTCCGATGCATATTCTTCGTCGAAAAAAATTAAAAGAGGTAAAAATAAAATAATTAAGACGTAATTGGATCTTTAATCATATTATTGCATGTATTTGAATTCACTTGCGCTATTAATGCTTAGAAATTTATAATTTTAATAATATATATCTTAACATATAATAGAGTGTATAATTAATGCTAGTATAAAAAATATTTTTTCTATTCATAATTAATTGTTATGTTTTTCTTTTTAGAGTTAAATTATAAAAACTTTAACCAATAATTTATGATGTATAGTTTCATCATATTTATATGCAAAAAAAAATTGTAATTTATAGTACTTTTCATAAGTTTTTAAATATATATTTTTTTAAAAAAATTATTAAATTAACATAATCTAATTTATCTTTAAAAATAAGTCAAATTGACTTTAGAAAAAAACACAACATGACAAATAAAGTGGACAGAGGGAGTATATGAAACAAGGTATTATTAATAGCAGTTGTGGAGTAACCTACAATATCCCTTCGTCGAAGAATTACATTGTATAGTTAGATAATATATATATATATATATTGACACGTTTTGACTTTTACACGATTTTATGTCTTTATATTTTGACACTCCTCGGTCAAAATTATGATATTGCCACTGACTAATAAATAAAACCAATGCATGCATTGGTTTTACCAGTACACTACCAAATAACAAATTTTAAGTTAAAATAATCAAAATAAGTTAAAAATTTTGAAATAAAATTTCCAAGTCAAAACCAAAAAGTCAATCACAAAAATATTTAGGTATAAGGAATAAAAAATTAAATTCACTCTCTGATTGAAAAAGTGTATCAACCTAAGAAACTATTGCCTCACATTAAATAGCCTCACACAATAAATTATCAATCATGGAATAAGTTTTTTCTACCCAACCAACACAACACATTGATACAATAAAATAAAAAAGTGAAATCACATTAAAGTGATGAAAATCACATTGCCACTTCACTAACGAGGTCACTATATAAATACGTCACGAGGTGTAATTGGACACCTATTCACATAAAAGTTTCTTTTTTATGTGTATAATAAATAAAATAGTAAAAATTAGCAAAAAAAAACAAAAAAACAAAGTATATTTAATGAGCTTACGTTGCTCGAAAACAACATAAAGTGAAAATTAATTTTGGAAATGAAATTAAAGCTTTAAAATAATATTTATTCATAAGTAAAATAAATTATCAAGTAGTACTATCATTGTATTTCAATATTTGAGAGATTAATGAGTAGAATAACATTTCTTATTTAAATTACTTACAAATAATGGTAGATTTAGCTAATTAAAAAGGTGTTATATTTCTGAACACATACGTTTACTGTGGTCTTTTTCAGCTCAATATCATAATCATCCACGTATTTTCGTTTATGTGTTCGTTAGAGATTGCTCAGTGTTCCTATATTAATGATTTTCCGTTATATTAGTGATGTAACGTGTGAACATAGGTGGAATTAAAGATTGATACATTAGTGATATTCAATTGAGGAAATTTCAAATAGTTTTGAGTTTATAATTTGAGAAAATAAGGAGATAGATAATGATGTTACATATCGTATTGAAATGGAGGTATACAGTTGAGATAATATATGATAAAAATATGTTACGAAGATTTAAATATAAATGATTAGACTTATTGTATTGTATGAGATAAGATGTTGATCAAACAAACGAACATGTTTAGAAAAATGGAGATGAGGAAAGTGAGGTTGAGCGCTAGTTTGAGCATGTGAAGAGAAGGTGCTCGAATATATCATAAATTAAGGAAATGTGAGAGGTTAACTATAATAGGTTTTAAAAGAGTCAAAGGTTAAAAAATAGTTTCTAAAAAAGTCAAACTTAAGCCTTTGTTAGGTTAAAAATATGAGAAGTAAAGGAGTACCATTGTTAACTTCTATAAGTCATATTAAACGTATTTTAAGTTATTTTTAACTTTTGTGAGCGTGATTAGGGAAGGGGGGGGGGGGGAGGGTAGAGAGTAGATAGAGCTAAATTGTATCTGTATATCAGTTAGATAATTATATATATGTAACTAATATGTATATGTATCAATTATTGTATTTATATATTTGTACACAATTTGATTTCGTACACAATTGAATCGAACTAAAACATTTGAATTTGTATATCCAATCTCTGTTGTTTTATACAAATACAAATATACATTGTATTTGTATAATTTACGTTTGTATAGAGCGCAACAGAGAGAGAAAGGCAAAAGAGAATTAGAAAAGGAAAAAAATATATTTTTATAATTATAAGTATACAAGGCAGAGAGATAAGTATGTATTTGTATATCCCATCTCTTTCGCTTTATACAAACACAAACATAAATTATGCATTTGTATTTGTATAAAGTAAGAGAGATTGGTAGAAGAGAAGCGAGAGAGAGACTAGGAAGGGAGATGAGAGAGGCGAGGGAGAGATGACCGAAAAAAGAGAGTGGTGAGCGAGATTTTAGTAAGAGGGGACATAGTGTTAGGTAGTGGAGCCTGATTTATTTTAGGTTTTCCTATTTATTCTCTATTTTAGGTTTTCCTATTTATTCTCTGTAACCAAAAATACTCTGATTTATTAATATAAATATACCTCACCACCGTGGAAGTTTATTCACGGGATTTTACCACGAAATATTGGGTTTTCTCTTTCTCTCTCTAGATCTCTCATCTCTTTCTCTTGAAAGTTCTTGTGTTCTTCATTCATCTAGTGTGTGTGCGTGAATTCGATCCTAACAACTGGTATCAGAGCTAAGGAGATTCAACACGATCACTGAAGATGGATAGTTCAAAGCTTGGAATCGAGAAGTTTGATGGATCCGATTTCAGTTTCTGGAAGGTGCAGATCGAAGATTATCTGTACCAGAAAGATCTTCACGAACCGTTGACCGGGGTGAAGCCGGAATCCATGACGGAGGAGAAGTGGAAACTCAAGGATCGGCAGGCTCTAGGGTTGATCCGGTTGACTTTGTCAAGAAACGTGGCGTTCAACATCGTGAAGGAGAAGACTACGTCTGGTCTGTTGAAGGCACTGTCAAACATGTATGAAAAACCATCGGCTATGAACAAGGTATATTTAATGCGTAGATTGTTCAATTTACAGATGTCTGAGAATGGATCCATTTCTGATCATATAAACCAGTTCAATATGATTGTGAGTCAACTCAATTCTGTGGATATTAATTTCGAAGATGAAATTAAGCCGTTGATTTTGATGTCATCTCTGCCCGAGTCTTGGGATACTGTTGTTGCTGCGATTACCAGTTCCCGTGGATCTGAGAAACTGAAGTTTGATGAAATCCATGATGTTGTTCTTAGCGAAAGTATTCGCAAACGAGAAGCGGGAGATTCATCGGGCAGTGCTCTCAGCGTTGATCGAAGGGGGAGAAGTAAGACGAAAGGCCAAAATCAACATGGTCGATCAAAATCAAAGAATCGAGTAAAATCACTGAACAGATCAAACGTGACTTGTTGGAACTGTGGAGAAAAAGAACACTTTCGGACGAACTGTACAAAGCCAAAGAAGAAACAGAATCATAAATTTGAGATGTGATTCTGTAAATTCAGTAGAGGACATTGGGGATGCTCTAATCCTTAGTGTGAACAGCCCGGTTGAATCATGGATTTTGGATTCTGGTGCATCTTTCCATTCGTCTACAAGCAAGGAGTTGTTCCAAAATTTTAAATCTGGAAATTTTGGAAAAGTATATCTTGCTGACAATAAAGCCTTAGAGATTGAAGGAAAGGGGGATGTTTGCATAAAGACCACCTCGGGAAAACAGTGGACATTAGAGGATGTCAGATATATTCCTGGGATCAAGAAAAAGCTGATCTTTGTTGGTCAGTTGGATAGTACGGGATATGCAGCAGAGTTTGGGAAAGGTTCGTGGAAGATCGTGAAAGGTGCTATGGTAGTAGCTCGTGGCACCAAATCTGGAACCTTGTACACCACTGCAGGGTGTATAAACATGGTCGTTGTTGCTGAAGGTGCTTCCGGTTCATGTCTGTGGCACAACAGACTTGGACACATAAGTACTAAACGAATGATGATGCTGGTTGCAAAAGGAGCATTAGAGGGTCTGAAGTCTGTTGATATGGGTCTTTGCGAGAGCTGTGTTATGGGCAAACAGAAAAGGGTAAGCTTCACAAAGACTCCTAGAGAGCCAAAGAAAGTGCGGTTAGAAATGGTTTATACAGATGCTTGGGGACCATCTCCAGTATCATCACTTGGAGGATCCAAATTCTATGTTACCTTCATTGATGATTTTAGCAGAAAGGTATGAGTTTACTTCTTGAAGCATAAGTCAGATGTGTTTGCAACTTTCAAGAAGTGGAAAGCTGAAGTTGAGAATCAGACCGGTTTGAAAGTCAAATGTCTAAGGTCTGACAATGGAGGAGAGTATGACAAATCAGAGTTCAAGGCATTCTGTGTAGCTGAGGGAATCAGATTGATGAGAACAGTTCCTGGTAAGGCAAGGCAGAATGGAATTGCTGAGAGGATGAACAGAACATTGAATGAGCGTGCAAGGAGTATGAGGATACATTGTGGGCTGCCCAAAACACTTTGGGCGGATGCTGTGAGCACAACTGCAAACTTGATCAACAGGGGACCATCAGTTCCTTTAGGGTTCAAGATTCCAGAGGAGGTGTGGACAGGAAAAGAGCTCAAGTACTCACACTTGAGGACTTTTGGTTGCACTGCTTATCTTCATGTTGATCCAGAAAAGAGAGACAAGCTTGACGCCAAGGCTGTGAAGTGTTACTTCATAGGATATGGTTCTGATTTGTTTGGTTACAGGTTTTGGGATGACAAGAATAGAAAGATCCTCAGACATTATGACGTGACATTTAATGAGTCTGTCCTGTACAAGGACAGAGACCAGAAGGTTTTAGAGATTACAAAGCAAGTGGGAGTTGAGGTTGAGTTGGAGAATAATAACCCTAGAGATGTCGAAGCAGATACTAAACCAACTCCTACTGAAGAATCTGAAGTGGAGCAAGTTACACCTGAGCAGGTGTTAAGGAGATAATCCAGATCCATCAGGGCACCAGATAGGTATTCACTTTCATTACACTATCTATTGCTGACTAATGAGGGGGAACCAGAGTCTTTTGATGAGGCCCTACAGGTGGAGGAGGATTCGATCAGGTGGGAGCAAGCCATGGATGGTGAGATGAGGTCACTTGAGAAGAACGACACATGGGTGTTGACTGAGCTACCTGCAGGGAAGAGAGTTTTGCTGAACAAGTGGGTGTTCAGAATTAAGACTGAACCAGATGGCAAAAGAAGGTTCAAGGCTCGTTTAGTGGTTAAAGGAAATTCACAAAGGAAAGGTATTGATTATGCTGAAATATTCTCTCCTGTTGTGAAGTTAACCTCTATTCGAATTCTATTGAGTATTGTTGCATCGGATGCATCTAGAGCAAATAGATGTAAAAATAGCATTTCTACATAGAGATCTGGACAAAGAGATCTATATGCAGCAACCGGAAGGATTTGTGGTTCCAGGCAAGGAACACATGGTGTGCAAGCTCACCAGAAGCTTGTATGGACTAAATCAAGCACCAAGACAGTGGTACAAGAAGTTTGACTCCTTCATGACCAATAGTGGATTCTGCAAAGCTGAAAAGGATCGTTGTTGTTACTTTAAGAAATACACTGATTCATATGTCTTTCTACTCCTGTATGTGGATGATATGTTGATTGCAGGATCTAGTATGAGGGAGATTAACAATCTGAAGACAAGGTTGTCTGCAGCGTTTGAGATGAAAGATTTGGGTCTAGCAAAGCAGATTTTGGGGATGGAGATTTTTCGGGATAGATCTGCTATCACTTTAAATCTATCTCAGGAGTTGTACATTGAGAAGGTGCTGAGCAGATTTAGGGTTAATGATGCTAAACCCAGGACTACTCCATTGGCAAATCACTTCAAATTGTCAAAGGAGCAGTCACCCAAGACTGCCGATGAGCATGATCATATGACACTTGTTCCATATGCTTCAGCAGTTGGTAGTTTGATGTATACTATGGTCTGCACTAGACCTGATATAGCACATGCAGTGGAAGTTGTTAGCAGATATATGGCGAACCTTGGGAAAGAGCATTGAGAAGCTGTGAACTGGCTTCTGAGATATCTGAGAGGTACATCCAGTACTTCACTTTGATTTGGCAAAGGCAAGGTGACTCTACAGGGTTTTGTGGATGCTGATCTTGGCGGGGATGTTGACTCAAGCAAGAGTACATCCGGGTACATTTACACCATAGGTGGAACAACAGTGAGTTGGATGTCCAGGCTTTAGAAGTGTGTTTCTCTTTCATCTACTAAAGCTGAGTATGTGGAAATAGCTGAAGCTGGGAAAGAGATGATATGACTGGCAGATTATCTTGAGGAATTGAGCAAAAAGCAGAGCGAAACGATTCTTTACTCAGATAGCCAGAGTGTCATACAATTCGAAGACAAAGCACATCAGAAGGCGATGTCATTTCACTCGCAGGGCAGTAGAGGATGGTGATATGTGCTTGGAGAAGATAGAGGGTGCAAAGAACCCGCAGACATGTTGACGAAATGTGTTGATGTTAGGAAACTGAGGTTATGTAAAACCTCGGTTGGTCTTCTGTAGTTGTTGCTACAGATGTTGCGGTGCGGTAAAGATTTTGATGATGAAGAGATTTTTTTTTAAGAATGTATTTTTTGGATGACTGAGTCAGTGGGAGAATTGTTAGGTAGTGGAGCCTGATTTATTTCAGGTTTTCCTATTTATTATCTATTTTAGGTTTTCCTATTTATTCTCTATAACCAAAAATACTCTGATTTATTAATATAAATATACCTCACCGCCGTGGAAATTTACTCACGGGATTTTACCACGAAATATTAAGTTTTCTCTTTCTCTCTCTAGATCTCTCATCTCTTTCTCTTGAAAGTTCTTGTGTTCTTCATTCATCTAGTGTGTGTGCGTGAATTCGATCCTAACACATAAGCGAAAGAGAATGTAATTATAGGTAGAAGTAAGTTCGGAATTTTAATTAATGCAAACTGTAACTATGTTAGCTAATTAACTAGTATATGTTTAACGAGGCCTAAATATTTGGTATGTTGTCCAACCCATCTTTTTTCTTTAATGGGTTGGGCTTTCCAACTGAAGTCCATTAACAGACTTCCGGCGACACGAAGCTTGACAACTGCAAACGGAAGGTTACGACGATCAACGTCTCCGACAATGAGTGCAGGTGAATTTACTCTTCTCTCCCATTTCTTTAGGGTTTGTGCTCTCTCAATTTGTATGCATTCATATAGGAACAAATATATACAGTTTGATTTATCTAGCTGACCCGAATTATTTTGGGATTAATAACAAACCATCACAATATACTCAGTGTAATTGGTGTCTGGGGAGCGTAGAATATATGCAACATTACCTCTACCTTCTGAGCAAGTAGAGAAGTTGTTTGTGAAATGGTAAAATTATTTGAGAAATGAATATAGAGGATTTGTATAGCCATTGCAACTAATTTGAGATTGAGACATAATAAGTTTAATAGGTAATGATCATAATTGATCTTCTATACCCTACCAACATTGAAATGATCCTAGAAAATGTCAAATTAAAACATTTTTCTCCACTGAAAACACACTCTATTGTGGGTTCTTTTACAGCCTTCATGGATTAATCATAGAGCAAATGTGTTGGATAAGGTTGAATTATATGACTAATCGATTAATCCGGAGTAATTTGACGATATATTTTCGTGTTTGCTAGATTTATAATGGAAGGATTGTACATGGGTGGCACGGGACCTGTTGTTTTAACTTTGTGGTTTTACATTGTAGATCTTTGACCTTATGAAACAATCTAAACAAGGTAATAAGAATGTTTAGTCAAATGATTGATCATCTGTTTGATGAGTATCAAACTTTTTTTACCTATAAAGTTTAGTTGGCGTGTATTATTATTGTTATATTTGATGACAAAGGAAACCTGTAGCCGCTATCCTTTGGGTGCGCACAGGGTAAAACCAACACTCCTATGCAGTAGCTCGCAAAACACGCAACAGAGATAATTCGCACTATGCAAGCTCGGTGCATCATGTGTTATTTGTATTTTTATGACATTGAGTGTAGATAATTGTTTCCTCACTTGGTGTTTGATTTGATGCAAGTGCCTAGGTGAGGGATCTTTGTACTTTGTGACCCCCCCCCCCCCCTTCTCTCTTCTCTTTTGTTACCTATGTCTTGTCACTCGTGTTATACAACTTTTGTCTTCTATTTTATGAAGGGGGAGCATTTGGTGGAAATAGAGGACTGAGACCAGTGCCACCTGAAAAAGGAGTTTTTCCTTTGGACCATATGCATTTATGTGACCTGGTATAATATTTCAAAAGATCTCATTATTTATTGATTTTGTTATTGTCTTCTGTTTTCCCTTCCCTTCTTTTAAGATAAAACTGTAAAAGTATAATAGAAAGTTTTTGATAGAGCATCTATTATCTTTTGCAAGGTTCATTCCTTCTTGTTGCTTACTATACTATTTGATTTGTTTTAGGAGAAGAAAGAGTACCTCAATTGTCTTAAATCCTCTGGGCATAAATCTGACAACTGTAGACACCTCTCTAAAAAGTACCTGGTGTGCCGTATGGAGAAGTAAGTCCATTGACATGATTTAGTAAACACTTGCACTGTTTAGTTTTTAGTATGCGAAGTTATTCTAGTGTACAGCTTCTGGTAGTCAACAAAGTACTTTCTTGCACTACAATATTGAACCACATACTTTATTCATGAGTTCATACAACTGCCAAGATTGCGAGTTCTGCACAAGGCTTGCCTCTTAATTCTTGTCATGCTTACAGAATTTTAGTTTAAGGTCATCTCCACATTTTCAATATGTTCAAGTTTGTTAAGACTATGCCTTTAAGCTTCTATATTTCCTTTTTTTCTTCTTCTGTGGGCACAAGAGTTGAAACTTACCTAATTTTGTTAAGTATGTCTAATTACCGGTGTTGATTTCATCTCTTCAATAATTGGTGTTATTATGCCCTGTCTTTATCCAAAAATTGAAGAATGATGTCCCTTGTGGAGTAGGATGGCAGATTATTTAAAATCAGGACACTTGGTTCTAACAAATGTTACCAATTGGTTCAAATTCAGAACTTTTCTGGTTTTCTGCATGCTTTTCGTCAAATATCTCAAGAAAGCATGTGCACAATAGTGGATGAACAAATGCAACAAGCTGGCATTTTTGCCAAGTTTTTGGTTTATTATGGATGGTCTTTAATGAATAACAGCACAAATTGTTTCTAGAAAAGCCATAAATATCATTGCATTTGTAAAGAAATGCAGAAACTAGAAGATAAGGGTTTGACACTCTCTTCAGGGGGATTCAGAAACATATAGTATGGTTCTTTTGGTCTAAGAGCAATAGTTATATACAGAACCAAACCAATGAAACTATCTAGGACAAGAACAGGAAGAAAAGCATTCAAGAAAGCGATTTCTCTTTTTTGCTTGATTGCACCTCTGTTTAGGACCCAAACAAAATGATAAGAGATCTCATAAAAGGCTAATGTCAAATTCCTGCATTTATGGAATTAGGAGAAGAAACCTTCTCCGTCTTTTTCATTTTGCCCTTTTCCTGTATACTATGTTTCTTTGGCATGTTTTATCTCAACAGAGCTTTCGGCTTTTACTTGAAAGAGAAATAGAACTGAAGAGAAATTCACACACTTGTTCCTACAGTATATTGGTGTTTATAGCAAGTAAATGCAAAGTGATGCCTCCTGGCGAAATAGTTTCATCAGATTTGTCTTTTATATCTCCTTGTACTAATTTATCACCTGCTCCTGTAGGTCTACAGCAACTAATGATCCTCTGTAGGAATTTAGGCTGTAAGAAAATGTTTTATGTTATGTTTGTTTTGCAGGAACTTGATGGCAAAGCAAGACATGTCAGAACTTGGCTTTGGCAAGAACTATGATGCAGAAACTTCTTCAGAGGAAATGGAACAATAGAAAAATGAAAGAATGGAGAAGATCGATAAATTTTGTTAATTCTCTGGGATCCTTTTGAGAAGCCTGGGTAGAAAGTTACACATACAAGCTTCATTATCGTCATGTGAAAACTTTCATAGTTGCTTATAGGAGGTCTTCTTTTTCTAGATTAATGCTTTTTTAACCTCCTTTTTCCCTTTCTTCTGAATTTTGTGTACCTTGAGAGCAAAAATGTATATAGAAAGAGAGAAGGATAAAGAAATGCTATGATAAATTACAGATTGGACAGCTACATTCAGGCTATTGTTCGTTACTTGTTTCTTCCATATCTCTGTTGCTTCAGCAGTGCTTTTCATTTGAATAGTTTCATTTTTAAAAAACATGGTTAAACTTAAAAGGTTGAAAATTTGTGGTCATGAGTCCAATTCCCACACTCACATTAGTTACTAATGTATACTATTTTGTGAGTGCTTTTAACCTCTACATTAATATGATTATGCATGGATTCCTGCACTCTAAATCCAAAAGAATTATACATAAATTTCATAAATAAACAAAATTTGAGTACCATAGAGCCATAGCTGACGAAGATAGAAAATTTTGCAAGTTTATGAAGGTGCACTTGTATATAAATGCTATTAAAAATGTTGCCATAAATAGTTTTATTCAATCAGCTTCATTGATAGACATTTCATCAGGAAATAAGAGTTTAAGATATGGAACAACACTTGGAAGAATGGGCAGATCAGCCAAGTTAACACTCATCAGATCAAAAGCAATGCATGCTTTGTGCATGTATGTTCCATCAAATACTGGGATTTTAGGGTATCTTTGGCTGAAGTGAGTGAGGATGACGCGGTATGCTCCAGCAGCGTCCCCAGCCTCAATAGCTTCCCCCATTGTGCTGTGATTTTTTGCTATAGCCTCTTCCAACATGCCATCTTCAAAAGTAGCCTGCAGCAAAATGGCCCACAATAACCAAACTGTAAAAGGACAAATAATTTGGGATAGAAAAAAAGGATTCAACAGAAAATGTTTCTCAGACATTAAGTAACATGCCTCATGTATGAGAAGCGTTGCCTCGCGAGAGGCTTTAACCAATTCTGGACAAGGCCTTGTGTCACCAGAGTAAACAATCTTCCAACCTGGTATTTTCTTCCCAATAACATTAGTCCTATCAGCAAACTTCAGGACGATTCCATAAGCTTGTGGACAATGAATAACGGGAACACTAATCAAAGTCATCAATCCTGCTTGTCTGAGCAGGTTCTTTAGCCTGCTTGTGCTCCCATTAGCATCATTATCATCATTTGACTCAAAAGCCTCCCATGAAGATTCTGTAGTATCCCTACAATCAAGGAACTGCATATCTAGTTCCTCGAGCATTTGGTACCTATCAAGAAATATTTCAAGTTGCCGAGGACCTACAACAATTAAAGGTTCGTGGGGAGTTCCACTGAGTAAATCATGTCTCAGAGCAAGAATTCTTGCAACTCCCGCATGATGATCTGCATGAATATGAGAAATCCAAATACATTTTAAACCCTTCACTGCTTCATCAGCACCTTCAACACCAAATCTGGCGAAAAGAGCAAAGTTTATCACACATTTAAGTGTAGGCAAAAAAAATATGGATATGATAGGCTTATGTTAATGAACTGCCACTTTTACCTTCTTTTTAGTTGTCCCAGTGTTCCTTCACCACAATCTAACAAAATACTTCCATTTAAGAAAAGATTAATAAATATAGAACTAACATTTCGGTATTTTGAAGGCTGCGATGAACCAGTTCCGAGAAAAACTATCTCCATATCTTCTCTTGTTATACCTTCCAAACAGCTCGGTAATGGAGTTTCATGCAACTGTAGCTCTTCAACTATTCCATTGTTCCCATGCCAGAGTTGGCTAATATGTTCAGAAGCACTTATAATTTCTGGAATATTCGAAGTTAGCTCATTTAAGATTTCTGTCCGAGAAATAGTAGCAGGAACATTAGAATTGTCTAATCCAAGCTCTTTGTATGGAAGAAGATGGAACTGTTCCAGAAAACAAAAGTTCATTTTAAGTAAAGAAAGCATCAAAGTAAATAATTAAGCATAAGATACACAGCAACGGATTTTATGGAAATATATGTGTATGTACATTCCTAAGCAAATCAAGTTAGTACATACTTTCTTAGTCCTTTCTATAGGCAAGAACAATATATTTTACTTATAAGAAGTAGCAACTTTCTGATTCCAGTGTAGAACCATTTCAACCAAACTATATCGATTCCCTCACCTTGAGGAGGTTCTCTGCATAAGTGATCTGACATGAAGTTGGAAGTGACAACTGAAAAGAACAAAATCAAAATAGCTGCTCAAGTAGGCAAACATATACACGGTCCAAGTAATTATCAGCCGTAAGATATATTGCTCATCCAAACAGAATTTTAATAAAGGTATACCTCCCTCGGGAACTTTGAGATTGATGGTAAGCTCTTCAATTGCTGAAGAGACCAAAAACCAGGAGAAGGAAATAATTGAGGACAGAAGTAGTTAAGTCTTGCAGCAATTCTTGAACTGGATTTCAGAATTGGAATCTCAATATTCTTCCTGCAGATAGCCCACAAGAATAATAAACATATAACAATATAAACAGGAAACATATATTAGAGGAGAAAGCTAGACATGCACTCGGAAAAAAAGGGAACATTATAAGGTAATTACGGCTCATGTCGTGCCATTATGTGATGGGCTTCACCAAATCTGGCCATCCATTGCTCATACGCGGGTGTATTTGTTACTGACACAGGGCTAAGGTGTATCAAACAATTTACTTTTTTGCACAGTTCGACAGGTTGTCCTGATATATTCGAGTAAAACGGAGTAAGAGACTGCAAAGATGACAACTCTTGCAGATGAGATGGTGTTGGACAGTCAACAAGGAGCACAATAGGACCGTGAGTGGAAGGCTCCATAACATCGCAAGGGTGAACCTGTGCAGCGAAAAAAATGCAAGCAAAGCACCGAGAACTTAATGAGATAGACTATGAAGTCCACGATAAACTTTGGAAAGAATCTTCCTAACTTACTATGATATTTTGATGATCTGACTCCACCGAATTCCCTCTTTGCAATTGACCATATTTTGGCCCAGGTTCCACTCCGAGAGCAGCAGCCTTATCTGGATAGAACTTCCCTTTGATCTCCGGAAACTCACAAATATAAACCACCGAAAGCTCACCAGGATTTAATTCCACTTCAGCTGTGAGATTCATCCATTGTGCTTGAAGGTCTTCAGCTAAATGACTACCACTAATTAGTGGAGTGTTTGTCTCAGAGGATCCTTCCTTCATTGAGCCACACACTTTCAAGCAACATGGTGGCACGAGAACAGCCGATAGTTTGACAACTCCATCAGTAATGGGAGCAAAAAGACGATCAAACTTACTTGAAGAAGCGCTAGCAACTTCATCTGATCCATTACGGAGAACACTATCTATTTGACCCATGGCAGAATTTGGGATGAATGATTCCATTGCTTTAACCAATAGATAAAGATCCGGAGGACCCGATACATTTACCTGCAAGCAAATGGTATAAGCTGTATCAAATTTTCAAACTCCATTTGTAAGCAACAACACCTCAATCCTAAACAAGCTGGGATCGACTATACGAATTCTCTCTGACCATTTATCTCCATTTAAATTCATCTCAAGCTAATAACGTATAAAACAATAAAAGTAAAAATACAAATAAGAAAAGCGATGAAATTTGTGATGAATAAGTAGTAAGTAAAATAAGTTAATGAGACACTCACTGACATCCCTTCTTTTCCCATCCCAGCCAAAGTCAATAGGAGACCTGCAAGTAAAACAATAGAATTTCTTTGGTGGTTTTAATCAACTGCAATCAATACGCCAGAGTCTTCTCAAGGGTTAGTTTGATCCAGACACTTAAGTTAACTTTCATATTGTGCTCATTGATAACCAACCTGGGAGTCCACCAACAGTTTCTGAGCAGACACGTGATAGAAATATGTGATCAATCTGGTAAAAAAAAAGACTTTTATGTGTATTTCCCTAGAACAGCAACAAAGTAACTTACACATAATTAGGTTTACAACAGCAAGATAATATATCTGAATACCTGTGACAATGTAATTTTATGCTCTGTCAAGAAGCGTTGCAATCCCTGCAAGCAAAACATAAATAGGTGTTGAGAACTAAGTCCAAGTGTACTTTTTTTTTGTGACAAGGGAAATCAACAGCTACTACCCTTTGAGTGTTCACAGGATAAAACCTCCGCTCCTATGCAATAGCTTACAAACCACACAAGAGACGTAACCGCACTAGACAACCAACTGTACATTTTTTATCTTCCAATTTATCTACAGCAATCCTCTTTTTACAAAGGCAACGAGAACCAAGGAAGAGCAAGAAGGACAAAAGTGGAAAACATTTGTTGAAGGATATTATGAAGAGGAAACCTACTAGAACAATGATAAAGACATAGACAATAGCTAAATCATTTTTTTATTGTTACAAGAAAAATGCCTCCTCGTTCATCTACTAAACATATATTCAACAGAATCGAGAATAGGTGGATCAAACAATTAGGGTTTGTTTGGATGGGCTTATAAAAAGTAATTTATAAGTCATAAGTAGATGGTACCTTACTTTTGACTTTTGCGTTATTTTAGAACTTTTCTGGCCTAAAAGTGGGTGCTTAAAAGCACTTCATAACCTTTTCAAACACCTCCAAAACTAAAAAAACTACTTAAAAGTCAAAAGCACCTAAAAATTAAGTTAATCCAAACGGGCACTTAATCCACTATGCCTCAACAGGAATCTAGATGCATTCAGCTGTATAGATCCTCTATACCGTTCTACTGCATTATGCTCATTCTAACAGAATATAGCTGGATTTAGACTTTATATAAACAATATAAAATTAAATGCAAACTAGGTATCTTTTTAGGTCAAATTAGTCTACCAGCTTCACAAAAGCAATAAAAAATGGCCATAATACTCAATCATCATCGTCAACAACAACAACATACCCAGTATAATCCCACAAGTGGGGTCTGGGGAGTATAGTGTGTACGCAAACCTTACCCCCCTGCCTTGGGAGGTAGAGATGTTGTTTCCGATAGACCCTATGCTCAAGAAAACACATAACAAAACACTACGGGAAAAGAAATAACATAAGTGAAGAAGCCACGACCAAAATACTAAAGATGGCATGAAAAAACATTCTGACAAAAGGGAGCAGTATCTACAACAAAATAGATACTATAATCAAAGTACAATCAAATAGATATCGAGATATTGCCAAACTAACTAAATAGATTCACAATAGAACTATGCTGCACTTATAGTATCAACTAGAACAATATGAGAACCACCTGCAACACACACTTGGGGGATCACCCATTTTGTTGTACAGAAAAATAAATCATAGTTATGCAATACATAGTTAATACATCACACTAATGGTTTTCGATATAAAATTCCGCATTACTCATAAAACGTCTGGCAGAAAACTCCAAATAACTATTACCTACATACCTTATATGGTCAATTTATTCAATATTTTATACAATATAGAATGCGCAATAAGAATATGTGTTTTAGCAATTGCACAATTAAACTAGTTCTTGATATGGTTATCTCAAACTTTACATAACAATTAACGCATTCTTATTTATCAAAAACAGTTCACCATATAATAGTCCATGCACATTTTATTGTTGCATAACTAGTTCGCAAACCAAACAACCGCCCTAATGTTATTTACAGAAGGGAACTTGAAAAACACTTACTTCTCCCGCGTTAAATAAAAACCTCCATTTGTCCGAAAAGAGGAGGACAGAGGGTGATGTATCTTGAGTATCCATGCCATTTCCTAGGATCTGTGTGAAATTTAAAGAATCAAAAGAAGTTAAATTTTTCCGAGGGGTGAGAAAGCAAGCAATTAGAATAACAAACTTGATATGATTAATGAACATATAAGTTAAATGCATATTTATAAGGACACAAGATATTTGTCCACACCAAACATCCTTACTGTGAAAAACGAAACAGTTAAATGAATACTCTTACAATTTCCGTGAATATATTGAATGATTTAGTTACTACAAGAAACATTCAAAGTGTTTTTCTAATGAATGTGGTGTCTGAGCATACTTTCACGTAGTTGCACTAATTCCACGCGATAATTGCCACCTCCCACCAGCAACAACAGGTCCATAACTCTGTCCACCAAGTCTAGGACAGAACAGGTACATAATTCTAACTCTGTCCACTAAGTTTAGGACATATAGAAGAATCACCTAGCATTTTTATTTTTTTTTGTCTATGCTGGGATTTGAACCTCAACCAATTAATGGACCACTGGGCCACACTAGGCCACACTCTTAGGTGCAAAATATTCAAAACGTTATTATTCAAAACTAACAGAAAAGAGAGAACTTTATGCTCTAATCAATTGCTAAATCTTTTCACACATATATAGTGTACATACAATACACATTAAAAATGTCAAACTACCAAAATAAACAACACTTCTTCAGAAATTTTCCTTTTATCAGTACAAAGCAGAAAACTTTATTCTTTGAATTTAACTATCTCCAAAACTACAATACCATTTACATTGTTATTCTTTCTATGTTGAGTAACACCCAGTTCAGTTTCCTGCTTAAATTGACAGAAATCACCACATTTTGAACTTACCTGTATATATGACTTGTTATTACCAGTTTTTTTGAGCTCGTCTTCTTCCGGTAGAGGGTTTTTCTTCGGCTTGTCATTACTATGATTACCCTCAGCCCTTCTTTTCCTCTTCTTCCCCATTCCACTCAAAAATTTACACAACGATTCCCTCTTTCTCTCTTCCACCGGCGAATTCTTAGTTTCGGCGATACAGTTCAAGGGTTCAAGAAAGATTTTTTTTTTCTTTCAAAAACACACCTAAAATATTTTATTTTTTTTAGCTTTATATTCAAATTATTGAAAATATGAATTTTACATCTAAACTATTAAACTATCACTTTTTAGTTTGAAAAACACAAATTTTCATAAACACAAAATTTCTCAAACAAAAAATTGATAATTTAGATATGAAACTCAATTTTTTAATAATTTAGACATGAAATTAAATTAAAAAAATATAGTTTAAATATATTTTTGACACTTAATTTTTTATTTTTTTTACTGATTTCCTCTTTTAAAATTACGCAATACTTTGGTTAGGCATCTATTATTGTTACCTAGTAAAGTTTTGGTTAGGCATATATTTGTTTAATTTAGGGGTTGACTTTGATTTTGAAATTCTTTTGTGTTTCCTCTTGTTAGTCTAAAGTCTTAGGTATTTCACTTAGGACGTGTTTGGAGATTGATGAAGAAAAATAATTTTAGCATAAATTTTTAATATTTTTAACTTTTTTTAAAATTAAATTACAAAGTTGAGAATGATTTATTTTAGGATTAATAATTAGTAATGGAATGTATTAGTTTTAATTTTAGATGGAATAATAATTTTGGTACGACTTATCCCCTAACAAAAACATCTCCTCAAACTATAACGATTCATGTCACGTTCCGAGTCTATACCCTGGACGTGGCTGCCATTCAATGAGCATTGCTGACCTTGAATGAACCCTTGACTTGACTTACTTAACTCAGCGGAAGACTTAACTCAATGAAATAAAACAATCTCATAATATAACTTAAAGTAACTAACTTGGCCAAAATGACACTTAAGTTTCATAGAAAAATATTTGTTATACAAAGATAAGAGACTCAATATTAACCGTCTATGAAGCCTCTACAATATTAAGGTGGATGTTGGACAGACCCCACAACATCCTATAAAAGAAAGACTGAAAAGCGAATAAATGTGTCCTCTAAAATGCAAGGAGGCTCACCACTGACTCCGAGTGCTCAGTTGGATCAATGAGACACTAGATGATGCTGATCCGATTACATGCATCTACATCATGATATGATGCAGGCCAACTGACATCAGTACATTGAATGTACGAGTATACGAGTTGGAATTCCAACAACAACTTAAGCTTGAAAAAGAGTAAGAAGAAGCACTTACCTTGTCTCTACTCAACTCTTGAATAAATTGACTTAATATAAAGCAATTAGACACATGCAATATATAAAGCTTGTAAAACAATGAAAAACACTTAGTTCGTTAAAAAAATGCAATAACAAACTCAATTTTACTTATATATGAAGTAATATAGTTTCTTCTCTAACCAACAACCACCACTATGAGCCTAATTGGTGATACAACGTCTTACCCACGCTGCCATAACTGTCCTATACTTTGTCGTCGCATAGAACTAATTAACTTGGTGGATAACTTATGTGATCATCTAAAAAGTATGACCTATTAATACCCATGATGACTAAATGGTTTATGAAGATTTTGAGTTATTATGAACTCGCATCCCCATATCGGTGCTGATACTACTCCCAAAAATATACTTAGCTCATATATTTTAAAAACAACTTCCTTCTTGGGTTGAGATAATTGCTCAACACTTAGCTTTAGTTAGCTCTATTGGAATTAATGTTCCATTTTCTTGCTCAATACTCTTTTGAAAATCGTAGTTTTCTCTTATCTTAAAAAAACATTTATAAATTCTTAGGAATACTTAGTTCCCCTATAACTTTTGAGAAATGAACTCAATTCTTTACTCTTTACTTAGTTTGAAAATTGAGTCTTAAATCATTTCTTAGGGAATACTTAATTCTCTAATAAGTTTTGAGAAATAAACTCAACTCCCTATTTGTTACTTAACTTGAAACTTGAGTCATAAATCATCTCTTAAGGAATACTTAGTTCCTTTATTACTTTTAACAAATGAACTCAACTCTTTACTTGTTACTTAATTTGAAACTTGAGTCTTAAAAACAAAGTTAAACATTGGTAAAGACTCTTGAAAATCTTTAAGAACTTTGTTTTGGACTTGCTTCTTAAAACTTTAGACTTGACTCTTAACTTTTTTAACTTTGATCTTAGTTTTCCTTAAATGAAATTTCAAATTCAAGGTTATGATTCGTGTTTTTGGCAATTCCAATGTATTTAGAAATCATTTGATCAAGTAATTAGAATCACTGGAGAGTGTAAATACACCTCGGAAGAACTTAAAATAGGTTAAACTACGAAAATTGGGTAAAAACGCCGATTCAAATGCATCCAAGGCGCGCTGCGCCAGACTTCAACTTCAAAGACCTCACCCTGGCGCTCTGCAGGCGCGCCGCCCCAGGCCTTTTGGCGAAGATGGGGCATGCCGCTCCTGGTGCTGCACAGGTGTGGCTAACGACTTTCTCCTCTCATTTTTCAACGCTAAACTCTCTAAACCTCCATAGTTATTTTTCCAAACCCTTAGCATCAAACAACAATGGGCATTTAAACAAACTCAACCAACAGGAATTTGACAAGATTCTTCAAGAATTAACCTCTTAACATGTAAACAATTCTAAAATCACTGATTAAAATAAGTTTAGTGTGTGGGTGAACTAACCCATACAAAAGATCTCACATAGCTTGATAGGGATCACCCCAATGAATTCCACTCGCAAATATTAACGTTCTTGGCGAATTCTTGACTTCTATCCCTTTCTTTTTTATTTTCTCTCTTCTCCAAGCCCTAAGAGTGATTTGATTTTCAAAAATTGAGTTAGGACTTGTTTTTACCCCAAACAACCCCTAAAAACGAAATAGAAAATTAATTGGTGAAAAGAATAATTCGTCATTCCTTAAATTCAGATTTGGACTTTCCTTACTTCAACAATCCAACTTCCGATAGACATCTCTCCCTCATACGATATCAAAAATGTGCAAACTTAGCGGCGTTGGAAAGATATCTCCAAGGACTTCCCAACCATATCAAGAACTACCTCTAGCTCATCCTAAGCTAGAAGTTATGGCTGTTTGAAAATAAGCAAAACTCACTTTCTTAACTTAGGCAATTTTTCAGACTTTTCCTTTTCTTTCCAAAAAGAATATTTTTAGTTTCTTAGCTTATTCCTACCTATTTCAAATTGTGAGATGTTACAATTCATTTCATCGATATAACTTTTATTGAGATGTAAATGCATGGTTATGTTTTCTTAAGACGAGAATTGATAAAAAAAAATTGGATAGGTTTGTTTGTGACGAAAATATAGTGTTGATGGATTTAGAGATTGTCTAGATTCTATGGTGTAAAATTTAATTATTTTGAGTTTAGATTATGTTAGCCGAGGGGCTTGGTGGTCTATGGAAACTTTTAGATTGAGAAACAGAATCGTAGAAATCCAATTATAGTAATTTTCGCGATAAGATGTATTTGTATCGTCATAAATTTAAGTGTAAGTTGTGAAACGGAGAATTCAAAAATTGGCGTCATGTTTCTCTTTATGGTCGATGCAGCAAGAACATTGTTGTGGTCAACTGATCCGCATGGTGGTTAGGAGAAAAGCCAGTATAACAACAACTTAATTGTCATAGAGGGATTTTCATAATGTCTAGGACTGTCATAGCGGTCATCGATAGTAACTTTTAATGTCTTTTTTGATCTTTAATCTTTTTTTCCTAATATCCAAAAGTTCATTCTTAGATTTGAGAGAGGCGACCAAGTAAGACTTTTTTCATCATTTGAGGTAAGATAATTACCCATTCAAACATTAATCAGTATGTTTAATTTATAAGATCATTAGAATGGTTGGTGTAATTCTTCAGGCCCCAAGATCATAATTGATAGCAATACGTTTGGATACTCCTCAACTGATATAATAATAATTCTAAGTTGTTAGATTTTATTTTCTAGCGAATTGAGCCAAATTGATATGTGAAAAATATAGTTGTTCATGGTTATGGTTAAAAAATTAAATTGAACCACAATCTGAATCAAACTGATTTAAAAAATTAATATTTGTTTTAGGTTTGTTTTAAATTTTAAAAATTGATACTATTTGATTTTACTAAAAGATAACCAAACCGAACCAATAAATTAGATATATAAATTTTATAATTATTTATATATTATTCATATATATATATATATATAGAGAGAGAGAGAGAGAGATAAATCTTAATTAACTTAAGTATTTAATTTTACCATTTTCTAAAGCCCACACTTAAATTTTAGGAGAAATTACACAAACCCACTAGTTAAAAAAGCTTAATTACATAAAATACATTCTAGTATAAATATTTTACATATTTTAACATACTTTAATGCATTTAGATATATACATATATCTTCGGATAAATGGAATTAAAATCATATAAATTTATTCTAGATATAGCTTATAGTAAGGAAAAATTACTGAAATACATGTCTTTATGTTTTTCTTATTTTCAATATTCCATTTTATTTGTAAAATCCTCTAAAATCTCTTATCTTTTTAATGTATCTGAACTACATATTAATGTATCCAAGCTACATATAATGTATCCAAGCTACATATTATGTTATGATGTATAAGATATTCTTTAATTCGAACTAAATATTAATATATTCATTTTGTATTACTTTTTAAAGGATTATAGATTGTAATTTTATATTAAAACTATGTGATTCCTAAAATATAGGGCAGATGACAGAAATCACAAACTTTTAAGGGTAAAATTACCATTTGTTCCTTATAAGTTTATAATTACAGAAATTTCTCAAATCGATACAATAATATTAGCGCTGATACATTAATCTGGTGCATGAGATACATTAATTGTTAAGTAAGATGCATTACATTTTATACATAATACACTAATTTGATGCACGTTTTATACATGATACATTAATATGATATGCGGGATACATTAATTCGATGCGCTGATACACTAATCTGATACGCGAAAATGAGAAATTTTATAAATTTATGAAACTAATTGAAGATAATAATAATAAGAAAACTTAAAAGTGAGATTTCTATCATTTTTCCTAAAATTTATGGTTATAGTTATCTAAACAAATCTAATTCGCCTTCCTCCCTCCCATTTTGCTCACCAAATCGAGCCCAACATGACCGACCCGTCCCACACTCTTTCTCCAAAACGGCGCGGCATCTCTTCCCTCTCGCGAATTCAAAGTTTCAAACAGCAAAGAAGCTTCAATGCAGACACAGGACTAATATATAGCAGCAAAATTGAAGGTATTTTGTTTTCAATCTATTCGAATCGATATCGAATTCTTAGTTTTTGCTAAAGCTTTGTAATTCAAGCGATTTTAGTTGAGAATGTGCTTTGACTGGTTATGTGAAGGTTAAATTGGACTCAATTCACTGCTGCCTAATGGACGACGTTGATCGCTTATTTGAATGCTTCAAATGCGGCATTTCTCCCCCTCGTAATCGCTCTTCCCTTTACACTGCAATTATGTAAAACTTTTTTTTTTAATTTCCTCCCTATTTCCATTTGAAGAATAACATTTTGATGCCAAAAGGAAAATATAGTGACTGGTTTGGTATTTTTCGTAGTTGTAAAAAGTTTGTTTTTTTCTCAAAATTTGATCTTTTTTTTGGTTTACTGTTGTATGACTAGCCAAAGGGTTGTTTTGAACTATCTAAGATCTGTGTTTACCATTTTTTCCGAGTAATATCTGTATATTACATGTCAGAAATGCTTACAAGACTTGAATTTTGACTATGGTCTATTTATAAAAAAATAGGGCTCAATAGCTGGTAAGAAAACTGCAGCAAATTTGGCAAGTATTAGAATATGGAATCCAGCTAGTGCGAAATTGAAGCCAAACAATGTTATACGAACATAAGTAATGGTAAGTTGTAAACAAAATAATAGGAGGCACAAATTCAACCAATGTGACCTACATCAACAAGCGGAGAGGAGCAAATTTATTCTAACAACCTGTACACAAAAGGGAGTACCAAATTAGAGATAGAACTTTAATTAATCCCAAAAATATATTCCAAACGAATACCTCACTGTTATCACTTACAAAGAAGAGTTTCTAAAAATTGGGGGATGATTTAAATGAAGGAAGAAGAACAATATTTATAGGGAAATTACTCTGCAAGTAAAGAAAAAGAATAAGAGAAAATACTTTTGTTCTTTGGCTCCAAGAACAATTGGTTCGCCATCACAAGTATTTTGCGTATGCCCAAATTTGGGTCATATCTTATGGAAAGAATCAAAGCCTAACTTTTTACATATGGTGCTGTATAGTGTGGTTTCTTTGCGATCTTAGGTCATAAACGAAAAAAATAGAAATATTTGAAAGTGCACCACAACTATTCCCTCAGTTGTTGTTTGACCACATTCTAAGTGAACTTTAATTTTGATATTTCTCTATTATCTGGTTGTTAATTGTTTCTTATACAAATTTTAGAATCAGCAATAAGAGAAAGGAAAAAGGGAAAGCAGACTGTGAAGCAAAGTGATACATTGGAAAAGCTATCAACATCTTCAGATATTTTTTCATCAAGATCAAAGGGAAAGGTCCAAAATGCAACAGATGTTGAGCTCTGCCTACAAAATGTACATATTGCTTTCGTTCCTTTATATGTTTCATTTTTTTCAAAATTTCATGGCTTCTTTTTCTTTCCCATTGATAATAAGCTTTACTTTCTTAAACACGTAGTTTCTTGAATTGTATTGACAAGTACTATTTTTCAAGCACATCCCATGCCGGTGGAAACTACTAACTGAAATTCAAAGATTCTTCTTGTAGACCAGTTCATCAACAACAAAGATACAAAGTCTTAAGAAAGCATCACAGCTCTCTCCCCTAGTGTTTTATGGTTCTCCACATGGAGTTCCTCCAAAAAGACCAGCTCGTTTGTTGCGGCTGTTGAATGAAATCCGTGTAGACTTTAACGAGCAACATAAATTAAGGTAATTGAAAAAGATTTTTATCACTTTACCCACTAGTATGGTTATGCAATTTGCTTTTTTTGAAAAAAAGTATTCTTCCTTGTGTTTAAACAGCCAAGATATATGGGCCACATTTCCAAGGCAAGATGAAGCGATGAAGTATGCAAAAGAGAAAAATGATGCTCGTGTTTTCAGTTACCAGGATCATGTGAATGGTCAAAGAAGATTCCTCGTGTCCACATATAAGGAGTTCTGGAGAAGGTGAGTCTTCTCGACTCTATCTGTTACGTAAAAAGATTATACTTCCCCATGTCCTAAACTTTCTTTGTGTTTATAATTTTGATTAGGTACAAAACTATGAATCCTAAATTTCGGCACCACTATGAAGTTATCCAGGAGGTAATCTTTTCTAGTTTTCGTGTCAAAACATTAAGGAAATGCATAGATATGAAGTTTATAATCATGTGCTGCTGCTGATAAGGAATCATAGTAAAGAAGTACATAGGAGGTAATCTTTTGTAGTTTTCCTGTTAAAACAATAAAGAATTGCGTATAATCAAGTGAAGTGCATCAAGGATGAGGAAGGCAAGATGTTGGTTGAAGAGACCTTATTAGACGAAGATGACAATCATACTTCCAGAAACGCTCGAACAAAGAAGGGGATAGAGCCATTTTGCAGGGTGATTTAGAGCACCTGAGAGACATCGGAATTTTGGGTATAGTAGGTGTATTAAAGTTGAGGATGTTAAGCGTGCTATTAGTAGGATGAACAGGGAAAACGATTAAACCAGATGGGATTCTGGTGGAGATTTTGAAGAGCACAAACATGAAAGGTATGGAGTGGTTAACTGAGTTGTTTAATGTTGTCATTTTTAAGATGATGACAATGCTCAAAGAGTAGAAGTGGAGTACAATGGTTCTGTTATACAAAAGCAAGGGTGATATCCAAAATTGTAACAATTATAGTGGTATCAAGTTGCTAAGCCACACTATGGAAGTTTGGGAGAGGGCGGTGGAGATGTGGGTGAGGAGAGGTGTGTCCATTTCTGAGAACTTGTTTGGATTCATGCCATGGTGATTGACTACAAAGCTATCTATCTTGTGAGGAGACTGGTGTAGGATATAAGGAAAGGAGGTATTTATATATGTTGTTTATTGGCCTTGAAAAGTCCTACGGGAAATCTTCTCGAGATATCGGGATGCTTGAAGTATACTAGTGGCTTAAATTAGAGCAATAAATGATAATATATAATGAATCGAAGACTCGGGACAGAATGGTGGGAGGACATTCGGTGCACTTCCCAGATGAGATGAGGTTGCACTAGGGATCAACACATAGCTTGTTTCTATTTGCCTTGTTAATGGATGAATTGACGAGGGATATTCAAGATGAGGTGCCATGGTGTATGTTATTTGGGTCTTTAATCTAGGGAAGTGGGGACATGGATGATGATGTCACACATCGTATTGGTGCGAGATGGATGGAGTGGAGGCTTGCCACCGGAGTCTTGTGTGATAAAGATATCACCTAAACTTAAAAGTAAGTTTTTTAATGTAGTGATTGGACTGAATTTGTTGTATGGGTCGGAGTGCTGACAATTCAAAATCTCCAAATGTTTCAAAGATGCATGTTGCGGAAATTAGGATTTAAGGCAAGTTTATAAAGTAGTGGTTGGACTGACTTTGTTGTATGGGGCAGAGTGCTGGCAATTCAGAAACTCCTGCGTTTCGAATATGCAAGTTGCGGAAATGAGGATGTTGAGATAGATTGTGATAAGATTAAGAATGAGGATATTGGGACAAGGTTAGAGTGACCTCCGTTGTCGACAAGACAGGGGAAACGAGATTGAGATTGTTTGGGCATGTGAAAAGGAACCCTAGTGTGGAGGTGCGAGGGGTTGATGTAGTGGGTACCGGGAAAGGTAGAGGTAGGTTGAAAAAATATTGAAAAAAGGTAATTAGACATGACATGACGCAACTTCTACTCATCAAGGACATGGTGTTAAATGAAAGAGAGTGGAAGTCGTGCATTAGGGTAGACATATAATAGGTAGTGAAGTGTTGTTTTGCTTTTTGATGGGCTTAAGCTTGGTGGTGACTGTCGTAGTATTTTTTTTTTTGAAGCTGATGACTGTCGTACTATTAGCTTTGTCTTTTCTTGCTTTTGATTTCTATCATCATCTGTTGTTTTTTGTGTTTTAGGTATTGCACTATTTTGTTGTTATTGTTTTCTTATTAGTTGTATTTTCTACACTGTCGTTTTTCCTTTTCATACCTACTTTGATTTGTTGTACGTGAGTCGAGGGTCCTCCAGAAACAGCCTCTCTACCTCTCCACAAGGTAGGGATAAGGTTTTTGTACATTCTATCCTCCCCAGATCCCACTTGTGAGGTTTCACTGGGTATTGTCGTTTGTTTAGTAATCCAGGAGGTAAGTTTTGTAATTTTATCACCGCTATGGAATGATTTAGTGAAAGTCCCTTCCAGAACCTTTTGAACTTCCCTTGATTGTCACATGATGAATTCTGTGCACTTTTATGTCAAAAGATTAATTGGGATTTTAGTATACTAGCTTTGTATGTGTGAGAGAGAGAGATATGCCACTTTTATCTGATTAATAAAAAAGAGAGCCGCTGCAGATGTCAAACTGTTATATCTTATTTTCAGGGACTGCCATGCCATCTCTACTTTGATCTGGAGTTCAACAAGAGAGAGAATCCGGATAAAAATGAAGATGAAATGGTTGACCTTCTTATACAGGTCATCTTTGATGCAGTCAAGGAAAAGTACAGTCTTGAAGGAAACGATGATTGGGTTGTGGAGCTCGATTCCTCCAATGCAGGTTGGATGTTTAATGGACGGTTTTATCTAGTATTTCATCTTTGCGCAGTATGTTGTCAATATGACAATGTATGTATGCATGTTTATATTATTGTTTGTATATATGTATTTTATTAGTGAACAACCAGCCCATTGACTCCCACTGTTGCAGTAGTACTTCTCTCACTATAGCTTAGTGTATGGTGTGAAACATGTCCGTCTACTCATTTCTTCGGTAATAAGCCACAATATCTGGTACGAAAGCCTAGTAAAGTTTTTTTTTTTTTTTAATTCAACTCATATGTATACACAAGTTAAATTAGGATTCCACTGGCCAATATGGCAAAAATAGCTTATTTGACTAAAGTGGTACACTGGGATGGGTTGTTTAAACATCTACAATTACATGTCCTAAAAAGGAAAGAAAATCAATACCTAACAAAAATTTGAGTATTACTTTTAACGAATTATGCTACCTACTATAATTATACATATTCTGGGATATTCACAGAGGCTCCAACATTTCCGTGCAAGCTGGTTTGGACCGTTGGCCCAGGCTCCCAACGGTCAGATATCTGATTTCTCTTTTTAAAATTTAAAAATAAATAAATGTTACCATTAAACTACGCTGGTCTGGTTAACTGATTGTGTGGCTGATTAGACATTACCAGGTTTACCAATTACAGGCTACCAGTTACCTAAATTAACTCATGCAGGTCTGGTTCTTAGCGTAACCCAGCCCAATCTTGCCCCCTCTACCTATGCCGGTCCAGTCTGGGCGAAAATTGGTCCTCTAATGTTGTTGGCCTTAACCAAGCTCTGATACCATGTGAAATGGAAGAGAATGCAAGGAATTCAGCTTGATAATTCCCTCAAGCTATTGGGGTTTAATTAATTACTTCTACATGTCCTAAAAAGGGAAGGGAATTATTACCTAACTACAATAGAAGTAAATTAAGCTTTCTACTATAATTATTCATGTTCTAGAATATGTACCAAGATTCTAACCTCCGAAATAAGCTTGTAGATGTTCATATTAAAGAATAACTCTCTTCGACACACCTAACTCTTGAGAAACTTGGGACCTCTTCCCTTATTTATTTCCCAACTTGATTTTCTTATGTGGTATTCACAGGAAATGTTCTCTTTTTGTGGAACAACTTTTCATTAGATCTTATGCTGATTTTCAATATCCCAGGATCTTACTGTTGATGCACAAACATATTACTAAAGCAAAATCTGCATTTAGAACAGGAAGCAGTTTTAGCAGATATGATTATTTTGTAGATGAAGTTTCTTTTGGTGGATCAAATGGGGCACACAATTTTTAGGAACTGCAGTAAAGAATAATATATGGGAGAACTATCACATGATCTGATGCAGAATATTTCTTTGCTATATCAATAAATTGTACGACAACTTTTCTACGTTGTAGTGATCAATATTGATGTAAAGCTTTGCTGGCAGAAAAATTTTCTCGTCATTTAATAATCCGATTTCCAAAAGCTGCTTTCAAGGACAACTCACATGCAGGTGCATTTGTTACAGAGGTATCATACACATCAGTTCCTCCCACTTAGCTCCTGTTTAATTTCAATTTATCATTTCGTGCAGGCCAATTAGGTGTTCACTTGTGTCTCACTATTTTTTGATTACTTCTTATGTCTAACAACATGTGCATCATTCATATTTTTCGGAAGAATACTACTACAAATGATTGGTCATTTTAATTTATTTATCTTATTCTCAGTTATCAGTTTTGTGCTCTATTGTCAGATATGTTCAAGGATCATTAGCATAAGTGAACATGATGAAAGATTAAGAAAGCTTTTCATCTCAAAGGATTCAAGCTCAACTAATATTCCATTTCAGCTGTTTGTGGATAAAGCTGTCTACTCTAGAAATCGCTGCTTTCGCCTAGCCTTGTCATCTAAAGCAGGGAAGAGTTCTGTGCTTCTTCCAAGTGGACGTTTTAAATGCAAGGACAAGGTATGTAACTTTTCACTGATGGTGTTCATCACTAGGTTGATTATGTTAGTAGGTGACAATTTGTCTTCTGCATAAATGATTGTCAATTAACTAGGTGGTTGTGATAACTTGTACTGCTATATCATCTCAGATTTTAGCTATCAGAAAGATTTGTGGTAGTAAATGATGATGAGAAAAGATATGCAGCATTTAAACTTAAATGCAACTAAAGTTAAACCACATAACTACTAGGATCATATTAACATCTTATTTAATTTTGTGCTGAATGTACGTATCATCACCCCACCTGCTTACTGCTAGAAACATTCAACTAACTTTTCCTAAAGGTAGTCTAACAGAAGTCTTGGATCTGCACCAAAAGGTATGGCCTAGTGGTCAATGAAGTGGTCGAGAACCATGAGGTCTCAGATTCAATCCTCAGCAGAGAGCCGGAGACAAAAAACACAAGGTGATTCTTCCCATTTCTTCTAGGCTCCTAGCCTTGGTGGACAGAGCTACCTGATTCCTGTTGCTGGTGGGAGGTGGCAGGTATGCCATGGAATTAGTCGAGGTGCCCGGACACCATGGTCATACAAAAAAATAGGAGAATACCTGAAAGTCATTGCCAACTCTTACTTATCAAAGTAAAAAAAGCTGAAAGTCAGTACAGGGGTCCTGGTTTCTTATATACCAGAAATCTCTAGTACTCAAAATAACATAGTAAATGAAAGAAAAACACAAATCAATCGAAGAAAATAAAACTTTTTAACATTATGATGTAATTTAGTGACTCAAACAGCACTAGATGAATGATTATTCCTTTATATTCCTCCTTTTGTTTGGGGGGATATCTTCTCCTTCTCTATACTGCATCAGAGTTGGAGGAGAGCAGTATAAAGTTAGACAATGGGTTATTATGTTTTGTGAGATACTGGAATGTTGTTACCCTCCTTCCTTCTTTAAAAGTGCTAAGTTTTACTTCTGTTTCATTTTATATGGTAATATTTGATAGGATATAGGTTTAAAATGTCGATTTAACATGTGTACTATATTAATGGTAGTGGAAGAAGACACCAATGTTTAAAATTTGAGTAGTTAAATGAATTTGAATTCTTAAAACTTTGAGCATGTGCTTAAACCTGTTATTTTTACACATATTGTGTACTTGTTCTAATAGCCAGCAGAAGCTGGCTTCTATAAGTGGTAGTTCATGCTTTGAGAAGAAATAAGACACCAACAATGATCAATATGTGTTCTACTCTGCTTCTGATGCTCCCTATAGTTTAACGGCAAGCCTATTATTTAGGTTATCGCTACAAAATATTCTAGATAAGGAAATGGAAAGTATGTCCATGGTTGTTAAAAACCAACCATGAAAACTGTTTAGTATGCTTTACATGTGATATGTACTTGTAGTTTAACCCCACAGACTTTTCAATTTATAACAGTCCGAGGAAGAAGTCTTTATGGCATCCTTGATTTGCAATATGGATGCTGATTTTGAGAAGCTACTGATCTGCAAAATGGATCTAGATTGTATGAAGGCCCTTCAATTTGATACAGAGGTAGCTCCTCTTCACGTACTATTTTTTGTAGCACTTGGATTTACAAATTCTTTTGTCATTTTGTGTTATGAACTTTATTTTAGCCCTTCCTATGTTTTTATTTTCTTTTAAGAATAGAAATAAGTTCAACAACTTATAATATGAAGTCTAATTTGACACCAGTTGCAGTAGTCAGATTTAGAGATGTAACTGCTGCCATAATTTAGGGAAAAGCTTCAATTGATTGCACTCTAAAGGGCTCAAAATCATTTTGTATGCAGAGTACCAGGAGTTTCCAACGGCATTCTGCTGTTTCATCGAATTTTGACCTAAATGCTTGTAGAAGTGATGATCCTTCAAAAACTTATTTGACGGGAAAATCACCGTTCCCATATCTGGATGTGTTTGTAGAGTCTGTTGCTTCAATTGGAAATATACCAGGTGACACCCGCGACTTTCAGCATTAGAGCAGACAAACATGAACGACTTTTATTTCCTCTTCTCTTCACCCTTTTCTTTTTCCATTCACATGCGTGCCTTGTTGAATAAATTGGACTGTGCTTGCATATGAATAGTTTGTTCCTTTTTATTTTCTGTGTTTTATGTTGTTCGTGTGTATATATTGTAATTACTTGCTGCAATTATCTTTATATTTCTTCATAGCAGGAAGTAAGATAAAGGCATTAGTATATGACTAATTTAAGTGCCCATTCCTTCATGTTACAGTTTTGCCAGAACACCTTGTAAATTGTGAATGGGCCTCCCTCTCTTTCTTGTCTTTGTTTTAAAAATTAGATAGGAGAGAGAGCTTTCAGGGGGTATTTACTAGGTCTGCACCATTATTTTGATTGGCTACTGATTTTGACTGTTATCAGAGTACTAGTTGCTTCTCTCTCTTTTCTTTTGTACTTTGATGGGTCATTTGGTTCATGGACAAGTTATAGAAAGATTAAAATGTATGAGTATTATTATATGGTGAATTATAACCACTTGATAATTGTATTTTTTAGGAAATGTTTGGTTCTTTGTATTAACATTTAGATATGATGTGCAATCATCTACAACGTCTGTTTGGTTTGAAATGAAAATGCAGATGCCAATCATACCCTTGGCCTAAATAAAAAGAAAAAATCCAATCTAATTTTGGATTATATTAAGATGTGAACTACTTTTCTGTAACATAATCACATATTTTATGAGATATATAATTTCTTTTACTATTTTAGATAATGAACACTTCTAGAAGGAAAACTGAAATGAGGTATAATAGATGAAATAGTTCTTTTGTAATTTTTAACCTGAAATTTATTTTGACCTCTTGTATTATTATTCCATATGAATTTCAGCATAAAATGATGCACTAATTTCAACATGACGAATGCAAGATTATCTCAATACATCGATTAAGGGGGGAACAAAACGTTGTCTTTTAATGCATAATTTAAAACTGACATATGGAGCATGTTTCACTCGATTTTTGGACTTAGCTGGGTGATGCCATGCCATGTAGTGTTAAAGATGCATATGAAAGCTGGAGTGCATGAAGTGTTGGTAAATCCATCAGGTTTATCTGGAGAATGGTATCTACCTCATTTTTTTGGCCTTTTTGGACAAAAATGAATCATAGATGCTTTAATGGTTTTTCAACTCCATTAAAGTTGAAATATGAGGAATTGCCCAACCAACGAAACAGTCCTCCTACATTGGCATACATAGTTTCGGGTGCTTGACACTTGTACAAATGCCTTCTTGGTTTACCAAACACTAGTTCTAAAACATATATTAACATACGACTCATTGGGATCATTTCGACATACTCTTGATGGCTTTGTCAACATCCCGTGAACTCCAACTTGATGGCTTATCCCTAACAGAGAAAGGCATGACCCAGGAAAGACCAAAAAAGCAACAAAACATATTCCAGAGGTCTGAGGCCGATGGGCAGTGCAGTAGCAAGTGGTTGACACTTTTTGTGTGCTTGTGGCAGAAATAGCATCGTTAGCAAGTCAGAATTTCCTTTTGGAGAGATTATTCCGTGTGAGGCATGAGTTATGTAGTGCAGTCACATTGCATTAACTTCTGTGGGATCAATTCTTATTCATACCCATAGCATTATCAAATAGGTATCATTCTGACATTCGTGACATTAGATATTTCCATAAGAGAGATGTATGAACTTGACATGGAGGTCTGGTAAGTGTATAAAACAATTGTAAGACCAATAACATTATACGAGAGTGAATATTGGGCCTTTAAGGTCCAACATATCCACAAGATGAGTGTTGCAAAAATATAAATGTTAAGGTAAGTGTATGATTAGAAATGCACAAGTAAAGTTACTGCTTAAAGATGAAATGATAGAGGGTCATTTGACGTGGTTTAGTCATTTTTTATGTAGACCTGTGGATACACCAATCTGTGGTGATATCGGAATGATTGAAGATGTTCAAAAACGGAGACAAGATAGCTCTAAAATAACATAGAAGTTGTCACGAAAGACCTACAATAAAAGAAAGTTGACTCGAAAAACCTACAATATCTTAAAATCATTACAAATTTAGTGAATTTGAACACAATGAAATAAAAAGATTTATGTAGGCATTATTAACTAGTCGGGTTTAAGTCTTTAGTCATGCTGGTAAACTTACATTAGGTCCAACTTCTAAGAGTTTTTTAAATCTTGTTACGTATTTGTATTTCTTTGGAAAATATAGATAACCTGTTAGAGAGCCTAAATTTGAATGAAATGGGTTCAGAAGGAACAATACTGAAATGAGGATTCATATAGCCGAGACCAACTAGCTTTGGATTGAACGCTAGTAGTTGTTGCTCTGAACTACCTGTGTGCCTTTCTGTGCCATGACTGTCTTCATTGTTTTGATGCTTGGATGTCAAAGATAATGTTCTAGTTCCAGTTTTCTACTAGTCAATGCTTAAAAGTTTTGGCAGTCTACATGTGTCTTGAGCATGGAATCAAGGATTACTGCTTACTTTCTTTCTATTAATTTCTTCGCAGGAAAAATCCGAAGTTGGTATTGGTTCTCTGAGTATGCATTGATGGTTTACAGCATGTCTAGGAATAGATTCTGTGAAAGAATTGGCAGACAACATAAAAGCAATCATGGTAATGCATCACCAATATTACTTTTGCAAGTAAAAAACTTTTGGTAGTGGTCACATCTGTTTGACCTCGCGATCTCCACTCTTATATTTCTCATCCAAGGTCACCTTGCAGGGACATGTTTCCATTTTCTCTATTGGTTACATCAGATATAGTCGTGCTCGGAGTATCTTTTACTGATTATTTAGATTCTGTGCGATGATATGCTTTTTTTTAATGATGCCCCTCACATATGGTGTCAGTTATGTACGTAGTTGATCTGCAAAGGGGTGCTTATTATCAGAAGTGCTATGATCCTGATTGCAGAGGTAAATAATGGTCTTGTTTCATTCATTAGTTGAACTTTTTGGCTAAAGAATGATGACTTGTAGCCTTTAATGATGTTAAAAGGCTATCGATCTCCCTTACGACCTGTCCCTGATAATGTTATACCTCATTCATCCATTTCCTTCAATCTGCCTGGACATAATATGGACGAGGAGCAGCCAACTGTAACCAGTGACACAAGTATTTTCAGCAGCTGCAAGAAAGAATGGTGGCTTGAAGCTGTAAGAGTTGCAGACAGCATTGAGAATGTACAGAAAGCATTGGATCTTACTGAGGTTGTTTATCTTCACTCCAGCTTCTTTTGAATATTTTTCAAATATACTTGACTTGTTGTTGTAATAGTAGCTGTCCCACAAAGGTGAGTTTTCATCATATGCTTAGATATATCATGAATCTCAGATCTTGGGGAAAATTGATATGATAGGATCTAAATGAGCAAAACCCAAACTTTAGGTGATACTGAGGCGCAGTAATTGAGCAATAAAGGGTTATGTGTTTTCTCCCGTTCAGTTTTAGTTCCCTTTTACTTCCTTTTGTTTTTGTAAATAGACAATATTGCAGTTTAGCTGTTTGCAGATCGTTAGTTGTTTGCCTGTGTTAGAACAGAAGTAAGACCTTTGCAAGTTAACTTGCTAGTTGTAGGATTTATCAATATGGATACAACTGTTGTATAGGCAGGTTGAAATGGGCGTCTAGCGGAATAAAGTGATGTACATTGTTAGCTGAAACAAGAACTTATCTCTTCCTCTTTTACGCGAACTAGATGAATCTGACTAGCTTCTTCATTTTGTTACTGAAAGCAGGAGGAAACATGTGAAGAAGATGAGTGGTGGATGGCTGTCGAAGAGACTGCATACCAGATCGAGCTATCGTATTTTGGAAAAGCCTAGCCATTTCAGCCCTGGCAAAATGCTCAACTCGTAAAACTAGCCAGGTCCAACTAGTTGGTGCAAACCAGTGCATGGTGGAATGCTACATTCCAATTTCCAAGTCTATTTAGCTATGCTAATGGTTTGGGTAAAAATCGATACAAATCGACTAAATAAATCAAATTTATTTTGGTTTAATTTTGGCGTAGTTGAATTTTTTTTGAAGAAATGAAAGGGAAAGGAGGCGTTTGATGAATAAAATTGGGCCTAGCTACAGTTAGGTGATGTAAGATGGATTTGTAAGTATGCTGTTGGATATTTTGGTGTGTAGCTAATTAAACAGTAGATGCACGTGAAAGATAATTAGTTAAAGAAGATGGTACTTTTCATTTCCGCATAATTGAGAGTAGGAAGGTTAAACTATTTAATGTTCAACGTGAAACAAAATTATATATTTAGAAATTATATTGAAATTACTATTCTTTTTAGGAAGTTTAGAGAAAATGACAAATATCTATATTTAGTAATTTAATTTCAGTTTTTTACATGACATGTTTAAGGTCACAAGATCAAAAGGATAATTTTGCATATTCAATCTAATTTTAATTTATGATCACAATATACAAAAGTCTTCTTTATACTCTTAAACTCCGTATCAAATTAGATAATTCTTTGTAAAATGGAGAGAGTAAGTATTAATTTTTCTCTTAATAAAATGATTAATTTGACTATCCAATTAAACAATTTCGTTTTTCCTATCTGAAAATGCTATATTTGTTGGTCGGTTTAGTTTAATCATTGATTTGGCTATTCATTGCCAAACCAAGGAGCAAGTTAGTGACTTGGTCATGATTCCCCTTTTTTTCTTTTTGATATTCGAGCTAAAAAATAATTAAAGGGGAACAATGAAATTTTTCAATGTCCAATATTTATATTTAAATTTAATTGAATTTGAACCAGTTGAAGAATAAAACACTACTAAAAAGGCCTAAAAAGGTGATTGGAGAAAATTAAAAAAGATAACAAGCACAACGATATGAATGGAGGGCAGCGGTTCTCACCAAACTCATAAATCAATTGAACACCAAAAACATGAATGTACAGCTGCAAACCAAAAACTTAACAAAAAAAAAAAAAGTAACAATAAAACAAAACAAAAGAAAGAAAAAAAAGCAATATATTACTTTTTTTCTTTCTTTATTACGTACAAAAAAGGCAAATCAATTTCTAGACCCAACATAAATTCAAACAACGTACAAATTATCAATTTAGAACTTAAAAATCGCTCGATAAAGGTGCATGTTCGTGGTTCATGAACACATTGCTATAGATAAGACCAGCTAACCCACCGCCAACAAGTGGTCCAACCCAATAAATCCAAATACCAGCAAAGTTTCCACTAACCACAGCGGGTCCAAATGAACGGGCTGGGTTCATTGAACCTCCAGAGAACGGGCCTGCAGCTAAAATATTAGCACCAACAATGAAACCGATCGCTATGGGTGCAATGGTACCCAATGAACCCTTCTTCGGGTCAGCTGCTGTGGCGTACACTGTGTACACCAAAGCAAATGTAATGATTATTTCCATCACCACTCCTTCGGCAGCTCCTACTCCAGCAGCCACACCGTGGATCGGAACCGCCTGATTAATCATTAAAAAATTTACAATTTTGTAACAATGTATACCACATAAATTTCGATTCAGCAAAATACAGAACTTACCATTCCTCCAGTCACAACTTTGAGAAGGTAACAGCCAACAATTGCACCCAAAAGTTGAGCAATCCAGTAAAATAGACCGGTGAGGAGGGTGATTTGGCCACCGAGAGCCAATCCGAATGTGACGGCAGGGTTGACGTGACCACCGGAGATATTAGCAGCAATGGCAACAGCCACGAACAGTGCGAATCCATGGCAAACTGCAACAGCTACTAGCCCAGACGGATCAAGAGCAGCATCAGCTGTCACCTTGTCTGCAATTGATACGTTACAAAATTTTGAAACCAGAGACGAATTCAAAATTTATAACTGACCAAAGTAACAATGTGGACTTAAAGGGTAAACCGTACGAATTTAATATCGTCACCTAAAAAGCAACTATAGTTAACTATGCATATATTAACTGAAATTAGCAATAACTTAATGTTACTATTAGTGGCGGACTAGAATTTTTAACAAGGAGATTCAAAATTTGAAGAATTAAACACAGGAATTAACTAAATAACTTTAATCATGTATAAAAAATATTATTTTTCAGCGAAGGGTGATGAAACCCAGCTAACACAAGGCTAGCTCCGCTCCTGGTTATGATACGCTAAAATACGGTGATAATATAATATTACAAGTGTGTAAATTAAGGAGGAAGATTGAGTTTTATTAACTGTAAGCAATAGCTGAACCAACTCCGGCGAAGACAAAGAGCAAAGTAGAGATGAATTCAGCAATGTAGGCCTTAATAGACCCTAAGCTGAATGAATCATCGAATCGTCCAAAAGCTATGCAAGGCATTTTTTAAATTTATAACAAAAAAAAAAATTTATAGTAAAATAAACACTAAGAAAATGCTTGCTTGCTCTCAAATGACAATATATAGAAGCTCTTTCATTGTCACATATTTATACTAGGAAATACACAAATATAATATAAAGTTTTATTTAATAAATATAATTTCTTTTTTTGTTTTTCACTCCTCCTCACGTAGTTCAGATAAGGGAATAATTGCATATGTGGCAACACCTATCCAATCAATTTTTTTTTTTGTAACAAATAATATTCCAAGCTGGCATTAACATGTTTTTAATAGAAGTGTCTGGAAGATAGGCAATAATAATAATAATATATGCATGTGAAATGTAGGTCCAATGTGATGGAAAAGTAATGAGTAGAAAATGGAGTTGATAGGGGGGAAATTGGGTAAATAATAAATGGACAAAAAAATTACCCAGAAAGTTAAGAAAATTATAATATTTTTTTATTTTTAATTAAAAAATATTAAAGTTAAAAAGATAAAATAAATAGAAAAAATATTATTCTTATTAAATTTTTTTGACCAAAAAAAATTTTAGGAGCAAATTTATTAATGGAAGGATTGGTCCACAAAGTGCGCCTGACCGACCATGAACAAAGAGAATGCTAGAATGGGGTTGTTTGATGTGGCCTTTTGGATTTATTTAAATTCTGTGGATAAGAATTGAGCTGCCCTTAATTAGTCTTCTCTTAATTAGCTTAATAAAATGAATTAGATAATGTGAAAAAATTATATAATTAGAATTAGGTTCATATCCTATACTAATCTTATCTATATGTATTTTACTATTTTTTCAGTTTTAATTTATGTGATATTTTTTGTTTTTCGATTTAAATTCGATCGGTAATTTATATATTGAATATTTATTTTTTTGAAATGAAATTTATAACTACGTAAAAAGCACTATTAGTCACAACAACTGATAATTCAAAATGTTCAAAAGATCTATGATATTTTATGGTCAAATTGATCGACTTGTTTGAATTTCGAAATCCGAAAAGTGTTACATAAAATTGGACGGGAGAAGTACTAATTAAAAGTTTTATACAATATATTGAAGAAGATATATGAATTTTTGCCACTAGATACACTAAAATAGGAAAAGAGGCAAGCAAGATAATCATATATCTCAGATGAATACAAATCACGCTAATTACATGTATCTGAAACACCAGATACATAGGTAATGATGAGTGAGATGGAGGTGACGCGAGATAGGCAAGTGAGATTTTTTATGTATCCTAGATACATGCTATTGCACTCTGATAAGTGTATCTAAATAAATTACACATAATTTTCATCCTATGTATTCTGAGATACATGTATCTAGATGTATGTGGACACACTAAAATAAGGTAAGATTCATAATATTATAATATTACAAACTAGAATGTATCTAAGTAATTAGTTTCAAAACTAGTAAATTTTTTGTTCGTTATCCTTATAGAATAACAGGTCATTTGGTAGCTGGTTAGAGTTAAGCATATATTAGTAAAGTAAAATCAACTATGAATAAATCTATGCATTTTTTTTATGCATATATTAGTTATTTCACATTGTATCCTGTATAAATTAATATATATATATATATATATATATATATATATATATATATATATATATATATATATATATATATATATATATATATAGATTTTCTCATAACTTATACATATATTAATCACGTATATTATTAAATTGTCACCAAACTAAAAGTCATATCAATTATATAGATGAATAACTTATTTCCTATCTATCTACCAATTTTAAGTATAAAATATATAAAAGTTAATATATGAAGAATTTATTTCTTATGAGTATGATCCCTTGGCATTTAATAATAATGATGAGAAATGTACTACATCAATTTTTTTTAAATAATTATTGTTATTATTTTTTATTATTACAAAAGATTATTATAAATAAATATATAAAATAATGTGAAATTAATTTTAATACGTTTATTATTATAATACAATATTGTTATAAAAGATGATTATCACGGAAAGACCTATCTATACATAATTTTTTTGGGTAAGAATATGTAGGTTTTGTTATGTATATATTTGAGTTTTTGATTAGAATCATTTCTAAGGTATGACCTAAATTTAAAATACATTCTCGTGTTATAAAGTGAACAAAAAAATTCTTGCACTATTTAAAAAGTTGCAAGATCCATCATTTTCTCTTCCCTTTGTTATTTTAAAAAAAAATGCTTGCCACCAACAAAAATGTACCAAGTTGAATGAATATATGTAGGTATGCATTGCTAAACTAGTGAAGTTAACTGATTTTTTCAATTCCTGGGAATTGAGGGTTTAAGTCATATTCTACAAAATATATTAAAATTTTAAATACTCTTCGTAGAAAGTAAAGCCAAATACAACTCCAACTTCAAAAAGTTCAAATAAATTATTTTTTTAAAAAAAAATTCATAACTAAATGCTTACATAATTTCACTAAATTTCCAACATTTTTGCACATTGCATAAAATGTGAATTGCATTGTACATATAGTGCATATGTACTGAATGTTTTATTAAAGAAAATCTCTAAATAGTTCGACATAATATTATTAAAATGTTTTTTTTTGCATAATCTTTCTAACCAACGAGACCTACTATATAAATATTTCAAAACTTATGTGTTGTTGCAAGTCAATTTATTTGATGATGCAAAAAAACATATAAACTAACAACACACAAATTTAAATTATGAGAACGAAATATTCATTATCTATCCATATCCTTATTCTCTTTAGATAACTTTTGTCTTCTCATTGTGGCTAAGACATAATCAAGTTAAAAAAATATTTTTTTTTATTTGTTCAATCAGTTTAGTGACAAAAATAGAATGAAGGAATAACGATGATTCCTGTTACTTAATAATATATAATAATATTTTTTGCTTACTAAAATAACATAAGGATGTACATTCAATTTGAGTCATAGTTGAGAAATTGTTTTAGCCAAAATTTTATATATTTCATATAGTTAGTGATAGTGATGTGAGTCCATTATTGCTTACTTTTTTAAGTCGTTGCAATTTAAGGGTTTGGATATTCCCATTTTATTCCATAGTTCTATCGGAAGCTTTTGAGCTGTATATATGAAAGATTTTAGGTGAGGATAAAATATTGGGAAGTCTCCTATTTTTGTTGATGATAATATAAAAAAAATAAAATCAAATCTACGACATCAAAAAATTGAAACTGAGAAGGTATATTTTAGTTAATAGTTTTAGCTCATGTAGTCGAAATAAAAAGGAATATATTAATCAGGGATGTCAACGAGGCAGTGCGGAGTGGGCCAGGATGATGGTTGAGCTTAATTCAAAAAAAGGTTAATCCCTCCACTAAGCTCTACATAACATCTTTTTTCATTTTTAACCCGTCTCACCATGTCCAGCATAGATCCACCCCTTTCGCTTCGCATAGACGGCCTGCCCCACATAACTTTTTTTAATATTTTCATTTTCTAGTTAAGTTTGATACAAAAAATAAAATTTATAAAAATAAATTTATATTTGATTAAGTTATATTAATTTAATAAATAATGACTTAGAATTTTATTTTTGAATGTAAATAATGAAGCATGTAAAAAATTGTTTCAATTTTAATTGAACCATTTTCATTTACTATCTTGAATATGTTAGCAACTTTAAAGAAACTATCTTAATAAAAATAATGTTCTATCACTCTTATAATATGTAAAAAGTTAAAATTAAGTTGAACCCGCATAAAATCGGATAGACTCGCAACCCACCCCACTCCTCATTAGTTTTTCAAAAGGAAAAATTAGCAAACTAGTCAGAATCCTTAACTTAATTAGTAAAAATATCTACACTTTAAAATAATTATTGAAAATGTCAAAATGTCAATATTTTAGAAAATAATTTGTATTCAAATTTTATTTTTTAAAACAATACAACTTTGAATCAAATTCTACATCCATTACCTATTTACACTTCTTCCTATGCTTTAGTACCATTAAATTTACTCTTTCAATTTTCAATTTTTCAGTTTTCACCATTCCCATCATTCACTTTTTTTTTCTTTTATCAAAATTTCACCATTATTCTCTCTCATTGCTGAAGAAGAATTAATTATTCAAATTTAACAATTTTTTCATATCTATCAATTAATCAAGAGATCTCTCAATTGATAAAGGTATTTTTGAATTCATCATTTATTTTGCGAGATTTTGTTTTCAAAATCATACATAATGTTCAATTTTTTGGGTTGTATGTATTGAGGATTTTCCATCATTTTTTTTAATTTTTATGTGAGTTTGTTAACATATTCATCAAATATTTATGTATTTTAGATTTTTAGAGTTTAAAATAATTTTTGTCAATCTTTTTTTATGATATGTTTTTATATTTCAAATTTAGTAGAATCCACATAAGCATTTAGGTATTGAGTTATTTTGTCAAAGTATTTGAAAGTATTTTGAATTTTCTGTAGTTTGTAGTCAAATTTGTTTTTACAAAGTGAAAATCTTAATACAAATCTGTATTTGATTGTTTAAAATTGTGAATGAATACGAATCAAAGATAAACTAGTTGGTATAAACATATAATGAGCAAAATAAAATACAAAACTATTGGACTAATGCAATTAGAATGAATACACATAATGAATACATATATAAACTGTATTTTGGCTATTTATAGTTGAGAATGAATACGAAATCAAAATATAAATACAAAACTTTATGGTATACATTAGGACGACTACGAAATCAAATTTAAATACAAACTTTATGGTATTGTTATTTGTAGTTTTGATGATTTGACAAACTTAGGGACCTCATAAAGGTACAGGGTTTTCTACTTGAGTATTGCAGGTGTCTTGTTTGAAGTATTGCAGATGAAACAAACCCAGGGACCTAGTAGAGGTACCAGACTCTCATGATGATGAGCCAGTCGACTGCCAGCTGTAGACGGTACAGAAAGTAGGTGCACACTTCCCGATGGCGTCAGAAAAGTGTGACCTTTCCAGCCAATGGCAAAGAAGTTTAGGAAAGTGACTTGCCCATATAAAAGGCATTTTCCTAAACATTTGTTGTAGTTTTTGCAACTTGATAAAAACTTTTCAAGAACTCTTGCAAAGGCTACACAAAGCAAAGGCAGAATTATTCCAAGGACAACAGCAACATCTGGAGCTTTTCGTCTAGTTGTTTAGGAATTTATTCTCTTGTTCTTAAATTGTAAACCACTCCTAAAACTATAAAGGAATTGGTGTGTTGTGATAAAGTCTAAGTTGTCCAGTTAGGATAGCTTAGTGGGTAGATTGTTTTTCTACTTAGGCTTGTTGAGCAATAGAGGACTGTTGCTTAACGGTAAGATTGATAACTCTTTCTTACGTTTTGGTGTAATCTTGTTTCGCTTTTGCTTTTGAAGATTAGTGAAAATGATTGAAAACCCTGTGAGACAGGTCGTGGTTTTACTCCCTTAAGCAAGGAGGTTTCCACGTAAAATCATTGTGTTGATTTTACTGCATTTAACTTTCTGATAATTTTCTGAAGTAAAGTAACGGACCTGGTCCATTACTTAGTAAGTGAAGTCATACATTCTATCAAGTGGTATCAGAGCAGGCACTACCTATTTGGTTAACACCAAGGAAGTGATTTTGTTCTAGAATGGCAGCTCCACTTAACCTCGAAGAAGGTCAGTCATCACACAGACCTCCTCGTTTCAATGGACATTTCTACAGTTGGTGGAAAGTTAGAATGCACGATTATCTCATGGCTGAAGATAGCGAGTTATGGGATATTATACTAGATGGACCCTTTGTTCCAATGATGGAAGTAAAGGATGGAGAAAAGACCATCACTGTTCCAAAGCCCAGGCAGAAATATGATGATGCTGACAGGAAAAAGATTGAAAAGGGCTTCAAAGCTAAAACTCTTCTGGTCTGTGGGATAGGACCTGATGAGTACAACAGAGTGTCAGCCTGTGAGTCTGCTAAAGAAATCTGGGATTGCTTGTTGACTGCACATGAAAGAACTGAACAAGTCAAAGAATCCAAGATTGACATGCTCACCTCGCGATATGAGAACTTCAAAATGAAGGAAGGAGAAACTATACATGACATGTTCACAAAGTTGTCTTCCATTACAAATGAGCTGCGAAGTCTGGGTGAACCTATAAGCATGACCAAACAAGTCAGGAAAGTGCTTCGAATTCTTCCAAAGTCTTGGGAGAGCAAAGTTGATGCCATTACAGAAGCTAAGGACTTGAAGGTGCTGACCATGGATGCCTTGATTGGAAATCTTAAAACACACGAGATGAATCAAAACCATGATTTGTCAAAAAGGGAAGCCAAGAAGGACAAGTCACTGATGCTGAAGTTTAAATCAGACGAAGATTCAAGTGATGATGATGATATGGCATATCTCATCAGTAGATTTCAAAAGATTGTGAGAAAAAACAAAATGTATAAAAGAGGAACAAATGGGACTCGAAATGCTGCTCAAGGTGATACTTGCTACAAGTGTGGAAGATCTGTGCACTTCATCAGAGAGTGTCCTTTACTCAAGAATGATAACAAGGAACCTCAAAAACACAGGGGTGACAAAGAAAACAGAAGGGACCTGGTACCTGGTAACAGAGATCGTAAAGCTGCTGCTGATATGGTTGTCAAAAGGGCTCTTGCTGCATGGGGGGATTCTTCTAGTGACTCAGAAGATCCTGATGAGACAAAAGATGTGTCAATGGTTGCTGTGCATGAGGAGGGAACTGTCTTCAATAAAATGTTTGCTCTCATGGCACACACAGAAAATGAAGAAGAAGACAATCAGGTAACTCTTCTTGACATGAAAAATGACTTGGATAAATATTCTCTTAAAAAATTGAGAACCTTGGCAAAAGTCATGTTAGATTCCGTGATAGAATTAACATCTGAAAGAGATACCATGATTGTTGAACTTGAAATTTTAACTGAAAACAAAGGTCAATTTGAAGACACAATGTCAAGAATGGTGTCTTTAGAGTTAAATAACTCTGAACTTAAGAATCAGTTGTGTCAGTTTACTGAAGAAGCTGAAAAGCTGAATGGAAAGCCAAATGGTTTGCAAGCTGAAATTCATGAAAAATTGAAGAACTCTGAGACAAATCTCAGGTTGTCACTTGAAAAGAATAACAAATTAGAACAGGATATTGTGAAACTTAAGGAGGAACTTGAAAAATCTCTTAAGTGGACCAAATCCTCAAAGTTGCTATCAAATGTGACAAATCAGAGTAATTTTAATAAGAAAGGACTAGGAAGTCTAAACATAAGTCCTCCTTATAATCCTCATAGTAAGTATGTGTTTGTGTCTGATAATCTGTTGTGTTTGCATTGTGGTAAGAATGGACATTTTAAGAATGAGTGTGTTAGTTGGAGAAACTCATGTGAAAGATACTCTAATTATGTTGAAAGACAAAATGCACCAAATGAGAGACCTGGTCCTACAGAGCCTGTCTCAACTCACAGATTTTCAAAGAAAAAATCTGTTCCTGCTCCTAGGTCTTTTGTTAGAAAGATTCAAAGTCTACCATATTGGACCAAGAACTATCTGATCACTCCTTTGTCTGCCTACTGGGAACTCAAGAAGAAATGGGTTCCCAAGCTTAACAAGTAATTTTTGGTGCAGGTGAGTGAGAGGAGCAGCAGTCAATGTTGGTATATGGATAGTGGCTGCTCTAAACATATGACTGGTGATATAAAGAACTTTCTCTCACTCAAGACCCTCCAAGGAGGAGGTGTCTCATTTGGTGATGGCAAGAAGGGATACATTTTTGGAGTTGGCAAAGTAGGAAGATCTCTTGAAGATTCAATTGACAATGTTTACCATGTGGATGGGTTGAAGTACAGCTTGCTAAGTGTGTCACAAATCTGTGACAAAGGAAATGAGGTCAAATTTACTTCTGAAAAATGCACTGTGGTGAGTTTAACTACAAACAAGGTAATTCTCACTGCACACAGAAGTAAAAATATGTATGTGGCAAACTTGGAAATCTCTCACGGAGATGACTTAACATGTCTCAGTGCTCAAAATGAAAATGCTGATCTCTGGCATCGTAGGCTGGGACATGTGAGTTCATCTTTATTGAATAAGTTGATTTCAAAGGACCTAGTCCGAGGATTGCCCAAAATGAAGTTTGCTGAAAATAAAATATGTGAAGCTTGTGTTAAAGGAAAGCAAATCAGATCATCATTCAAGCCCAAGAATCAGGTAACATCATCAAGAACCTTAGAGCTGCTTCACATGGACCTTTGTGGACCCTTGAAGGTTCAAAGCAGAAATGGCAAGAAGTACATCTTGGTGATTGTTGATGACTATTCAAGATCCACCTGGACGAGATTTTTGAGATCAAAGGCAGATACAGCCGATGAGCTTGTGGTGTTCTTCAAAATGATTCAAACCAAATTGAATCAAGTTGTTTGCAGCATTAGATCTGATCATGGGACAGAGTTTGAAAACTTGACATTGGATAGATTCTGTATGGAAAATGGTACAAGCCACAACTTTTCTGCTCCAAGAACTCCTCAACAAAATGGAGTGGTGGAGAGAAAGAACAGAACCTTGGTGAACATTGCCAGAACTATGATTATTGAATCAAATCTTCCTCAAAGTTTCTGGGCTGAAGCTGTTAACACAGCATGTCATGTTACCAACAGGTGTCTAATAAGAGTTGTGCTGAACAAGACTCCATACGAACTGCTCAACAACAGGAAGCCAATGCTGAACTATCTTAGAGCTTTTGGATGCAGATGTTTTGTGCTGAATAATGGGAAGGATGATCTGGGAAAATTTGATCCCAGAAGTGATGAAGGAGTATTTGTTGGATATTCTTCATCCAGCAAAGCCTACATAATATTCAACAAACGAACACAATGCATTGAAGAAAGCATTCATGTTGTTTTTGATGAAAATGGAAGCTTGAATAATGATGGATCAAATGATGATGATGATATACTCAAAATGCTAACATCCAAGAAGATTGAAGGTGCTGAAACTGATGCAGATCAACAACTGAATAATGATTGTGATGATCAAAATCACAGCCCACCTAAAGAGGATGCTGAGGTTGAACAGGATGATAAGGTACCTGGTACTACTCAAAACTCCAGCCAGAGTACATCAGACTCTCCAGAAGATGACGTCACTCCTGATGAAGAAGATCATGATGATCTGCAAAATCAGTCTACTACAAGGTCAGGATGGAAGCATAGTTCATCACATCCTCTTGATAATCTCATTTCTCCCTTGAATTCTGGAATTCAAACTAGATCAAAAACAAGAAATCTAGTTGCATTCTCAGCATTCATATCATCCATTGAGCCTAAGAATGTTAAAGAAGCATTAAGTGATGCAGACTGGATCAATTCTATGCAAGAAGAACTTCATCAGTTTGAAAGAAGTAAGGTATGGTACCTGGTTCCTCGATCCGAAGGCAGAACAATAATAGGAACCAGGTGGGTATTCAGAAATAAACTTGATGAAAATGGAGTTATTACTAGAAATAAATCCAGGCTGGTGGTGCAAGGATACAATAAAGAAGAAGGAATTGACTATGATGAGACTTTTGCACCTGTTGCCAGAATGGAAACTATTAGAATCTTAATAGCTTTTGCTGCTTTTATGGGGTTTAAGCTATATCAAATGGATGTGAAAAGTGCATTTCTGAATGGAGATCTCAAATAGGAGGTGTATGTTAAGCAACCTCCTGGTTTTGAAGATGCAGAACTACCAAATCATGTGTTCAGATTGAATAAGGCATATATGGTCTGAAACAAGCTCCAAGAGCTTGGTATGAAAGATTGTCAAAGTTTCTGCTGAAGAATGATTTCAAACGAGGCAAGATAGACAATACTTTGTTCTTACTAAAAAGAGAACAAGAATTGCTTATCATTCAAGTTTATGTGGATGACATAATTTTTGGAGCTACTTCAGAACATCTCTGTGAAGAATTCTCATCATTGATGGGAAGGGAGTTTGAAATGAGTATGATGGGTGAGTTGACTTTCTTCCTGGGGCTGCAAATCAAGCAATCATCAAATGGTACTTCAATATGCCAGGAGAAGTACATCAAAGAGCTGCTGAAGAAATTCAATATGTTTGATTCCAAACCTATTGACACTCCTATGGGAACAAACTCCAAGATGATAGTAGAAGAATCTGATCCCCTTGTAAATCAGACAATGTACAGAGGAATCATTGGCTCCTTGCTATATCTGACTGCTAGCAGGCCTGATATTGTGTATAGCATTGGAATGTGTGCTAGGTTTCAAGCATGTCCTCGTGATTCACACCTGAAGGCTGCAAAACGTATTCTTAGATACTTGAAGAAAATAGGGGACCTGGTTCTCTTTTACCCTGCAGGTGATACTTTTGATCTAGTTGGTTTTGCAGATGCTGATTTTGCAGGTTATTAAGTTGACAGGAAGAGCACCTCTGGAATGGCTCATTTCCTTGGATCATCACTTATCTCTTGGGGCACAAAGAAGCAGAACTCTGTGGCTCTTTCAACTGCTGAAGCTGAATATGTAGCTGCTGCAGCCTATTGTTCTCAACTGTTGTGGATCAGGCAACACTTAGAAGATTTTGGAATCCACATCACAACAATTCCTCTCATGTGTGACAACACTAGTGCTGTGAGTATGGGAAAGAATCCAGTTCATCATAAGAGAACAAAGCACATTGATGTAAGACATTATTTTTTGAGAGATCATGCTGAGAAGGGAAATATTGTGCTCACATACTGTCCAACGGAGGAACAGATTGCAGACATCTTTACCAAGGCTCTCAGCAAGGATCAATTTGAGAGAAATCGATTAAAGTTGGGGATGTTGATCTCCAAGTGATGCTTTTAGCCTCCAACAGTAGAACTCCCTTGATGGTTAGATTTGCAGTGCAGGTATCCTTTGTGTGAAGCTTAAATATTTGAACAAGATCACTTTTTGTATCTTTAGTAGGTATACTCTCAATAGGGACCTGCTCAGCAAAAGAAGAGGATAGAACAATGCAGGAATGAAGTCAAACTCTATCATGGTACCTGGTACCTGTCCAGGTTAGCATTTTTACATTAAATTTAAACTAAAATTTTGACCGTTGAAAAATGCCACGTGTCAGTCATCGGTTACTCTGACCGATCAGTCCAATCGTTTCTCCCTCAAACGATGCATCTAATCAAGGACCTGACACCCTTTCACTTCTTTTAAAAAGGGCCTTTTTCTTTTTGGAACTCTCATCTGTTTCTTAACTTTATTTCTCTCCTTTTATCAAAAAGCTTATCAAATTCAAAGGCCAAATCTGTCCTCTTCTTCCTTTTTGCTTTTAAACGAAACCTTCCAGTATCACAAACATGTCTTCCTCTTCATCTTCTTCTAAGAAAATGTTGGATGCCCTTAGTGAAATTGAGCCCCTTGCATTCTATTCTCCAACAACTGCTCAAGTCAGACTTCCTCCCCCACCCAGTCCCTCCACAAAATACTCCGGACAACTCTTTCTTCTCCATTGATTTAAACACTTCTTCGGTACCTGGTCCATGTGAAGACATGTTGCTTGACAACATGTTTGAGGGAGACCTACCAAAACACAGGGCTTCCGAGTCAAATATTCTGGCAGCAAGTGAGGAACTTGTGATTGAGAGCCTGGCAATGATGAGAGAAGAGGCCAGAGCAGAACATACTGACGCCCTGGAAAGAGAAGAGGTAAGGCCTTCTCAACCCATCTTCGATAAAACCCCCGATTTAGGGCGGTATTCTTCTTTCTCTTCATCTGAATCTGCAAGTGAGGAAGCACCTTTAAAATGGAAGGTGGAAAGTCGAAAAGGGAAGGAAAAGGTCGTGGAGGAGACTCCTAAGAGACGACCTAATACAAGGTCTGCTGCACCTAATGCACGATCTGCTGCTGCAGTCAGAAGTGCACGAACCTTCAAGGTATCAAATTTTAGGATACCTAAAGAAAAGTTGGTTGAGTTGTCTGGAGAAGAGGTTGAAAAGAAAAATAACAAGAAGAAGTCAGAAAAGAAAAGGGAAAGGGTTACAAAGAAGGTTGAAAAGTCACAGTCAAAAGGGAAGAAATCTGAAAGGAAGAGGAAGCGGACACAGGAACCTGGTCCTCAAGCCATGAAAATTGAGAATGTCAACTTGCAGGAAGTAGTTGACAGTCTGAGGAAACAAGCAGTTCTCGCTGGAAGAGTGTTTGATATGGGGATTATTACTCTTCCGGGCATGGACTCTCTGCATGACATGGTGGAGATCCAGTCTTGGCTGCACCTGTTCAACAAGAAATCCCCCATCCTCCATGAAGAAGAGGTTCGTGAATTCTATTACAATGTTTAATTTCTGGAAGATGGGAGTCTCCTCACACGTGTGAACAATGTTGCTATTTCTTTGAATAAGGAAGTGTTGGGCAAAATCCTCAGAGTGCCTACAGAGGGGACCCGGTCCGTGCAGGGAAAAACTTGCTCTTCAGAATTTGCATCTATGATTTCTAAGATTCCCACAACCAAGGTTGCTGGGATCTATAAGAAAATTATGAAGAGTGACTATCAACTGGTCTTCGAGTTTGTCAACAAAGTGATTCTCCCTCGCACTGAAAAGAGAACACTTGCTACTGTTGCTGACTTGTACGTCATGGAGATGCTGTGCAGCTTTGAGGCTCTGTGCCTTCCTAGTCTCATGATTGAACACATTCACAAAACAGTTATTGAGAGGAAAGGAGTACATGGACTGGGGTATGGATACTTTCTCACTAAAGTATTCAAGCACTTTCAGATTCCTCTCGGTGTTGGAAAGGTGGGGACAGTTAAACAAACTATCTCTGAGCATACCTTGTTTGAATGTGAATGTATTGAAGGCAGAGGCTTACCAAAAAGCAAGATGGCTCAACTTCTTGAGGACCTGGATCAGCTTAAACATGAGATTGAAGAACTCACTGTGCGGTTGAGTAGTAAAAAGGCTGAAATTGCTGTACTCAAAGCAGAGCTGCTTACTGCACAGAGTGAGGGACCTGGTTCTTCAGTTGTACAAGCTCTGGAGAAAGAGAACAATGAGTTGAAGGCGAACATAACTGCCCTGCAAGAAAAGGTCATCAAGGATAATGATGCTGCCAATGCACGACTCACTCTTGTTATCCAGTCCCTATCTCAAACTCCCCCCCTCTTCCTAAATTGTCAATCAATCCTTCCCTATGTCATTTTTTTGTGTGGCTGATCATCGAGTTGATGGTGTTTTAGTTTGTCTTTAATGTATTTATGTTATAATGGCATGTTGGTTACTTTATTCCTTTGCTGTTCTTCCTATGTTCTTTTGTGATTGCTCTTCCTCTACTGTTTGATTGCTTATTAGCTCTAATCTTGCTCAGTATTTATGTTAACTCAATGGTTTACTGCATATTTTTTTTATGATGCCAAAAGGGGGAAGTAAACTGTTAGTAGCTAAATAAGGGGGAAGTAAAATAAGGGGGAATATACAGTAAGGGGGAATACACTGTCAGGGGGAACAATTCTGGTGAAGATCTCAGATCATATCATTGTTTGTCATCATCAAAAAGGAGGAAAATGTTATTTGTAGTTTTGATGATTTGACAAACTTAGGGACCTCATAAAGGTATCGAGTTTTCTACTTGAGTATTGCAAGTGTCTTGTTTGAAGTATTGCAGATGAAACAAACCCAAGGACCTAGTAGAGGTACCAGGCTCTCATGATGATGAGCCAGTCGACTGCCAGCTGTAGACGGTACAGAAAGTAGGTGCACACTTCCCGATGGCGTCAGAAAAGTGTGACCTTTCCAGCCAATGGCAAAGAAGTTTAGGAAAGTGACTTGCCCATATAAAAGGCATTTTCCTAAACATTTGTTGTAGTTTTTGCAACTTGATAAAAACTTTTCAAGAACTCTTGCAAAGGCTACACAAAGCAAAGGCAGAATTATTCCAAGGACAACAGCAACATCTGGAGCTTTTCGTCTAGTTGTTTAGGAATTTATTCTCTTGTTCTTAAATTGTAAACCACTCCTAAATCTATAAAGGAATTGATGTGTTGTGATAAAGTCTAAGTTGTCCAGTTAGGATAGCTTAGTGGGTAGATTGTTTTCTACTTAGGCTTGTTGAGCAATAGAGGACTGTTGCTTAACGGTAAGATTGATAACTCTTTCTTACGTTTTGGTGTAATCGTGTTTCGCTTTTACTTTTGAAGATTAGTGAAAACGATTGAAAATCCTGTGAGACAGGTCGTGGTTTTACTCCTTTAAGCAAGGAGGTTTCCACGTAAAATCATTGTGTTAATTTTACTGCATTTAACTTTCTGATAATTTTCTGAAGTAAAGTAACGGACCTGGTCCATTACTTAGTAAGTGAAGGCATACATTCTATCAAGTATCATTCGGACGAATACGAAATCAAATCTAAATACAAATTATTTGGTATACAAAGTGATATTGGAAATAAACAAAATAAAATACACATGTAAGATTGATGAATACATATATCATGAATACATGAGTTCTGAATATTGGACAATTTCTTAAATAGAGAAACTATCTTGAATATGTTAGCAACTTTAAAGAAACTATCTTAATAAATAATGTTCTATCACTCTTATAATATGTAAAAAGTTAAAATTAAGTTGAACCCGCATAAAATCGGATAGACTCGCAACCCACCCCACTCCTCATTAGTTTTTCAAAAGAAAAAATTAGCAAACTAGTCAGAATCCTTAACTTAATTAGTAAAAATATCTACACTTTAAAATAATTATTGAATGTCAAAATGTCAATATTTTAGAAAATAATTTGTATTCAAATTTTATTTTTTAAAACAGTCCAACTTTGAATCAAATTCTACATCCATTACCTATTTACACTTCTTCCTATGCTTTAGTACCATTAAATTTATTTTTCATCTTTCACTTTTCACTTTTTTCTTTTATCAAAATTTCACCATTATTCTCTCTCATTGTTGAAGAAGAATTAAATATTCAAATTTAACAATTTGTTCAGATCTATCAATTAATCAAGAGATCTCTCAATTGATAAAGGTATTTTTGAATTCATCATTTATTTTTCGAGATTTGTTTTCAAAATCATACATAATGTTCAATTTTTTGGGTTGTATGTATTGAGGATTTTTCATCATTTTTTTTTAATTTTTATGTGAGTTTGTTAACATATTCATCAAATATTTATGTACTTTAGATTTTTAGAGTTTAAAATAATTTTTGTCGATCTTTTTTTATGATATGTTTTTATATTTCAAATTTAGTAGAATCCACATAAGCATTTAGGTATTGAGTTATTTTGTAAAAGTATTTGAAAGTATTTTGAATGTTCTGTAGTTTGTAGTCAAATTTATTTTTACAAAGTGAAAATCTTAATACAAATCTATATTTGATTATTTAAAATTGTGAATGAATACGAACCAGATAAACTAGTTGGTACAAACATATAATGAGCAAAATAAAATACAAAACTATTGGACTAATGCAACACATAATGAATACATAAATAAACTATATTTTGGCTATTTATAGTTGAGAATGAATACGAAATCAAAATATAAATACAAAACTTTATGGTATACATTAGGACGACTACGAAATCAAATTTAAATACAAACTTTATGGTATACATTAGGACGAATACGAAATCAAATCTAAATCCAAATTATTTGGTATACAAAGTGATATTGGAAATAAACAAAATAAAAATACATATGTAAGATGGATGACTACATATATCATGAATACATGAGTTCTGAATATTGGAAAAATTCTTAAATAGAGATACAAATAACTTCATAAAATTTCAGACATTTTCAAAGATAAATTATAATTTCATAACGTCAAAATAATGCCTTAGTAGAATAAAATGGTTCAAATATGATAATGTATGGTAAATTAACGTGTTTAGAAACAAAAAAAATAAGAAAATTGAATATTGAATTTTTAGAACAATGGTGATAGGCATGTTTTTTAGAACATGATAAAAGAAGAAGAAAGAGATGGAAGTTGGTGTATTTTGTTAAATTATCAACGGAAAAGGTCAAAATTGCCCCTAAATTATGTGAAATAGATCATTTATACCCTTCGTCACATTTTGGGATAAAAAAATACCCCTGTTGTTATTCTAGGAGACCACATATACCCTCAAGAGTTACCTCATATTTTTATTGACTTGGCAAGCCACCCAAACATACAATTGTTAATAAAATTGAGAATTTTAATAAAATATTAAGTGAAAAAATTGTTTCTTTTTAATATTTTTCTCTCTTCTTAATTTCTATTTTTAACAATTATTTCTTTTTTGAGATTTTTACTAAATATTAAAAGTATTGACAATGAATCCTATTAAATGTCAAAATATTGACATTTTAAAATTTTTTCTTTTTCAAAATCCCAGCCTTCATGTAGAAAATTTTTACTATGTGTGAAGCATAACTAGTACTAGTTGTATAAAAATATTATTTTACCAGTAGGACCCATGCTTTTTGGCTTGGTTCTCTTTCTTACTTGTCTCTTTCCCCTTTTTCTTATTTTTTTCTTTTCTCCTAATCTAATTTGAAATCAATTTAATTACTCCCTCAATTTGTATAAAAGAAAATAATTTATTTTAATAAAAATATTTGTTTTATTACTAAATAACTACATAAGATATTAATAAATAAATTTTAAATTTCCAAATCTTATTAATAAAACTAATATAATAAAATGAATCTCTAAAATGAACTATTTATTTTATATATGCAGTGGTGAAGGAAAAAGAAGAGGTAGTGACGGTATTGGTGGAGGAAGAAGTAGTGGTGGTTATCTCATCTCAAATCTCAGTTAGACGTATGCCTAAAGAAGGCTCAAGAGAACTAATTGATAACTTGTACTTACTATGCTTATAACTATGATCATAAGCACAAAACTTATGTATTTGACTTGACTGTTGAGACCACAACTGTTAAGGAATCAAATATAACTTCACATTATATATTAATCTACAAGGCCTCTGTAAATATTCAGGTTGCTTTACTTAGTTTTTACAATCCATGAGATTGTTATTTTGGTGGTCATAATAAATTTTAGATTTTAAGCTATGGACCAGTAATAGAAGACATGAGAATAATCACATTGAGACAATAACAATGACATAAGAAGCAATGCAACATCAATGTATTACTTAGGAGCTTAAATGACACGATTGACTTTAATTGACTAAGAGGATAATTCACCCAACTTGTTGTTGTGAATACCACTTCTATACTAGCACATTGAAGGATAAATTCACAAATGTAGAGTAATGAACGTACATTGAAGTTATTCGACACAACAAGGAGAGAAAATTAACGCTAGCTATATTAAAGATCGTATTTCGTCACTGCATTTTCTTTACTAGGAATAGAATTTTAGAAAATTCACTTCGTTAATATTAATCACAAACATCAGATTTCATGTAAAGGAATTGACCAATAAAACTACCACATTTCAGCCTTTCCTTTAAGGCGTTAATTTTTTATAATTCATGACGAAACTAATGTCAGCAGTTAATCACATTGTGTGCCTCGTAAAATAGTATCTAAACACTTTTAGAGATAGTAGGCCTATATATACAACCTTTTCACGGCTGGTGATTCACTACATCCTCCTTTTATATATCAATACAACTAATTCATATATCATTTTCCAATATAAATTTGTAGAGAATAGCAGAAGAAGAGTATAATTGGGGAACCTTCTGCTAGTCCGAAATTGTTAACTAAGATCAAAAGATTCAACGAAAGAAGAGGAAGCTAGAAAGGAGAAGGAATATTTTGAATAAGAAAAACTTTGATATAAGAGAAGACTATTTGATTTGGGTTGATTACAGACTATGACCACCCCTATTTATACTAGTGTAGGGATGCTTCTAGAAATTATTCTAGAAAGATCTACAAAAAAATCTAGATAATCTTATCTTCTAACTATCTAACAAAATCTAGATTAGTCTGTACTTTACTCTAAGTATCTAATTATCTAGAAGATATTTATACTACCCAATTCTACAAAGTCCTAATAAATATCTAAAATGTTTTTGTACCTCCAAAAAATTATCTTTATTTTTAACAAAGCTTCCATCATTAACAATACACATAAAGTAGTCATTGACATCCCAAACAAATCCTACAGTAAAATAGGAGAATATTGAGTTCAAAAATTTTGATTCATTCATGAGTTCTTAACAAAAATATATAAAATTCTTCTCCTAAATTTGTATTTAAGGAGTGACAAAAATGGGCAATAACCTTAACTCATTTTTTTTTGCAACTTATTCTTTAACTTGAATTATTGAAGAACTTCAACTTCCTTTCACACTTCAACAAAAGGAGAAGAGAAAAGATTCTTAATAACCAAGAAAAGTGAGCAGTTAGCTTGTGAAAAAAATTCTATTCTATATTTACACTAAAGCATAAATAACACATTTTTCTAGTATTGTATGAAAAAATTAAGTTAAATCCATAAGTGTTTTCTCTTTGGTTTGCAGATATGAGAATTTTTTCAAAGACCATATAAGAAATTTTAAGACCGCTATTTTAAGCCTTGAGAGAAATACAGATAGTTGGAGTTATCTAACATTTTTCGAAGTATTAAAATGAGTGAAAAGACCAAGTTATATTGGTCATATATAGTCTTCTTGACCTTAAAAGATCATCTAGAACCTTTGGGCCTCAAAAGACTCCATCGACATAGGCCTAAATGTGATCCATTAGCCTTAAGACCTTTAATTAGATCTAGCCAGTACCGGCTCTTGTCTAAGAATTTTTAGGCTAGTGTCTTGGGGGGTCTCAAATTTCTATGAATAAAAAATTGTGTTTAATTCTTTTATGAAAAAAATATTCCTTCGGTCCTTATTTAGTTATCTACTTTAAAAGTGACATATGTTAAAACATCAATTATTATCATAGGTTAGTTATAATTTTATCCTTAACTTAAAAGATTATGCAATTTCCCAAGTATAATAAATGTATTTTCTGATTCCAAAAAACATGCATTACAACTTAATAGTACTAGAAATTTTCTAGAATTAAATAAGGGAATTTTAGGAAATAAATTATTGTCCTTTCTTGATTTGTTAAAATAAACTAAAAGGACATATGAACAAGTAAATAGGGACAAAGGGAATAATAATTATTTATAATAAAAAGTACATATATATACATTATATATTTTTTGCTAACACTCACCTTATTTATCCTTTTTAACTTTTAATGCTCTCTGTTTCTTAAATCTTTGAAAATTAGAATAATATTCTATCAAAAATATAAATCAATAGTCGAAAAATGTTGAACAAAGTAAATTATAAATATTCTTTTATTTTCACGTAACATTTCATATTTAAGTAGGATATAACAAGTTAACAACTTTTTGAATCAGATACTATTGATTCTAACTTTTATCTTTATTTAAAATTATTCAACTTGTCACTTATAGAACTATATTATCGATTCATATAATAATTGTCTCAATAAAATGATGCTTTCAATGTTAAATTGATAAAATCTTGCTTCAAAATAGTAATTAAAAAAAACTTTTGAAACAATCATTTATAAAAAAAAAGATATAAGTAATAATTTTAATCTAATTTTTTTTAGAAAAATAAATAAATACAAATAAAATTTATTTAAATTTTAGACCCCTAATTAAAATTTCATTTTAGGCCTCAAAATTATGTTAAATCGCCCCAGTATATAGCTCAATTAGGTGATGCAGCTAGTAGTTTAACTAAACCGAACAAGCAATTCAATACTTTATTCTATTTTCTTAATCTTAATCTGTTAGGTCTCAAGTTAACACTTCTCTTTAACTATACCGAACAAGCAATTCAATATTTTATTTTATTTTCTTAATCTTAATCTCTTAGGTCTCAAGTTAACACTTCTCTTTGAACTTTAAGCTCAATTACCACCTTGTTATTTTGAGTTTAAATACTTTCATCGAGGATAACTTGACACAATACGTATTGAAATGTATGGGGGCGTTACAACACCTTCTGATCTAATTCAAATCATCGTTGCTCATATAAGATCGAGCCTTAATCCCTCACCTATACGATAATGCTATGTCACGTATCATATGAGCACAATCAACATATGAATAATACAGGGTGTTACAACGATGATGGTGGAAGAGGAGAGATGCTGGTGACAACAACGGGGTGGGGAATGTAGAGGGATGCAATGGAAAAAAATAGAGTCTTTATGTAAATAATAAAATTGGAGGGTTTTAAAATTAGTATCATTAGCACTAATTGTCAAATTATCACCTCTAATCAATAAATAAGATTTGTATCACCTTTTCTTTTTTAGAAAAAAATAAATAAATCTTTGAAGCTTTTTTAATTTTTTCAACACAAGATTCATTTTCCATCAATAATTTGTTACTTTTCAGAATAATTCCTATGCTTTAATTTTATTGCTTTCAAATTAACCATAGGAGAAAGCAATTATGAACATAATATACTATTAATATCACCAAATTATTTAGTACTACTTAAATATGGTATCTATAAAAGGTATGCAGCACTCATGTAGACGGAACAATTCCAAGGAAAAAAAGAAGGTCTTTTTCTTTTGCCAACTTTTGACGCAAATTTCATTAATTTAAGAGAAAAAGTTTATGACCAAATAGTATGAGCAAGTTAGGAATACAGTAACCAGGAAGCTAAGGTTCATACAATATATGATGGCGTTTTCTCAATTCAGAACTCACAACGTCTAAATTCTGAATACTCTATGGTGTGTGTAAGCATCATATTTGGGTGCAAGCACTCTTCTTCGAGATCACTTATAATCTCCGCTCTGATAATTATAGGAGCCCTTATCATTTTAAAGATAGTATGTTACTTTCTTTGTCAGTGGCGAAAGAGAAGACAATCTCACATCAATCATTCGGATTCTGGTGCAGGACAGTTGCAGCCACAACAAAGCCAGCAACAGTGTTAAGAGGACTTGAACAGACGATTCGAAACTCAGCTAATGAACTTGCCTTGCCGCAATTTTATCTTGTTTTGTAGCTTAGCAACTTCTCCCATTCTATAATGTTTACTTTCTACAATCAAGAATGTCACAAGGCATACATTTTTCAGTTTTTTCATTAATGTTTGTGTTGTCTCTTAATATAAATGGGGTCGTTACTATGTTGAATTGTCTTTAAAAGCTTCAAATTACAACAACAACATAATTCCCAATCAGGTCTTGCAGGTGGTTCCTATGCCTTGTACCAGCAGTACAAGAGCACTCTTATGCTCCTCATGGATGCTGTTAATTTTGTCCTAATTTTCTGTCAGTATTTCAAAATAGATATACATATATATATATATATATGATCTTTTCAAAAGTTAATGAGTGCACGTGCAACTCCACAGATAAAGGTGGGGCCCCTCTGGGTAGAGTGTACACAAGGCTTATCATAACCTCGTGGAGGTAGAGAGGTTGTTTCTGGGGAGTAAGCAAAACATTAACTCCCCGGAAAAGTTATTCGTTATGGATTTAGTACAATGTGCTACAACTCAGCCCCCCTGGTATAGAGAGGAATTAAAAATGGTAAAAATAGGAAAAAGTAGGATTACATAGTAAATTTAGATATTACAATTCAAATTAAAAGGAAGATTAACTATAAAAAGAGTAGTAGAATATTTATTTACTTGCTAGTTGCTATGTTGCTGGATCTCTCAATGTTGAAAACAGGGCAAATCTGTACTTATATATCGTCACAATTGAATCTGCCTCTGGTTAGAAATAACGCATCTTGCAAGAAAAAAATAAATAAAAAGGGTGTCTACATTTAAGCGATTTCAAAATATTCGCAAGCATTCTGTGAAGAACCTTTGCCCTTATCACTAATGCTAGTGCGTCTCACACGCCACATCTTGATTACTCCATCAAGACTTCCAGTGCAAACGGTGCAACCATCTTCATTCTCCTCGTTTACTAGTCTAGGGAACGCGGCAACACACCTAATAGGCCCTCTATGGCCTTGCAAAATAGCTACACAAACATGTTGACAATCTTGTTGTTCCCTAAACCACACTCTACATGTTGAATCAGCTGAACCACTAACCACATAATTAGCCATACTAGCCAAACACATAACAGCATGTGTATGTCCAAGAAGTGCACCTCCATATTGTAATTGCCCTGAAAACCATCCTTTTAGCCAATAATGAATGTAACCATCACTACATCCTCCATAAAGTACCCCACCATCACTAGTTAAGGCTAATGTCTTAACTGGTGAACATTTTGCTGGTAAGGTAACAGTGAGGGAATGTGGCCTATCACCACTACAGAAATTACGACGCCATACACGAACCGTGGCATCATCTGAAGCAGTATAGAGTACACCATCATCACCAACAACAATATCGTTTATCGGATCGTTATGAGCTTGGATTGTTTCTATGCATTTGAGGTCTGAAATTCTCCATACTTTAACTGTTTTATCAAGGGAAGCTGAATAAAGAATGTCATCTGATATGTTAATTGCTAGTGATGATATTGGTCCCATATGCTTCATCTGTCATAATTCATTGAAATGCATTAATATTTATAGCTATATAGTAGAAGATAATATAATGAACTATTTTGTTAGACAAAAAACTCAAGGCTTCAAAAATGCATTAAATTAGATGCCTACAGTACTTTAATCAGAAAGTTGTAGTTGCATATGTAATAATAAATATGCTACCAACCAACATCACAACAATTGTGGTGCACTGGTGAGCTCCACCCTTAATCAAAGGTTTCAGATTCGAGCCCTAGATATCAAAAAATTCATGTTGGGAGTGTTACCCTCCGAATGAATCCTGCAGTATGCAATCCATCGAGGCTCTAATGTGTACGGAAATAAAAATAAGTATGCTACCAGAACTGTCCAAATCAGTGTTTAGTTAGCTGCAATTAATTCAGTACTAGAAATGTCCAAAGCAATAGTGGATTCAACTTTTTTTTTTTGAACTCAAACCAAATACAGATATTCTGAACAGATAGCTACCTAATGACATAAAGTTTTGCACCAGCTGAGGAGTTTTTCTTGGAATAAGCTTTAAAATTGAAAAAGATAGTTTAACTGATTTCCAAAAGGCTCAATACATAGTCACGATATATTATTTAGATACTTGAATTAAGTCTTGTTCTAATCGAACACCTCAACATTTAATAAAGTGGTTCAATTAGACACTTTCGATTCAATATTTTCATTCAAATTCTATAAGTTAATTAAATAAACCACATAAATTATGTCATCTCTTTTAGTTATACCGATCAACCTCAAGTAGAAAATGTCTAGGGTTTTACACTTCATTGAGACAAATGCATATATAATTAATAGAAATAACATATTTTATATGGTTAATTTAACTATCTAATAGATCAATTAATAACTTTGTCAGTTCACGTGAAATACATCCGAACTAATTTGTATTTATGTAATATGAAACGCGTGTCAATTTGTTCAACTTTATACAAATTTAAATGTCAATTTATACACACTCAAATTTCAAAAAAAATATAAAGACCAACTAAGATCAAATTGAAGCGTACTTTGCTAGATAGAATCATATCACACACAAACCAAAAAAGTTGTTATATGCATAATAAAATTGCTACAGCATGTTACTCCAGCAGAGTATTACAGTATGCCATCTTACAGTACTGTAACATTAATGTACGCATTTACTTTCAACTACTATTTTTCGATTCATACTATCTTTCTTTTAAGATTTTCGCGGAAAAAAAAAAGTAAATATAGAAAACTATAATGTTAAATAATTGAGGATGAAAATTACCATTTTATCTCTACCGGAGATGTAGCTTCGAACATAACTCCCAACCTTGGGAATAGTTGCAACTCTTACATGCTTGATTACACCTTCCCAAGTCCTACGCCAAACTCGAATCTTACAATCACCATAGGCTGCGTAAATCATGTCATTAGACACTTGTAACGACACCACCATGGACGATGCCCTCGTCTTAAGATGATCACACTCAGTAAACTCAGGCAACTTCCACACGCGTATCAGATTAGCTTGAGACCCCGTGTAGACAAGACCGTTGGATACAGCAACGGACAAGATCTGTCCGTCCTTTTTCAGGACAGAGGAAATGCACCTGTAACTCGTTTGATGAAAATCCGGATGATCATCACCATCTACTGATTTTGTTGATGGATTGTTTAGTGTGAACGAAAGACGAGGTGTTGAAGGTTGAGAGTATGTATTGGAAGGGAGTGCTGAAGTGCTTATACGAGGCGGAGTATAAGCAAGTTGTTCGGAGAAATTCAATGGCTCTTTAGTTGATATGCTTCGCAAGAAGCTGTTGTTGTGATTATTATTATTATTATTAGGACGTATGGCGAAAGACGGAGCTGAAGAAGATAGTGAATTAGGAGGCTCAAGGTCTATTGGTGAAGCCATTGCTAGGTAGTATCTACTAAGAGAGGAAGAAATATGCTATAATGAAGAGTTGAAGATTATGATGTAATGTAGTGTTTTTAATGAGTTTTAATGCTCTCACCTATCAACAACCCCACAAAGAGGATCCGCCTTCCCTCAATTACCCCTTCAGTCCATTTCGTCAAGTGTACCTCTAGATAAATGACACATCTCTTATTCAAAATTTAAAGCTCAAGATTATATTATATTATATTAATAACTATAGTAATCATAGTTAAATCAACTAATTTTAAAAAGTACTCTCTATATTTGATAAAAATTACAATGTATTTAAGCTTATAATATTTAAGGTGAGAATCAACTAAATAATTTTATGTACTAGTAAACTTTATTCTTCAAATGTTATACTACATTGAGGAACAAAAAAAAATGATGAATTATCAATGTTGGGAAAAAAACTATCAAATAAAAGATAAGAAACAAAAATAAAAAATAAAAAGATAAAAGGTTTTTAGAATTAAACGATATCAAAATTATTCCAAGAAGAAAATTAATGTGGTTATTATACGTTTGAAGGGAAAAGAATACATGTTTTGTTAAAATATTCTTTTTTTATATAATTTTTTTTGTGAAATAAAAGAAACCATTGTTTTAAATAAAAATGTTTTTGAAGATTATTATTTATCACATTAAATATAAAGGGTTCATGTTCAAGAATTTAAATATTAAAATATAAAAATATAAGATGAAATTAATGCTATTAAATAAATATTAAATTTTATATGATATATAATATAATTTTTAGGGATAATGCTCAAGTACTCCATCAACCTATGCCGGAAATCCCAGAGACACACTTATACTATACTAAGGTACTATTACTCCCTGAACTAATTTTATAAGTAATTTTCTATCCCTTTTTGGCCTACATGACATTATTTTGTAGGCCAACGTTGGTTGATTTTTTTTTAACCCAGTGCCACGTAGGCCAAAAAGGGGTAGAAAATTACTTATAAAAAAAGTTCAGGGGTAATAAGACCTTAGTATAGTATAAGTGTGACTCTGGGATTTCGGGTATAGGTTGAGGGGTACTTGTCTATTTTCCTAATTTTTATCAAATTTAGAGAGTAATTTTCTAAAATTAGTTGAATTAACTATGGTCATAATAGTTGTTAATATAATATAGTCTTGACTTTTAAACTTTGAATAAAGCATGTGTTGCTTATCTAGGGATGCACATGGCGAAATGGAGGAAAGGAGTAAACGAGGGGAGCCGGATCCCCACAAAGTATACACTGAAGAAACAACTGTGCAAGAGTTTTAAGTTATGGACATAAAAATATTTTTTGAAATTTCTTAGTCATCATAAATAGATACCCTATATTAATCAGCGGTTTCTTACATAACTATACATAGGACCAAAATAATCAACAAAAAAGTAGCATGTATATGTAATGTATAGATATTATATAAATAGTGTATAATTATGTATATGTGTATATATTATAGGGAAATGGGTAAAAAATGTCCTTAAATTATGTAAAAGAAATAAAAATGTGTTCCCTTTATTGTTTAATTCAAAAATGTCCTAACCGTTAATACTTTGGCTAAAAATGTCTTTAAACTATACGAAAGGAACAAAAATGTCGTCTATTTGTTGTTTGGTCCAAAAATGTCCTCGTCATCAATATTTTGATCCAAAATGTTGTTATTGTTATTTCTTGGGTCAAAAATGCTCATTTTTCAAATAAATATATTATTATTATTATTTAACACATTCTTTTTCTAATACTATATTTTTAAAAAAATTACCAAATGTTAATCCTACTTCTTCAATACAGGAAAAAAAATATTTCTTATTTTATTATCATTACTTTTTATCATCATATAAATATATATATATATATATATATATATATATATATATATATATTGAAAGGGTACATGAAATTATTGTGTTTTAGTTGATAAAATGAGATTAAGAAAAAAAAATTACATTTTTATTTGTTGAAATGATTTTAGAAGAAATAAAACATAAATAGTGTTCTCTAATAATATTTTAATGGTGAAATGGTCTGGTGAACCCTTATACTTGTATCAATTTGTATTCTAGGCCCTCCTACTTAATCTTTTGTCAACTGAACCCTTAGATTCAATTAAAACGAGACTTTCAAGTCCCTCCACCCATGTGTGTAGCTTACTCTCTTTTACATAAATGACATGTCATATCCATGTCAATTATATATTTATCATGTCATACGCCACATCAAATATTATTAACAAAAATGTTAAATAATAATTTTTTTATTTAAAAATAAAATAATAGTGACATTTCTCAACTTTCATTCCACAACCACCATTAGAGATCTTTCACCACATCTTCATTTCTTTAATCCTTTCTTCTTCGAAAATGGTGCCACAAGGACACCGAAATTCATATTATGTCAGGAAAAAAAAGGAGAAGTTCTGAACTCTGTTTTTTTGCAATGCATCAATAAATTACTACTCCCAAATCAATAACAATTTAGTATCCATTTTCTTAGAAAAACTTCAATAAAACAAAGTACTAGCATTGATTGTCGATCGCAACAGAGTACTAATATTGATTCCATCACAAAAGAAAAAAAGTTTAGTAGACATCAACATGTAAAGAAGAGAATCCAGATCTAATCCTATACAACCGAACTTCTTAATCGTTTTCTTCCTTAGTTGTGGATTGCAACATCAACCAACTTCAACTTTCGTCATGGATTGGGAACGGACTAGGACTTAAGAGAGTGACAATGGCTAGGGTTTTGAGGACGATGGGTTAGGGACGATGACAGAAGGAGGCTGAAGCTTTAATTTGTTTTTGCTTTTTATGTTAATTATTTAATCAATTTTCCAAAGCAAATTTATTACTCTTACTCTCTTTTTAAAGCGTTTGACACCACGCTCTATATTGAGTCAGCAAAAAAATGCCACATAAATTTGGTTAATGGTCAGAAGATTTTAAAAGTTTCATTTTAATCGAGTTTATGGGCTCAGTTGACAAAAGATTAAATATAAGGGTTTAGAATACAAACACATACAAGTATAAGGATCCATCAAACCATTTCGCCTATTTTAATTAGAAAGAAGATGTGTTTAAAAAGAAAAAAAATATTCATAAAAGGCGCACTTTTTGACCCATTTTGTAACTATAGGGGCATTTCAGGACCAAAGTATTGACCGCAAGAGTATTTTTTGAGCCAAATTATTGACTGTAAGGACATTTTTGAGCTAAACTATAGAGGAAGAGCATTTTGTTCCTTTTACATAGTTTAAAAGCATTTCTGACCATTTTCCCTATATTATATAATTATGTATTTACATTTATAAACAAAGTTTATACCATATTTACACATGGCAAGAGTATTAGAGATTTTTTACTTTTTCTGTACGACAATATACCTGGCTACCTCAGTCATGCCAGCGTCGACCTTCTTGAGTGCCTCAATCTTTGCATTCATGGCATTGCTAGTGCTCAACGCCTCGATGAGGCTACACTCCAACAAAGTAAAGATGAATCATATATACTTCAATTTGCATACGCCCCTCAAAGTCACTTTGGATGTTCTGAATCTCCTTGAGAGTATCCCCCTCAAGAACACTTAAGGTACTCTCAACCTCCCCCAAGTGTTGGCAGAATGTCTTGAAGATATCCATCCCCACATCAACCTTCATAAACCACTCTCTCCCGAGCGAGACATAATCAGGTTGGACCTCCACATCATCCTCGCTCACCTTAGTGGTAGATAATTCTTGGAATGTAAGTCCTTCGTTTGACTCAACCTTGGAATGACATCTCCTAACTCTTGTTGGCGGTGTTGCTCTTTTTGTTTTGGCATTTCTTGCTAGAGGCATATTGGGAACAATTGCTTGGGCATGAGCAATGTTGAATTCTCTTAGAAGAAAATTGGACCCTACGATGGGGCTTCAGGTAGGGTACAGAGAACCTGCGGGTTCGACCCTTGTTTCCTGCTCATAGTTCTTTGTAAATTTCTCACGGAAACTTCTAATAACTCGTTCATTTTTGTATTTTTAAATAGATTTCACCCTTAAAACGAACTCATATTCCTCCTCTTTGTGTTCTATTGTTGGTTGTCATTTTTGACCTTACTCTAATATCACATTATCATGTCCTTAGTTTATAACTAAGCACATGTGTGATACTTGACTACTCACCCATGTTCTTGCATCACATACTTTCGATCTTGCTATGCTACGTCATCATGACTCGAAAACACTAGGATTCTCTAGGAGAATGGTAGAACGAATATAAATGAATATATTGCAAGAAAGAATTGTTTTGTAGAGAACTTGATTGATTTTTATGGGATAAGGCACAAGTATCCCCTTGAACTATGAATGAAATCCTAGAGACACACCATAATTAATCTAAGGTTATATTACCCCATGAACTTATTTTTTAAATAATATTGTACACTTTTTGGGTTCTGTGACACACTCCGTGACTCCACATAGTAGAGGCGCATGAGCGATGTTTGAATGTCATGTAGGCCCTAACCGTGTACCAAAATTACAAAAAAAAAAACTAGGTTCATGGGGCGAAGGGTAATAGGTCTTTAGTTTAGTTAAGACGTATCTTTGAGATTTTGGTCATATTTATACCTTTTTGTGCATATATTTGATTTCTTTTATGAGTAGAAATACAAAGGTTTTTGGTAGAATGGTGATCGTGTATGTGTAGGTATACTACATAAAAATGATTTTTTGTGGTAATAGTTTAAATGTCGTTAAAAACATATTTTTAACGGTAATTAGTACTCTTTGTAAATACCCCTAAAGCCTATAACGACACCAGGTTAAATGCATCAAGCCATAATAAATAGTCTCTCACCGGAATCATATCTCATCGTCACATTATCACTAGCTGGAACCATTTGCCATCGACTTTATATCAATTTGCTAGTCAGAACCATTTTTCATCGGCTTAATAATCACTTACTAGCCGAACAAATTTCCCATCGACTTTATATCACTGGCCAGAACCATTTTTTATCTGCTTTATATCACTAGCCACATTTCCCATTTGCTTTATATCACTTGCTAGCAGTAACATCGACATCATAAAGACTTGCAAAAAATGATCTCGACATCAAATTATCACATGTCTCATCACAATGTTCAATAATCGATGCGCATCAGCAAAATATCACACCATATGGAGGAGACAACGATACAAGCAATTCAAGTCCATATTCATGCTATCAAGCATATAATCCATTAATCCATAAGGGTCACAACAACAAAATTTTGATCATCATCGCATAGCCTTTTCAATTTCAACTCTTTTATTCGTTAAGATATATCAAGTGGACAATTAACGCTTTACCTCATTCCAAATTCTCCTAATACACAAGCAACAATTGGAATACACAAATTCTTACATGGTTTAGGAGATCACTTGCCTTAAATCAATTAACAATGACTCCAAAAGTTGGGTTTTTCCTTCAATCATTTTCAAAGTCACACAATCTATAACAATCAAGTATTCACAATCACTCACCGGAAACTACAATTTCCACGAGAAATGAGTTAATCAATTCAAAATCCAATTTCAAAATAGAGGTTTGAATCTAGAAAATAATACTTAAAATGATGTTTAATACTTTAGGAACTCATTAGTGAAAATCATTTCGAAAAAGGGATCAGTATCACCATTTTAGATATGAAAAAACTCACGTTCTTGAAAAACCTTGTCATTTTCCAAATCAAATCTCAAATTGTGATGTTAGAATCCATAATTAATCATAGGGAAATGAAGTTTTATAAACATAAAAGCTTGCCCAAATGATTTGCACAAGAAAACATTTCACAGATTGTTTCAAAGGGTTCCCCAAGCTCGAAATTGAAAAATGGGGCTTAAACCCCAACATTTGCAGTTCAAAACCCCATTTGATGTCGCTTTTTCGAACCAGGTTTCTCTTAAGCGAACCCCGTAAAACTCAGAGGTCTCTCTTTTGCGAATTAGGTTCTACTTAAGTGGTCATCACTAGAGCGAACCCTGACCAAAAGTTCACTCTCACTTTTGTGAACCACATTTGGTTTAAGCGACTATTGTTAGAGCGAATCATGGTTCACCTAATTAAGCAAAGACTGCAGCACCAGAAATATTAACCAACACTGAAAATATCAAAAGGACCCTCAAAATTCGTTCGGAACCCAGTGAACACAAATTATCTGTGTAAATCAATTATAATCGACATTCTAGACTCAATGAAACCTTCAAATCATGAATATGAGGTCTCTTTGGCCCGACATTCATGAAAACTATAAGAAACTAACTCATGCTTAAAAAAGCTAAAAAAAGAAGAAGCTCGAGACCTCTCAAAAATTTACCAAAACCTCATCTAATCCTACAATCATCTCCCAAATACAATAGAATTCTTAGAATTTTAATTTGAGCATTCGAACCCCGAATGTTGACCAAAGTTAACCCAAAGACTAAAATTTCATAAATTCACAACTTAAGACCTCAAATCCTAAAAAAAACATTAAATCTGAAACTAAAGACTCACATGTTAGATTTCACCTTTTTAGAATGATGAAATTCCATTCCGACACTTGAGACTCTAAAAGACACCAAAAAGTACTTTTTTAACAACTTAATCTTTCAAAAGCACAACTATACCAAGTTCTCAACTTTTTACTCAATGCTTGGAAACCAACTTTCAAGACCAGTCTTAGAAGACTCGGGTCAATACTTGAAGGAAAACCATTAACTTTCATGGAAAAATAAAAAATGACCAACAGGGTCATTACAATATCTCCAGTATATCTATAGATATCATTTTAGATGCTTTTGATTAAAGTATCTTTTAGATTATGTGCATTTATCATGATTTATGGGATACTTGGTATTTATTAGATTATCAATATGCTTCAGAAGTAATTTATTACTACTTCTAGATTTATGCATGTTTCCGTTGGAGTATACTTAGAGTCGAGTGGACAAATAAGATAATTTTTTTTTGTTTAGCTTTTTTGGACATTTAGTAGCACTCCCTAAGACCCAGAACTACATGTCATCATAGGATTTGTCTCAATTATACAATACATAGTGGATCCACGTTAGCTCAAATATTATGATCTTTACCTTGACAAGTAGGAAACTCTTTTTTTCCAGTATGGAGGTAGTACGCTGAGCTTCTTGTAGTAGCTCACATGATTTATGTTGATTTTAATATATCAAGCAAATAAATATATTTTTCAGATATTGCATGACCTTGTATATATGTATTCCAGATCAATATTATGTTATTTTTTACTCGTCATTTCTCATCATGTTTTACAAATTTATCATATTTAGATATCATGTTTCATGCACTATATTTTTCCATACTCAGTACATTCCGAGTAGTAACTAAATACTTTCTGGCTATATTCTTAATTTTATAATATAGGTGAATACATTCATCCATCAGGATGCGGTTAGAACAAGTTCTGATAAGCACAACACTACTTTTGGTGAGTCTTCATGATTCAAGAACGATCTCTATTAAATAGATTGCAGTATTGATATATTCTAGTTTCAAACATTTGAAGTTAGATAGGGGTTTGTCCTAGCAACTCATATTAGTAAAGTTTTTCAGATCGGCAGATTGGATTCATCTTTGTGTTTGCAACAAATTTTAAACATATGGAAAATAAACAAACCATACAAATAAAATATGAAGAAACATAATTTTATTGATTAAGATAGCGGCTACAATTCTGTTGATCGCTTGATTCTACTCTCCTAGATTTATTCATGATTCGAGAGCCGTTAGTAGCGTATTTTTCGAACTAGGATGATTTAGATTTGACCTCTCTATGTGAATAATCAATCAATTTGTGGAGTATTCGAGATCTTGATCTCTTAATGGAATTTCCGAGATGCCTTGTAAGGGAATTTAGTACTCTTTATATAGGCATAAACTAGGGTTTAGGGTTGAGTGGCCTCGCAAGAATCCTTATCTAAGTTGAACAAAATTTGTAGAGTCCCAACTCGAATTGAACGCATCTTGTAGAGTTCCACAAAATTTCAATGTCTACACTATGTTATGTTGTCTTTCAGATATTAGTCAATTATGGGTTCTATCCATATAGTTCAATGTTATCTTTCGCATGATTCGGCTTAATATTTCGAATTCTATGAAGGTTCTAGTCCTCAGTTTGAGCATGATGTTGGGTTTTATTTGCCCTGATTTCTTACCATAAATAGGTTTTCCTTTTAGGAAAAGGTTTTGAATTGACTAATCCTTTTTTGGTAGGAAAAGGTTTAGGACTCTATAAATAGAGGCATGTTCCTTCTAATTTAATCAGCATTCACAATGTAGTCTTAAGGGCTTTGAGAGTTTTGGTTAGAGGGAGAATGTGTGAGTCACAAGTTTGATACGTTATCAATTGTGTGAACCTCCCATGTATTCCGAATGAATTGGTTGAGGTTGTTTCTCTCTGTATTTTGTACTCTCATATTTATAGTGGATTGCTCATCTCCTTTGTGGACGTAGGTCGATTGACCGAACCACGTTAAATCTTTGTGTCTTTTGGTATATTTCTCGTTGTCTTCTTACTCGTGGTCTTTTGAGGTTTGATTTTCTAGCTTCCGCGTTACACCTGCCTATTTACGATCCTAACAAGTGGTATCAGAGCCAGATTCAATGACGGAGTCAGGTTCAGTGGTTCGATAATCGATGATTGAACCTGGTTAGAAATAGGTGTTCATCTTGGCGGGTGTAGTTCTAGCCACAACCTTTTTGACATTAATGAAGATTTTGTTTGAGAAATTGTTTCAGAGAGGTTCTCTGTGTTGAGACACAAATTTTGCAAAGGAGATTATGGAGAGGAGAAGCAAGTTGTTGAAGATTAAGTAAAGAAAGTGGACAAATTTATTTTGTCAGAAATTTAGGCCAAGGGGGAGATTTATTGGGTTTTATTTGCCCTGATTTCTTACCATAAAAAGGTTTTCCTTTTAGGAAAAGGTTTTGAATTGACTAATCCTTTTTTTAGTAGGAAAAGGTTTAGGACTCTATAAATAGAGGCATGTTCCTTCTAACTTAATCAGCATTCACAATGTAGTCTTAAGGGCTTTGAGAGTTTTGTTTAGAGGGAGAATTTGTGGGTCACAAGCTTGATACGTTATCACTTGTGTGAACCTCCCATGTATTCCGAGTGAATTGGTTGAGATTGTTTCTCTCTGTATTTTGTACTCTCATATTTATAGTGGATTGCTCATCTCCTTTGTGGACATAGGTCGATTGACCAAACCACGTTAAATCTTTGTGTCTTTTGGTATATTTCTCGTTGTCTTCTTACTCGTGGTCTTTTGAGGTTTGCTTTGCTAGCTTCCGCGTTACACCTACTTATTTACGGTCCTAACACATGATGCCTTGGTAGACCTTTGAGAGGTTAACTAGTGCTACATTAACACATGAATTTGAGACCAACTCTTGCCAAATATTGGCAGACATCAAATATAATCTACATTTTAATGTATGTATATAACTGATCATATAATATATTATTTTCATATATAGAAGTTAAATTTGAAAAAAAAAGTGAATGACGTTAGAAATAAAATAAAAATGAGAGACAAGCGAGAGTTGATCGAATGGTAAGCACCCCTCACTTTTAGCCTTACACTATGTTTGGATCATTGTTATCCATTTTATTGTATTGTATGTTATTACACCTACAATGTTTATTTTGATTGTTACTTAAAATGTATTGTATTGTATTGTATTGTTAAATTTTGTTGTTACGTAACAATGAGAACCCCTATTTTATGGAACAAGCGATTTATCTTTACATAATATTTCAAAATACTATTTTACCCTTTACCTTAATTTTTAAAATCTAGTCAAACCTCCCCAAAATAATTAAGGATATTTTAGTAAATTCATAATTACAGCACAATACGATATAATCAAATATGTTATTAAACAACAACAAACAATACAGTCTAACCAAACATTGTATCTATCATACAATACAGTACAATAGAGTACAATACAGTATAATACATTATGAAACAATGAGTAACAATGATCCAAACAAAGTGTTTAAGGTTATGAGTTTGATTTCCAGAATGCATAATAGGGGAGCTCCTAAGAGGGTTAAAAACTGAAATGGGATGAATGGAAAAGAAGTATTTATATATTTGGAAAATGGGAAGTATTGTAATTGCAATTAAATAATTGGATTTAGAAGAAAAAAACTAAGAGTGTGTTTGGTATGAAGGAAAATGTTTTTCAATTTTCTCATGTTTGGTTGGGACAAAAGTTTTGGAAAATATTTTTCAAATGAACTCATTTTTCTCAAAATTAAGGAAAATGACTTCCCTTAAAAAATTTAGGAAAATATTTTCCAAACTTATATTTATTTATTTATCAAGGGTAGGGGTGAAAAAATAAAAATTTAAAGTCGAATATATTTTTTAAAAATAAACTTATATTTATTTATTTATTTTGGGAGGGGGGGGGGGGGTAGGGGGGAGGGAAGTTGAGGGTAGGAGTGAAGAAATGAAATTTTGAAGTTAAAAATAATTGTAAAAACAAAATCTATTTTTTTTGGGTGGGGGTAGGGGGTTGTCGGGATTGGGTAGTGTGGGGATCGGGGGTCCGGAATCGGGTTGAAAATATTTTAAAAAATTTAATTTAATTTTTTTTGGAGGGGGCGGAGGGATGATCGGGATTGGAAGGAGGGCGGAGTGAAAATATAAAATTTTAAAATTGAAAATATTTTTTGAAAATTAATATTTTTTTAGAAAAAATATAATTTTACGGATGAGAGTTTTGGAAAATGTTTCCTTAACTTTTAAAGGGAAATCATTTTCCGTAATTTTGAGAAAAATGAATTGATATGTAAAACTTTTTCCAAAACTTTTTCCTAACCAAACATAAAAAAAAATTGAAAAACATCCTTCATACCAAACTCACCCTTAGTGATTCTAAAATTTCACTTATTTGAAACAAAAAGAAAATTCAAAATCACTGGTTTTTTAAATGAGGGGAGTAAATATGTTGTTCTAAGATTTTGGAAGCTTATAATCTTAAAGTTTATAGTTAACATGAGTGAACTATTATAAAAATGTATCACTCTTTTTTAAATGAAGTAATAAGAAAATGATATCACACTCTTGGTGCGTTTGGTATGAAGGAAATATTTTCCTTAAAAACAAGTAGATTTTGGATTATTTTTTTCAAATTTGGTTGGTGAGTTAAAAATATTTTTCAAATTTTTTTTAGTGTTTGATTAATGAATAAAAAATACTTTTTAAAAAATATATTTTATTTTTACTAGAGAGTAGAAAATAATTTTTGAATTGAAATTGAAAATATTTTTAAAAAATAAACTTAAATTTTTTTTCTGGAGACTTAAATTTCATTTTGGAGAGGCTGGGGGATGAAAAATAAGAATTTGAATTTGAAAATATTTTTTAAAATTTGAAATTGGAGATATTTTTTAAAGACAAACTTAATATATATTTTAATTGAGGGTGGTGAGGGGGTAGGGTGAGGGTGGAGTAAAAAAAAATGAAGCTGGAAATATATTATTTTTTTAAAAAAACAAGCTTTAAATTTATTTTCTTCAACAATGAAATTTGTAATATGAAGTTAGGCGAGAGTTCTGGAAGAGTTCTGGAAAATGTTTCGTTAATTTTTTAAGGGAAGACATTTTTCTTAAATTTGAAAAAATAAATTAATTTAAAAAATACTTTATTCAACCAATATGAGAAAATTGAAAAACATTTTCTTTCTTTAACAAACACGCACCAAAAGTAAAATGTTACATATTAAATGATAAATTGTTGATTAAGAAAATAGCTAATTAATTCAAATATTTAATTTCCAGTGATGACCAAATTTGTTATGTCATTAGTGTGATGATATGAATGAAGGTGTGTTGAAAAATGCACTAAAACGTGTTTTGACTATGAAGAGATTATCACCATGGATTTAACGCCATTGATGATCTTCAACTTGAGCTTGAAAGCTTGGGCTTGAGAGTAGATTGAGAGAAGAAAAATGTATATTGTATTGATTGTGAATTGGTTAAAAAATGAATACAATATGAACCTATATATAAAGCTTGAATAACAACCCAACTAACTTCTAACTAACTATTAACAACTTGTAACTAACTATCAACTAACTATTAATTTGTTACTAACAGAAAGATAATGGATTTGATGTTATATTCTCATCACCCCCCCCCCCCTCAAGTTGGAGGTGATGCAAACACAGACAACTTGTGCAATAAAGAATTGTGTTTAACTTCAGTTAGAGCTTTGGTGAGGATGTCTGCCAACTGTGAATCAGTGGATATGTGATGAAGTGTGATTAACCCTTGATGAAGCTTAGTCCTTACAAAATGACAATCAATCTCAATGTGTTTTGTTCTTTCATGAAAAACTGGATTCTTGGCAATGTGAACTGCTGCTTGGCTGTCACAATGAACATGTATTGGTAGAGAACACTGCACATCCAACTCACTCAGCAACCTCTCAAACCATACTAGCTCTCCCACAACTTGTCTTATTGCCCTATATTCAGCTTCAGCAGATGACAATGATATTGTTGCCTGCTTCTTGGATTTCCAGCTGATAGGACTATCTCCCATAAGAACTAGGTAACCACTAACAGATCTTCTTGATTCAGGGCAAGCAGCCCAATCAGAATCACAGTAGGCACACACAGTAAGATCAACCTTGTTTGAAATAAAAATACTCATAGTTGGATCTTGTTTCAAGTACCTATGTACATGGTAGGCTGCTTTCAAATGTGGTTCCCTGGGTGATTGCATGAACTGACTCAAATGTTATACACTATAGGATATGTCCATTCTAGTTTTAGTTAGGAAGTTGAGTTTACCAATTAACTTCCTATATTGAGTGGGATCAGTCAACAACTTACCATATGTGGCCTTCAATTTTTCAGTGTAATCAAGTGGTGATGAAGTAGTTTTGCAACTCAACATATCAAAATCTTTCAGAAGATCAGAAGTAAACTTCCTCTGAGAAATAATAACACCATCATGTGTGTACAATATTTCCAGGCCTAAGAAGTAGTGTAGTTTCCTCAAGTCCTTTATTTTGAATTGGTCATGCAGGAAACACTTTAAAGAATTGATTTCATCAATATTATTCCCAGTCATGATTATATCATCCACGTATATAGCAACAAATACCAAGGAATTCCCCTTCTTCTTGTAGAACAAGGAATAGTCACTGTCTGAATGCTGATACCCTCTTGAACACAGACTGTCTGCTAGCTTCTCATACCATTGTCTACTTGCCTGCTTTAGCCCATACAAAGATTTCTTTAATTTGCACACCATGTTATCACATCTTATTGTAAGACCTTGTGGAGGTACCATGTAAACTTCCTCATGTAAATCACCATGCAGAAATGCATTATTGACATCTAGTTGATACAAGTTCCAGCCTTTCTTAACAACCAATGAGATCAGTGTTCTAACAGTAGTCATCTTCACCACAGGTGAAAATGTATCAGTGTAATCTACTCCAGCTTGTTGTGTATAGCCTTTTACTACTAGCCTTGCCTTGAACCTTTCTATACTTCCATCAGCCTTATGCTTTATTTTGTATACCCATTTAACCAATAGCCTTTTTTCCATCAGGTAACATGACCATTTCCCAAGTATCATTAGCATGTAAGGCTTCAAATTCATGTGTCATGGCTTGCTGCCAAGCAGGGTGCAATATTGCCTCTTCAAAAGTATTAGGTTCACATTCATGTGAAATAGCTGTGACTAGCTGCTGGCTATCAGAACAAAGACTATTGAAGCATACATGGTTATTGTGAGACACAAAAGTATTGAGGGAATGTAATTTAGGTAGGGTATATGTATAATCCTTTAGATAGCTAAGAGTTTTATTGTTCTGGAAGTTCTTCTAGGTTCTTGTGGTTCTTGTGTTGTAGAATCAGCAGATGTTGTTTCATGTATGTTGGTAATATTGGTTACTTGATTTTCAGTGACTTCATGTGGTGTAAGATTGTCCAGCATTTCATCAGTAGCAAATATGTTTATTTTTCCAGGCATACAAGGCATGTTAACAGAATGAGTAAGCATTTTAAAAACAGAACTGAAACTAGAGTCATCATCAGGAACATGAACAAAAGGAAACATTCTTTCATGGAAAATAACATCTCTAGATATATGAACTTTCTTTGTAGCTAGATTTAAGACTTTGTATCCTTTTGTATTGAATGGATAACCAACAAAAACATGAGGAATGGTTCTTGGTTCAAATTTATCCTTGTGAGTTTTTAAAACAGTTGGAAAACAAAGACAACCAAAACTCTTGAGATGAGAATAGGTAGGTTGTTTAAGGTATAATATCTCATATGGAGATTTGTTTTGAAGAAGTTTAGTTGGCAATCTGTTTATTATATATGTGGCAGTCAATACACACTCTCCCTAGTATCTCAAGGGTAATTTTGATTGAAACAATAGTGCTCTTGCTGTTTCAAGTAAATACTTATGTTTCCATTCTACCACTCCATTTTGTTGAGGTGTATATGGACAGGTCTTTTGGTGTATAATGCCTTTGGTTTGAAAGAAATGTACAACTTCAGATGAGGTAAATTCTAAACCATTGTCTGATCTTATGGCCTTCAACTTGGTTTGAAATTGGTTTTCTATGAGAGACACAAAAGCTTTGATGGTTTGAAGAGCATTACTTTTGCACCTTAGTAATTGTGTCCAAGTGGACCTACTGTAGTCATCAACCATAGTAAGAAAATAATGGTAACCATCATGAGTAGGAATATGATATGGTCCCCATAAGTCAACATGCAGTAATTCAAAAATTTTGGTAGTGATAGATGTACTTTCTGGAAATGGCATCCTAGTTTGCCTAGCCATAGGGCATATATTGCATGTAAAAGGTTGTTTAGGAGAAAAGTTTACAGGTATGGATGTTATATTCCTCATCTTTACAAAGGGTACATGTCCTAATCTAGCATGCCACAGAAGTTCATCATCATTGTATGTGTGACTAGAGACATCAGCAAATGAAAGACATTTATCATTAGAATGAGAAGAAGAAATAGTCTTACAATCTGCTTTATTTGCAGTAGAAATTTGAGATTGTCTTACAGAAGAAACATTGTGAAACTTTGAGACAAGATGACAATTGGAATGAGATGACTTTTCTTCAGCTGACTTGCAGCAATTGTGACATTTTTGACACAAGAAATATAGACCATTCTTGGCTTTACCAAGCTCCAGAGGGATCTTCAGAGAAGGGCCCTGCAATAAGCAAGAAGATTTATCAAAACTGATGACTCCATTAAGTTGTGATGCTAAACAATGAACAGAAATGAGATTAAACTTGAAGCTAGGTACAAACAACACTTTGCTTAGAGTCAACACTGGGTTTAAACAAGCATCACCAACTTGAGTCACTTTAACCTTGTAACCATTTGGAAGTGATATTAAGAAAGGGTATGGAAGTGTTCTAATATTTGTGAGAGTGGTTCTATCATAAGTCATATGATGTGATGCTCCTGAATCTATTATCCAAGAGACAACAGTCACCTTAACACATTCACAAGAAAGATCACCTATATCAGTTATAGAGGAATAACAAGCAAGTATACCTGCCAAGTTCACAGCCCCATTCATCATGCAGGATCATCATTGTTACTTGAAGTTTTCGATGGTACTGGTTACAGATCTTGGCGAAGAGCAGTCCTTAGAGCATGCTAGAATTCCCTTATTAAAGATTATTTTTTTAAAGTTAAAATAATTCTAAAGCATTTTGTAGTGTTCTTGTAAAATAAATAAGTATTTTAAGAAAAATGAATAAGTATTTTAAGAACTTTTTTAAGCTAAAAAAAAGGTCATACAAACTTATAGGTTATGATTTTAAGTCATAGTTATAAGTATGTCTAAATAGTCTCTAAATTAATTGTGCATCCCCAAAAGAAAAAGGAGGAGGAACTTAAAACTATATTTTGTGGTCACATACAAATTGAATTCAGCAGAATAATGGCCTTTTCAAACATCTTATGCCTACAAATTAAAATCTCTTGTAAAATATATATAAAGCTACAAATAAATTTAAAGGCTACAAAATCAATCTCTCATTGATTAAACAATAGATATAATTAATTGACTAAAAATTCATTAAAGAATATGAAAAACTAGTGTAACTAACTTAAACTAGCTTGAGATTGAAGTATAGCTGATTAACGAAAAGCTACAATAACAAGATGATTTTGTGATAACAAAAAATAAAAAGGTGGAATAAGATACCCAAACTATATGAATGCTACATTTTCTTGCAACTTGAACAACCTTGATAACATTGGGAACAATAGTTTTATCTCCTTTTACTTTCACTGGTCCACTTAAAAAGTCTTTCTGCAAACATATAAGCAGAGACAGAGTCAAGAACTTTTTGTTGACAGTGGGGTTTAAATCCATAATTGCACTAGCATGAAAAGCATTTTCACCGTCCTTCCTTACCACTGAGCTATCTAGTTTAAAAGTTGATATACATATATATTTTTTAAATTATCTAATAAAGTTGCAGGTCTTCATCTAACCCCCGCTTATCTCCGCAATTGTATGTATATAAGTATATTACAAGTTATCTTAGCTAAGGTGTTTTTATTTAGTTTATAACAAGAGAAAAACATAAAATTATTAATTACCTGCATGTCTATCAAAAGTAAAATTGTCTCTACTTTTGATTTTTGTATTTTTAATACAATATTTATATTGAAACTGCACTTATTTGAATTACATTGCATTGGGTCTAAAGAGCTCAATATCATATATCTTTTTCCTATTTTCAGTTCGAGTTCAAGTACAAGACTTTTGATTGAGAGAGTAGCATGTTTTTGATGAATCATATAGGAAAAATTACGCGGTTAAGCAAATTTATATTATTTAGTTACTCATAATAACTATGGTTTGCTATAATTATGACTCCGGACTAACATTATACATTAATTACGTAGTCTGACTTCAAATTTCTAAAATTAGTCACGTTTGTATATGTATAATTCGCTAGGATGTACAAATATATATGCATAATATACAATTATTTAACCTATATACGCATACAATTCACCTCTCTCCCACTCTCTGCCCTCTCTCGCTCGCCTCTCTCCTCCCTCAATCAATCTCGTTCACCTCTCTCCTCCCTCTCCAAATCTCGCTTGCCATATATACAAATGCATATGTATAATATACAATTATATACATATGCAATTCACCTCTCTCCCACTCTCTGCCCTCTCTCGCTCGCCTCTCTCCTCCCTCTCTCAATCTCGTTCGCCTCTCTCCTCCCTCTCCCAATCTCGCTTGCCATATATACAAATGCATATGTATAATATACAATTATATACATATGCAATTCACCTCTCTTTCACTCTCCTCTCTCGCTCGCTCGTCTCTCTCCTCCTGTCCCAATCTCGCTCGCCTCTCTCCTCCCTTTCCCAATCTCTCTTGCCATATCTACAAATACATATGTATACAAATATATATATATATATATATATATATATATATATATATATATATATGTATAATATACAATTACCTAACCAATATATATATACAATTCACCTTTCTCCCACTCTTTTCCCTCTCTCTCTCTCTCTCGTCTCTCTCCCAGTCTCGCTCGTCTCTCTCCTCCATATAACATATAGCTACAAATTGTAATTATCAAACTATAGTTATGGAGAGTAATTAGTAATTTTTAAGTGGCTATATATGAAAGTTTCCCCAACCACATATTAACGTGTTCCTTGTTATACCTTTAATTTACTTTGTTTATTATTTTTTCATTTATCTATTTTTTAAATAATGATATATATTTTTATAACTTCAACTAGAAATTTTTCTCCGAATAGACACCATTCATTTCTAAACAAGTGATTTATTTCTAGATAGATAAGTTCACATGTATTCAATTTAAACTATAGTGAAGTTTTTTCTTAGTATTTACCTCGAATTTTCTTTCTGTACATATATATTCTTACAAACAAAGTCAAGTGTTAGGGTGATAATTATTATCAAAACAAAACATAATTAACGCAAATGTAATATATAGACGTCTTTTCTCTTTCATGATTTAGGAAAAATTTTCCAATGGGATATTTTGACGGTTCTTTATTTAGTATTATGCATATTTCTTTGGTTACTTCTTGTTAGATCGTAAAAATTACAGAAAATGAATCTGCTAATAAAAATTATAAATTCGATTAAAAGAGTAAACATATAATATCATAATTCATAGCTACTCATGGTTATTTTTGATCGATTAATCGATCCCAATATGCTAATTTCAACAATTATCATCCATCCGTTTATTATATTGACATGTGGTACGAAGGTATAATATGAAAATACATTCTATAATGCCCCATTTGATATTATTTAATGGATTTAAATCATGTTGTTTAATTTTATTACCATTTCTAAATTATTGTATCCGACAATAAAATGTCATCTATCCGTCCATATGATGAGTTTCTAGTGAGGTAAGTCGTCTAATCAAATAAGAAAATGTTTTTGTTAATGATATCAAATCAAATATTTGATATCAATCGTGGCAGATTCAAGATGTTCAATATGGAGAAATGAGGGGAAAATTAGGGATTGGTTTTTTTATTATTAGTATATATGAAAATGGATGAAATTGTGGTGCTTACGCTGCGGTTATGTGGTATTCACATGGCACTTAACACACTTTTATTAATTAAAAGGGTATGTTTGACCCAATAGTAGAACGGAAATGGTAGTTTTGAGCCGAAGGATAAATGTGAGTTATTTCGGATAGTGTAGGGGTATTTCTGAACCTTTTCCATTTAATAATACATGCTAAAAGTGTGATTTTAAACCCAAAAAAATTTCAAGGGTCCGATACTAAAACTATATACTAATACTTCCTTGAAATTTTGTTTTTTTTTTATTTACACATTTATACTTTTATTTTTTGAAGTCCCTGAACGAAAATCCTAGGTCCACTGCTGTTGATAGGAACTAGGTACTCTCTCCTGCTAAATTTATGTGATACATTACATATTTTGAAATTTAAACAACTTTATCTTTAATTGTAAATTTTTCATATATCTTTTAAATATGTTGAATTGTCAATTATTGTCACTTATATTACTTTTTACGTAATTTACAAATATATGAATTTCATTTCCACATTTTTAAATATTTCTTGCGTAAATTATAATGTATCGAATACCAAAAGAAAAGAAATTAAAATGTATATCATATATATATACATATAATGTCAAAGGTAGTAAAAATTTCAATAGTATAGTAATTTGATATATAGGTTAGCATGTTATATTTGTTTGTTTATAGACATTTATCATTTAATTATGATTAATTAAAGGGTAATTTTAATTTAACTTTTTAAAATTTTATATATATATATATATATATATATTTGGTTAATTGATATAAATAAATATAAATAAATATTTATCATCTCTTAACTTATTTGAAATATCTTTATATCTTTTTCTTTCTTTTTGAGATCAAAAGGCTTAAGGGCCAAAAATTATGAACCAAAAGGGATATATGTGAATCTATTGGACCAGTTCCAAAGAATCAGGTCCAACAAAGAGAACCTAGCTTACCTTCTTCATTATTCAACTACTGTTATTTTTTATATTTGGTGGCTAATTAATCACATCCTAAAAAAATTTCAAATTATAAAAAATCCTGGATTTCTTATTGCTCTTTTTTTACATTTATTATTTGTTCGATATATTGCGAATGATACATTTCTTAATAAGAAGGGGAAAAAATAAGATGTATACGAGAGGGATGTATCCAAGAGGGATTAAAGATGTATCAGAGAGGAAATATGGATGTACCCAAGAAGAGATAAGAATGTATTTCAAGAGGGAACTTTTATAATTTTTAAATGAGAAAATTTTAGAGATTGTGATACCTTAAATTATTTATTTATAGAATTTTCCACTATTTTTTTGTATATCATATTATAGAAAATTCGATAAATTTTTCATTGGGTTACAATTTCTTATTTTACTATGTTCATCTATGTATTCCTCTATCCGTAGAGTACATTGAATGTACAGAAATGGCTATAACAAAGTTTCTCTTATTCGTATTAACAACTAATTTCCCTGCTTAAAAAACTCAAGTATCATTAAATAACAGCCATTTTAATTTCCATCAAAGTGCATTTGTGAGTTGTGAATCATTTTCGGTAAATGTCAATCATTAGCAAGTAATTTATACATTATAAGACTCGAAATATCAAAAGGGATTCAAATCTAGATTTCAGACTGCATAGAAGAGATTTTGAGTTGGTCAAGATTAAAACTTAAAAGATTTCATTATCGATTTTTTCTTCAAAGCTTAATGTTAAAATTTGGATTAACACATATGTAAATCGTTTTGACTAAATAATATATTAAAAAACTTGTAAACATATGGGATATGATTTGGCTACGCACGCACATTAATATCCTCTCTCCTCATTAATTAAGTATCGATAAAAATTCAAAAATATACGATTACCTAATTTATATTGCAAAAATATAGATTAAAACTTACATAACAAATATCTAGCTCAAAATGCAAATTGGTATACAATATCATACATCTTATATACAACAATGTTTCATATTTTATTTTATACAAAAATGTCTAAAATTTTGATATACACTATTATACATACACCCTAATACAATAGTACTATAAAACATTGTAAAAGGTGTTTATAAATTCATATACGATAATATACAATACTATACATTTTTTTGTCTTTCTTCCTTGAATCCAAGCATAAAATTTATCCAAAATCACCTCAAAAGCTACCCCAAATCCCTAAAATATCACATTTATGCTCATTAATATGTAACTAATAACTATCTTTTGCAAAAATACACACTTGAAACTGACTTATTTGAGAAAATTAATTTTTAAATTTTGAAAGCTTCGAGCTTCAACAATATTTGTCTATGGCTTCAACAAAATGTTAATAATACTTCATAGTAACTATAATAAAATAGATAAAACAATGACTTTATATGTAGTTTCTTCAAAATTAGAAATCTATGAGACTATTCATTTCACTCCAAACAACCAAATCAGTTAATTATCGCCACCATCGTTGCTACAATAATCTTCATCGCGAAAATTGTCTATCAACAAATTCATATAGTAATAAAATCACTTATAAGAATTTCAAAATTGAGTAGAGACTGAAATTCAAGATGATGTAGATATATAGAAATTTTTTCGAGTGTGTATGATAAAAAAGAAAAAGAAAAGAGGTATCAATAGATTAATGACTAAATTCGATAAAATTTTAAAAATCTTTCACCTATTTAAATACTCAATTATACTTTGAAAGTAATTTTCTCATTAGATTTTTTCACATCTATACACAAATCAAAATCACACATCACTCATATTTTTTACCCTAAAATTCTAGGGAGTAATTGTTAGGGCACTCCAACCCTAACCTAGCTAGGGTTTTTTCATACATCAAAGTTAAATTATTTTCTTTCCTCTGACAACACGGCAAATGTAATGCATTGAAGGCTCTATATGCCAGCCCCTACTCAAATATAATTCTTTTTGAATACGTTACCGCATGTGGTGTAGTTGATGAAATTATTGTTTTTTCTTAGAAATTTTGGATATGATTTTGGATATTAAATTATTTTTTTATACGAATTGCTTCCTTCTGAATGGATCCTATGTTATCTGCATCTAAAAAAATAAGCAGTTTTAATATATATATCGAATATCAAATAAATATATATATGTGGAGAAGTCCTAAACTTTTGTCTCTATTGGTATATATTCCCCCTCATGTGTCAATGTAATTGTGAGCAAGAAACAATACACTGTTAAAAAACTATAGGAAAATAACTATAGTTTGAGATTTTTCTTATATATAGATTAAAAATAAAGGGGTAAAAGATAGAAATCACGTATTTTTAGGTAAAATTATTATTTATCCCTTATAAGTTTTTAATTACATAAATCCCTCAAACTGATACAATAATATAATAATTGATACATTAATCTGATGCGCGAGATACATTAATCGTTAAGTAAGATACATTACATTTTATATATGATACTAATTTGATATACATTTTATACATGATACACTAATCTGATGTATGAGATACATTAATCTGATGTGCGAGATACATTAATTTGATGCGCGATACATTGATGTGATGCATAAAAATGAGAGTTTTTAGGGATTTGTAAAACTAATAGGGGATAATGGTGATATGAGAACTTAAAGGTGGGATTTGTGTCATTTTCCTTTAAATAAATTTATATAAATAGATCTCAAAAAATGGAAAGTGTAAATCATATTCTCGGTGTTTTTATTTAATCGTTCATTTTTATCTGGACATATATATTAAGAAAGTAGCAGTTGACATAGTGAGTTTAGCGGTGTTATCGTTATTTAATTGATAAAATTTCAAAATGAATTTACTCATCAAGGAGATTATTATATCTTTTTCAAAAATATTAACTCTCTAAATAAATTAAGAATATAATAGAGAAAGAAATATTATATTTTCTTAATTTGTTAAATATGAAAAGTAAAAAAGAAAAAATAAAAAGTTAAAATTAGAAAAATAAAAAAGACGGAGAAAATATAATTTAAATTCTCAAAAATAGAAGTGTCAAGTATGATTGAGACAAAAAGAAAAGAGGGTACTAAACAATATGCTAGCATAAAATAAATTATTGAGATAAAGTAAGAAAGAGAACTAAATTACATCCCTTTATCATTTGTGTATTCTCAAATTAATGTGCGGCTTAATTAAGATTCTCACTATTTATGTAATACATTTCATATATTGAGATTTAAATAAAAAATTTATCATAAAGTTTTATGTCACTTTAAATATTTTAGAGCGTCAATTATTGTAACTTTCTTTATATAAGTTACAAATATATATAAATTTTATTTTAAAGAATTTAAAATTTTTATACACAGATTCTTAATCAAATTTAAATTACGAATAACAATTTTTGTCAAATAAATTGGGAACAAAAGGAATAAGTAGTTAGGGGCTATTTGGTTACTGGTTAGAGTTATGCAGGGTTTAGTTATGCAAGTATTAGTTATGCATGGTTTAGTTATGCGGGTTTAGTTATGCAGGATTTAGAGATTACAATACATGAATTTTTAAGTATTAAATATTAAACTTGTTTTAAATTATTAATATATATTATTTACAAAATAATAATACATACTAATAAAATGTGAAATATATTGAATAATAGCATATGTACTGTTAAAAATGTACAATCAATTTCAAATATTAAAAAAATATTTATATTTGCATAAATCAATTAAAACGGTAGTATATAAAAAAAAATAAAAAAAGTCTCTATATAATAAGAAATAAAAACAACACATGTACATAGGAAACAATAAAGTTTCTAATTAAAAAAATTAAAGAAATAAAAATGGTCTAAATATAAAAAAGAAATAAATTAACAAATTTATATATAGGAAAACAATAAATTTTTTAATTAAAAATAATAAAATAAATTAATAGGGTAAATATGTAATATATCACTTAATACACGTATAACTAATATCCACATAACTTATTTCACCTTCTACCCTGCATAACTTTATACATAGATTCCCTCATAAGTTGTGTTAGTATTAATTATGTAGAATAATAAAAATGCAACCAAACATGGTATAAGTTATGTTGACTTTTCTACCTAGACAAAAATTTATACCAAACATAATATGACTTAATACATTATTTTATATATGAATAAAAGACAAGTTATACCGTAATCAAACGGTCCTTAACGTAATTCTAGCACCCATCAAAGTGGGATACAAAATTAAATCTAGTAAGTTTGGTCCTTTCGTAGATGTAGAAGCCCTTCTTTAAAATGAGTTTAATAATTAAGGCTAATAAGAGTAGTTTCAAGTTTACCCTTAAAAAAAAGTCAAATTAGAGAAATCACATACTTTTAAGGTAAAATCATAATCTACCTTTAAAAATTTATAATTATAGAAATCTCTCAAACGGATACAATAATATAAGTGTTGACATATTAATCTGATGTGCGAGCTACATTAATCGTTAAGTAAAATACATTACATTCTATGCATGATACACTAATCTGATGTACATTTTGTATATGATAAACTAATATGATACGTGAGATACACTAAACTGATGCATGAGATATACTAATCTGATGCGCGAAAATGAGGATTTTAGATATTTATAAAACTTATAAGGGATAATGATAATACGTAAATTAAAAGGTGAGTTTTCCGTCATTACATTAATAGCGAACAAACACGATTAGACTTGACATAAAATTCTAATTAATTCGTCCATAAAAGCTTTATATGTCCTAGCTAATTGATTTTTTAAGTATATAATATAGCACTAATTTATAGCTAAATAGACTTGACATGAAATTTTTATTATTAGGTATTAAATTTTAACTGTTGTTAATTTCCTATTTTCTAGTAGTAAAACCAGGAACTATACTCTTAAGAAAGAAATTTAAATAATCCTATTTCCATTGATGTGTCTACTTTATATGCATACAAAATAACTTTTCACTTTTGCAATGCGCAAACCCTGCAATAAACCCTACTAAAAGAATCACCATTTTTCTATTAAAAATGTTTAGTGATAACTTTAAAGATATTTTATTTAATTCAATAATCAAAGATATAGCAATATTTTCATATGTAATATTTTTCATCGTGACTTAATAGGAGTAACTATAATTAGCACAAATTATGTGAATCATGTGTAATTATTTATTCATGCTTTCTCTATATATATCGGATGTACAACCCTTAATCAATAAGACTCATTATTATATCATGGTATCAAAGCTAAGGTTAAACTCTTCCAAAACCTAAAAAAAAAACCCTAACCTTCTTCTTCTTCCTTGCTGCTGCTGCTGCCGATCAACAGCAAAACAAAAAAAAAATTCTCGGCTGCCTCTCTTCATCAACAATGGCAGCCGATCCCCTTGCCACCCTTCCCTCAGGTGTGAAATTGTTCCTTCGCAATCTTCACAATCTCATCCCAGAAAAATTAACCGATCATAATTATCCAGCCTGGTCGAATAGCGTCAAGACGGCGCTCTCCGCAAATCTTCTTCTTGGTTGGGTCGACGGCACCGGCATAGTACCGCCAGTCAATGTAACCGTCACGGACAAAGATGGTACAACCTCGACAGCACCAAATCCCGACCATATGTCGTGGTCCCTTATCGATACTCAAATTCATGCATGTCTTCTTGCTGTGATTAGCCCGCAAATTCAGAAGTACGCTCGTGGTTTTGCTACTTCTGGGGCTCTTTGGAATGCTCTTGCTACCTGCTTTAATTCTCTATCTACAGCCCATGTTTTTCAGTTGCGTGATCGACTTCACACCCTTCGCAAGGGCACTCGCACCATGGTCCAATATTTGGATGAAGCAGCCTCGATTATCTCTGATCTTGATGCCCTTAATGAAGCTGTTCCCGAACGAGATGTCATCAATGCTGTTGTTCGGGGCCTGCCTACTGAATTTTCCTCTTTAAAACAGCATATCCGATATCACGATGGTCCTCTCACACTAAATCAAATTTCGGGCTGGTTGAATGCAAAAGAATTAAACCTTGCCATGGAATCCAAATTGGCCCTCGCCGACTCGACAGCTCAGCCAATCCACACTGCCCTTTACGCGGCTGGACAGCGTGGTGGCGGCCGTCCAGGCAGACGCGGCGCACAACGTGGCGGTGGCAGAGGACGCCAGCAGCCCTTCGTCCACAGCGGCAGTTCTGGCCGCCGCAGACCAGACCTGGAAAATCGACGCGGTGGAGGCAGCACTCCATCCTCCAATCGTGACCTGCCCGTGTGCCAAATCTATGAAAAGCGAGGCCACGTGGCTCGCATATGTTGGTACCGCTATGACGAGCAATTTGCTCCTGCACCAAACGGCGGCACTCGTGCGATGCATGCATCTACAAGCAACTCTTCAAGTGATTGGTATCTGGATACTGGTGCAAATTCTCACGTGACGCCTGATTACTCTCAACTCCATAATCCGACTTCATATTCCGGCGCCGACACAATCACTGTAGGTAATGGCCAATCTTTACCCATCTCCAATACAGGTTCTGGCTTTGTATACACTCCCACAGGTACTTTCTCATTATCCACGTTACATCACGTCCCATCCCTCACATCCAATCTTCTGTCTGTCTATCTGTTTACCAAAGAAAATAACTGCACTCTACTTTTCAATGCCCATAATTTTCAGATAGTGGACAATTTAACCAAACAGATCCGGTACAAGGGCCGTTGTGAGCAAGGTCTATACACTCTTCCTTCCAAGCTATCTGCGTCAATCTCATCTTCATCAGTTGCTAATCAAGCCATTCGTTCTTCAACCTGGCACCGCCGACTTGGTCATCCATGTGCCGAAGTCACTAAGTCAATTTTGTCTGTCTTAGGTTTTTCTTTTTCCACTAAGGACCATTGTGAGTCATGTTATGTAGCAAAATCGAGTCGTTTACCGTTTCTCTTATCTAATACTAAGGCCACAACGCCATTTGAATTAATACACTCTGATGTTTGGGGTCCAACCTCCATCTCCTCCTTTAATGGTTTTCGTTACTATATATGTTTTGTTGATGATTATTGTAAATTTACATGGCTTTATCCCTTAAAACGCAAATCTGAAGCATATTCGGTTTTTGTAAATTTTGAGCGCATGGTCAAAACCCAATTCAACTCCAACATCAAAATCTTTCGCATTGACAATGGAAAAGAATTTTTAAACAATGCCTTTGGCTCTTTTCTCCAATCTCTTGGCATTGTTCATCACACATCTTGCCCATATACTCCTGAACAAAATGGTGTTGCCGAACGCAAACACCGTCACCTCATTGAAACCGTTGTCACTCTTCTTCATGAGTCTCATCTCCCTGCACCTTTCTGGGTCGAGGCGTTGGCCACTGCCAACTATCTCATCAACCGCATGCCCACACCCTCCCTCTCTAACACATCTCCCTATGAATGTCTATACACACACCGTCCAGATTACACTCATCTTCGACCATTTGGTTGTCTTGCCTATCCTTGGCTACGCCCTCACACTCAACACAAACTTCAACCCCGGTCTACACCATGCATCTTTCTAGGCTACCATCCCACCATAAAAGGATACAAATGTTTTGAACCCATCTCTCAAAAAACATATGTCTCTCGTCATGTTCGTTTTATCGAGGAGGATTTTCCCTATCCCCGGTTAAGCTCTGTCAATGCCATGTCCAACCCACTTGGTCTTATTCCAATCTTTCCACCGAGCTCGCATGGCCTTGTACCGGCATCCATTACCCCATCCATCATACACACACCACCCAATCCCAACCCTCTCATCCCATCCGGATCACCCACCACCCCCAATCCACCCATCCCACCAACTTTCAATCCTCCTCACCAACAATCTCCACCAGCCGAAACAACCCCTCCTCCACCCCCACCCCCTTTACATCATATGCAAACCCGTTCCAAATTCGGCATTTTCAAGCCCAAAGTCTACACCACCACTTCACTTGCTCCCTCTCCCTCTGAACCTACTACCTACAAACAAGCATCTACCAACCCCCTTTGGTGTCAGGCTATGGATGATGAATACAGGTCTCTTATTAATCAGCATACTTGGGAATTGGTGCCAGCACCCAGACATCGAAAACCAATTGGTTGCAAGTGGGTGTACCGCATCAAACGTAATGCCGATGGATCCATCTCTCGTTACAAAGCTCGACTAGTTGTGAAGGGTTATCATCAAGAGTATGGCATTGACTATAAAGAAACTTTCAGCCCAGTCGTCAAGCAGCAGACTATCCGTCTAGTCTTGTCTCTCGCTCTTCATAGTGACTATACCCTACACCAGCTTGATGTGAGCAATGCTTTTCTCCATGGCACTCTCGACGAGGACATTTATATGGATCAGCCGCCTGGCTATGTTGATTCTCGCCATCCACATCTTGTCTGCAAGCTCAAAAAGTCCCTCTATGGCCTCAAGCAGGCCCCCCGTGCTTGGTATAATCGCTTCTCTTCTTTTCTGCAGGATATTGACTTCCGAACATGCACTCATGACACAAGTTTATTCACTCTCCGGCATCCTCATGGGCTAGTCATAATTCTTCTCTATGTTGATGATATTGTGATTACCGGCAGCTCATCTGCTCTTATCTCCACCATCACTAAATCCATGCATCAAAATTTTCAGCTTAAAAGATCTTGGCCCTCTACATTACTTTCTTGGCATTGAAGTACTTCGTACCTCCTCCAGTCTCCTACTTCATCAGTCAAAATACACTGAGGAGCTTCTCACTCGGGCAGGAATGGCTGAATCTAAAACTGCACCCACTCCAATGGATGTCCATCCACCATCCACCTCCGACAGCCGTCTATTCGACAATCCGACCCTCTATCGAAGCATCGTGGGTGGTCTCCACTATCTAGCTGTTACTCGTCCAGACATTCAATATGCTGTCAACCGTGTCTCTCAATCCATGCACGCTCCAACTGAACAAAATTTTCAGGCATTAAAACGGATTCTTCGTTACCTAAAGGGCAGCTTACGTCGTGGACTTCTTTTTACAAAAGGGAATCTAGAGCTCTCCGTATACTCCGACTCTGATTGGGCGAACGACAAGGATGATCGTCGCTCCACCACCGGGTACCTACTGTTTCTTGGACCAAATTTAATCTCTTGGTGCACCAAAAAGCAAACACGGGTATCTCTCTCTTCCACTGAAGCCGAATACCGAGCTATTGCGGTTGGCGTTGCCGAAGCCATGTGGCTTCATCACATTACGGATGCACTTGGTCTTCCTCCCTTTCGGCCAAAGATTTATTGTGACAACGAGTCCACCATTTGTGTTACAAAGAATCCAGTCCTTCATGATCGTATGAAGCATGTTGGGTCTGACTGCCACTTTGTTCGTGAACAGGTCATGGCTGGTACTATGAGCACACATCATGTTCCTTCTTCCGAACAACTTGCAGACTTGCTTACCAAACCTCTTCCACCGGCTGGGTTTCATTACCTCGCTACCAAGCATCCCCTCGTATCCGTGGATCAGCTTGAGGGGGGATAATAGGAGTAACTATAATTAGCACAAATTATGTGACTCATGTGTAATTATTTATTCATGCTTTCTCTATATATATCGGATGTACAAACCTTAATCAATAAGACTCATTATTATATCATGACTATCCGATTATTAAAATTTATCTTTGAATTAATTCAGTAAAAAAGAAAATGATAGGAAATGATTCTCCCTAAATAATGATTTTTTTTGTCATTATTATTATTAGGTTTTTAAAAAGGGAAAATGGTCTGATATGCCCCTCAACTTTGTCATTTGGAGCTGATATACCCCTCATTATAAAAGTGGCTCATATATGTCCTTACCGTTATACAAACGGCTCACATATACCCCTGGCGTTACAAAATGGCTCACATATACCCTTCATTTAACGGATTTTAAAAAATTAGTTTTAAATTTATATTTATTACTTCTAATTTTTTTTAAAAAATTATTTAGGGGTATATATGATTCTTTTAAGGTATATTTTAATTTTTTTCATGCATAAATTATTTTTTTGACTTCTTTTATTATAATAATTTGAAGTTCTTATTCTTATTTTGTTTTTTCTTTCATTCCTTATTTAAGGAATAAAAAATTAAACTATTTTTTCTGTGTGTATTGTAATTTAATTTCGTATTCGAAGAAAAAATTTGATCATCTATAATAAGTTTTACAAGAATATTAGTGAAACATAAATAAATTTGATTGTCAAAATAATAATTATAAATTAGTCATTCAAACAAAAAAAAAGTCAAAAAAATATGTTTGACGAAGATTAAATTTACTCATATGGGATTATATTTTTTAGAAAAAAATAATAAAAATTTAGATTAAAATTATTATTTTTTTCATTTCCGTTAGACAAAAAGGGTATGTGTGAGCCATTTGTTTACAAATAGGGGTATATATGAGTCACTTTCATTACAAGGGGTATATCAGCTCTAAATGACAAAGTCGAGGGTATATCAGACCCTTTTTCCTTTTAAAAATAAGCCGCCTAATGGTGGGATTTGGTTTGGGATGATAAGGCTTAGACAGACCCCTACCAGTTCATATCTCAAGTAAAATTTCCGGAGAATTTTGTAATCCTTTCCTTTGTATGTGTTGAATAATGAGAATGAAACTCTTATCTTTATACAATAAAAAATTCATACGTTTAAATTACATAAGATGGACGTATTTATAACAAAATTTCATGCGTTTAGATTACATAAGATGGACGTATCTATAACAAAAAAATAATCATAAGAATAATAAAAAACTTTCTAATTAATTGCTTTCAAATAGACGGTGTAAGAACGAACTTTTTTTGGTTGGAGGGTTAGGAACAACAACGGGGAATGGAACATAATTAATTCCTTTCAAATAAAGATTTTTACTACCGTAAATTAATGAGAAAGTTATATAATAAAATATGATTTTTTTCATTCATTAAACCAATTGAGAGGGAAAAAAATACATGATACAAAAACGATTCCCGTTAAATAGTGAATTTTTTAAAATTATTTTTAATTTTAAAAAATAAACCGCCTCAGTGGTGGGGCTTAGATAGACCCCTACCAAATTCATCTTTGGTAAAAAAATCTAGAAAGAAATATGTGGTCTTTTCCTCTGTATATGTCGAATAGTAAAATTAAAAATCTCATCTCGAAATTTTTTATTAAAAAAAAAATCATATTCTATTAAATAAAATTTTTACTAATTTACCTTAGTAAAAGCTTTTATTTGAAAGCAATTAATTATGTTCCACTCCGCCCAAAAGAAAATCCTCCTAGCCCTGCCTATAATAATAAAATAATAATTAGATTTTTTTAATCGCGATTATTTTGTTATAGATAGATTTATCTCATGTAACTTAAACTTATGAAATTTTTTATACAAGGATGAAATTTTCATTCTCACGATTCCACATATACAGAGAAAGAACCATATATTTCTCTGTTAACTTTTTATTCAAGATATGAATTGATAGTGATCTATCGAAATTCTGTCACTCCTAACTTCAATTTTATTATTAAGGTGATTTATTTTTTAAAAAACTAATAATATTTAAAAAGTTTTTTCACGATTTTAGTAAGAACCATTTTCCTATCATGTATTTTTATGTGAATGAGTTCAATAAATATAAAAATAATCATATTTTATTAGATAATTTTCTTACTAGTTTACGATGGTAAAATCTTTTATGTCAAAAAAGCAATTAATTATGTTCCCACCCCAACGCCCCACCCCCAAACAAAAATTAAACCCGTTTATATAATTATAATTATAGTAAATAATAATCATTATGGCTTTGGGGGCTCCCATTTGACATCTCATTTTTGACCATTGAACGAGGTGCCAAAAATATCCAACTAAAATTGTACTCCCTCGTTTAAAAAATAATTTTTTTATTGTTTTAAAAATGTAGTTTTTTTTTTCTTTTTGCAATATTTTAACTTTAAATTTTCACTTGACATGTTTAAAACCACAAAATTAAAAGATATTTTGATACATTTGACATAACTTTAATTTTAAACCACAAGATTAAAAAATATTTTCTCTTTTTTTAAACTCCATTCGAGTCAAACTAATAATTGCTTGTAATTATTTTGTTTTTGTCCAATTCTTTCTTGGCATTTATCTTATTATCTGTCCAACATTATCTATGTAATAATAATGCTGATATACCTTGTTTAGATGTTAGCATACTACTGTATCACAATTTTCAACGCCTTAAAAATTAAATGGTTATATTACTAATACATAATTAAGCTCTCAAAAGTATTAATTATATTTCCTTAACTAAGTTATTCATTGATGACATGGTAGATGTGATTAAGTAGAGGATTATATTTCCAGCTTTAGACGTGTTAGGATCAAATACTTATTATTAACGAGATAACAAATTTTTTTATCAAAAATGTCCAAATTTTAAAAAGTCAATAAAAAGAATCGAGAATGAGTTCTCTAAAACCACCTACACAATAATTAGCTAAATCAATTACAATAGAGGTGCAATTTTATAATAAAACTAATATAAGAAGTCAACAAGAAATCTATACTATGAAAATCCAGATATATCATTACAATTTTTTTCCATAAAATTTCATCTTTTCCATTATATTTTTTAGGGAAAAAGGTCAAATAAATCCTCGTATTATCGTAGATGGTATGTAGATACCCTCCGTTATACTTTAGGGACATTGTTGTTCTTGCCGTTCAAAAATTAGAGCATATATTACCCTTTATGCTAACGGACATATACGTGTCATAATCTTATCCGCTAACCCGATATCGGATAGATGGAAAAGATTGTGCCACGTGTCCCTATTTAGTCTTCCGTTAGAGTAAAGGGCATATACGCTCTAGTTTTTAGATTGCAGGGGCACCAATGTCTCTAAAGTATGATGAAGGGTATCTGCATACCAATTACGATAGTTTTAGGGTATATTTATCCTTTTTCCTTTTTTTTTTTAAATTACACTCATTGATAATAATATGAAATACTTTTCTTTCTATATACAATATTTTTTTAAATCGTCATCAATTCGAAAAGTAGAAGTTAAAAATTTTCAATGAAATAAAAGAGAATCGTAAGAATTTATAATATATAAAGAACTTTTTGTTAGAGAGAAACTTTTGTAAAATTTGATTTTAAACTTTTTTAATTAAAAAAATTATTTAAAAATTGATTATTTATTTTTACATAATCTCTTACAGATATTTATTTTTTAAAAAAATTACTTCAGAAAAGAAGAGTAAAAATTGTTCCCTAATTTGACAAATATAGACTCCACTTTTCTTTAGTTAAACATAGGTTTTTGCACGGATGAAAAACACAAAATAGGATCCGAATTTGGACCACACCTCTCAGATATATCAAAATGGTGTCCAATATACATAACATATATATCCCATTCAAACAACATTTGAGCTATCAACTATATACGCGGTATAATTTTTCGACGAAGGGCATTTATGGCCATTCTGGAGACGCTGTAGTTTTGCCCCTGCTTATCATCATGTCAAAAGTTATAGATGATAGCAAGAATATAATCTTATTTCTTAATCAAGTCCATCAAACAAGAGTCATGTTCGATCATGACTCCAACCCGGACCACTCAACCCTTTGTGGGCTTTGTCATAGGCAGGATGTTGACATTATCCAACAATCTGGGCCCCTCTCAACACCTGCCTAATGCAGAATGTTACTTTTGGAAATCGAACCTATAACATTGACTCCAATACCACTTGATAGAATCAAATACTTACCATTATGTCAAAAATTATACATGATAGCCACCACTCTCAATTATCGCCCAATTACCATTCTCGGACATCATCTTCATTAGCCACCATTCTCAAATTATCACCACTGACTACCATTATAATCATTAATTATATCAATAAATAATTATCATCATCTATTACCATCATCCTTAGCTATTACTATTATCCACTGCAATTATTCATTTCCACAATCGGCTATCGTATGATCAATAAACATTATTAATTACTATTGTTAGTCACCACCACCTATAGCTACCAGCACCACCATCATTACCACAACCCCCAATTGACACATACAATTATCACGGTTAGCTATCACCACAACCAACTACCATATCATTTCTTCTTTAAAATATATTGTTTAAAGACAATATTTATATATACAAACTGTTAAAAGAAAAAATTATTCTACTTATTTAGTATCTAGATTCAAACATATAAACGTAAATGCACATATTAATATTCAAAAATATATTCAAATGTATAAAGGTCTCATTCTTAATAAAATTAATTAGCACTTATTTTACCCCCCAACAATCAGTGATTTGATAAATGAGTTATAGGTTACTCCTCCGTTTAAAAAAGAATGATCTCCTTTTCTTTTTAGTATATTTTAAAAAGAATGACTTTTTTTTTGGGTAACATTTAAATTTCAACTTTTCACGTGACATGGGACAATTTTGTATATTTCCACATAACTTTAATTTAGGATCACAATATTAAAAAATCTTCTTTATATTCTTAAATTTCGTGCTAAATCAAACCAGATCATTCTTTTTGAAACGAAAGGAATAACAATTAAGAACAAATACATGAAACTAGAGTTGCTTCAGAACATTATCTTATTTTTAAAATTATAACTTAATTAGACATGACTATAAATTATTTTAAGCAGTATTATTATTCAGAACATACTATGAAATCATACCTATAAAGTATAGTAGAAAGCAAACATTATTTTTTTTAAAAGAGGAACATGTGGTGTCCTACCATGTGTTATCCAGCCAATTGTTCCTTATTCTTGTCAAAATCTCTATAACATGTGATGCTATGTCACAAAAACTAAGATGATCCCTTTAATTCAAAGTTTCATAAAGTTTGAAATTAAATATAAATTCTTATATTATTTCCTTTAGTTTATTTTAGCTTTGATATTTTCTTTTTGATCAAGTGTTAATTCTACTTTTACTTTCAAGTAATTAATCTTCATGAACATTTTTTGATTCATTCTTTTCGACGCTCCACAATCAAATTCATAATTTTTATTTAAAATATCATTATATTATATGTTGATTATCTTTGCATAATCAATCAACTTATCCTAGTTTTCTTTCTTTTCGTGATGATAAACTTTTTATCCGTACAACTTTACACAAATAAATTTCTTTATATATTAGATAAATTACTATTGCGCATCTATAAATAAATTTTAAGAAAAATAATACATAAATTTCAAAAAATTAACAAAAGAGACTCAAAGGTCCTTTTATTTGGACCGGATGAATAATTAAACTTTTTTACTTCATGAAATTTCACCTAAATCTCTGAACATGTTCAAAATAATTTAAAATAGTGTAAACTTATACTCGATAAATTAATAATCTCTCGTGAAACTTTATAAAGTATAAGGGTCCAATTTTCAGTTTGGTTTGTATAAAAAAGATCTTTTAGCTTATACTACTAAAATTTAACTTTTTCATTCATTTTTACTTTTTGTAAATATGTGTATGATAATAATCCTGTCTAAAAAAATTCAAAAATTGTTCTAGTAAGATATTTGTATAAGTTGAGTGAATATTAGGCAACACTGACGGTACAACTTACTAACTCCCACTGTCCTGTCCTATTTTTATATTTCATTATATTTCTTTTGATCGTTGTCGTATTTCTCTTTCACATATTTTTTTTAAAAAATGATAGAAAAAAAGGTTTTTTTTCACTAAATTTATCTTTAATCTTTTAAAGTCTAATCAGTATTTTATAGTTTTAAAAATAATAACAAACAACATTAATTTGAGAAGAAGAAATCATCTACGAAATAAGCAATATGTTTATGAATAGATTGATTTGTATAAATTATATAATATCATATATAATACAAAGATTATTATAATCAGAAAAATATTAGACATGTTTTATATTACAAGTTTCAGAAATTATTTTTAAAAGGACTCTTTTGTCTAGTCATTTTGATCACGTAAATTAATTAAATTGAGAGTGTATGTACAGTATGAGCTTTTTATTAAACGAAAAATAGTTTAAAAGTTTTGTATACTAATTCCCGTATGTAAATTTAATCCGTTTTCATTTACTAAAAGAAAAGGAGTTGGACTTACTTAATGAGTAGTGCAAAAGAGATTACTTTGTTAATTACTTTTTCATATTCTAATAAATAATTTGTTTTATTTTTAAAATTATAAAATTTTGAATCATTATTAAATATAGGGAAAAGAACACTTGTACCCTAAAAAAGAAAAACTATTTACGAGCAGATATCCTCCTTACTTACGTATCATTTTTATTTTGAGAAAAATGATAAATATACTCCTAAACTATCGTAAATAGTATGCATATATCTATCGTCATACTTTTAAGACATTAGTGTCTCTGTTGTCCAAAAATTAAAACATATATGCTATTCAATAGTAAGAAAGACTAACTAGGGACATGCGACGAATCTTAATCCTTCAATTTGATATTTAACAAATATCGCGTCGATGGATAAGATTAGGACACGTGTACGTACGTTAATATAAAAGTTATACGTGCTTTAGTTTTTGAACGACAGGGACACCAATATTCCATAAGTATGACAAAACTTTTCATTAAAGTCACAATTCTTCATATATATAAAAGTCGTAACTTTTCATCAAAGTCACAGCTCTTGATAAAAGTCAAAACTCTTCCTTTTGCATTCACACCTTTTAAAACCCAACATCTGTATACAATTTACGTTCATTCGAAGATATATTTATTCTTTTTCCTTTGTTTTATTAAACTCAATATCAAATCAAACTAAACAATTCTTCTTAAATATCTCCTTCCATTTTTTTAATGGTTGAATTAATTATAACTTTTCTCGTACCATATTTAATAACCATTGCTTAAACTTTTGTATAAATATTTGGTTAATGAAAATAGTCCTTCATAATAGAAAGAATGCACACGAGCTAGTTGGAGAGAGAGAGAGAGAGAGAGTATGTAGAATTATTAGTTTCTTTTCAGAAAAAGCAACTGCAATAAACCCCACCCCTCCATGTTACTTGTCTCCATCCACTTTTCTATATTTCCACTATTTTTCATAGTATTCTCATCTTCTTTTTTTTCCCTCAAATCTCAAGTTTCTTCATCAATGGAACTTTCTACCATTAATTCATCTAAAACTGAGGATCATCACAATAAAATACTTTCTCATAATGATAATCCAACACTACCAACAATGCAACTTCAAAGATCCAAAGGTGGTCTTGTAACCATGCCATTTATTATAGGTACGTATGGACACACTTTTTGTTTTAATCTGTCATTTGCAATAACATAATTAGTGAAATCTCATATGAAACTCCGTTGATGCATAATATTTAAGTTGTACTAGTAAACTTTTTTTTTTTTTTACTTTCTTAAACTCCAAGTATAAGTCGTACATCTTCTAATAAAAAGAAAAGGAACTCTAGGTATTGATCCATCGTTAATTAATTTATTATTTAGCTATAAAATTTATTTGTCGTTGTTTAATTATGTTATTGGTTTTTCTTTTTTATGAAACAGCAAATGAGGCATTAGAGAGGGTGGCAACTTTTGGTGTTTTACCAAATATGACATTTTATTTGATGAAAGAGTATAGAATGGGAGTAACAAATGCACAAAATTTACTCTTTTATTGGTCATCAGCTACCAATTTTTTACCACTTATTGGAGCATTCATAGCAGATTCATATCTTGGACGCTTCCTTACTATTGGATTTGGTTCCATCTTCAGTTTATTGGTAATTAAATAATTTTATCACGTCTATTTTATGTGAAGATGTTACTGATTAGATAATTTTTGAAATATTTGTCGTATTAGTTTTTGTATAGTACTTTTTAACTATGTGAATTTTATTCGAAGATTTTTTACTTTAAGTCCTTACAATTAATTAATTGAGACGAAGAGAGTATTATATTGGAGTAATATACTAGTTATTTGAATTTTAAACACAAGAGAAATAGATTACTATTTTTATGCATATTTTACCTATACCTTCCTTATATAATGTTAATAAGTGGACGTTTAACCATGTTTTATTATAAAAAAATTTTAAAAATGGCTTTTGTCTTGTTTTTTAAAGCTAAAAAATAAAATAGGAAAATAGGAATTGTGTTATGCGTGAATATAAATTAGAGTTTTTTTATTTACTTTTTTACGAGTAATTTGGAGTGAAAAGGTGAATATATATATTTATTATTTTTGAAAATTTTAAAATTCAATTTTAAGTTACATTTTGGAATTTTATAAGTAAATACTCTAAAAATAAAAGGAATGAGTTTAAGTGATATATATAGTCCCGTAACAAATAATTGTTGTTCTTATCATGTCATTCTTACATATTGGTATAACATATTTTATTTTAAAGATTTGTAATCTAATAAGAATAACTTGTTATACCATATTTTATTTTTAAGATTTTGAAATTTCATCTAATAAGAATAGCTTGTTATACCAATGATATACATAATTTATTTCAAAAATACAAATAGTAAAATCAGTCGATCTTTTCGAGGCCCAAATATTATTATATGATTTTTATTGTAATTATTGATGCGATGTACGCTTGTTTCCAGCGTTGATACGATGTAGACTTGTTGTCAATGCTTAATTATAGTATACTTAAATAAAATGGCGTTACCACTAATGGAGTAGTTTGTTTATGCTTATACTACACTTAATGGCGTTATTAAAGTTAAGTGTGTTAATAGCTGTATAAAAATGTTGAGGTAGGATTAAATTAGTATAGTTGGTGAAGTTTAAGTATTAAATAGTTTTCATGTTCATTGCATAGCCTCCTCTTTTTTCAAGGCAAAAATTCTACTCTATTTTTGCACAAATTCAATAAAAATATACTTCTCGGTTCGGATTTACTAGTCAAATTTTAATTTAGTAAATCTATAAAAAAAAAAAATTAATATGGCGAGTGCACTATTTTATCTTTAATAATTTATACAGTCTCAAACATATTTACTCACTATATTTTTCATAGACATTAACTCAGTGTTAATAAACTAAGGGTATAATAGAGATTTTTTTATCTCTTCTTAATTTGTCAAAATGACGAGTAAAAATACAAATGAAACCAACTCATGGTGCAGTGGTGAGACAGCTTCACCCTTAACCATCTCATGATCGAGTCCTAGGTATGGAGGAAATCCTGTTTGGCGCGAGCCTTGTAGAGCGCGATTCAAATTTAATCGAAGTCCCAATGTGGACTTCAGACACCGGGGGTGGGGAGCTAAAAAAAAAGTAGAATTCAGTTAACCAGGCAATATTTGACAAATTAATCCGAACGGATCCCTAAGTATATCTTAACATATATTTGTATAGCTTAAATAGTGTTGTTTAATAGTTGATACTCATTTACTTAATTTCTCTGTCCTAATTTATGCGACACATTTTGGATTTTGAGATTTGAATATTCAGGTTTTGTGATTGCTACTAAACGCCTTATTGATTTATTGTCACATTATCATTTTCAGGGGACAATTGTGTTGTGGTTAACTGCAATGATTCCTAAAGCAAGGCCTCCCCCTTGTGATCTTCTAGTGTCATCTCAGGCATGTAAATCCGCAACAACAGCTCAATACACAATCTTGATCTCCTCATTCATGCTTATGTCGATTGGCGCTGGTGGTATTAGGCCATGTTCGTTAGCATTTGGTGCAAATCAATTTGATAAGCGCGATAATAATAATACAAAACGCGTGTTGGAGACTTATTTTAACTGGTACTATGCTGCTGTTATGATATCTGTTCTTATTGCAATGACTGGCATTGTATATCTTCAAGACCATATGGGATGGAAAATCGGATTTGGTGTTCCTGTGATTATTATGTTCTTCTCTGCTTTCCTCTTTTTTCTTGCTACTCCGCTTTATATCAAGCAAAACGTGATCAACAATTTGTTGGGAAGATTTGTTCAGGTAATCGTCGTTGCTTATAAGAACAGGAAACTTTCATATCCTGAACAGAATTCTGGTTATCATTACAATAAAGGTTCAGAACTTGTCGTGCCAACGAGCAAATTAAGGTATGAAAAACTGTGTCTTTGTGTTAAGCAAATGTGTTCAATTTTCATTGCCTTAGCTGAAAGTGTGTGTTTTTTTTTTTTCCATTTGAAGGTTTTTGAACAAAGCTTGCATTATTAAATCCCCTGAAGATGTTAAGCAAGATGGTGTAGCAGTCGATTCGTGGAGTCTTTGTACAGTTGAGCAAGTTGAGGAGCTAAAAGCCCTTGTTAGAGTGATGCCATTGTGGTCTACTGGGATCATGATATCGATTAACTTGAGCCAAAGTTCGTTCCCTTTACTTCAAGCTAAATCTATGGATAGACATATAACTAAACGCGTTGAAATTCCAGCAGCCTCATTTGGGGTATTTACTGTCATTGCATTAACAGTTTGGCTTGTTGTGTATGATCGCGTGATCCTTCCATTAGGATCAAGAATCAGAGGTAAACCTTTTCGTATTGGAACTAAAGAAAGAATGGGAATTGGGATATTCTTTTCTTGTATGGCTATGTTACTCTCTGGGATCATTGAACATATTCGTAGAAGAAAATCAATCAATCAAGGCCTATTGAACAACCCCGAGGGAATAGTGGCAATGTCAGCAATGTGGCTAGTGCCACAACATTGTTTAAATGGGATAGCAGAGGCATTCAACGCGATAGGCCAAATTGAATTCTATTACTCTGAGCTCCCGAAAAGTATGTCAAGTATTGCTACCGCCATGTTTGGACTTGGAACAGCTGTGGCAAATCTGTTGGCAAGTGTGATACTGAGCAATGTGGATAGTATTACCAAAAGAGAAGGGAAAGAAAGTTGGGTTTCAAGTAATATTAATAGGGGACATTATGAGAACTATTATTGGCTTCTTGCTATTATGACTTGTTTAAATTTGGTTTATTTTATGGTTTGTAGTTGGGCTTATGGACCTTGTGTTGAGAGTAGGAGTAAGAAAATGGATGAGAAAGATGGTGAGATGGAACTAGAGAATGTATCTTGAAATTATCTTGTGCTAGTGGTTTAGTGTATACATAGTATTTTATAAGTAAATTATGTTGTAATTGCTTTTAGGTGGTTTATTTTTTAATCAACATTTTTGATTTGGTATTCTTTTTATCTGGCTCTGTGTATATGACTTGCTTTCATATTTAGTCGGTCTAAAGAAATATATAACTTGCTGATGACATGGCATGATGACTAAATAAACGTCAACATATGATATTTGAATGTAAAAATAATAATTTTAAAATAAATTATTAAAAAATGACTAATTTTTTAGCAAAGAAATAAATAAAATCACCTATTTTCTACTATCGCACCCCATCTTATATCAGCCACCCCTATCCCATTTGCCTTACGTTTCTTTTGCCTCCCCAGCTCTACAACCATTTTCTTGATTCTTCTTTCAATTTTTTTTTTTAAAAAATCATTAGATTTTAGTTTTTTTGTGTGTGTGAATTTATTTTGAAAGTTATATATAACATTTTTTAAACTTTTTTGGAAAAAAAATGTGTCTTGTTCGACTCTTTTCAAAATTAGTGTGATAATTTTTAAAAATTTGTGCTTATAAACGTTTTTAAAATTAGTGTGATGTTTTTTTTCTTCATATTTTGTAAGGTTTTTTATCATGAATTTTCATGGGGGAAGGTGGAATAAGTGGTGGGATTAAAATGTGAAGAAGAAGAAGTAGGAAAAAAAATCAAAAAAAAACTAACACGCTCAAAATGGGTGCATCACACACAATATGTCAAGGCAGCAAAAAGTGTCAAAATGATACTGCAGGACTCAACATGAGGTATCTAAAATAAAGAAAACATAGTTGAGGTGTCCAAGTGAAAGTTGATGTCAATTTTAGAAGGCAACATAAGGTGTAAAAATGACACAACATGACTCAATATGAGGTGTCTAAAATAAACAAAGCTAGTTAAGGTGTTTAAGTAAAAATTGATATCAATTTAGGAGGCCATCACTGGTTCAGCCTAAAGAAAATGGCATGTGATAATAATCCAAAGGGAAAAGGTTCAAATATGCCATTGAATTTTCAGAAAAGACTCATTTATACCATCAGTTAAAAGTTTGGCTCATTTATGTCATTACAGTTAAAGAAAAAGCTCATTCATGCTATTATTTTTTAACAATGGTTTTGCAAAACCATTTTTGACACATGGTCAATTATGGCCACATCATCAATTTTTTTAATAAAGAAAAAAAATCAATTTTTATTTAGAATTTTGATTTTTTTAATCAAAAAATTTGATGACGTGACCAATTATAATTCGACCATGTCATCAATTTTTTTAATTAAAAAAAATAATTAGCCACATTAAATCAATAAGACTGATAGATAGACATAAATGAGCTAACTTTAAAATACGATAATGTAATAGGGGCAATTAATGTGCTTTCATTGAAAGTCGAACTCAAGACCTCCCGCTTACTAAACAGGTGCTCTAACCAACTGAGCTATGAAAGCTTGCTTGACATATCTGTATCGTTACCTTACTTTTACTTTGATTTCTACACTACCCTCATTAATAACTAGAATGTTTTTAAGTCTGCTTATTTTAATTCATTTTAAAGAAAAGATAGGCCGATTTGCTAAGCATTTCATATTCACGCAACAATTGAGGAAGGGTTACACCCCTAAGGTGTGTGAATAACGTAGACAGTCTACTTAATACAAGTATTAATGATTGATTTCACAGCTTAAATCTGTAATCCATAAATCACATGAAGATAACTTTACCATATCATGGAGACTCTTTCTTCGAGATGTAGTTACTTCTATAGCTTTAGAATTTTTATATGGAGATCTAAAATGTGCAGAAATGGGAGATTTAAGAGGTAAAAATATTTAAAAGTAAAGGTAGAAATTTTACTTATTGTTGTAACTTATTAAACAGGAGGATAAATAGTGTCTCTCTTAAAATCATTATTGTAGATATTTGTTGACGTTAAAAAGATACTATTATATAAATTTTGTGGGGAAAATAAATTTGTAGTCTTACAAACGAAAACACACTAAGATTTGTTAATTTGAGAAGAAATGCTCAATGATATGGTGTTCACTAAGAAATTTATTTAGTTTTTTTTCAATGTATCAAAAAAGACAACAATCACGATAATAATATATTAAGTGTAATTACATAAGTGTGTTTTAGAAAGGATGGTGTGTATACACATCCTTACTTCTTCACCGAAAAAATAGAAATATTACTTTCGATAAATTATTGACTCAAATAAAACATATAAAAAAACAGTATGCCAGAAAATTACAATAGCAAAAAAAGCCATGCTGAAAACAATGTAGAACAAAACACTAGCAAGGACAAAGTAATATGATAATTGATGCAAATGAACCATTGGGTAATTTCAAAATCGAAGAACTAAGATAGTATGAGAAGAATAGTAACAATACTGAAAATTGCATCATACAATGCTCGATCAACTAACTTTTTGTCCTAATCCTCAACTTTCATATCTTCCATTTAGGGTCATTTCCTCGATAAGTTGTAGGTGAGTCATGTCTTGTTTAATCATCTCTCTCCAAGACTTTTTCAGTCTACCTCTACTTTTCCTCACACCCGCTATAGCCAACTTTCCACTCCTCTTCGTTAGGCATAATCTGTCCTTCTTTTCACATGTTGAAGTTTGAACCATCTTAATTTTGCCTTCCTCAATTATTCACCATAGAGGTCACTCCATCCTCTCCCAGTAACTTCATTCCTAATCTTATCGTTATTATATGCCTATAACATCCATCTTTACGTACCAAAAAAGAGAGGATACAACATGTATCCCCTATTTATCAATTGTCATGTGAAATACTTCCCTACTTAGTTGGATGTAAAATCGCAAAATGTAGTAGTGATGGTAACTAGGTTTCCAATAGTGGGATAATCCATTGGTAAATAACAAGTGACAAGAGATCAACATGGGTTGTGGTGCACTGCTGAAAGTGTTTCTTTCACCCTTAACCAAAGGTCTCGAATTCCAGCCCTAGATATGGAGAAAATTTTGTTGGGAGCGTCATCTTCAAATGGGCTTTGCAGAGCGCGATTCAAATTTAGTCAGAGCTCCATTGTGGGCTCCGAACACCAGGTGGGAAACAAAAAAAAGTGACAAGAGGGCACAAATACAAAAGGCATAATACATAAATGTACTTAATGACTTGGTCTCATTTCACATTTATGTCCTCCAACTTTGGATGTATACGAGTAGACACTTTGACTTGTGGAAAATTGAACAAGTACACATTAGTCCTGTGTGGCATAATTCACATAAGACACCACGTAGGATGAAAATTGTCATATAGGATGCCACATAAGACACGTGTATCGATTTGTTCAACTTTATACAAATTTAAATGTCTACTTGAGCACACCCAAAGTTGGAGGACATATATGTAAGTTGAAGCCAAGTTAGAAGACATATTTATGTATTATAATTTATGCCAATAGAAAAAGCGGCAATGCAAATACCTTGCACTCTTCAAGAAGTAAATTTCATAACTTTTTACAATTATAGAAATGGGATAGCAGAAGAAAATCAATATTCAGGTCCAACAAGACAACATCCTTCCAAATCACAAGTAGAATTAGTAGGGCTCAGTTGTCCTATCTTGGATATTCATTTATCAACTCTTAACATGTTTTCTAAATTCAATTCTCATTAGAATTCCTAGATTTAATATACTAATTGCACTTTCACTTCAGTCACTGTCTGGACTTATATTCTTTTAAGACCTTTTTTGTGTAAAAGAACATAGAGTGACACCTTAAAGCATTATTTTACTTTCTGATGCTCCATCTTCTGACTCATTTGGGATCTTCAGTCAGCTTCCTTTTTAGCTCTTTCTTGTTTACCTAGTACACAGAAAAAGGACATCAAATCTGCTGTTTATAACCAATATTATTTCAATTCAAATATTAAAAAAGAACACAAGTGAAAGAAAATAGGGAGGCAAATATCTATTCACTACTAAAAACAGCTAAAAAAACTATGGAGTCAAAAAGTAGGTATATCTCACCTTTCCCATCGCATTTCGAGGCAGAGATTCCCACAGAAACAGACGAGTTGGTATCTGGATTACAGTCATAAAGTGGCAAGAATTAGCTTAAGCACCTTAGTACTTCAATACCAAAACATATCGCAAGAAAAGCAAATCATAGCAACAAAATCAACCAAACAAGCATGAAGTCCGTTTTCCTACTCCAAGTAATTCAACGTTTATATGTTTCTTCATCATTCAAACAGTCATGTACTGTACTAGAACAAGGAATTTGTTTTCCAAGCTCAATATATGGAGGACCAACATGACTTTATAAGCTCAACAGTAAGAATTAGCTCTACAAGTATGGGTGATACCTTGTATGGGGCAAGCTTCTCCTTCGCCCAATCAGAAAGTTCGTGCAAGGTTAGTGCAGGCTTTAGCTCCTCATCTCGTCTTCTTTTAACTTCAGCCTCAGGCACAACTATTGCACATACCACTTCGCCATAGTCTTTGTCAGGCAAGCCTAAAACACAGCACTCTAATATAGCTTGATGCTGTGAACAGGAAATTTGATTAAAACGGGATTAATGTCAACTGTTGAAATCATATATTTGAGAGCTATATCAGAGTGGGACATTCAAAATTTGATAGAAACCAAGGGTGTTTATATAGATAGATAGACAAGCAGCAACCTCCAACAGAACTGCTTCAATTTCCAACGCTGATAATTTGTATCCACCAAACTTCATAATATCAGCATTTGTACCTGAAAAGAAAAAATATCAATTCTAAAAGAAATCAATTTTTTCTCTAACCGATACAGCTTGATGGAAAAAGAACGTTCATCACCGCATTGTTTTATGAATGGAAAACAACAGGCCAAAGAACCAAGGTCGAATAAACTTAATAAGTAACACTTCTATAAATTAGAATTTTGTCTTCAAAATATATTTATTGATAAAACTAACATCAACTATAATCTAGTTAGATGAACATCTTTCACAGACCTATATCTACCATTTGGGTTCTTGAACACACAAGACAAAGTTACACACACACTATCATTTGAGGGTTTGAACTACAAATTGAGAAATTTTAGGTGCATGGCAATCATACTTGCACTTGCTCAATGATTGGTAGATATTACTATATCAGAAAAGCCGAAGTAGCCAGATAGTCATTTTCAGTGATTCGACCTCATCATTTGAGAAAGCAGTCACGTAGACAACATTGTCATTTTTAATGTACGAACAAATTCAAAAGGGGAAAGGAGACAAGATTATGCTTAATTGCTTTCAGAGAAGTTGCCATTCAAATCTCATGCAGGTCATACAAGTTTACTAGGGACATAACATACATAAAATTGGTATAGCACAAGTAGCAACTAACAATTCAAAGAAAACCATATGAAATTGGTATAGCACAACTAGAAAAAAATTTGGAAGACAGTATGCTTACGTCCTAGAATGATGTAATACCCCTCTTCGTCAACAGTAACAGTATCTCCAGTCTTGAAATATCCATCATCAGTAAATGACTGCTTGGTTACCTAGAAAATCCTCGCAGGTACAAGAGATGCTCAATACCGAGAAATGGCATAAGAAGTCATCTATTTCAATTTGGAGAGCCACTTAGCCTCAATTGCAAATAGTAATAGATTCAAACTAAGTGCTTGACATGGTTCAAGAGCGCAAAGGGAGGGGGGGAAGGGTGTGTGTGTGAGAGAGTACAAGATAACTTTATTTCATGAAAGCAAATAAACAAATGGCTATTAACATAAATGCATGAAAAAAATTCAAAGCAGGAGATGTTTAAGTAGTAGAATTCCCTACTATGTAGTGATTACCTCAGGTAATTTCCAGTATTCTTTGAACAGTGATGGGCTCTTAATGCAGAGCTCCCCAACTCCAGTTTGGTCATTGCTACTCGCATCGTCCAAAAGAATCTTGGCCTATCAGAAACAAAATAAAGAAGTGATAGACTATTCAGGAAAAATAGATAGACCTTATCATAAATACGGGATATATCTAACAAAAATTTTGGGCTGCATTTATGGACTTTGTTGCAGCAGCATATTAGATGTTGAGAACATAACATAAGGAACTCACTAACCTGCACACCTGGAAATGGCTTGCCAACAGTACCTCCTTTGCGCTTGCCGTTTATGGGATTAGAGATTGCCATCACAAACTAGACGAAATTAACCATTTACATAAGTATAGATATTAAATGAACAGTCAAAATCCTACATACTAAAAGTGGCTATGAGCACATTTACCTCAGTCATGCCATAACGTTCCAATAACCGGTGTCCAGTAATGGTTTCCCACTGCTGCATGACGGGCAGAGGAAGTGCAGAGGAGCCACTCATCTGGAAGCAGAAATCATTGTTTTTTCTCATTTGGGATGATTAAAAAACACATTAGGTTTTGACAACAGTACACTCTATACTCAATCAAAACAAAACAAAATGAGGAAGCAGGCTCTGTACAGTTAAGATCCTAACTATGTTTTATGTTGTTTATCAAAAACACCAGCAAAATAGAAACCAAGTCTATTACCATAAGGCGCAAGTGCCTTGCTGCTGAAGCAGAAGCTGTTTTTAGTTCTGGATCCATTGCTTCATAACCTTGTATCAATCGTGCATACATAGTTGGAACCTATTGGATTAGAAAAAAAATCAATCAGAAAAGAGTGGAGGGTAGGAGTCGGTGGATCCGCTACCAAACTTATTAGTTGACACATAGCGTTGGAAAATCCAAGCTAGGTACACACAATAGCTAAAGTTATCCGTATCGATACCCCAAATACAATCAGAGTAGTGACATCTTAGATATCTGACATTAAGTAGAAGCTTCTGCTGTAAGTATCTCCTATCCAAGGATACAGAAATCACAGATCATGACATGGTATTATTAGTCTCAGCCATAAAGAAAGCATTATGCAAAAGAATCGAGAAACCATGTATTCTTATTCTTAGCTTTGATGCAAACAGGATGCAATGGAGTTTCATGATAAATTAAGAAAGTGATGACATTATTAGAGGCTTCCACTGTGAGTCCATTTCAGGGATGCAGAAACACGAAACATGTATTCTTACTCAAAGCTTCATGCACATATTATGTAACTGAAGCGAGAAATCATTTTTCCATGGTAAGTTTAAGAATGCAAAGCTCAACATAATAAATTCACAGATCAACTAACATCACATACCATTGCAAAAATGTTTCACTAATCTATTTAAAACTGACTTACTCCAGTAAACACCGTAATGGCATTATCTGTTATAGTCCCATCTGTAGGATATGATTCACGCCATCTCTGCCAAATTCCCCTCACACTGAATTTTGGCACGAAGTCGACCTTCAAAAAGAGAAAAGCGGATATAGTAACATGAATTTCCAATCCGACAGCATGTATGCTGTAGTGAAAAAAGTTTGACGATGTGAAATTATACCGTGGAACCTGCATAAAGAGGGGCAAGCAAAGCATTGAAAAGTCCATGCACATGTACAGTACAGGTTAAGGATCAGCCAGTTTTGTAGTCCAAATGAGATTGTTTATCCCACACAAAAACACATTGCAAAAGCAGGAATTATGTAAACAACATGATTGGGAACAAAAATAAAGGAATGTGGATATGATGGAGTGGTAGACAATGCAGAAATTGATCCTTGGGCGTGTATTCCCATGCATTAGCTAACATTTGGACCTGAAACAGCAAACATGGAAGGAGGGTTAGCACAGACATCAACAAAACTTCCAGTAAACTGAAAAGAGTATTTCATATCGAAACTTCAATAAAGACAATCCTCACCCCTCTCAATATTACTGACAACTGAAACAAGATCTAAGCAAGGTCACTTTAGTAAATGATATCGACTCTTCTTCATTACAACAGAAGTTAGTCCAAGGTGCTGACTTGGGTTACTTATCATCTCTCAGCAATACAAATACTATCGCATGTTATCCTACCTTCAGAATTATGGAATACATATGCATTCACAGCCTAATTGAGGAAGAAAAAAGGGGAAGCAAACTTGCTCAATTGGACACACCAAGGTCTGTGATATGAATGATATCTTCTGAGCCTTAATTTATAGTGTAACATCACGAAGTAGAAGTGGAATGTTTCTAGTAAATCAATGAATTTGAAAAGAAGACATAAAGGCTAAGAATCAATCATATCAAGATCCAACAAAGCAGGGGAATGCTGATATCAAGTCTAGAACAGACATCAACCTGTGCTAAGACTCCATTGTGTGTGTGCACAACTCCTTTTGGTTTCCCTGTTGTGCCGCTGGTGTACAAGATAAAAGCAGGGTTCTCGCCTTAAAGATAACATGTACAGAACAAAGGAAAATGCTATTGATGAGCTCCAAACATCTCAAATGGGAAAATATATAACCATATAGAGAAACAGACAAATTACCCATTATCTCACCATAAGAATTGATCTCTAGCAGATCTTGTTGACCGTCAGAAACCATGTCTTTTGATTGGTCATGTTTTGTTGATGAATGCACATCAGGAATTGAAGGAATGAGAGACAACTGAGCACCAGTTTTTGCTGCAATTGCATTCATAAGTTCTTGGTGGTCTTCAGTACTCAAAATTATGGAGATGTCCTAGAAATCAATGTTTCACAATGAATTAAATAAGCATAAAAGAGGAAAAAAACAGTGAAGAGGACATTGCAGTGTTTCTACATCATGCAGACAGGTAATATTCAGCCTAATTGAACATGAGCTAATCATCTACAGACAGATAGCAAGGCATGACAAATAATGCAATCTATGTCATTAATATTGAGCATTTCAAAAGGCAAAAGACATTCATTTTTTTGTGTCTTCATTATCTATCAATAAAACACTTTACTGACATGAAACAGTGAGGGAGAAGAACAAAGATTCAGAGACAGACCGAGTCATTCATCACATGTAGCAGTTCACTCTCAGGATAGCTCAGAGCAAGAGGAACTGCACAACCTCCACTAAGCCAGGTTCCTAGTATTCCAGCAACGAACTCAGCAGAAGGTTTGGACACAATCCCTACTCTTGCTCCTTTGTGATGTTCATTTTCTTTGATGCCTTTGTCCTGAAAAAGTAGAAGCAACTGAGCAGAAAGCAATAACGGAAGTAAATTCTGTAGACTGACCTTGGAATTGGAAGAGCAATATATCCAGATGAAAAAGATAATGTGGGGTGAAGGACTCACATTGAATGAATTTCGTAAACAATATAATTGTCGACTAAACATTACAACTGGGAAAAGAAAACTTTCATTTAATTTACACTATTCAATAGAAACACAAATTCATGCAGCTTTAGTTATTCATAGATAATTCGTCATTTCCAACTCACGGTTTTAAGATCTAGCTTGCTTAACAAACTTGAAATTCTCCTTGCAGATGAAATCAACTGCAGGTAACTGTAGCTCTTTTCATCAGCTCTTATCGCAATATTCTTCTGCGATTCAGGTCCCTTGCTGGCAACTTCCTTGACCAGCTCCATATAGCTTATACTACTTGTAGCTGAAAATAGCCAATGAAATTCATAAGACTTATAATTTATTTCTACTGATCCTAAACCTAATATGATCAAGGAAAACAAAGTCGGAAATCCCCAAAGATCAAAATTGCCCCTTTTTCAAATTTTAAGATCATTTTATCTTCTCATATTTCTAATTCATCGAGCACTAGCTGTCAAAAATCCATAATCGAGTGAAGCTGACTCAAACAAACATTTCTTCAAACAATTGATACGCTTCCATTTCTTTAACATTTTCCCAAACAAACACCACCCCAAATCTCAAAATCAAGTGAACCCCATTTCTATATTGGATGAACACATACCAATTTACAATAACTTATATCGAGATAATCGAAATTCCTCAACTTACCGGAGGATAAGAGGCGAAGTTGCGAGGAGATAAAGCTATGATATCTTTGACACGAAAAATGATACTGAATATATAAAGAGTGCAGAGGTGTGGCCTTAGAACTGAGAAAGTAGTTGAAAATTTTCAATGTGCTCATACTATTAGGTGAGGAGTATTTCTTTATAAAGAAAAAACAAGAAATGTCAATTTATGGCGACCCAACAGCTTTGGTTGCCACAACTGTATGTTACGTGACATAGTAAATGTGGCTTCGTTGAAATTTTTGGTTTCTTCATTAATAACCAAATAGTTCAAATACGTCTATGGTTGGGGGGTTGGTCTCGCCGGCGGGATCGGCGGCGTCGGTTTCCGATTGGGTTAGCCACAGGTTGACGGCGTTTTAATTCTGAAGAAGATTATGTAATTAGGATATGTGAAATAACTATTTTGACATAATACATATATTCAACTCTAAACTTGCTTTTAAATTTTTAACTTTCATAATGTAGACATTTTAACTATCCAACTTTTGAATAAATAAACACAAGAGTCGGACATCACGCCAAAAAAATAATGTAGACATTTTAACTATCCAACTTTTGAATAAATAAACACAAGAGTCGGACATCACGCCAAACAAAAAATAACAAGTAAGATGACATATAGGACATGTGTCTCTATTTGTTCAACTTTATACATATTTAAGTGTTTACTTGTGCACATTCAAAATTGAAGAACATAAATATAATTTAAAATTAAGTTAAAGACATATTTACATATTATGCCTAACTATTTACTATTTGTTTCCTTACTATATTTATTTACTAGTAAAATTAGCAAGGAAGAATTTTTATAAAATAATTCTAAAGTCGAGACTCCTTTCTCTTTTGATATTGAATCTAGATTGATAAAAATCATCAATTATTAAAATTAAAATATTATATTATTTTATATAAAAGTTTATGTGGTAATAAACATTAGTAATGTAATGAAAATGATAATTATAACATCTAATAATTTATCCTTCAACCAATCATTTTTAATTTGATTTTAAAATTACCTGACTTATTAAATTTTCTAATAAATAAATATTCATTGATCTAGAGATAAATAAATTTTAAAAGACTGATAAAGTAAATGTATATTCTAATTTTAACATGTAGAAAATCCGGCCCAACATTTTATTTTACAGATATATCATGTCATTGCTTCCATTTGAATGTATCACAAGAAGTTATTACAATTGAAAAATAAAGGGAAAACGTATCATATTTGACAACAAATTCAACTATAATACATAAATGTGTCATTCAACTTGACCTCATTTTATATTTATATCCTTCAACTTTGAATGTGCACAAATAGACATTAAATTTGTATAAAGTTGAACAAGTAAACACATGAGTCATATGTGACATAATATACATAGGACACCATGTGGGACACAAATTGTAATGTAGGATGTCACGTGAGACGTGTGTATTTGTTTGATTTTATACAAGTTTAAGTATTTTACTTATGCACACTCAAACTAGAAGGACATTAATATAAAATAAAATCAAGTTAAATGACATATTTATGTATTATGTATATTATATATACTTGAAAGGAAAAAGTAGTACGCAAACTATCTAGTTTGTCTGAGTGATTTTCATTATTCAGCATAACCAGAGTAATAAAGTTCCATTTAGAAATGCACTTCTATTCCCATGACAGTTTCGAGAAACACATATGTTTCTTCAAGAAAAGTATTTACAACTCGCAATAAAATTTGAGAATCTATTCATACGTCATATTAAATATGAACAATTATTTTATCGTGTAGTTATCAATGTGTTTGGGATTTAAAAGACGCTAAAGTATAGTCATATCCTCTATAGGTCATTCCGCACCACATCCTTGAGGTCATGTCAAAAGTTTATTACTTCCTCCGTTCCATTTTATGAGGCATCATTTCCTCTATGGTCAGTCTAAAAAAATGTCATATTTTCTTATATGATAAATATTTAAAGATACAACTTTTTTTACCCTTATTGATCCCACTTAATTTTAAAGATAATACCTAATACATTTATGTGTAGAGAGAAAAATGAGTTACTTTTTTTAAGGCAATATGGTAAACATTTCAAAATCTTCATTATTTCTTAAATTTCGTGCCCGATCAAATGTTGCTACATAAAATGGGACGGAGGGAGTAATTTTTATCTTTTTTTCTGGATCACTTCGTACCTAAAGGTACGATAAGGTTTTTAAGGTATTTATGTCCTTAAATTACATATCAAATTTGAATTTTATCTTCAAGAGACGATAATATAGATCTTTAAGAAGTTTTTTTTGGTACCTTCAACAATTTCAGTTTAAAAAACTTGTGTGAATACTCAATTAGCGTGTGTTATTTAATTTATACTGACAAATACTTATAACAATAATTTTATAGAAATAGAAATAACAATTAATAACATAAGTATAAATTATTGATTATAAAAAAATATACCACAATATGTAATAGTACAATGAGATACAAAGAAAAAATCGAGGTTATTGAATGTATAGTGTCCCCTTAATTAAGAAAAATATTCTCCTCTACTATTTGAGGTTTAAAGGAATACATCCTCTCATGATGGACACAAATTTATTCACCAATGTATTGATACAAAAATAATGATGTCAGTAAGTCACTCAATAGGATTAAAGTACACGAATATTTAATTGTGCAGAAAAAGAAGTTCAAAAGTTTCGTTATTTTAAAATGAGAAAAAATCTCTCTATTTATAGACGACAAAGAGTAGCGTGAACAAAATCTTATTGCGCCTTAATTATGAGAAATGTCACAATGAAAAAGTTACAACCCTTTAAAAAGGTCACAACTTTTCATAAAAATTACAATTCTTCATAAAAGTCGCAACTCTTTATAAAAGTCACAACTTTTCATGAAAATCACAACTCTTCATAAAAGTCTCAACTTTTTATAAAAGTCTCAACTTTTTATAAAAGTCGCAATTTTTCATAAAAGGCTAATTTTAATAATAAATAAATTAAGAGAAAATCCTGATTTGTAGTGATCCCACGTAAGTGGATCTAATTTTTTTTTTTAATATATATAATTTTTCTAGTTAAATAGACGGTAGCCAAAGGTTAACAAGGGAAATTTCTCAATTAGACAATTTCATGAATTATTTCCCTTATTTTAACCTTTGGCTATTTGTCCATTATTCTTTTAGTCCAAGCTCACAAATTATCTTTTTGGATTTCAAAATAATTACATAATTTCTTTTATTAAAGCAAATAATTACATAACATCGTTATGTTTCTTACTTTTTTTCTTGCTCATCTTTATCTCCACAAGCCAATCCAAGATCTAAAAGTTTGGGTCACCAATAATAGCTTAATTCAAGCATTAACAAATTTTTCAATGACAATCTTATTTATAGTATGAAGGAGAATCATAGACAAGGTGATGTGGCACCTCTTTATGATCTAAACATGTATTTATTTATTTTTCTCATTTTCTTGACTTTTTTTTATTATTTAAATTAATTATTTTGTTGCAAAAATTATTATTTAATTATTACAATAAGTATTATATTAATGAAAAATATTTACAGAAAGACTCTTGACATGCTTACTTACAAAGAGTAATTATTCATAATTCATACCTCTCTAATTTCAAATATTAGCAAAAAAAAATTTTAAAAAAATTGTCCTTCTTTTAATTATAATTACGAAAGAAAATATTTTAAGTATTTTATCTTTATTATTTAATTTAATTTATATAAAATATATATTACTTATAAATATAAAAATATTATATATATAATAAAGCTAGATATAAATAAAGTGATATGACACCTCTCGATGACCTAGAAAACTATTTATCTTTTTCTCCCTTTTTGAGTTTTTTTATTTATGTTTTTCATTAATCAATTTATTTTAAAAAATAATAAATACAATCATATTCATCACATATTATTACATCACATGAAAGTTACAAAAAAAAAATCTCTATCTATTTGAATTCTCTAATTAAATAAGATGTCTTCTCAACTTCCTTCTACTTAATTATCATCTAGAAATAACAATCATCTATGGTGTTGCTGTATGTTCATTTTTATTTTCTCCAACTTCATATTGTTAATAGTTTTTTTGTTTGTTTTTCAGCTTTATGAAGATTATAATAGATATATTTTTTAGAATTTCTTCTTGTGTTACATAGTCAAGCGAAAGTTTATCAAGATGAAGAAAAAAGTTTAAAGGTGGTGTAAGATTCGTCAAAAGAGATGATCAAAAATTGATTTGCTACAAGTCATCAAAATAAAGAAGAAAGTTTAACGGCGGTGGGAAATTCATCAAGAGTTGGTTAGAGTAAAATATGAAAAAGTAGAAGTTTCAATAATTTACAAATATATAGATGCACTTATTGTTGCTTATATATATAATTTTTCAATTAATTATTTATCCATCTAGATATGTACCCTTCAAGAACAAAATTATATTACAAACCACACTTTTTTTTATCAAGGAAAACATGATCTTCCGCGGATTATTTTGTTGCTTAATTTTTTTTTTGATATTTTCATTATATAAACTTTTGTCTTTTGGATATACGATCCATATTATACGTCGATATATATTATTTATATTACATGTTAATATGAATTTTCCGTCATCTTTTGTTTTACTTTATCCGCTTTTTTTAATTCTAATTTAGATGATATAATACATTACTTTCTTTTGTGGATTTTGAATTGACCAAAAAGGAGATGAGATCCCTTCCATTAAATTTTGGCTTAAGTCATCGATAGCCCCTTAAAGTTGTCCGCATAATTCATTTAGACACCTCAACTGAGACTCTTACCTATTAAACACTTAAATATTAATAAATATTTATCTATTGAACGTAAAATAACAACTACCTTTACAAATATTATGCGTGTAATGCACACTCATTATCTTGACAAAATTACGAACAGTACTACGACAAGTGGCATATGAGCCCATAATTTTAATTTTGAAAAATAAAAAATATTTTCTTGCCTTTAATAATATATAAAAAATTAAATTGATAAAAAAGATTTTTCCCCCCACCCCCATCTAACTTATTGCCTCTATCTTCTTCATCTTCTTCTCTATTGTTCCACAATCGTCATTCCTCGGCGATAACAAAAAAGAAAATGCCTTAAAGTTGTCCGCATAATTCATTTAGACACCTCAACTGAGACTCTTACCTATTAGACACTTTAAAATATTAATAAATATTTATCTATTGAACGTAAAATAACAACTACCTTTACAAATATTGTGCCTGTAATGCACACTCATTATCTTGACAAAATTACGAATAGTACTACGACATGTGGCATATGGGCCCATAATTTTAATTTTGAAAAATAAAAAATATTTTCTTGCCTTTAATAATATATAAAAAAATTAAATTGATAAAAAAGATCTTTCCCCCCACCCCCATCTAACTTATTGCCCCTGTCTTCTTCATCTTCTTCTCTGTTGTTCCACAATCGTCATTCCTCGGCGATAACAAAAAAGAAAATGCCTAATCCCATCTCATTCCGAATTCATCCACCAAATATTTTTCTCTTTCATTTTCTTCGTTATATGCTATTCCTTCGACGACTATTTCGATTTTGTAAATATAATCGATCTTGATAAATTATTTTGAAATCGACAACAAAGAGAAATTAAAATTATCGCAAATATTTTATAGTATTTTTAATAAATTTATGAATGGTGATAGTTGCTCAATTGGAGTTATTGAAAATAAAAATATATAGATATTGGTCAATTTTTTAACTCCAAATGATCCATTTTTTCTTCTTCTTGAAAATTCAACAGGTACTTTGTTTACAGAAAATGGAAAAAAAATGAATTATAACAAAAGGCAGAGAAATTTGAAGTTTTTAAAATGGTGGGTTGAAGGAAGATGAGTGTGGTTTTTTTTATGATTTAAAAGATTTGTATTTAATTAAATTATTTTTTTCATATATTTAATCAATGCATGCCAAGTGTCAACAAAGTAGGTATAAATATTTTTTTTAAAAATTATTAAAAAAACCATTTACACGCTTAGCAACAGTGGGATACACTTATATTGCCACATCAGCATTTTCTGTTTAATAGGCACATTTCTTGAATAATTTAGGTGTTCAATAGGTATAAGTCCTAGTTCAGGTGTTTAAGTGAATTATGTGGACAAATTTAAGGGGCCGCAGATGACTTACGCCTTAAATTTTTGTTTAGTATTTGTTAACATATGTGTAAAATTAGTTTCTATATATGATTGTGGGACTCAATCATATATATAGACTAAAATTGATATTCATTTAAATTGATTAAGAAATCGAAAAATGAATTTACTCTCTTCATTAATTAATTTGTTTGATAACTAAAAAAAAATTACAATGTTTATTACAGCTAATTACACCTCATAAATTATAAAAGCCTTTGTTTATTCACTTTTTCTACTTAAATGACATATCTCCTCAACTCCTTTTACGATTCTATTTATTACCTCTACATTTAGTTTTACCAAAATATAATGGATTTTAGATTTTAGTCTATCATTTGCACATCAACTGTTCAAGATTTGCACGTAGAACATTTTCATGGAAGCATATGTTTTTTCTTTATTTGTGGTCTCAAAACTTTAGTAACAAGACATACTCTAATTTTGTTTAAAATTAATAAGGAAATACTAATATGTTGCTTTGTTTATTTATTAGCGGGTTGATCCATTTCACGACTTACACTTCTTTTTATCTATTATATTTTTTGCTACATAAACATATCTCCTAAATTCCTTTTTACTTAATTCTTTATCTCGCTTTTTAAGACTTCTTTCTATTTTTCTTTCATTTACATCATATATTAAATTTACTCAAAATTAAGTTATTTATCTATTTCATAAATGAGCGTTCTAACACTATGTTTGGATCATTGTTATCCATTGTATTGTATTGTATTGTTACTATACCTACAATGTTTGTTTTGATTATTACTTAAAATGTATTGTATTGTATTGTTAAATTTCGTTGTTACGTAACAATGAGAACTCCTATTTTATGGAACAACCAATTTGGTGTGTTCCCGTTGTTACTTAATTTGTTTTTTCAATTATATATTACATAATATTTCAAAATACTATTTTATCCTTTATCTTAATTATTTGAATCTAGTCAAACCTCCTACCCTAGAATAATTAGGATATTTTAGTAAATTTATAAATTACAATACAGTACGATACGGTCAAACCAAACAATTAAATGTTACTAAACAACAACAAATAATACAGTCTAGCCAAATATCGTATCTACCATACAATACAGTATAATACAGTACAATACAATACAATACATTATGAAACAATGATTTATTTTCCTGATGACGTTATGTATATATTCTGTGTTTAAAAATTTATTTTTTTATAATTATTTAACATTATAAATTAGGGCAAAAATGGAAGAGTTTTTCAACATCTCTCTTAAATTTGGGAACAATTCACTTATTTTGAACTATGAAAAATGACTCAACAATTTCACTTATTTTAAAATAGAGGGAGTATGTATTATTTATTAAAACTCGAGATTTTTAAAGTTTTGTATTAAAATAATGAAATATATTTTTTTATCTTCTAATTTTTTAGTAATTAAATAAAATGACCACAACAAAACATACAAAATACACACTAAAATGAATTGAAGTATTTTTTTAGTGAAATCTATTGAGTAAATAAAGATAAACTTTTTTAATTTGTTTGAAGACAAAAAAAATTATAAATAATTTCAATATGATATAAAAACAAACAATAACAGAAACTAAAATATACTAAAAGCCGTACTTATTCTTTTTCTCCCATTCTTTATTTTTTTTCATTATTTAAATTGTGATTTTTTCTAAATAATTATACCTTTAGTGAGTTATGTAACTCCACAAAAGTTAAAATATTCACTATTTATTATTTGTATAATTATTCTTTGATAATTAAAACAAATAAAAAATGACTATAATTTTGTGTTGAGTTGTTTGTTGAAATATTGATATTGATTGCTTTTTCAATTTTATTATTATGATTTTTTATATTTATATTTTATTTGATTAAAATAGTAGTCGTTCTTTCTTTGTATTACTATTGACATGCTTTTATTTAATTTTCATATTTTAACTTGCACAATTTTTTAAAAAATAAAGAATTTTATAAAAGATTATATACCTAACAAGTATGTATTTTTGCTAAACAAATCATATTGAAGAACTATATTTAAAAAGGTCTATGTTCAGTAATTCCTTATATAAAATTAATCATTCATACTTTCAAAAAACGAGGAGGACAAATTATTTACGTTTCATTTGATGATCCACGACAAATAGAAAATTAAGTTAGCATTTTTTTTCAATATATAAAACATGTTCTTTTCACCCTACCAAAATAATACAAAAATAATATCTTATAAATTGAAACAATTATTATAAACATTTTATAGCTTTTACTAAGTATTGAGCATATTTTTATAGTACGTGCTAATTTATAAAAAAAAATTATTTTTAAAAAATAGTTGTTAGGATCACGCAAAGCGCAAACATGTTAACTAGTTAATGGATAATTTAAAAGTGCAATGTGCCAAAATCTCCCCTCCTAAAGAGTGCAGAAAATAGGAGTTTTAGGGTTGTTTTGTGTAAAATATCGTTGCATCCCACTATAGCAGTACTTACTGTACTATAGACCTCACCTAATCCAAATTTCTTTTGAGGCTAGTTTAGCTTAAAAAATTTTAATCCCTATTCAAAAGGTTATCTGACAAAAATATTTTTATCGGATTGTTACAATTATAAATTATTTAATATTGAATAATATAACTCAACCCTCCACAAATAAAAATCTGATTTATTTCTAAATAAATATCCCTAAATTTTAAATTAGATCGTCGTTTTAAATTTCCAAACTAACTAATTCTAGTCTCTGAAACAATCGATTGATTTCACCATATTGGTTTTTAAAATCTTTTCAGTTTGACGATAAATTTTGTGTACATCACCTTAAGATTTTATCATAATGAAAAATTACACAAAAAAATTGTATTAAGTACACGGTACATTTGGTCTCTAATCATTTAGATATAGATGTTGATAAATTATTTTACTTGGAGCCTGTTGTTTATGAGAAATAAATTAGATATGGTTTGTCTTTTTGTATAGTTTATGTCAGAACGCCTAAAGTCTATCATCTACTAAAAATTTGATAGGAATATTATGAGTATCAGCTTCAATTAAAAAATGATGTTATTAAACTTTACATGTTATGGTCCTCAACCTTTTTTTTTTTAATTTCTCAAACGGTGTTCGATGTTCACATGGAAATCCAACTAAATTTATATTCGCGCTGAAAAGTCATGTTATTAAACTTAACAAGTTGTGGTCTCCACCCTTTTTTTATTTTCTTAAACGGTGCTCGATATTCATATTGGAGCCCAACTAAATTCAAATTTGGGCCTGAAAGTCCCACATTAGGGGGTAAAGTGCTCGTTAACAACGACAACTCTGTACCATGGAGGTTCAAACCAGATATCTCTTAATTAAGGATGAACGGATATTTACCACTTTACCACAACCCTTGTTGGTCCCCCTCTTTGTATATGTAAATAATGTGGGTAAATAACCTAATGCTACTTTTGATTAGAAAAAATTTAAAGAAAAGTCTCGTCCTAGGACAGTGAGGGTCAGGGCCAACTCAACAATATTGGAGCCTAAAGCAAAACTTAAGAGAGGGACCCTAATATATTCTTTTTTTCATCGTACATACTTTTTTAAAAAATCTATTTTTCCAGTTATTTTGTATGCGAAGTCATTATGTACTGTTTTATATGGAGGGCCAATTCGGGGTGGCGCTCCCGACAGGATTTTCTCCATGCCCAAATCTCAGATTACGGGTGAATCACTCCCACCAGTACACCACAACTCATGTTGGTGAGACATTATTGATCTTAAAGAATGTTTAATCAATTTTAATTTCAAACAAAACTAAGAATGGTTACATGAACGACTAATATTATCTATAAGTAATATATGTATTTGAAAAGAATCAAGTCTTTTTATTTGATTGAATATTTTCATTAAATCATTATCTTTTACTTATACTTTTTCTCTTAACACTTTTAATTTATAAAATAAATCTAATTCATCAATATTAGAATAACTATTACTTGTTAAAGAACGTTCAAGGTTAAGACAATATTTTTAAAAAAATTCTCATCATCTAATGAGCTCAATATTTCACCACTAAATAATTTAGAATCAAAAATATTTTCATATGCTTCAATTGGTTCAAATCTATTTTGAAGTGAAAAAATAGGTTTATCTACTCTACATCATATATCATATATTATTATAAGTGGGAAGGTTTAAGTTCAAAGTTAGATTACGAAAATGCCCTTCACCAATTTTTTAAATTAAAAAATCTATTACTAATTTTTAAAATTAAATCAATAATGACAATTAAACTAGACCAAATACATGATTAGATGTTACAACTTATCATTTTCCATTTCTTAATGAATTTGATTGTTAAAACATTTTAGCTTCTACCATTAAACACATTCATGCACAAACCTTTCATATACTTAATTTCTCCCTTTATAAATTGGATAAAACATATTAATCCACCACACTTTGTGTTTCATCATCTAATAGTTCTTATGTGAGGAGTAATTTTTTATTGGTCACTATTTTTTTATTGATTTGTGCTTTTGTTCATTTTTTATTTTCATGGTTGTTGGAGAAATACATAATCTAATAGCTCTTGTGATATTTTTTTATTGGTCACTATTTTTCTTATTGGTTTGTGCCCTTCATTCATTTTTTTTATTTTAATGATTGTTGGAGTATTTATGTCCTAAGAAACTTCAGCCTTGGGGCTTAGTTCTAGCCTTACAAGTTGCTCATCATTCCCCAAAAAAATTGTTGGTATTTATGTTCTAGGCAGAAAGTAAACACTAAAAAAAGTTCATTTTTTATGCACAAAAACACATATAAGAGTACATCAGTCAATGTTGAACGATTTTATATCTTGGACCTATATAAATTATAACAGTAACAGAGGTCAAACGTGCAAAGCACATTTCGAGAACTAGTATATATAAAACAATCAACTCCAAAAGATTCTTCAAGGGACTCTATGATTTCATTATCCATATTTTCATCAAATTGTTTCCTAAGAAACACATGTTTATTTTCATCTCATATGCAATCAAGACACTCATAGGTGCCGTTTGGTTACGGTATAACTTACATTTTATTCATGTATAAAACAATGTATTAAGTTATACTATATTTGGTAGAAATTTTTGTTTAGGTAGAAAAGTCAACACAATTTATACCATGTTTCGTTACATTTTGTAGTCCTACATAATTAATATCAATATAACTTATGAGTGAATCTATGTATAAAGTTATGCAGGGTAGTATGTGGAATAAGTTATGTGGGTATTAGTTATACATGTATTAAAGTGATAACTTACATATTTACCCTATTAATTTATTTTATTGTTTTTAATTGGAGACTTTATTATTTTCCTATATATAAGTTTTATTTCTTTTTTATATTTGAACCATTTTTATTTCTTTTAATTTTTTTAGTTGGAAACTTTATTTTTTTCTATCAACATGTGTTGTTTTTATTTCTAATTTTATATATATATATATATATATATATATATATATATATATATATATATATTATTTTCATTTTTTATGTATTTACCGTTTTGATTTATGCAAATACAAATATTTTTTTAATATTAGAAATTGAGTGTATATTTTTTAACGATACATATGCTAATCAAATATTAGCATTATATATTATTCAATATATTTCACATTTTATTATCATGTATTATTATTTTGTAAATAATATATATTAATAATTTACAATAAGTTTAATATTCAATAGTTAATAATTCATTAATCTCTAAACCTTGCATAATTAATACCTTCGTAACTAAACCTTGCATAGCTAATACATGCATAATTAAACCCTACATAACTTACTACATGCATAACTAAACCCTACATAACATACTACATGCATAACTAAGTCCTGCATAATGAAATCCTGCATAGCTAATACCTACATAACTCTAACCAGTAACCAAACAACCCCATAGTACATATAATTTTATTTTATTATTAAAAATAACATATATAAGTAATTATTTTTTAAAAAATAGGACCCCAAATATATGAAGCCTCAAGCCATGACTTTAATGCCCTAGGATAAAGACGACCCTGGTGAGGGTTTAGGATTTAAATAAGCTGCACAACCTCAAGAACGTACTGCAAGTGAAACTTATGCTTATATTAGGGAGGACTAATGGAAATTCTGTTGTTGCGGCATTTGATGTTTCAGTAGTGAAACAAAAGCTAGTGAAGATTTAGACTATTCAGATTTGCTTGATGAAGATGAAGATGAAGATGAATATGATGTGATTTTCATGAGGTTAGAATATTTAGGAAAGAAAAAAATTGTCAAAATGTTAAAAAGATAGCTAGTGTTCCGTCTGAGCTAGGATCAAACTCTTCTTTTGAGTATGATTGGGCCCTATAATGGTAGTGCAATCAAAATAATAAAGAGAAGAAAAGGGCTCTCGATCTGAAGGAGTTGATTTTGAATAGACATAATACATATAGAGATTCTAAACTTGGGTTCAAATTTTAACTTTGACCTCCAACTTTCATAATGCACAAACAAACACTTTAACTATCCAATTTTTAAATAAATAAACACATGAGTCCTACATGACACAAACCACGTAGGACAAAATGATATGTAGGATGACATATAGGACATTTGTGTTTATTTGTTCAACTTTATACAAGTATAAGTATCTATTTGTGCACATCCAAAGTTAAAGGCCATAAATATGATTTGAAGTCAAGTTAAAAACATATTTATGTATTATGCCTTTTAAATATGATGAAAATTTATTCAAGAAACAAATACTTTAGAGGATAAGATAGTTGAAGATGAGTCGTACTTTGACTCCAATGAAGCAGTTAACTTTGAAATAGATATTGATAAGGAAGTTTATGTTTTGTCACGATTCAATCAATTGAATCGTGCCAGCACCTGCTCTAACATTTAGATAGAAACACCAATTTAAAAATGGACAATACGAAAATTTATAAAACATAATAAACTATAAAAAATATCTCTTTAAGAATTTAAAACAATCATGAAAACTAAAGTATAAGAAATTAAGCATCTTTACATACATCGCTCCTTATGTTTGATTGTTTTTAGCTTACCTTCTTTAAGATATATCCAAAAAAAAATAAAAAAAATTCATTTCCATTGTTAATTGGACTTTGTATGAATCACAGGCTATGCTAAAAGTCTTAATTACAAAGAAATAGGTATTATGGGAAACATGAATACAAGAGAAGACATGCATTTTGTGAAGTATACATCTAGAGTTAGCTTACCATTTATCAACTCTAGATCATATATTTTGGAAAATCATGCACCCTAAATATAGTTTAATGATCAACAAAATGAATTAAAAATTAGATCTCATATTGTCACGACCCAAATCCGGGCCGTGACTGGCATCCACACTTACCCTCCTATGTGAGCGAACCAACCAATCTAAACTCTAACATTTCAATATAATATCAACAGTAAATAATGCGGAAGACTCAAACTCATTAAATAAAACCAATTCATTAACTTCTAAAATTCAACATCTATTATTCCCCAAAATCTGGAAGTCATCACCACAAGAACATCTATGATCAAAGTACTAAGCTAAGAGTATTCTAAAAAGCTAAAACAAGTAAAAGCTAGTCCATGCCGGAACTTCAAGGCATCAAGACATGAAGAGGAAGATCTAGTCCAAGCTAGAAGCATTAGCTCACCCTGATATCCGGAGTAATGAAGACTGACTAGAGTTACTGTTGAGTCGAAGATGACGGCACGTTTGCTGCACTCCATAAATAAACAAGAAGAAAACATAAAAGTAGGGGTCAGTACAAAACACGGGTACTGAGTAGATATCATCGGCCAACTCAAAATAGAAATCGATATATACCAAGTAATATCATAAAATCAACTATGACACTCAACATATAGCAACAACAAGCACTATATCATTAACAATTACCGTTAAGTTCACACATGAGGACTCAAACCTCAATACCATACTCATTTGGGAATTAAGTTCATTAGATTGAGTATATAAACATCTTTCAAGATTCATTATCTTTATTTCTCTTGTGTCGGTACGTGACACTCCGCTCCCTCAAAAGATCAGTACCCCAAGGTCTAACCTCGAATGCATCAAACCAACCAATGGGGGACCTACATCTCCTACCATACAATGCTTCAAATGGAGTCATATCGATGCTTGAGTGATAGCTATTATTGTATGAAAACTCCGCTAAGGGTAAGAAGTTATCCCAATGGCCACCAAATTCTATCACACACGCACGAAGCATATCCTCCAACACTTGAATCGTTCGCTCAGACTGACCATCGGTCTGAGGATGGAACGCGGTACTAAGGTCCAACCTAGTACCCAATTCCGCATGCAATGTTTTCCAAAACTTAGAAGTAAACTGCGTACCTCTATCTGATATGATGGATAGTGGAACCCCATGCAATCGAACAATTTCTGAGACATAGATTTTGGCTAACTTCTCTGCATTGTAAGTCACCTTGACCGGAATGAAATGAGCAGACTTAGTTAACCTATCAACAATCACCCAAATAGAGTCATACTTACCCATCGTCTTTGGAAGACCAACCACGAAGTCCATTGCGATTCTCTCCCATTTCCATTCCGGAATGGGCATTCTCTGAAGTGTTCCTCCGGGCCTTTGGTGTTCATACTTTACTTGTTGACAGTTTGAACATTTGGCAATAAAATCCACTATATCACGCTTCATTCTACTCCACCAAAAGTGTTGCTTTAGGTCACGATACATCTTGTTTGCACCAGGATGTATAGAATACCTTGAACTATGGGCCTCTGTCAGAATAGTGTTGATCAAATCATCGACGCGGGGTACGCATACCTTTACCTTGATCCTCAAAACACCTTCCTCATCGATTTGTGCTTCCTTAGCCTCTCCTCGCAATACCTTATCTTGGATTCTGCGCAGTTTCTCATCATCAAACTGTCTTCCCTTAATCTTGTCAAGAAAGGAAGATCTTGCCTCCACACAAGCCAACAATCTTCCCTTCTCATTTACTTCTAATCTCATCAAGTCGTTATCTAGAGTCTGAACCTCTCTAGCCAATGGGCGTCTAGAGGCTTGCAAGTGAGCTAGACTTCCCATGCTCCCCGCCTTTCTACTTAAAGCATCCGCTACAACATTCGCCTTCCCCGGATGATACAAAATAGTGATATCGTAGTCCTTCAGTAGTTCCATCCATCTCCTCTGTCTCAAATTCAAATCTTTTTGAGTAAAAACATACTGTAGGCTATGATGATCCGTATAGACCTCACACTTAACCCCATATAAATAGTGTCTCCATTGCTTTAATGCAAACACTACCGCGGCCAATTCCAAATCATGAGTTGGATAGTTACGTTCATGCACTTTTAATTGTCTTGAAGCATAAGCAATAACATTCTTCTCTTGCATTAGCACTGCACCTAAACCCGAATAGGATGCATCACAATAGACAATGAAATTCTTACCTTCCACTGGCAAGGTGAGAATTGGCGCAGTAGTCAACAGAGTCTTGAGCTTTTGAAAGCTTTCCTCACACTCATCCGACCATACGAATGGGACATTTTGCTTAGTCAAGTTCGTCAATTGGGAAGCAATAGAAGAGAATCCCTTGACAAATCGGCGGTAGTAGCTAGCTAACCCAACAAAGCTCCTTATTTCTGACACATTAGTAGGTCTTACCCAATTCTTCACTATCTCAATCTTAGAAGGATCAACCATCACCCCATCCTTGGAAACCATATGCCCCAAGAAGGACACTGTATCTAGCCAAAACTCACACTTGGAGAATTTGGCATAAAGCTTTTTCTCCCTCAACATTTCCAATACCCTTCTCAAATGCTCTTCATGTTACTCCTTACTTTTAGAGTATATCAGTATATCATCAATAAATACGATCACAAATAGATCCAGATATGGCTTAAAAATCCCGTTCATCAAGCTCATGAAAGCAGCAGGGGCATTCGTAAGACCAAAAGACATCACTACAAATTCGTAATGCCCATACCTGGTTCTAAAAGTAGTCTTTGGCACATCCGTTGCCCATATTTTCAATTGATGATAACCAGATCTCAAGTCAATCTTAGAGAAGACACAAGCACCTTGTAACTGATCGAACAAGTCATCAATACGAGGAAGAGGATACTTGTTCTTTATGGTTACCTTGTTCAACTGCCGGTAGTCTATGCACATCCGAAAACTCCCATCCTTCTTCTTCACAAACAACACCGGAGCACCCCAAGGGGATGCACTTGGTCTAATGAAGCCTTTGTTCAATAATTCTTGAAGTTGTGCCTTTAACTCTCTTAGCTCTGCGGGAGCCATTCTATAAGGGGGTATAGAAATGGGGCGAGTACCCGGTTCAAGATCAATACGGAAGTCAATATCCCTATCCGGTGGCATACCAGGAAGATCTGCAGGGAACACATCCAGAAACTCACGGACCACTGAAACCGACTCAATCGAAGGTACTTGGGTAGTGTCATCCTTGAGATGTGCCAAGAAAGCTAAACACCCTTTACTAACCATTTTCTTAGCACGAAGAAAGGAGATGATACGCACCGGATTGGAAGTGTAGTCACCCTCCCACACTAACGGATTTGTCCCAGGCTTGGCTAACGTCACCGTTTTAGCATTACAATCCAAGATCGCAAATTGCGGAGAAAGCCAAGTCATACCCAAAATTACATCAAAATCATCCATTTCCAAGATAACCAAATCTACATAAGTGTTGCTCCCCACAAAATTCACCAAACAAGACCTATATACTTTTTCAACTACCACAGACTCACCCACCGGAGTAGAAACACGAATAGGCATATCAAGTAATTCACAATGTAAATTTAGACCATTAGCAAATGAGGAAGATACATAAGAAAATGTGGATCCAGGATCAAACAATACAGAAGCCATGCAATTACAAACCAGAAGATTACCTGTGATGACAACATCTGATGTCTCCGCTTCCGACCGCCCAGGGAAAGCATAACAATGGGCCCTTTTGTTTGTTTGTCCGTTGCCCCTACCATGTTGTAATGTAGTGGATCCAGTTTGCCCATCACCCCGTCCGCTTTGATGACCACCATTACCTCGACCACCACGTCCTCCAGAATAACGGTCTCTACCATGACCACCTCTACCTCTAGCTATTGGGGGTCTATAACTCTGTTTGGGACAATTCCTCCTAATATGTCCAGTCTCCCCACATCCATAACACTCTCTAGAGTCAAGCATGGGTCTCTCAGAGAAGTGTTGACCGGTCTGAGGTAGACCCCCAACTACAGTCTGTAGTGAAGACTGAATAGGTCGAACTGAGTAACCTCCGGAACCCTGTCCTCTAGAGTAAGAACCATTAAAATCTCCTCCCTTTCGAAACCTCTTTGATGTCGATGTCATGGTGAATTCATCTGGCTTCACTCCTTCCACCTCTACCACGAAATCTACCACTTCTTGGAAGGATTTTGCCGTAGCCTCTACCTGTAAGGCTGAAATCCGCAACTCTGACCTCAACCCCTTCACAAAACGACGAATCCGCTCTTGTGGACTGAAACAAAGTTGGGTGGCATACCTTGATAGTGCACGAAACTTAGCCTCATATGCATTGACCGACATCCTACCTTGCTCTAGGCTCAAGAACTCATCCCTTTTCCTATCCCTCAAAGTCCGGGGGATATACTTCTCCATAAACAAACTAGAGAATGAGGCCCAAGTCATAGGTGGTGCCTCTGTTGGTTGACACTCAACATGTGACTGCCACCACATTTTGGCGTTCCCTTGAAACTGATAACTCACGAACTCAACACCAAACCGTTCTACTATACCCATCTTATGTAGTAACTCATGACAGTCAACCAGAAAATCGTAAGCATCCTCAGATTCAACACCCTTGAAGACTGGAGGTTTCAATTTCAAGAAATTACTGAAAAGTTCATGCTGATCATTTGTCATTATAGGCCCAGTAGTCAGACGTGGAAACGTGCCTATGTCCAATGAGACATCCATATGAGGAGCCATAGTGGCTGCATGTTGTACCTCTGAAACCGAAGGTGTTGGTGCAGAAAACACTGGAGGTGTCTGACCTTGATCAGACAACCCCCTAAGATAAGCGAGAACCTGATTGATCATCTCTAGGGTAGGTTGGGGTGGCGATTCCTCATTTTGCACTTGTTCAGTTTCCCCTTCCTCACCCTCTCTTACTACTTCTTCAGTCGGTGGAGGAGTCACTGCCCTAGTATCAGATGGGCTAGGTGCTCGTCCTCTTCCTCTAGAGGACGTCCTCCCACGACCTCTACCACGGCCTCTTGCCGTTGCTCTTCCTCGAGCTACAGCCCCAAAGGCTGGCTCAGACACTTCTTGTCTTGCCGATGTTGATGTTGGCGCAGTCGTTGCTCTAGTTCTAACCATCTGCGAAATAGAGTGAAGATGGTCAGATACCAATTTGTATCACCTAGATACCAATTGGACCCAAGTAATAGCACGAAAGAAAGAATGGAATTTTCCTAAAGTCTTATAGCCCCTCAAAGAAAGGTAAAGGCGTCTCCCTACCGTTCCTTAACACTCTACTAGACTCGTTCTTCTGTGATGAGACCAACGAACCTAATGGCTCTGATACCAAGTTTGTCACGACCCAAATCGAGGCCGTGACTGGCACCCACACTTACCCTCCTATGTGAGCGAACCAACCAATCTAAACTCTAACATTTCAATATAATATCAACAGTAAATAATGCGGAAGACTCAAACTCATTAAATAAAACCAATTCATTAACTTCTAAAATTCAACATCTATTATTCCCCAAAATCTGGAAGTCATCACCACAAGAACATCTATGATCAAAGTACTAAGCTAAGAGTATTCTAAAAAGCTAAAACAAGTAAAATCTAGTCCATGCCGGAACTTCAAGGCATCAAGGCATGAAGAGGAAGATCCAGTCCAAGCTAGAAGCATTAGCTCACCCTGATATCCGGAGTAATGAAGACTGGCTAGAGTTACTGTTGAGTCAAAGATGACGGCACGTTTGCGGCACTCCACAAATAAACAAGAAGAAAACATAAAAGTAGGGGTCAGTACAAAACACGGGTACTGAGTAGATATCATCGGCCATCTCAAAATAGAAATCGATATATACCAAGTAATATCATAAAATCAACTATGACACTCAACATGTAGCAACATCAAGCACTATATCATTAACAATTACCGTTAAGTTCACACATGAGGACTCAAGGCTTAATACCATAGTCATTTGGGAATTAAGTTCATTAGATTGAGTATATTAACATCTTTCAAGATTCATTATCTTTATTTCTCTTGTGTCGGTACGTGACACTCCGCTCCCTCATATTCATTAATCCTCTTGTGTCGGTACGTGACACTCCGATCCCCTAAATCTACGTATTGGTTCGTGACACCCGATCCCCTAAATTTACGTGTCGATTCGTGACACCCGATCCCCTAAATCTACGTGTCGGTTCGTGACACCCGATCCCTTAAATCTACATGTCGGTTCGTGACACCCGATTCCCTAAATCTACGTGTCGGTTCGTAACACCCGATCCCCTAAATCTACGTGTCGGTTCGTGACACCCGATCCCCTAATCTCCTTCTATCAATTCATCAAGCCTTCTTTCTTACCAAGGCATCATCAATCCCATTATTTTAGTTCATCACGCCTTCTTTTATACCAAGGCCTCATTATTAACAAAGAGATTAGGATTTTGCAAGATTTGGGATTCAATAACTTTATCATGCTTATATAATCATAATTATATAATTACATTCATGCAAGCATACAATTAAGCACATAGCAGGGTTTATAATATTATCAATACATATCATTCGCTATTAAGATTTTACTACGAATATCGTAAGAGAAATCATAACCTACCTCCACCGAAGATTTCGTGATCAAGCAAGCAATTCCTCAAGATCTTTGCTATCCTCTTCGTTTCCCTTTTTCTCTCGTTCGATCCCCTCTCTTTTCTTTTTGTTCTTTCTATTTTTCTTATTCAAACCCTCTTTCTTTTACCCTAATTAACATGTAATTAAGTGTAAAAGATGACAATAATAACCCACAATTTAACTCAAGGTTACCTCTTTTATCCCCCAAGAAATTGAGTTATTAATCTAAACCCACGAAATATATAATTATAGTAGGAATAGTCCAAACTCCCCTTTAAAACTTAACCAGAATTCCGACTCCGACTGGGATTACGCAACCTGTGACGGCCCATCGCGCCTGCGACGGTCCGTCATGCAGGTTCGTCAGAGACTCGATTTCCTTAAGGAGTCTGTGACGGACCGTCGTACCTACGACGGTCCGTCTTGCACTTCCGTCACGACGTTCAAAGAATCGTTCCCTGTACCAAATTCTCAAGAGTTGAAGTGTTTTGAAACGGCGAATCACGACGGTTCGTCGTGCCTGTGACGGTCCGTCCTGCAGGTTCGTCACAGAGTTCAGAGAGTCGATTTTCAGTACCCAATTTTCAGAATTTCTAAGTGTTTTAAAACGAGACCCCTCGACGGTCCGTCGTGGGTTCCGTCGTCTCAGCCTGTTTTTCCAGAAATAAAATCTGCTGCTCAAAACGACTAAACAGGTCGTTACACATATTTATATGAGGGGGGCTTCTCTTAGAAAATTTATATAATTAAAAAAAATAACTTTCACGTATAGCAAACATAAAAATCATATTTGTATGTTATAACTATAGTTTGCATAACAGCATTTCATAATAAATTTTGTGTTTGCTCTAGATCTTTTGGTTTGTATAATTCGCTAAAAACATTCAATTTTATACAAATTGTTCAAAACAGTTTTTATAAATTCATTCATACATTTTAATTTGTAGAGATAATGCACAAGTACCCCCTAGACTACGACCGAAATCTCGGAAACACACTTTAACTATTTGTACACATTTTGTCTTACTGACACATTTCGTGACTCCACACAATTGAAACGTGTATGGAGATATTTGGATTCCACGTAAGCTAAAAAGGTGCATAAAATTATGAAATAAAATAGTTTCAGGGGGTAATAGGACCTTAGTTTAGTTCATGTGTGTCTCTAAAATTTCGGTCATAGTCTAGGGGATAATCTTACCTTTTCCCTAATTTGTATAATAAAATCTGTATTGTATAATTATAAGTGTGTAGGATGAAAATATATGTATTTGTATTTATATATACGTTTTTCTCCCGCTTTACACAAACACAAACGCATTTTATAAATTTTATATCAAAATGTATAAAATTACTCATTGTATATCGAAAATGGCTAATTGTATTTGTATATAAAATCAAATGACCAAAAAAGGGGATGTTTGTTGCGAATTACAATTAAAACAAACTATGGTTATAACATTTAATTTGAATTAATAGTTTGCTATTTTATATAATTTTCCCTAAAAAAGACATAATACATAAATATGTCTTTAGGTTGATTTTTATTGACATCTATGTCATTCAACTTTGGTGTGCACAAGTAGGCACTTTAACTTCTATAAGATTAAATTGAATAGACAATTGTCTGATACATTCTGCATGACAATTTGTGTCCTACATGGAGTCGTACCTATATTTTGTCACGTAAGACACATATGTCTACTCGTTCAATTTTACACAAATTTAAATGATCATTTGTGTGCACCAACTGAAACCAAATTAAATGACATATTTATATATTATATCAAAAGAAATCATTAAACAAACAAATTAAAACGAAAGCAAGTATTCACTAATAATATTAAATTAAAAACGAAACACCAATCTTTTTCTGGTTACTTGACCAGCTTTGGCCTAGGCCTCACAAAAGAAGTGACAAATTACACCAAATTCACAATCTTTAGAGGGATAGGCTTATCCAACCTCAACATATGTGTGCACCACATAAAAGAAAACTCAATATCTTTAGAAAGATACCCATTGTGCCACGTGTCTTTTGGGACACATGAAAAAAATGATCAAAACCCCCAAAAATGTATCGTTTTGTATAATCCATTGCCAACCCAATAACTACCTAAAAACTAATTTAGTTTGTGTGAGGTAAATTCAAGGATGGCATCTTTGGCAACTCTTGCTGCTGTGCAGCCCACAAGTGGCCTAGCTGGAAGCTCCATTGCTGGAACTAAGCTACATGTTAAATCATCTCGCCTTAATGTCAAGTCTACTAAATCCAGGTATATGTCGAAGGCTAGTCAGTTGAACATCCTTTTTCAAAAATGTATGTTGTGTATACAAGTTAAATATTACCTTTTATACATATATATATATATTAAATGTTAAATTACTAACTTAGCTACTGCTCATAATGTATAGAAGTTAATTAAACTCATATACTAAGGATGTATCAGGTTGCTAATCTCACTTATTGTATCACTATTCTCTCACCAAAAAATATTCGGTGGCTATTCTCATTGATATATTGATACTCGCTGTTATTTATCTTTTAGATGCTCAGATGGTGTAAATATTTATGTTAAACTGATGATATATAGGAGAATTTACTCTTAACTTGGCGTCAACCGACAATTATGACATTTAACTTTGAATGTGCATAAGTAAATATTTAAATTTATATATTGAACAAATAGACACATTCGTCGTGACTCGTGCATGTCACCCTACATGGAAAATTTGTATTCTACATGGCGTCCTATAGTGTATTATGTCATGTAGGATATGTGTGTCTACTTGTTCAATTTTATACAAGTTTAAGTTCCTACTTGTGCACACTCAAAGTTGGAGGGCGTAGTTGTTTGTTAAAACCAAGTTAAGGGTAATTGTTCATGTATTATGTGATTTATATAGGAGTGTATTTAACTTATTGTGGAAAGTCACTTGCCTTATTTCTTACATTTGATAATATCACTTATGATGAAGATTCACTTATAATTATCTTGATCTGATTAGTGTAAAAAAAGAATTTATACTGTTAATATATAGAATTTAAACTCGATCTTAACATTCTGGTACGGAAGCATAGTTCGTGCAACAGTATAGTAGCAATCAGTTGTATTCAATAAAAGAAAGGCACTCTGTAGAAGTAAGCGTGTCTTTTTATTTGATCGTTGTAATCTGATTGATTATACATATTTGCTAGGTCTGCTTCTGTGGTTGCAAAGTATGGTGACAAGAGTGTATATTTTGATTTAGAGGACTTGGGCAACACCACTGGTCAGTGGGACTTGTATGGCTCAGATGCACCCTCACCATACAACTCCCTTCAGGTATATATTTGATCTTTTACCCTTTAAACACATTCTTTTGTGGAAGCACACTTATTCTAGATATATGTGTTATAAAATTTTCAATGAACACACAGTTAGAGTCGAATGCACCAACTACTTTGCATCCACCACTGCTTAAGCTAAGTGATCATTAAGAGTTTGCTTGTTATGCTTGGAAGGAATGATTGAGTCTGTGTAAGCTCGGAAGTTGGTTGAGTTATTGTGGTAACTTTGTCTTGTATTGTGTTGTGTTTTGTAGAGCAAGTTCTTCGAGACCTTTGCTGCTCCTTTCACCAAGAGAGGACTGTTGCTTAAATTCTTGATACTGGGAGGTGGCTCAACTCTTGCATACTTCAGTTCAACAGCATCAGGGGATATACTACCAATTAAGAAAGGGCCGCAACTTCCACCCAAGCTTGGTCCACGCGGAAAGATCTAATTTCTTTTCAATCAAGCTTTCTCAACCTTCATTTTGTAATTGATGTATCTGTCGTCAGCTTGTAAGTATTCTTGAAGCCTACAACATGAGACCTTTGTTACAAGAAGTTAAATCTTATGGCATTCGGTTTATCCTGTTGCAAAGTTTGAGCTTGTTTTCTAACATGGTGTCGATCTTATGACATTCAATTTATCTTGCTGAAATTCTACTTCTGTCGGTTCACGTAGGTGTCAATGCCTGTTAAATGTTTTTAACTAATCTTTGTTTAGGAAGTTACTGACTTCATATTTGCTCACTGTTTAATTGAAAGGAAAAATTACTTATAAATTGCAAGGGAATTGCCTTTAAATCGAAATGATTATACCATACCGACGTGTAAACTTCAAGTTGCAGATTACAAAACTCTCTTAGAAGAGGCAATACAAGGTAAGAATGGACAATAATAAAGTCCATTATTTCCATGGTTATTTGTCATGATATCTTCTTCAGAGTAAATCATTTCAAAAAGCGTGACACCAGCAGTCCTATACTAACTATATATTCCCTATTTACAATAGGAATGACTTGGTGAAATCCTAGGTATGTGTGATTCGTCTTAGTATGTACATTTGACGCTGATTGTCACTTTGATGAATTTCTCTGTCTTGCCTCTGATGAGTTGATCGGTGTTCTGCAGTGACGTCATTTAGTGGCGTGCAGTTGGACTTCTAGCACCAACTATGTTATCTAAGTAAGAAAGTTTCTTGTTTGTAACTATACTAGGTGGTTTCTTTGCATCGACGTCTATATCCTCCTTCACATCTTTCTTTGTGTCATTATCTCCTTGTTCTACTGTCCAACCCATGAAATCCAACAATGTCATTGACGTTGGATTCTCTGCAGCGTTAAGCTTTTCTACTTCTTCCCTAGCATTTGGGAAGCTGCCTGATGGTGATACCCGTAGTGAATCTCTTAAAGGAGACCTCTTCAGATCAGCACAGGAAGGATTTTGGGCCGTAGCATCTACTTGGAGAACATCTTCAATCCGTGACATCACTGTGTGCGCCCTGCTCTCTATTATTCTTGAATAGCTTTCTAAAATAGCTTGCCCCACGTCCTGTAAAAACCGAGAAAATTATACTTCTGATGTACTTAGAAGGTCAAGAACTAGATCGGTTTTAGCGTTGCAGCATTATGTTTGAAGCCATTAGGACATCAGGAAACTACTTCAGGGAACAACAAATACGAGATGGATATTCTGGTTACAACCAAAAACATCCAATTGTTTATCATACAGAAACGAGGAACAAGCCTCAGATTCTCTCGAATATCATTATAACTTGGCCTAATACATAAATATGCCCTTTAACTAGGCCTGGACTGTAGGATGCAAAGTACCAGGTAGGGTGCCACGTATGACGTGTGTGTTTACTTGTTCAACTCTATACAAGTTAGGTGCCTACTTGTGCACATCCAAATTTGAAGAGCATAAATGCATAAAACTTATATGGTAAATAAATAGAGGTTACTTCTTACCTCATTGTATTGGATTTTGCTAATGTCTAGAGATGACTGAGGAATTCCAGGGAATCGCTGCTTAAGAATGAGCAAGATAGTCTCGGCTCTGTCTTCAAAGATTTCTCTCTTCTCTACACTAACGGCAGAGCCCCATGCTGACTTCCCATCTTTAGACGTCATCTTTCGTCTCCAAATAATAACAGAAGCCTCAAGTTTGTTCTTGAGGTCTAAAATTTTATGCTCCGAAGACAAGTCCATAGTTGTGAGGAAGTAGTCGGGATCAAAGTATTCGTCAGTGATACTCCTATAGATCGTATCTCCAAGACTTGCTCTCCCATTCTACACATAAGAAGAGAAAATATTAGATCATGACGTGTTATTCTATTCCACCTCTTCGAAAGAAAAACAACTTCAAAATGAAAATACTTATATAAGATTTCCGTTGTTCTTGTACCTTAGGTAGGGAATCTATATAACTTTCGGGGATTTCCATTTCTAACAAGATTTGAGCATTTATGGCCATGGCTGCTTTAAGAACTTGGTTTACTGAATCCTTTTGAAATTGCAGCCATTTCCTTGTAACATCAGACAAGCCATTCTTTGGAACCTTAGGAGTCGGTATCCACCATTTGTCATCGTTCCTCCCTTCCTGTGATTCGTCATCCTTTGATACATACGAGAACTCATTTTGGTCTTTAAAGCTATCTAAGCAATCCTGCAGATCATCAATCCAACTTTAAGAATCAATACTTATACATTGTATTAATTTAAATTCTACTTTTTTCTCTTACAAGAAGCATAGCATCTAGCTTGCGTAAAGCTGGAACGTTCATTTGAAGATCATTTCTCTGCTTTGTCACCATAACCTGACAAACAAAAAATTCATATTGCCTTGTTAGTTTTAGCTAGATATATGATATACGTGAAGTGGAGTTTCTGGGAGAGTTACCTCCATGCTTGTTCCGTCTTTTGATATTTGTTTAGAAGGAACGAATTCAACAACATGATCTGTTACAGATAACAACCAATCGATTTCTCTTCTCCATTTGGCTTTTCTATCTGCTGGCATTGGCTCTAATCTCTTCTGTTCCCCAAACACAGATGCTGCATTTTCAAAAAAAAATAAAATACGCAAATAGAATGAATTGTCATATAAAAAAGGACCGGTATAGTATATATACACCGCTTCTGGTCTGGTGTAATTGCAATTACCTGCTAGGTTTGTTATCGCGTTTGACAATGCCAACGCAGAAGACACACCCTTTCCTCCACCAGACATATCCTCGCCAAGCAACAACTTTGCAAATTTTTCCCTCATCAGCTCCATATCTATATAGAAAAAGTATCACATGGAATGCAGAGAGAGGGGAAACAGAGATCTAAACTCCCTTTGTTAACTAGTGAGGCGTAATTGTTGTTATAATGTACAATGCAGGTAGTTATTTAATTGCAACAAATATCTTGCCTGAAGGTGGGCCCTGTTTCGCGGGTGGGCTAGAGACAACAGGGGTCTCGTTTGGTCGCATCATAACAGACTCACTGCGACTAAACACAGGCTGATCTTCACTTTTCGATGTGGCCAATTCATCCCCAGAGTCACTAGTATTACTAGTCTCAATAATAACATCTTCAGATTTTCCTTTGAAATGCAACAACTTTGCCTTGCACATTTCTTTCGCTTCCTCAAGCGCTGCTCGAACCATCTTTTTGATTCAAGCTGAATTGAAATAGGTATGTTACACTAGTGACAATGCAATAGATATAATTGTTCTTGAGGAAACGGATATAAAGAGGAGGTGAAAAGAAGGAAAATTAATGCAAAGTTTTAGCGTTTTAGAGAAGAAAATGGATTCAATTAGCAAAGAAAAGGAATTTAATTAGAGAAAGTTTTGCTCTTTTGATGGAGAATGGAAGAGATTTTTTTTGGATGGTTGAGACAACGTGCGGTGCATGTTTTATAGAAAACAAGTCACTTTTTTTTTTTCCTAATTTGATGACTATAATAGAAATTTTTTCCTTTTATTGCTATTGATATTTATATTCGGATAATTTTAATTATATATACAGAGTAACTTTTTGACCAAAAAAGATCGGATAACATTAGTTACGTGTGTTTATTTTGGATGAATGTTGTTTGCTATAAATGAAAGTCAGACATCCCCCCACCCCCTCCCTCCTAAAATGGAGCAAAGGTGTGAAGTAGGTCTTATTATTGGTATTTCTTTCCAAATTGGATGTCCTATGTGTTTTTAAGTGACATAATTTCCATAGAAAGATACATAAAATATAGGCATAATATATAAAATATCTTTTTTAACTTTGCTTCAAATTATATTTATGTCTTTTAATTTAAGGTGTGCACTAATAGACACTTTAATTTGTATAAAGTTGAATAAATAAACACACATATCCTACATGACATCCTCCATGTCATTTTTTGTCCTACGTGTATCATATCATGTATGACTCATGTATCTACTTGTTCAAGTTTATTAAAATTTAAGTGTCTACTTGTGCATATATACTTTAAGTTGAAGGGCATAAATGTGAAATGAGACCAAGTTAAAAAGACATAGTTATATATTATGCCTAAAATATAATCCTAACTATAAGAACAAGGGTAATATTCAAAACTGCTATAATTATAAGAACAATTATAAGGGTATCAAGCTACAAAGTCATTCTATGAAAGTTAGAAAGGATAGTTGAAAAGATGATGACTAAGGGTGTGTCTACAACCAAAAACCAATTTGAATTTATGCCGAGACGATTAAATACATAAGTCATCCCGTTTGTAATGAGATAGTTGAAGCAATATTGGGACACGAAGAAAGACTTACACATTGTGTTCATCAATTTAGAAAAGACGTACGATAAAGTCCTCAAAAAAATTCTCTAGAAAAAATATTTATAGAAAATATAAGTGTATATGTGATTTATAATAGACGATTAAGATCATATACAATGAAGCCAAAACTCAAATGAAAAAGTGAGATAAAACTCAACGTGGGGTTGAAAAACATGGCCGGTACACCTCTGTCATGGTCAACTTTTTATTTTTATTGAAAATGTTTTTGTCAATCAGATATTATTTTTCAGAAAATATTTCTTAATGAAGCAAATCTATAGATACTAATGAACTATTAAACCAAAATAATAATAATAATCCGTATATACCAAATTTGAGCTCATTGATTGGCCTAATTGAATATGTCAGCTCAATCTTTTACTATATTTTGATCAGTAAGCAAATATATGAAAATCGGCAGTAACTTTTGAGAATGCACTTATTAACTACTTCGATTTGAATTCAATTAAAAAAATTATAAACAAGTATATTGAATTTACTAAGAATATCTTTTTCTTTTGATATTCATATTATGTTGTATAATGACTTGATTAATATGCAAACTATCTTCATACATATGTCGTCTTTTAACGTAATTTTATTTTATATTTATACTTTTCAATTTTGGATGTGTATAAATAAATATTTAAATTTATATAAAATTGAAAAAATAAATATATGAATCATACGTGATATTATACACACAAAACATAAATTGTCATTTAAAATATATGGATATATTTATTCAATCTTATACAAGTCTAAATATCTAACTGAATACACCTAAAAATTATGAACATATAAGTTGAAGTCAAATAAAAAAGTATATTTATGTGTTTTGCCTTTAAAAAATATAGGGGCTTATGATAGGATTTCCACAAAATTTGAGTTTTAAGTTTGAAAGGGGGACAAATATGAGGATGTATTTATATATTATCTCAATATAAAATCACTACTATAAACAGTCTCATCCACATCCACAAGAAAGCATGAGGTTAAAATGGGACAAGATATGTTTTTCCACCATTTTTTCCCCTAAATTTATTTATTTCTGGATAATTGTTTTCAAAGGAAGAAGGTAAAAAGTAGAGTAACTTGTGAGGTCATTAAAATTCTGCCTAAAATATAGAATAAGAATAAAATAATAATGGACAAATGACATAAATAACATAATTTTAGGGCTAAATGACCATTTGTCCTTTATAAGTTTTTAATGACCAAAATTCCTTAAAAATATATAAAAACACGGATACATAATAGGGCTGTTAAATAAAAAGGTGGCGGATACATTATATATTTTTTGTCGCATTTTTGTATTCGCCTCATTTTTTGTCACATTTTTGTATCCGCCTTATTTTTATCACATTTTTATATCCATCTCATTTTTTGTCAGATTTTTGTATCCTCCTCATTTGACTTAAAAATGAGAGATTTTAGGTATTTCTAAAACTAACGGGGGATAAGGATAATAAGTGAAGTTAAGTGAGAAATTTTTGTCATTTTTCCAATAATATATTAATTTAATTTTTAATATAAAAGAAATTAAAGTTGTGTTTGGATATAAATATAATTTAGGATTATGTTTTGAATTTTTATGAGTAATTTGAATTGAAAAGCATAGAATAGTTGTGTTTATGAAAAATCGATAATCGAATTAAATCAAAATAAAACAATTTAAATTTCTAGGTATGATTTTTAAAATAAAAAAATAATATTTTTTTAAAGCCCCCTCCCATTTGTATTCTTAATAAAACTTACTTGCTTAAAGGTGTAAAATTTCTCATGTTTAATTAGCTTAAATATCTAAGGAAATCATTTTTAATGAAATTAGTTTTTAAAATTTACGGAAAATAACTTTTCTGCGTAAAGTAAGAAAAGTTTTCTCAAAACTATTTTTCAATATCACTACCCAAACTGACTCACAATTTGGAGCATTTTTAACTCATTTAGTCAAGCATAGGGGGTATTTTTAGTATTAATTATTTATAGTTTAGAAATGAAAAGTAATAATTTGTGTCAAGTTCGAGGCGTTTTTAACACTTCTTATTTATAATTGACATAATATATAACTAATATTTTATTTGGATTTAAATGTCAGGTAGACCCTCCAACTTTGGGTGTGCATCAGTACACATTTAAACTTGTATAAAATTGAACAAGTAAATATCACATCCTACGTGATATAATGCATGCAGGATGCCACACGATACACAATTTTCATGTAGGATGTCACGCAAGACAAATCCACCCAGTTCAATTTTATATACAAGTTCTAGTGTCTACTTGTACACACTGAAAATTAGTGGACATAGATGCAAGCTGAGGCCAAGTTGAAGAACATATTTATGTAGAGCATGATAAATAAGTCATGTTCCCTTTAACTTGGCGTTAGCTAGCGTCTACTTTTAACTTTGGATATGTACAAGTAGACACTTAAACTATTCAAAAGTTAAACCAGTAAATACACGCATCCTATGTGACATTATACGTGTAGGATATCATATGGGACACAAAACCACCACATACGATGTGTGTGTTTATTTGTTCAACTTTTGGAAAGTTTAAGTGTTTACTTGTGTATATCAAAAGTTGAAGAATATAGATGTCGGCTGAAACCAAGTTAACGGACACATTTATGTATTATGCTTTTAATTCATATGATTGTACATGTTTTAGGGCCCATCACTGAGAACCACCAGATTGTACTATCAAAAGATAAGTTAGTTATAAAGAATCAGCATAGTTTCAATTCTTCCCAATCTTGCAGACACTTATAACTAATCCCATATAGAAGAAAAATGGAATCTATAGGAGTACTAATGGCGTGTCCAATGTCATCATACTTAGAACAACAACTCGATAATCGATTCAACCTCATACGTTACTGGAACTTCTCCGATAAGAAACAATTCATCAACGACTACGCTCATTCAATACGTGCTGTTGTGGGAAACGCTGCTGCTGGTGCTGATGCAGAGCTTATCGAGGCGTTGCCTCAGCTAGAAATTGTGGCTAGTTTCAGTGTTGGTTTAGATAAGATTGATTTGAACAAGTGTAAAGAGAAGGGTATTAGAGTGACTAATACACCAGATGTGTTAACTGAGGATGTTGCTGATCTTGCTATTGGATTAATATTGGCTGTGCTAAGGAGGATTTGCGAGTCTGATCGATATGTGAAGAAGGGATTGTGGAAGGCTGGTGATTTCGCGTTGACTTCTAAGGTTAGTGTTCTTTTTGTTTCATTTTATATGACGATATTTATGACAGATCGAGCTTGAGATATTAGTTTGATTGGTGGAAGAAGATGTTTAAGCAATAGATGATAGGTTACATTGACAAATGACAATTATGGGTTTTAAACATATAATTATGCTCCGAGTCAAAAGTATTGGGCTCAAATGAACCAGATACCGGCTACACTTACACCAACATTTACCTGATTCATCGTTTTTTCTTTTGCAGTTTAGTGGCAAAAGAGTTGGTATCATAGGATTAGGGAGGATTGGCTTAGCAATTGCAAAGAGAGCAGAGGCTTTTGATTGTCCAATCAGTTACTACGCGCGATCAGAAAAGACAAATACGAATTACAAATACTATCCAACTGTAGTAGAACTCGCTACCAATTGTGAGATCCTGGTTGTGGCGTGTGCACTAACTCCTGAGACTCGTTACGTTGTCAACCGCGAAGTGATTGATGCATTAGGTGCAAAAGGGATTCTTATCAACATTGGAAGGGGACCTCATGTTGATGAAAAAGAGATGGTATCTTCTCTTCTTGATGGTCGATTAGGGGGCGCTGGCCTTGATGTGTTTGAGAATGAACCTGAAGTCCCTGATAATCTGTTCGGCCTTGAGAATGTGGTCTTGCTGCCTCATGTAGCTAGTGGAACAGAGGAAACACGCGAGTCGATGGCTGACATTGTCATCGGCAACTTAGAAGCTCACTTTCAGAACAAACCACTGTTGACTCCGGTGGTTTAGTGAAGTAACTAAGATTTTGCTTGTCATGATTTGTGGTTGTCTGGAGGTCTATGTTATTCTGACTCTTCAAAAACTGTCAACAGGTGCATGTAGTATATTATTGAAGTATATTATTGAAGAATCTGACATAGATACAATATCGAAAGTGAAAAGTTCATACAACTTAGCTGGAGGCTACATGTTTTGTAAATTTTGGTTCCCTTTATTGAGAGTACATTGTTTCCTTAGTTTTAAGCTTTGTGCATTGTCTATGTTGTTTCACTTTGATAAGAAATAACTCGTAGAGTCCAATCACACTAGAAATATATATACCTAACTTGCTCCTCAGCATACTACTCGCTCTGCTTAACAATAGTTGTCCATTATTAATTTGACATAGAAATTAAGAAGCAATAAATTATATGGATAATTTTACTAAATCACTCTTATTAAACATAAATCATCTAAATTTTAAAAAATAATAGTATTTAATAACAAGGCTAAAATAGATACAAAATGATAAATTATTTATTAGTTTTTATAATCGGAAGAAATATGATCAAATATCCCAAAATTATAATAGACAAGTAAACATGCAAATTTGTTCACAAACCAAATCACCTCTTATTAGTAAATATATAATTTAAGGCCCATGATAGGAGCCCAATATAATGAAGAGTAACATGCACATATAGCAAACATGAAGATCATATTTGCATGCTATATTTATAGTTTGTATAATTGTGTTTCATAGCAAACATAAATATGCATATTTCGCTATACATATACAAAAAAGTAGTTGTATAATTCGCTATATATATACAACGAAAGTAGTTATTTAATTTGTTATATATATATATAGACACACACACACACAAAAGAAAGCAGTTGTGTACAAAAGATCGATTGTATAATCTGTGTATGAATAAAACGAGAAAGAGAGAAAGGCCAAAGAAAAATCTGGGTAGAAAAATATTTGTATTGTATAGTTATAATTGTATAGGAAGAAGATATATGTATTTGCATGTGTATATACAATTTTCTCTCGCTTTATACAAACAGAAGTTCAATTTTTTGTTTGTATGAGCGAGAGAGGAGAGGAAGGAGAGCGAGATCTGGGAGAGGTAAGAGAGGGAAACTAAAATATATGTATATATTCCTCTCGCTTTATACAAACACAAACACGTTTATACATTTGTGTTTGTATAAAAACGAGACAGGCGAGCAAGATTGCCACCAAAATGAGAGTAGCAAGTGAGATTTCACCAGGGAGAGGCTAAAATAACAATAGTTTGCTATAGGGTACAATTAAATCAAACTATATTTGTAACATTTAATTTAAATTAATAATTTGTAACTGTATACAATTTTTTCTATAATAAAAGGTTCATTTACGGGTTCAATATTACAATATTATATATATTTATAATAGTAATTGAATTAGTTTTTGAATAGGAAAATAATTTTTGACATTTTCAAATAAATATGATTAGAAATAATAATAAAATATCAGATACTCCACTGATTATTTCAACATCATGTCAAACATATATATTCGAATTAAATAATTAATTTAATGATATTCTTTTTCTTTTTTATTTGAAAATCATTCAAGAAAATAGATTAAAATTATGAGTCTCAATATATTAACACTTATCGTACTGATACATCTATAGATTAATTTTGAGTACACTTACTCTATAAATTTATTTTATAGGTGTTTAACAAACAACAACAATGACCTACTTGATAAAAATTAAAATAAATCATCTCATTCTTTACAAATGATAAAAGGAAAAAGAAAAAGTCATGACATTATATTTTGTCTTTATATTCATAAAAATTAGGAGAACAATTTAGCAGAGTAAGGAAAGAACTTTTTTCTAAAGTAATTTATATATTTGATGGATAAATGTTTTATCTCAAATAATGAGAATTTAAAAATATTAATAAAAGTTAATATAATGTATATTGCAGTAATTTAATATGGAATAGTAAAAATAATAATTTGTATAACTTGCTTAAAATGATTTTAACTGATGATAATGATAATAATAAATAAATAAATATATGTTTCTCAATATATTAGATAATAAAATATATGTTACGTGAAGTTTGGGATTATAAATCAAAAGAGAAATCAAGTAATTTAGATATTTCAAATAAAAAAAGCAACGCCAAGAAATTGAAAAGTCTAAAGAGAACCAAAGGAAAGGAAATAACATGCTCCCAATTTTTTGAAATTTTGTTCTTGATAACTTGCCCACCGAATGCGTTCCTTATGGATTAGGCCTTTGAGAATTGCAATTGTAAAGATATTGGATTTAACACGTTAAACTAGTACATTATCATATTCATAAGAATGATTGAAAAATATGAATCAATTCAATTTTGTTGAAAATTTGTTAAATGATTAAGTCTCAAAAATGATGTGTTTACTAAGAAATAGTGAATTTTACTATTGTCTTATAATTGTTTTACAAAAATAGAGTCATCATTTAGGAAATTAACCAATTTTGAAGTTCTTAATGTTTAAAAAAATTGGCATAATATAAATATACTCTTTAACTTGGCTTCGAATTACATTTATGCCCTTCAACTTTGGGTGTGCACAAGTAGACACTTATACTTGTACAAAATTGAACAAATAGACACACATGTCCTACATGTCATTTCTTGTCCTATGTGGTGTCCTACATGTCATTTCTTGTCCTATGTGGTGTCCTACATGTATTTTGTCATGTAGAACTCATGTGTTTATTTATTTAAAAGTTGGATAGTTAAAGTGCCTACTTGTGCATTATGAAAATTGGAGGTCAAAGTTAAAATCTGAAGTCAAGTTCAGGGTTCAATATGTGTATTATGTCAAACAAAGTTGTATTATTGATCTTCCTAATAAGAGATCTATACCAAAATGTGTATTATTTAGAATAGAAATAAAGGGCGAGAGATTAATCGATATAAGACATGAGATGGGAGAGAATTAAGGAGTGAATGAAATGAATAATGAGTTTGTGTTATGGACTTAGTCCTAGAAAAATCTTATCATGTATAGTTTATAAAATAATCATATAACTTATGCAGAAAATTTAGCCACTTGATTTTTTTTTGAAAAATTAAAAATATAATTTATAGAATTTAAAAATGAAATATATATATATATATATATATATATATATATATATATATATATATATATATATATATATATATGAAATGATCATATTATCCTTGATCGTCCTCAACTTTATATTTCTATATAATATAAAAATACCAAATTTTGACCCGTCAACTTTAAATTTAAATCAAACTTACATCAGTTCACTATTCAGATTAATACGTTTGAAATAAAATAAAAGTAAAAATTTGATTATATATATTTTGATGAAGAAATACTCTTTTATAATCTAGTAAATATTTTTAATTTACTTTAAATGTAAATATAACGTCCTATTCATTTTATTTATAAAGTTACTGTTTGATATTTTTTAAAATATTTTTTTTTAATATTACAACTAGTTTTATTTATTCTTTAATTTCAATCTAATATATATTATTTGTAACGACCTGTTTAGTCGTTTTGAGCAGTAAAGTTTATTTCTGGTAATAACTGTCTGAGTCGACGGATCCCACGACGGACCTTCATGGGCACGACGGACCGTCGAGGGTGTCTCGTTCCAAAACACTTAGACTCTGAAAAAAATTGGGTACTGAGAACAACTCTCTGAACTTCGCGACGGAAGAGCAGGACGAACCGTCGTAGGCACGACAGACCGTCACAGACTCTTCAATGAATTGAGTCTCTGAACTTTGTGACGGAAGCAGCAAGACGGACCATCGCAGGCACGACGGGCCGTCACAGGCTGCGTAGCCCTGACTGGGTCGAATTTCTGTTAAATGTTTTAAGGGGCGTTTTGGACTATTCCTGTTTTAATTATAAAGTTAGTGGTTTAATGTTAATAATTCAATTACTTGGGGGTTAAAAGACAACCTTGGAATAAATAGTGGGTTACTTTTACCATCTTTTATACTTAGTTATATGGTAATTAGGATAAAAGAAAAAAAGAGTTTGAATAAGGAAAAATAGAAAGAACAGAAAGAAGAGGGGAGAACGAACGAACGAGAGAGGGAAGAACGAAGAGAAAGCAAGGGCATTGGGGAAGTAGATTTCTTGATCACGATTCTTCGGTGGAGGTAGGTTATGGTTTATGCTATTTCATAGTAAACTCTTAATAGCGAATGATATGTATTGGTAATATTGTAAAGTCTTCTATATGCTTAATCGTATGCTTGCATGATGTGATTATGTAATTGTAATGGGTTACAAAGATGAGGTTGTGAAGCTTAAACCTAAAACCCTCTCTGTTAATGATGATGCCTTGATATAAAAGAAGGATTGATGAACTAAAAGAATGAGGTTAATGGATCGGGTGTCACGTTCCGACACCAGGATAGTATAGTGGATCGGGTGTCACGTTCCGACACCAGGATAGTATAGTGGATCGGGTGTCACGTTCCGACACCAGGATAGTATACTGGATCGGGTGTCACGTTCCGACACCAGGATAGTAGTAGTGGATCGGGTGTCACGTTCCAACACCAGGATAGTAGTAGTGGATCGGGTGTCACGTTCTGACACCAGGATATTAGTAGAGGATCGGAGTGTCACGTTCCGACACCAGGATGGTAAAAAGAATGAATCTTGAATTATGTTAATATACTCAAATTAAAGAACCTATTTCCCAAACGAGTATAGTGTGGAGGCGTGAGTTCTCATAGATGTGCTTGAGTTGTGGCCAATGGTTATGGTACTTGTTGTTGTTATCTGTTGAGTATGGTAGTCAATTTTATGTTATTATCTCATATATAGTGCTTTCTATTTTGAGTTGGCCGATGATATCTACTCAGTACTTGTGTCTTGTACTGACCCCTACTTGTATGTTTCTTTCTTTGTTATTTGTGGAGTGCAGCAAACGTACCGTCGACTTCAACTCAACCGCAACTCTAGCCAGATCTCAGCATAATCAGACTTCAGGGTGAGCTATTGTTCCTAGCTCGGACTGGATTCTTTCCTTCGCGTCTTGATGTCTTGAAGTTCGGACATGGACCATCTCTTTTACTTATTTTAGCTTCTTAGATTTAGTAATTTGAGGATAGATGTTCTTGTGATGATGACTTCTAGATTTTGGGGATAATAATAAGTTTTGAATTTTAGAAGTTATTAATTGATTTCGTTAATGAGTTTTAAGTTTTTCGCATTATTTTCTGTTATGGTTGAAATATAGGGTTTAGATTGGTTGGTTCGCTCACATAGGAGGGTAAGTGTGGGTGCCACTCACGAATCATTTTGGGTCGTGACAAAGTTGGTATCAGAGCATTAGGTTCGTTGGTCTCATCACACAAGAACCAGTCTAGTAGAGTCTTGAGGAACGGTAGGGGGACGCCTTTTTACTTTTCTTTGAGAGGCTATAAGACTTTAGGAAAATTTCATTCTTTCTTTCTTTCGTGCTATTACTTGGATCCAATTGGTATCTAGGTGATACAAATTGGTATCTGACCATTTTCATTCTATTTTGCAGATGGTTAGAACTAGAGCAACAACCGCGCCAACACCAACACCGGCAAGACAAGATGCGTCTGAGCCAGCCACTGGGGCTGTAGCTCGAAGAGTAGCAGTGGCAAGAGGTCGTGGTAGAGGTCGCGGGAGGACGTCCTCTAGAGGAAGAGGACAAGCACCTGGCCCATCTAGTACTAGGGTGGTGACTCCTCCACCGACTGAGGAAGTATTAAGAGAGGTTGAGGAAGGGGAGAATGAACAAGTACATAGTCAGGAATTACCACTCCGACCTACCCCAGAGATGATTAATCAGGTTCTTGCTTATCTCAGCGGGTTATCTGATCAGGGCCATACACCTCCAGTGTTTTCTGCACCAGCACCTCAGGTTCCGGGAGTACAACATGCAGCTGCTGTGGCTCCCCGCATGGATGCCTCATTGGAAATAGGCACGTTTCCTCGGTTGACTACAGGGCCTATAATGACAAGTGAACAGCATGAACTTTTCAATAAGTTCTTGAAATTGAAACCTCCAGTCTTCAAGGGTGCTGAATCTGAGGATGCCTATGATTTTCTAGTTGATTGTCATGAGCTACTACACAAGATGAGTATAGTAGAACGATTTGGCGTCGAGTTTGTGACCTATCAATTTCAAGGGAACGCCAAAATGTGGTGGCGATTGTATGCTGAGTGTCAACCAGCAGAAGCACCACCTATGACTTGGGCATCATTCTCTAGCTTGTTTATGGAGAAGTATATACCCCGGACATTGAGGGATAGGAGGAGAGATGAGTTCCTGAGCCTAGAGCAAGGCAGGATGTCGGTTACTGCGTATGAGGCTAAGTTTAGTGCATTATCTAGGTATGCCACCCAGCTTTGCTTCAGTCCACAAGAGCAGATTCGCCGTTTTGTGAAGGGATTGAGGTCAGATTTTCAGATTCCAGCCTTACAGGTATCTATGCAGCAAAATCCTTTCAGGAAGTGGTAGACTTTGTGATAGAGGTGGAGGGAGTGAAGCCAGACGACTTCACCATGGAATCGACCTCTAAGAAGTTTCGTAAGGGAGGTGAGTTTAATGGTTCTTACTCCAGAGGACAGGGTGCAGGAGGTTACCCAGCCCGACCTATTCAGTCTTCACTGCAGGCTATAGCTGGGGGTCCACCGCAGACCGGACAACATTTCTCTGAGTTTGGAGGTTATCCCCAGACTCCGTCGTTCTCACAGAGACCTATACTTGAACCCACAGAGTGTTATGGATGTGGGGAAATTGGACATATTAAGAGATATTGTCCAAAATAGAGTTACAGACCCCCAATAGTCAGAGGTAGAGGTGGTCATGGAAGAGATCGCTATTCTGGAGAACGTGGTGGCCGAGGTAATGGTGGTCACCAAATAAACCGGGTTGGCTGGCAAACTGGAACTTCTGCAGCACAACTTGGTAGGGGCAACGGACAGACAGGTGATAGGGCCCATTGTTATGCTTTCCCTGGGAGATCTGAAGCGGAGACATCTGATGTTGTCATCACAGGTAATCTTTTGGTTTGTGATTGCATGGCTTCTGTATTGTTTGATCCTGGATCCACATTTTCTTATGTATCTTCCTCATTTGCTACTGGTTTTGATTTACATTGTGATTTGCTTGACATTCCTATTTGTGTTTCTACTCCGGTGGGTGAGTCTGTGATAGTTGAAAAGGTGTATAGGTCTTGTCTTGTGACTTTTGTGGGGAGCAATACTCATGTAGACTTGGTTATCTAAGAGATGGTTGATTTCGATGTAATTTTGGGAATGACTTGGCTTTCTCCAAATTTTGCAATCTTAGATTGTAATGCTAAAACTGTAACGTTGGCCAAGCCTGGGACAGATCGGTTAGTGTGGGAGGGCGACTACACTTCCACTCCAGTTCGTATTATCTCCTTTTTTCGTGCTAAGAGAATGGTTAGTAAGGGTTGTTTAGCTTTCTTGGCACACCTCAGGGATGATACTACTCAAGTACCTTCAATTGAGTCGGTTTCGATAGTCCGTGAGTTTCTGGATGTGTTTCCTGCAGACCTTCCTGGTATGCCACCGGATAGAGATATTGATTTCTGTATTGATCTGGAGCCGGGTACTCGCCCCATTTCCATACCCCCTTATAGGATGGCTCCCGCTGAGTTAAGAGAGTTAAAGGCCCAACTTCAAGAGTTGTTAAGTAAAGGCTTTATTAGACCAAGTGCATCCCCTTGGGGTGCTCCTGTTTTGTTTGTGAAGAAGAATGATGGAAGTTTTCGGATGTGCATAGACTACAGACAACTGAATAAGGTAACTATTAAGAACAGGTATTCTCTTCCTTGCATTGATGATTTGTTCGATCAGTTACAAGGTGCGTGTACCTTCTCAAAAATCGATTTGAGATCTGGTTATCATCAATTGAAAATTCGGGCAACGGATGTGCCCAAGACTGCTTTTCAGACCAGATATGGGCATTATGAGTTCTTAGTAATGTCTTTTGGGCTTACGAATGCCCCTGCTGCTTTCATGGGCTTGATGAATGAATTTTTTAAGCCATATCTGGATCTCTTTGTCATTGTATTCATTGATGATATATTGGTATACTCGAAGAGCAGGAAAGAACATGAGGAGCACTTGAGAATTGTATTGGAAATGTTGAGGGAGAAAAAGCTTTATGCCAAATTCTCCAAGTGTGAGTTTTGGCTAGATTCGGTGTCCTTCTTAGGGCATGTGGTTTCTAAGGATGGAGTGATGGTGGATCCTTCTAAGATCGAAGCAGTAAGGAGTTTAGTAAGACCTACTAATGTTACAAGGTAAGGAGCTTCGTTGGTTTAGCTAGCTACTACCGTTGATTTGTCAAGGGATTTTCTTCTGTTGCATCCCAATTGACAAACTTGACTAAGCAGAGTGTTCCATTTGTATGGTCGGACGAGTGTAAAGAAAGCTTTCAGAAGCTCAAGACTTTGTTGACTATTGCACCAATTCTTACCTTGCCAGTGGAAGGTAAGAATTTCACTGTTTATTGTGATGCATCCTATTCTGGTTTGGGTACAGTGCTAATGCAAGAGAAGAATGTAATTGCTAATGCTTCGAGGCAATTAAAGGTGCATGAACGTAATTATCCGATCCACGATTTGGAGTTGGTTGTGGTAGTGTTTGCATTAAAGAAATGGAGGCACTATCTATATGGGGTTAAGTGTGAAGTCTATACGGATCATCATAGTTTGTAGTATGTCTTTACTCAGAAAGATTTGAATTTGAGACAGAGGAGATGGATGGAACTTCTGAAGGACTATGATATCACTATCTTGTATCATCTGGGAAAAGCTAATATTGTGGCAGATGCTTTATGTAGAAAAGCAGGGAGCATGGGAAGTCTAGCTCACTTACAGGTTTCCAGACGCCCATTGACTAGAGAGGTTCAGACTCTGGCTAATGACTTTATGAGGCTAGAAGTAAATGAGAAGGGAGGATTTTTGGCCTATGTGGAGGCAAGATCTTCCTTTCTTGACAACATTAAAAGAAAGCAGTTTACTGATGAGAAACTGATCCGGATCTGAGATAAGGTGTTGCGAGGAGAGGCTAAAGAAGCAAAAATCGATGAGGAAGGTGTTGTTGAGGATTAAGGGAAGGGTATGTGTACCCCGCGTCGATGATTTGATTCACACTATTCTTACAGAGGCTCATAGTTCAAGGTATTCTATACATCCTAGTGCAACCAAGATGTACCGTGACCTAAAGCAACATTTTTGGTGGAGTAGGATGAAGCGTGACATTGTTGATTTTGTTGATCAATGCCCGAATTGTCAGCAGGTAAAGTATGAACACCAGAGGCCTGGAGGGACACTTCAGAGAATGCCCATTCCTGAATGGAAGTGGGAGAGAATTGCAATGGACTTCGTGGTTGGTCTTCCAAAGACAATGGGTAAGTATGACTCAATTTGGTTAATTGTTGATAGATTAACTAAGTCTACTCATTTCATTCCGGTTAAGGTGACTTACAATGCAGAGAAGTTAGCCAGGCTCTATATCTCAGAAGTCGTTCGGTTGCATGGAGTTTCACTTTCCATCATATCAGATAGAGGTACGCAGTTTACTTCTAAGTTTTGGAGAACATTGCATGCCGAGTTAGGTACTAGGTTGGATCTTAGTACTGCATTTCACCCTCAGACCAATGGTCAGTCTGAGCGAACGATTCAGGTTTTGGAGGATATGCTTCGTGCATATGTGATAGAGTTTGGTGGCCATTGGGATAACTTTTTACCCTTAGCAGAATTCTCATACAACAATAGCTATCACTTAAGTATTGATATGGCTCCATTTGAGGCACTGTATGGGAGAATATGTAGGTCTCCCATTGGGTGGTTTGATGCATTTGAGGTTAGACCTTGGGGTACTAACCTTCTGAGGGAATCGTTAGATAAAGTGAAATGCATTCAAGAAAAGCTTTTAGCGGCTCAAAGTAGACAGAAAGAATATGCAGATCGAAAGGTTAGAGACTTGGAGTTTATGGAGGGTGAGCAAGTCTTGCTGAAAGTGTCGCCCATGAAAGGGGTGATGCGGTTCAGTAAGCGAGGTAAGCTTAGTCCGAGGTACATTGGTCCATTTGATGTTCTGAAGCGCGTGGGGGAGGTAGCTTATTAATTAGCCTTACCCCCAGGACTGTTAGGAGTGCACCCCGTATTTCATGTGTCTATGTTGAAAAGATACCATGGGGATAGAAACTACTTCATTCGTTGGGATTCAGTTCTTCTTGATGAGAATTTGTCTTATGAGGAGGAGCCTGTTGCCATTTTAGATAGAGAAGTCCGCAAGTTGAGATCAAGAGAGATTGCATCCATCAAAGTTCAATGGAAGAATCGACCAGTTGAAGAGTCCACTTGGGAGAAAGAGGCCGATATGCAAGAAAGATACCCACACCTGTTTACAGATTCAGGTACTCCTTTTCGTCCTTGTTTTTCTTCTTGTGATCGTTCGGGGACGAACGATGGGTAAATTGGTATCTATTGTAATGACTTGTTTAGTCGTTTTGAGCAGTAGAGTTTATTTCTAGTAATAACTGTCCAAGTCGACGGATCCCACGACGGACCATCGAGGGTGTCTCGTTCGAAAACACTTAGACTCTGAAAAAAATTAGGTACTGAGAACAACTCTCTGAACTTCGCAACGGAAGAGCAGGACGGACCGCCACAGGCTCTTCAATGAATTGAGTCTCTGAACTTTGTGACGGAAGCAGCAGGACGCACCGTCGCAGGCACGACGGGCCGTCACAGGCTGCGTAACTCTGACTGGGTCGGATTTCTGTTAAATGTTTTAAGGGGCGTTTTGGACTATTCCTGCTTATAATTATAAAGTTAGTGGTTTAATGTTAATAATTCAATTACTTGGGGGTTAAAAGACAACCTTGGAATAAATAGTGGGTTACTTTTACCATCTTTTATACTTAGTTATATGGTAATTAGGATAAAAGAAAAAAAGAGTTTGAATAAGGAAAAATAGAAAGAACAGAAAGAAGAGGGGAGAACGAACGAACGAGAGAGGGAAGAACGAAGAGAAAGCAAGGGCATTGGGGAAGTAGATTTCTTGATCACGATTCTTCGGTGGAGGTAGGTTATGGTTTATGCTATTTCATAGTAAACTCTTAATAGCGAATGATATGTATTGGTAATATTGTAAAGTCTTCTATATGCTTAATTGTATGCTTGCATGATGTGATTATGTAATTGTAATGGGTTGGAAAGATGAGGTTGTGAAGCTTAAACCTAAAACCCTCTCTGTTAATGATGATGCCTTGGTATAAAAGAAGGCTTGATGAACTAAAAGAATTAGGTTAATGGATCGGGTGTCACGTTCCGACACCAGGATAGTAGTAATGGATCGGGTGTCACGTTCTGACACCAGGATAGTATAGTGGATCGGGTGTCACGTTCCGATACCAGGATAGTATAGTGGATCGGGTGTCACGTTCCGACACCAGGATAGTATAGTGGATCGGGTGTCACGTTCCGAAACCAGGATAGTATAGTGGATCGGGTGTCACGTTCCGACACCAGGATAGTAGTAGTGGATCGGGTGTCATGTTCCGACACCAGGATAGTAGTGGAGGATCGGAGTGTCACGTTCCGACACCAGGATAGTAAAAAGAATGAATCTTGAATTATGTTAATATGCTCAAATTAAAGAACCTATTTCCCAAACGAGTATAGTGTGGAGGCGTGAGTCCTCATAGATGCGCTTGAGTTGTGGCCAATGGTTATGGTACTTGTTGTTGTTATCTGTTGAGTATGGTAGTCGATTTTATGTTATTATCTGATATATATTGCTTTCTATTTTGAGTTGGCCGATGATAGCTACTCAGTACTTGTGTCTTGTACTGACCCCTACTTGTATGTTTCTTTCTTTGTTATTTGTGGAGTGCAGCAAACATACCGTCGACTTCAACTCAACCGCAACTCTAGCCAGATCTCAACATAATCAGACTTTAGGGTGAGCTATTGTTCCTAGCTCGGACTGGATTCTTTCCTTCGCGTCTTGATGTCTTGAAGTTTGGACATGGACCATCTCTTTTACTTATTTTAGCTTCTTAGATACTCTTAGATTTAGTAATTTGAGGATAGATGTTCTTGTGATGATGACTTCCAGATTTTGGGGATAATAATAAGTTTTGAATTTTAGAAGTTATTAATTGATTTTGTTGATGAGTTTTAAGTCTTCCGCATTATTTTCTGTTTATTATGGTTGAAATGTTGGGGTTTAGATTGGTTGGTTCGCTCACATAGGAGGGCAAGTGTGGGTGCCACTCACAACTCGTTTTGAGTCATGACATTATTAGTTTATCACACTTATTTATTTTCAAATTTATTAATTAGAACCAATATAAAAGTAAAAGTAATTATATATTTTTTAAATAATAAATTTTTATATTAAAGTAAACATTTTTAGTAAGTATAATGAATAGAAAAAATATTAAGAATTAAATTAAAGTAATAGTAAAATAGAGTAATGAGTGATATCACAATAACTCATCAAAAAAAAGTGAAGTAATAAAAAAAATGAGTTAATGGTAATAATAATAACTAAAAATATTTCTAGAACTATTTAGTTTTCTTGTTATCATTCTTGATAGATTTTTGTTTGCGTGAAGCTATATTTTTACCTTTGATCATCATTCACTTCATATATGGAAAGATGATTCTAGAATTATTCATTTTTCTTGCTATTTTTCTTTGCAGATTTTTGTTAGAATAAAATTACATTTAATTCTTGTTCGTCTTAAATGTAAGTACATCATCCTATTCATTTTTATTTGTAGAATTACTTTTTAACATCTTTTTGTTTATTTTAGTTAAATATATATTATTAATTTTATCACACTTATTGATTTTTAAGCATATTAATTAGAATCAAAATAAAGGTGAAAATAATTAATTGATAAATGTATTTTTTATATTAAAATAGATATTTTTGATAAGCATAATGAATATAAAAAATATTAAGAATTAAATTGAAGTAAACAGTAATATAGAGTAATGAATAGACATTATAATGACTCACAAAAAAAAATGTAAAGTACTAACAAAATAAGTTAATAGTAATATTTTTTTTTGGTTAAAAAGAAATTAATAGTAATAACAATAACTAATGATGTTTCTAGAACTATTTAAATTTTTTTGCATATTATCATTCTAGTAGATTTTTGTTGGCGTAAACATATATTTTTAACCTTGATCATTATTCCCTTCATATCATGCATCATACATATATATAAAAAAGAGAACCCAAGGCTCACCTACGTAGCGCCAATACAAGCCAGAATCCCTTTTAATTTGCTTATTCTCAAAACTATAGCCCCTCAAAGTTGTCCGCATAATTCATTTAGACACCTCAACTAAGACTTGTACCAATTGAACACCTTTACCCTCCCAAATTTGAATCATTTAAACATTTTTTTGACAATAAGCTAAAAGTATAATGTGTGTGAAATACACTCGCGATGACATGGCAATTTGACGAATTAAATACTGACATTTGGTATTTTAGAGTCCAAAAAATTTAATATAAAATATATTATAAAGTAAAAAAAAAAAAAATTATTTTTATGTTAAAAATTTTAAAAAAAATCATATAAATCCTATAGCTTACCTACCCTTCTATTCCATGGAGTCCAAAACACTTCTCCTTCTACAGTGCCCCAGCCCCCACGACAACCCTCTCTGTAAATATTCTATTATTTTTTAATCTTCTTAGTTCATCTGCATCATAGAGTTCAAGCAAAAGGATTAAGATTTATTGCTATTTTTGATGAGTTACGGAAGAGTTGGCCATAGGTAAAAAATAAAATAAAATTTAACTTGTCTTCCTCGTTTCATTTTTGACGAAAAGATGAACTTCGTCAGAAAATTAATCAGTTTTCGATGAATAGTGAATTTCTTTTTGAGTTCCAGAGGTGATTATATTTTTCGATTGAAGAACACCCTACAAAAATGTGAGCAAAATAAAAAATAAATAGAAAAGTCCTTTAACAAAATTCGCACAAATCTCCATCAGTTTAACACCAAAATACTACATTAACAACAAAGAAAAAAATTTCAAATTTCAAGCTCTCTAATGATGGTGGCTGCCATGGCGGCAATGAAGGTACCACCAATCCTCTCCTAGTACGATGGTAATAGAAAAACAAAAAACAAAAAAATTGATGGAGGTAGAAGGCAATGGAGAAACAAAAAACAATGATGGAGATAGAAGTGAAGTATCCGGAGAAAAAATGAGGAAAAAGATGGATGTATAATGGCGGCAATGACTAGTGTGGTGGAGGAAGTGATGGGTAAAGAGGGAGGAAGAAGAAGAACAGTTTTTTCCTAAAAAAGGCCTGCCTAAAGGCCTCTCACGCGCCTCTTTGGGGTGAAACACAAACAGTGTGCCAGGTAAGCAAAAAATGTTCAGATGGTTCAAATTGGGAGGGTAAAGGTGTTCAATAGATAAAAATCTTAGTTGAAGTGTCTAAGTGAATTATGAGGACAATTTTAAGGGGCTGTAGATGACTTAAGCCTAATGGTAATAATAATAACTAAAAATATTTCTAGAACTATTTAGTTTTCTTGTTATCATTCTTGATAGATTTTTGTTTGCGTGAAGCTATATTTTTACCTTTGATCATCATTCACTTCATATATAGAAAGATGATTCTAGAATTATTCATTTTTCTTGCTATTTTTCTTTGCAGATTTTTGTTAGAATAAAATTACATCTAATTCTTGTTCGTCTTAAATGTAAGTACATCATCCTATTCATTTTTATTTGTAGAATTACTTTTTAACATCTTTTTCTTTATTTTAGTTAAATATATATTATTAATTTTATCACACTTATTGATTTTTAAGCATATTAATTAGAGTCAAAATAAAGGTGAAAATAATTAATTGATAAATGTATTTTTCATATTAAAATAGATATTTTTGATAAGCATAATGAATATAAAAAATATTAAGAATTAAATTGAAGTAAATAGTAATATAGAGTAATGAATAGACATTACAATGACTCACAAAAAAAAATGTAAAGTACTAACAAAATAAGTTAATAGTAATAATTTTTTTGGTTAAAAAGAAATTAATAGTAATAACAATAACTAAAGATGTTTCTAGAACTATTTAAATTTTCTTGCATATTATCATTCTAGTAGATTTTTGTTGGCGTAAACATATATTTTTAACCTTGATCATTATTCCCTTCATATCATGCATCATACATATATATAAAAAAGAGAACTCAAGGCTCACCTATGTAGCGCCAATACAAGCCAGAATCCCTTTTAATTTGCTTATTCTCAAAACTAATCTCCCTTTCCATGAAAAATTTTGACTTTTATGAAAAAATGCGATTTTAATGAAGAATTGCGATTTTATCAAACATTACAACTTTTATGAAAAATTATGACTTTAATGAAGTGTTGCGACTTTGTGAAAGTTGTGAACTTTCCGAAGGATTGCAACTTTTCCAAATAGTTATAACATTTTTGATAAGACACAATAAACATTTGTTGACACTACCCTCTATTTATAAATAAAAGGATTGTCTCTCATTTTAAAAAATAAAATAAAATATGAACATCTTCTTCTTCTACTTCTATACAATTAAAAGTTCGTACGCTTTTCTCCTGTTGAACGGCTCGCTGACACCATTGCATATGTTACAAATCATAATAACTATTTTATCGTCATTAATTTATACTTATATTATTTATAATAAATGATAAGATATTGCAATTTTCCATTTTTCCTTATATTCTTAATGTTTATTACTACATTATCTTATATGTAATATAATACAGTGTTTTAATTTTAATAATCTCAAATTCCATGATATTAAATATAATTTTATTAATATAAAAATATGTTTCTAAATGCAATTACATTTTTGTCATCGACCTTTCTAGTATTTCACTCGAAAAATAAAGTGAAACCTAAATTTAACATTTTACTTGCAAAAAGCTCGAGTTTATAATGGCGATGGCGAAAATAGGAGTATTGGTGATATGCCCAATGCTATCTTACCTAGAAGAAGAGCTCGACAAGCGTTTCAATCTGTTCAGATTGTGGGAAGCTCCTTCTAAGTCTGAGTTTTTGACTCAGAACAGTGACTCAATCCGAGCTGTTGTGGGTAGCGCATCTTTTGGTGCTGACTCAGAGCTCATTGATGCATTACCAAACTTGGAAATTGTATCATCTTTTTGTGTGGGTTTGGATAAGATTGATTTGGTTAAGTGTAAAGAGAGAGGGATTAGAGTTACTAATACTCCTGATGTGCTCACTGATGATGTAGCTGATGCAGCTATTGGACTGATATTAGCAACTTTGAGGAGAATTTGTGTTGCTGATGGGTTTGTTAGAAGCGGGTTATGGAAAAATGGCGATTTCGAGTTGACATCGAAGGTTCGTTGTTATTATTCTATGCTTTTCGTACTTCCTTTAAATATATTTGAAGAGAAATCCACAATTTTTGATCATCCTGATTAGGAATAATAAAACTCAGAAAATGTTTACATTTCAATCCAAAAGTACGTCTATACAACTCAACATATTCACATTTTTGCATTTGTGGCAAATTGTTTGTCTAGTAAATGTATTTGACTCTCGAAAATCGAACATTGATGATGCTTCTAGGATAGTGATTTTTTTGTAGCTCCTTTGGGAATATTATCAAATGGATTGCTAAAGCCCTAAAGGGAGACTCAGAGTGTGTTGAGCACTTCACCGTCTTAATGTATTCATCAAGGCACTAAGAGATACTTTTCCGTGCTAATTAGTATCTTTTGAAGAGGTGGTACTAAACTATTAATATTTACACTTTATCATAATATAATTTCAATCTTTGATCCTAATATTGTTCTGGAATAAGACTCTCTTCTAGTGGCGAACATGCTGAAAGAAACGAGCTCTGAGAATTGCAAATTAAGAGCTATCATAGACGACATTATAAAGGTTTTATCTCAAGCAGAAGTGGAGGTCTTAACACTGTTTTAGAGAAGCTAATCAAGTAGCAGATAGCTTAGCTAAATATGCAACTACTCTTTGAGATGCGACATATATGACTAGGTTTCAAGCTCTACCTAGGGATGCTAGGGGCCTTGCCAAGTAGATAGGTGGCAAAAGCCTATTATAAGGATCAAGCATGATAATACAATTTTCTTTCTGAACGAAGTAGTAATTATACTCATCGGTGTGGATTTTTGGTTTTTGTATCACACAGCTTTTTGGGAGTCAGGCCAAACCCCCCTCCATTATCCCATTCTGCAGTAACACACCCCAGAGCATACTGGGAAACTTTATTTAGAAAACGAGTAGTAGGTACTTATAGGCGTTCCTTAGCAGAATGCCTGTTGAGTCTTGAAATAGTATGGATATATCGTCTCAAGGCCTCAAAGTATGTAAAACAGTAAACATAGTGAGTATGTAAAACAGTAAACATAGTGAACTTACGTTAGACCTGGATCTTTCTTTTTTCATAACAAAAATTCAAATGCTGAATTCTTCTATTGTTTGGTCTTTTGTTTTCATTTTTAACAAATGATGACTGCGCCTTGTTTCAGTTCAGCGGTAAATCAGTTGGCATAATTGGATTGGGCAGAATTGGTTCAGCAATAGCAAAGAGAGCTGAAGCTTTTGGATGCCCCATTAGCTACCACTCCAGATCCAAGAAACCAAACATCAACTACAAATTCTACTCTACTGTGGTCGATTTGGCTGCAAACTCTGAAATCCTTGTTGTTGCATGCGCTTTGACTGAAGAAACTCGAAACATAGTCAATCGCATAGTGCTTGATGCATTAGGTCCAAAGGGCATCATAATCAACATAGGACGAGGTGCACATGTAGATGAATCTGAACTTGTAGCTGCACTGATTGAAGGTCGTATTGGTGGAGCTGGTCTTGATGTTTATCAGAGAGAACCAGAGGTTCCTGAACAATTGTTCGGACTTGAGAATGTTGTTCTATTGTCCCATGTTGCAAGTGATACAGTAGAAACTTGCACAGCCATGGCAGACCTTGTTATTGCAAACTTGGAAGCTCATTTTCTTCACAAACCATTGTTGACTCCTGTGCTCTGAACATGTTCATTCATCAGTGCTTGCTGGGCAATCAGCAACAATTCTTTGAACTCATTGAACATTTCCAATATTCTGGAATTGTAATCTTTTTTCTTTGATGATGAAATCAAATTGTGCATTTAACTATTCAAAACCAAAACCTTGAAGAATGAGTTTTATTCTGCTATCTTCCAAGAACTTATTTAGTGTTGTAAATTAATAGTAAGTGGAACACTACAAACTAAGATATTATAGACGAGATATAGAAAGGGGAAATAATTTTTCGTCTTTCAAAGGCGAATATAGGATGAGAAATCACTCTAAAGAGGTCACAAATACTACTCAAATTAATACATACATTGTAACCTATAAAAGTTTCATGTAGAGGTAAATCGAATAAGTATTGAGAAGAGATAATTAGATAGAAGGTTAATAGGTAGTAGTTATAATGTTGCTCTTGTAACTACTTAAATGTCAAGTTATGCAATTATTTGTCGTAGTCACTGTCCTATTATTAGTGGTATTATTTTTGTTACTATCTACTATTTCTTTTTTACTTCTATTGCTTCTTCGAACTGCTTTGAACTATTTTTCCCTTGAAACAATTTCTCTACCTCTAAATAGAAGTAAGTGTTTTACCCTTTTCAAATTTCACTCTGTTAAATAATAATTGTTGAATATGTTATTATAATATTAATATAATACAATAGGTAACAAGCTGTAAAGTCCTAGACATAGTGACCACCTCTAGTATAGACATGGCCTACAGAGCTTATGATTGACTATGGAATATATGCAATGAGATTCTAAAATGGCAAATTCAACACTCCCTTTTCACCAAATCTGAGACTTAATTAAGGCAAACCTAGAAAGTGTCATTCTCATGATCAAAGGCATCATAATCCTCTTGATAAGTAAAGTGAGTGAACATAATTAAATTTAATCTACTCATGGATATATACATAACTAAAAGTTAAAACATTCTCTTTTGAAAACATACAAATGACCAGATCTTGCTTTTAAAAACAAGAGGAATGACTTAACAGCACGATGCACTAAATCTCCTGCTATTATTCGAAAGGGCCTATAATATCTTGTCAAGGAGAAGAGGCTCCTTTGAAAATGAGAAAATTTAGAGTCTCTAAAGTGAAATAGATAAATGTTCCTTTAGTATGAGTAAAGAAACACCCAAAGTTTGATCCCACCACACATTGCCATCCACCTCCATACTTCTTGTCAAATTCCTAATAAAAAAAAAATAGTAATTCAGTTGATCGACTATCTAAACTTTCATCAATCGTACCAAAAGCTTAAAAGTTAACAAACTTTGGTATGAAAAAATGTAGAGAAAGGGTGAGACCTTCTTGATGTGAGCAGCAATAGATTTGCAGTCTAAAACATCATACAGATCAAGAGCTTGAGAAGCGTATGACATAGCTTGGATCTGCATCTTTACAGGCATGTCTGTGTCTTCAATCAGTGCTTTGCCTTCTAACATACTGTGAATTGAGAAGAAGATGAAGATGTTAGTGTGAAAGGAAATTAAAGAAGCTCTCTGCACTTTACTTTTTTCTTTTTGGCTCTTTCCCAAAGAGTGACTATATAGAAATTGCTCAATCTCTTTCTGAGTGCAAGTTTTTAAATGCATCCAAATGACACGGTCGTTAAAAAATAATGATTTAGTTTGACTTGATACAAAATTTTAAGAAAAATAAATAAATTTTTTTAATTTTATCGTTTTAAATTAAAGTTATGTCAAATGTATTAAAATAACTTTTAATTTTGCGATTTTAAATATGTCACATGGAGAATTAAAGTTAAAGTCTTGCCGAAAAAAAGAAAAAAGTCATTCTTTTTCAAATAAATTTTTTTCTAAAAGAAAGAAGTATATAAGTTTGTATTTAAACTTATTTAAAATTGAATAAATAGATGTAACACACGTTCTGGGATATCGTAAACTTGTTTAAGTCTTATGTGATGTTTAAGGTATATTATATCATGTATAGATTTAAATATATATTTATATTTATTCGAAATTGAAAGACATAAAAAACACATTTATATATTATTTTTAAAAAATCATGAGACTTTAAATTTAAATATGAGAGAAAATAAAAAGTTATTCAAAATCAAAAGACATATGTATATATTATTTAATAAAAAAATCACGAGGCTTTAAATTTAAAAAGGAGAAAAATAAAAATTTTAAATATTGGATATAGGACTAATGAGATAAGATTGTACAAAAATAGTATAGATACCAAATGATAATACGATAAAGTTTGGCTGCAAATTTAAGTTTCTGTGTTACCATATCCGGTACTAGTTTTATATATAGTAAATTATGATAATCACTCCCTTTAATTATAATTGTGTATTATATTAAAAAGTTGTATAAAAATATTTATTTAATTTAAAAAATTAAAAGATAATTTATTTTTTTATTGTCTATATTATTTCTGCTATTAAATATTATTTATTATCTAATATATCTTTAAAGTACTAAATTTAATAACTTCAAAAAATAATATAGTAACATCACTCCTATTATTTATCATTTCATAAGAAATATATCAAATTAATAATAAATAACTATTATTAAATTCAAAAATTTGAATTCTAATGAATTATTAATACTTATGGCAGTGGAATATATATACTGCAACAAAAACACATTGTAAAATTAATCGAAATATACACAAATCGATCGAAAGAACGTTATGATAAAAATAAATAATTTATTTCCAAATATAAAGGAGACATTGTGAAACGAGACATGTGGTGGGTGGCACATGAGTCCAAGTTGAGTGTTCTGTTCCTCCTCACTTTAAGGACATCTTTTTTAACATTATTATTGTTATTATTTTCATCATACGTCATATCCAATTCGATAACGATGTTTAGATAAACTTTTTGAGGCCTCAAATTATCCATTTATTGATTTTCTAGTTTTTTTTCCTAAAAGAAAAAAAGAGTTTTTACTTTTATATTTATTATTTCTTTGACTTGGTATTATTTATAATATTGATAAGTAAGTAATTCACACACATTAATTATGATATTTGTGCCAATAGACGTTTACAACTTTATTTTCAGAGAGGAGAAAGAAGACCTTACGTCAAAGAATAATTTTCTTGAATTCGCTATTGATTACTCTATTAAAAATATTTATCCTACAAGCGTAATAATTATTAATATTTTTATTATAATTATTGACATTTTTAATAACAATTTTAAATTTACTATCGTTATATGTGATATTTGTATCGACAGGTTGCTTACAACTTCATGCTCAGAGTAAGGAGAAAAAAAACATATCGATGGCTCATAGCTCTCTTATGATATCGATCGTTCAGGCTACATTAGGAGAAATTATTTCCTTTTTTTAGCGTAACAATGTTATAATCATTTAATAATTATATGTGTCAATAGGAAAAACTGATAATATTTATAAGTACCGACAAAATATATTAATATTATAATATTTAGCATTTTTTTTAAAAAAAAAAGTGATTAAAAAGACAATCAAATCCATACTGAAAAGGTCAACTAATTATATCGTTGATAACTTAGGAAGAAAAAAAAAACAATTTATTACTACGCCCTATGATTATTTAGCATCTTCTTTTTTAAAAAAAATAATCAAAAAAGGCAAGTGAATTCATACCGAAAAGGTCAACTAATTATATCATCGATAACTTAGAAAGAAAGAAAAAAATACAATTTATTACGCCCATTTATGGTGCATAAATGTAAATCCATGTATTAACTCCAATATATATAGATATATTATACTTAGATATACGACTCCGTGCTAGCACGGGTCAAATATTCGTTTGTCTTATATTAATTAATTATTTTTATTTTGCACGATACTGAATATAAATAAGAAAATAATTTTACTAATTCAATCTTTAAAAAACTGTGAGAATTTTACAAACATATGTGACACTTTCAAAAGGAATTAACGGCAATTGTAATATAGAACTTTTTAAATAATATTGTTGATTTAGTAAGATGATCAACTAATATGGACGAAGGTCATAAAACTTGAAAAAGTTAGCCAAATTTTTATATGATTAAAAAAGATTTTAAGTTTTTAGCACTTTTTATATAATTTTAAAAATAATAGATATTATTCTCTTTGTTTCAATTTACGTGACATATCAAAAATATCAAAAATTAATCATTTTTTATGTGTCTTTTAAATATTTAACATAATTTTCAGATCATATGTGTAACTTCTACTGCCCCAATTTATATAGCACTGATAGTACAATATTTGTTACTGAGAAAGTTTTAACAGTTGGACCAAATTGCCCTTAACCTTTTCTTAATATGGCAAAAAACAGTCATGTTGAAAGTTGAAAAACTGCATCTTCTATATAAGAGAAAAAAGAAATATATATATAATATAATATAAAATAATACTTCTTCGTCTTATATTTATCATTTACTTTCTTTTTAAATATTTTTAAAAAGAAATTATAAATAAAAAATCAATTTTATTAATTTATTGGTGAAGATGTTATAAACTTATTCACACTTTAAAAAAAACACTAATCATAAACTTATATATATATATATATATATATATATATATATATATATATATATATATATATATACACTTTAAAGAATTAAAAGATCAAATATACACATAAATTATTTCACTCGATTGAATAATTTCATATGTGAATTATTAAGAGTCCGAGTTTTCTATTTAAATTATGATCCAAAAATTAACGAAATATATCCAAATATAAGGCCTAATATTTGTCTAGAAGTTCTTATATTCATGAAATATTTATCCACGCGATATATATAACATTTTTATTTATTGACATATTATGTTTTAAATATATTTTTAATTGACTTTTTAAAATTTCTAAACTTTCCCCTTTCAAGTCAAATATATCGATGTCACGGCATAGACGAGACTACAACTAAAAAAGTGGAGAAGAAGATGGTAGATGTCACTGTTAGAATAATGATAATTTCTTTGGATTTGGGTGAACTAGCGGACCGATCACTAAGTGGGAATGCTCCCTCCAGCATGAGCTGGAAGCCCGGGGTCAAAGCACGTTCGTTGTTGCCTATATAGCTTTCAATTAAATTATATGGTGATTATTTTAATCTTTAACCTTAACTTTTAATCTAATACTAATTTAGTTGGAATTTCACAATAAAAAAAATTCAATATAAAGCTTCATTTAACAAAATTTTTAGACAAAAGAGTGTACACACATTATCAAAAATTAATAAAGGTGTATGTCGACAACTATCGAGATATAATTCACGCGAAAAACTAACATTCCTCATAATTTAAATAACTTAAATGTGTAGTTTATCCTTTTATTTAACCCTACTATAAATCATAATATGTCTTGATTCTTTTTCTTTCCTCGAAAGAAGGAAATCAAAGCATTGAAAATAATGGGTGTGTTTGGTATGGAGGAAATTGTTTTCCATGGAAAATGTTTTTCTAGAAAATGTATTCCTGGAAAACAAGTGAATTTTTGACTTATTTTCTCATGTTTGGTTGGTGAGTAGAAAATATTTTTTGGAAATGATTTTTAGTGTTTGATTTATGAATGAAAAATGTTTTTGAGAGACATCTTTTAATTTTACTAGAGTAAAAAATAATTTATGACATGAAAATATTTTTCAAAATCAAAATTATTATCTTTTTGTGGGGTGGTGGGGGGTGGGGGAGGGGGGAGGGGGAGGGGAGGGGATAGGAGTGAAAAAATAAAAAATTGAAGTTGATAGTATTTTTAAAAAACAAAATTAATTTTTTGGGGAATTGGGGTGGCTGGGGACTGGTAGGGGGGCTGGCGTGGAGGGGGGAGGGGTAGGAGTTTAAAAATAAAAATTTGAAGTTGAAAATATTTTTAAAAAGCAAAATTATTTTTTTAGGGAGGGGTTGGGGTTAGGGGGGGCTGGCCGGTGGGGGGAGGGTCAAGGATCAGGTGAAAAAATAAATTTTTGAAATTGAAAATATTTATTTAAATTGATGTTTTTCCAAAAAAAAAATATAATTTGAAATTGGAGGAGAGTTATGGAAAATGTTTTCCTTAATTTTTTAAGGGAAGTCATTTTTCCTTAATTTTGAGGAAAATGAGTTGATTTGAAAAACATTTTCCAAAACTTTTATCCCAACCAAACATGGGAAAATTGGAAAATATTTTCGAGAAAATGTTTTCCTTCATACCAAACACACTCAATATGTCGAGAATCAATGAACTAGAATAGGAGAATATTTTTAATAGGATATTTTAGCAATATTTTGTACTTAATTGTATGAATAATTATGGAGTTCGGAGCTTAAAGGGTATAAAATATTAACAAAAATTTTAAAACGGTACATAAAATTTTATATTAATCAAAACGGTAAAATCGCTGGAACAACAGCGATTTACTCCACCGGAAAAAGTACAATCGTTGCTACTGCAGCGATTTTACAAAATGTGATTTTTTTTAAAAAAAAATAAATCAAATCGCTACCTAGGCAACGATTTTCATTTTTTTTAAAAAAAAATTCTTTTAATTTTTTTTATTATTTGAATTTAGAATTATATTTGAACTTAAACATCATTTAAATTTAAATTCAATATAATATTTTTTTTAGAAAGAAAATATTTTTGTTACCTTACTTATTCTTAATTTTTTTAAAATAAGCTATATATTTGAATTTCAAAAAAATATTTGAAAATCAATTAAATTTGTTTTTCCTACGATTTTCTTATAAAAATGAATTTTTTTTGAAGAAAATAGCTGCTTAGGAAGCGATTTTCATTTTTTTTAAAAAAATTATTTTTTAAAATTACTGCCTAGGTAACGATTAATTTTTTTTTATAAAATCACTGCCTAGGCATCAATTTCCATATTTTAATTTATTTTTTTTAAATCGCTGCCTAGGCAGCGATTTCCATATTTTAAAAAATAATAATTGAAAATCGATGCCTAGGGCAGCGATTTTCTAAAACCAATTTTTTTTTATAAAAAATTGAAAATCGCTGCCTAGGTAGCGATTTGAATTTTTTTAAAAAAAAAATCACATTTTGCAAAATTGCTACAGTGCAGCGATTTTGTTTTTTCCGGTGTAGTAAATCGCTGTTGTTCCAGCGATTTTGTCTTTTAATTAATATAAAATTTTATATATCGTTTTAGAATTTTTATTAATATTTTATACCCTTTAAGCTCCGAACTCAATAATTATGTGATATAGATAAATATCTTAGTTTGAATTTAATTGGTAACAAATTACTTGAATTATCTCGTTAGTTAAATGTTATAATTTATAAAATGATCTTTTAAAAGCTTTCAATATTTATGTATCACGTCAATTTAATATCCATAAGACATGTTAAGAACGAATTAAAGAGTGTAATTGTGCATTCTCAAAATTAAAATATCAATTGTAAATTGAAATTAAATTGAAACATCTTTATATTTTCAAAGGGTAACAAGATTCAAGGACCTTCTCTTGTATATTTTTAGTAACTAAATTCAATAAGCTTACCTCTTTTCCATCTCTATTCATCTCAAATGATTGTTATTGACTAATATTTTAGTATACGTGATATTAAATAAATCATATTTTAAGATCCATTGAACAAAACAAAGAAAAAGTATAAATATCATTTATTTGGAAACCAGAAAGTGAAATAAAATTGATGTTGACTTGAGATCATGTGGTCCATTTAGACCCTAATAATCTTATTTATTTCTTGAACTTGCAACTTGCAACTTGCAAGCAAAGAAAATGATACAAGGCATGAATGGGTTTGATTTGAGAGCTCAAGCAAAGATTGAATGATGACAAGATTAGGGAAGGCATGAATTTGACATGTTGGGGCCAAATAAATTGCATCACTAAATATTTGATTGAAAAGTCAAAAATACATTTTATGTTTAACTCGACTTCGAAAAAAATTATGTATATAATTAACATTGCACTCATAAAGAGCATATGAGTGCATTTGTATCGTTGATACAAGCTATAGGAATAATCATTGAGTTCGAAACTTAAAGGGTATAAAATATTAACAAAAATTCTAAAACGGTATATAAAATTTTAATAAAATCAAAACGGTAAAACCGTTGCAGATGCAGCGACTTACATCACCTAAAAAAGCAAAATCGCTGCTTTTTTTTTAATAAAAAAATGAAATCGCTGCCTAAGCAGCGATTTCAAAATTTTGTTTCTTACAAATCGCTGCCTTGGCAGCGATTTCATGCCAAGGCAGCGATTTATAATTTTTTTTTTTTATAAAACGCTGCCCATGCAGCGACTTAATGATTTTTTTTTCTTTTATAAAATAAATTGTCTCCTGCAGCATACTTATGAACCACTTTATGAAAAAAGAAATTCCTTCATAAAGTCGCTGCCTGGGCAGCATTTCATAAAATAAAAAAAAGTTGTTTTTCATAAAGTCGCTGCCTGTGCAGCGTTTTATAAAAAACAAATTGTTTTTCATAAAGTCGCTGCCTGGGCAGCGATATACATTATTTTTTTCAAAAAAAAATATAATTAAAAAAAAATGAAATCGCTGCCAAGACAGCGATCTCTAAGAAACAAAATTTTGAAATCGCTGCCTAAGCAGCGATTTCATTTTTTATTAAAAAAAATAACTTTTGCAAAATCTCTGCCTCAGCAGCGATTTTGCTTTTTCAGGTGAGATAAGTCGCTGCCGTTTTGATTTTATTAAAATTTTATATACCGTTTTAGATGCTAAAAAATTTAACAATGTTGAGAGTGGGATTTGAACCCACGCCCTTTCGGACCAGAACCTTAATCTGGCGCCTTAGACCAACTCGGCCATCTCAACATCTGTGGTCTTCTCTGCCACATTTTTATAAATATTAAGTTTTCAATTGGAACAAATTCATTAGAGTGATATTTTATTGACATAAACTTAATACAATAATTTTCTTTATTACTGCACTAAATTTGATTTTTTCTCTGTTGTTGTTTCATATATTACACCATAGTACATAAATTGCATCAACTTATTGTCAAATCTTGATATGCAGGCTGAATATAGCATTCCCCATTTACAATGATTTCAGTCATTATTAACTGCCTAAAAAGTTTCTCATATTTTATGCAAATGCATGTGCCCATAAGCAGCACTGCTAGAAAGAGCAATTGGAAAGTAATACACACAGTAAAGCTGTCTATGCTCAGATTGATGATTATCCCACACACTACTACTTGGCATATGAACCCTCAAAGTCGGTATCATTGCATCCAAGGGTATGATTTAGTGATTAATAACAGACGGATCCATCACACACCAAAAATTCCAGACTAGTGCGAAAAGAGTTGACACTACTCATCAACAAGAATTAGAAAGCACAAGATCACGAGTTCCTGAAAGTTGAAGGAATGCAGAGCTATATACATCCTGTCATCGGTATAGAAACTTTTACACGAATATTAGAGGATTGTTCAACATTTTCATGAACTAGTGATGAAAGTAGAAGGAATAATGAAGCTCTATTATGTGTGAGTTTGAAAACAAAACTCTTCTAACTAGCAGCCTCAAAATCGCCAAAGTGTTTATCATCCAACTAAACATATGTGAATCGAATCACCTAAAGTCAAAATCTGTTGCAACAAGTTCAGAAAGACACTAGTTATACAGAACTTAAGGATTATATGCACAGATGTTATCAAACCCCATATATTGCCCTTCCTTGATCATTCTAATTGTGTCTGCTATGCCAACACCACCTGTAACCAATACGTGTAGTAAACAAGATCAAAACAGTGACAACAACTAGTGCGGGAATGAATCATAGGTAATTGATAGAGACAGTTTCGAATAGCTCAATATATGTAATGGAAATGAAAAGAGAAGGAACTTGCCTAATGAGAGTGCGCTAACAAAGATTGTGAAGGCCAAAATAAAGATGATCACAGATGCTCTACCAACTATGCTAATTATTTTTCGTACGACATGTTGTCCTACCAAGGCAGCAACAGTAGCCACAGCAACAAAATACAGGGCTGCAAGATAGTGATAAAATAGAGTGGTTAAGAAAAGAAAAGAAAAAACACCAAGACTTCAAGTTTTGTCTTCCAATGAGGAGCTCGATATATAATTGCTCAACTCTCAACAATAAAAACCAATAAAGATTTTCAAGTTTTCCTTACCATATGGTACTGGAAACCGTCCTATCAGGTAATATTGTATTACGGACATGGAGGACGAGAATATCATCACAAAGGTAGCAGTTGCACTAGAAACCTGCATTTACAAATTTCTCAATAGCTTCAGTCGTAATATTTGTTCTCCCTGACATATTAAGTTTTCGAGCAAAACTCAAATGCTAAATAAGAAAGTTATGTTACTTAAACAAGAGCTATCAGGAGAAACGAAAGACGAACCTGAGGAGGAATCCCTAGTTCTAGAAACAACGGACCTAAAATGAATCCTCCACCAAGACCTAGAAGCCCACCAACAATACCAGCCAAAATGCCACAGCAACAGTAAAGAATCAATTGATGGACTTTCCAGGTTATTACTGCTTCCCCACTTGACATGACCACCCTCGTTCCCTTATACAAGAAAACTGCTTCATATGCAGAAGCTCCTACAGCAACAGGGACCTGAAAATTAGAAAAAGAAATATTCTTAAATAAGAAGTAGCTAATACCTCCTACATGACAGAAAGCAGCAGCTCGAGTCGGTGTAGTAATAACCATAACAAGGGAAGGTGATAATAATGATCTTCTCATTGAATCATTTTCTCATCAGATACTGTCCTCAATAACACATTTGGCACCTCTAAGCAGTAAATACTGTTTTTGCAAATTTTCCTCATGACTTTCACAGTCGACTATCTATTGAATAGGAAAAAGGAAGAGAGATATGCATCTATAAAATCTCATTCAGTATGTTTAGCTACAGAAATAGTATAATGTCAGATATAACACGCGCTAAGCTACACAAATCAATATCATAAGAGTGGAAACTTGCGAAAAAATTAGAATAACCTTGCTGATAATAAGGTTTAGATGGTTATGCAGAAAAAAAACAGAGACAGTTTCTTTTACATCTCAAGCAATAAGTACCTGTAAGACGTTTAAAATCCAATATGTCGTTGAACAAGTTGATGTATAAGTCTGTACCCAAAAAACGCTAGCTTCTGGTTAGAAAGTTAATACTGTAGGAATATGCAGAAGGTGGTACTGAAAATGTGAAGGCATTTCAAACAGGCAAGAAATTTAAAGCATAAACCTTGAAGATGTGCAATACAAGGAGAATGATCCACACAGCAATAAGTACGGTGAAATCCTTCCAATACACGTTGTCAACAATTGAGACCTGGAGAAGCTCCAGAAGTCAGCATTAGAGTATAGCATTTACCAAAAGGTATTTCAATGCTCAAAATAACATGAGGTAATACATGTAAATGAAAATTGAACATTGGCCATGTAGGTAGTCCAGTAAATTGATAGTGACAAATAGAAAGTAGTCGAGCGAATAGAGCCACGGGGTTATAAATCACCTCTGGTGTCTTGTACCCTTCATTTCTAACTCTTGGACCTCCGGGTAGGAGTTTGTAAGCAGCAACTTCAGCACCAGCATCTGTTGCAGTTTCACAATGCCACATTATTACTAACTGGTCAGATATCTCTGTTGATACTTACATGATAAGAGTAGAGAATTTAAGCAACTCACTATTAGATGTCAAGCGTCTGGAGACCTCCTGGACGTAAAAGAAGCATGAGTGAACAATTTATTAGAAAAACACATTTCTAATGCACATTACAATCATGAAGAAGGTCCAAGAGACTAACCTTTTTTATTATGGTTTCTTTTTTCCATGTCTCAACACCCTTGAAGAATGACCTAGTTGATGTAACTGCAAGTCCCTTAACCAATCAGAAAAACTACTATCGACTATATGACTAGAACCACAGCTGAATCATCATTACCTATGAAAAGAATGATCAATAAGACTGTAACCATCCACTCAGCAAAAAGAATATTAAGAACAACTCCAATACTGATCCCTAGCAACAGCATTGGTTGTAAAAGAAGTGCTAGATCATAATCAATGATGGGCAGGTCAAGTATTGGATGCCTAAGCTTGAGGTTGTAATAGACAGTTGCCCCTGCTGCACCAGTTATCATACCTGGCAAGGAAAATAGAATGCTCAAAAAGCGTGTGGACCAAAACATGATGGTAAATTTTCTTCAGTATCACATAGTTCCAAAAGATTTTTCCCATTTTTTCGCCATTTTAGACCCCTTCTCTACAGAGACACAACTAAGCCTCGTGCCAGCTTGAGTGAGACGAGAAGTATTAGCACAAGAAACCATCTAGCATAAACTTGGAAGTTGGGAGTTATATCATAAGAGAACTCCCTCAACTTTAGAAAAATCACACTTGAATCACAAATAAGCATACAAACAAGATAAGCAGGATTATTATAAATATTTGTTTCTTACATTTTGATATTGCAGTTGATGTTTTTGGATCAAACCCAATGATCAAAGTCAGCATGGGAACAAAGATACCACCTCCCCCAACACCTCCTACACTCCCAAAAGCAGCAGCAAAGAATCCAATCACAGAACCAACGATCACTCTCCACCCAAATTCCAATTCCTGAAATACATAACACACTTGATTAAGCACATCCACCACAAGGCACAAACGGCTACGCTTTCAAGTCGTCAATCAAACCGCACAATCCTTACAAAAACATTGATGTTGAAGTGTACTTACAGGCCAAAAATGTTGGTAATGCAATTTAGCCTTATGAAGCAAAATCTTGAATATCTTAAAAAAGTAGCTTGATTCAAAGTCATCATTTGTTCCTCCATTTGCAACAATTTCCTCAGCACAAACAAAAAGGGCAAAAGCTAAAACAATAACCCCAACTACATATCCTGTCAAAGTCTTCCCAATTTTAGCCATCAATTGGTATATCCCCACTCTATTTTTGCTCCAAATAACCAATACCCTTCTTAAGACAATCAAAATTAAAACTTTGACCAAGTCAGTATCATCTAAAAGCAAGTTGAAAACAAGAAATGATAGATCATTACACTTACCCAACTAACTATTATAAAGCTGCAATCTTTTTAAACAATATATATTATATATAAGCATCAACTCCTCCAACCTGATATAGAGTACATTGACTAAGTAAGAAACTTCTAAAAGTGTTTTCTTGAAGCAAAAAATCAAGATCCTTGTAAATATTTAAATGGCAACAACTGATTGGACTATATATTATACACTAGAAGAAGCAACTTATACAATCAATGTTTTGTCATATCATACAAATACATTTGACAAAGTCAAAAAACCTGTAAATGAAGTTAAAACTTGAGGCAAGAAATCAAGATTATTGTACCTACCCCAAGTAAAATGTGTAAAGGCAACAACTTTTGGTGTAAATATGAAAAGGAAGCAAGCAACTTTACAGCAATATTTAAAAACTGAGGCTGATTAGACATGTTTAAAGCTACCCTTTTCAAAGCTCTTTAATGGTGTATTTTTTTATTTTGACGTTTTATTTATTTACTCCTCCTCTAACAATTGTCGTACACTATATTATTTTGAGATTCTTAATTATATATTTATTTGCTTTATACTTAGTTTTTAATTTATTTATTATTAATTGTCCTAATATTCTTATTATATTTTTCAAAACAATATTATATTTAACAAGTGATACAGTAAATTTATTATATTTTCAAAACAATATTATATTTAAGAAGTGATACAATAAAATTATCTCCTATTTTTAATTTGTTTTTAAATATCTCCTATTTATATTTTTCAATGCTAATTAAATAACTAATCAGTGACATCTTTATTTTTATTTTTCCTTTTCTTAAATGGTGTTATCATAAAGTTATATTATAATTGATCCATCAATTAATTTTATTAAGCAATTCATATATATATATATATACACTTTAATTTGTTTTTAAATATCTCCTATTTATATTTTTCAATGCTAAATTAAATGACTAACCAGTGACATCTTTAATTTTTTTTTCCTTTTCTTAAATGGTGTCATCATAAAGTTATATTATAATTGATCCATCAATTAATTTTATTAAGCAATTCATATATATATATATATATATATATATATATATATATATATATAATTTCTTCAATATAATGTAGAATTTATGAAAAGTTATTGAGTTTGTTTAAATTTTTATTCAACTCTGTCTTGCTTATTTGATTTGATGAACGATTGTAATTTAATTAAAATTTAAGATAACTAATTTTAGAATTAACAATGAGAAGTGTATAAATTGATTCTATCTTTTGGATGTAATTATGATAACAATCGCGAAATAATTTATTTTAAAATAAAATACTTAAAAAAACAAATATGCCTCAAATCCTTTTTATTATATCATTTTCATATTTTTTTTTATACTTGTAAAGTGTTCTTTTCATAAGCAAACAATTTTTAATATCATTTTCACATTTTTTATACTTGTAATGTGTTCTTTTCATAAGCAAACAATTTTAAAAATTGTGTTCACATCAAACAATTCTTCAGAGTACCGATAATAATTAAAATTGTGTTCACATTAAACAATTTCTCAGAGTACCGACAATAATTAAAATTGTGTTCACATCAAACAATTCCTCAGAGTACTAGCAATAATTAAAATTGTGTTCACATCAAACAATTCCTCAGAGTATCGACAATAACACTTGTGAACATGTGATTTTGAAGCGTAGAATTCGTAACACCGAGTCGTTATTTCTCTAAGATATAAAATTTGATTTATAAATTTATATTTTATAGAAAAGATATTTATCATTTTAAATAGTATAGAAAAAAGATTCATATTTAATGTAAAGAGATTGTTCGTCCAATATAAATAAATTATATGAAAGAATAGTTAGTTAATGTTATTATTGACTAGTGTATCTTTATAAAATTACGTATATTTAGAAATTTATAATTCTAAACATTTACTTCTGAAAGGAATATAGAGATATTGATTTATCAATACAACAACTTATGATATTTCAGTATCTTGTTTATGAACTATGATTGATTCATTTGGTAAGACAAGAGAAATTTTGATAATTTTCAAAACTTGCAAAGTTTTTATATTTACGATTTAGATAAATTTAAAAAATCTAAAATATATATCCAAATAATTTCACAAATCATGCCCAAGCATAGCATAAATCATAACTTTTTTGAATTCAAATTCGAAATAGAAAAGATATCGTCAAGGATAATTTTCCCTTGTAAGAACATTATACATGCCAATCTAAATTAATTCAAACATATAATATCATCACTTAAAATAAATAAAAAAGTTATTTTACTAATAAATGCGCCAAACGTGATAATAAAATATAGATAAAATAAAGACTAGACAATATCCGAACTCTGCGGTAGGTTGCTAGCTTTTTTCCTTTCATATTCATTTCAACCAAAAAAATTAAAAATAAAAATTTGAGATGGTCACTCAAATCTATTTGAATAATTGTTTATTAAAATTTGTGACATAATTTTCTTATTTAAAATCAAGACTTCAAGAAATAAAAAAATATTTATTTAAATTATTTAATGATCCGTCCTAAGCTAATTCACTATAAAATTCAAATTAAATATTAATTTTTTCTTGTTCCTCCAAAAAAAAAAAACAGTGTTTAGGGATATCTCTCAATTTAGATAAAATGAGAAATAATAATAAATTTATTTTTATTTTTTAAAATAAAAAACTAATTGAAAAAATTATTCTTAAAAATTATGATAAACAATTGAGATTAAAAAAAAGTACTATATAAGTCAAATTGGAGATGTGAAAGAGGGAATAATGTTGAATTATTTAGATAGATTCAATAATTATAGGTGAAATCAAAATTCTAGGACCATATTTTCTCTAAATTATGTGGTTATATTATTAAATATATGCACCATATAAATCATATCCACTAAAAGGAATTTTGAGATCAGATTGTATAGATTTTTTTTTTGATACCCTACTACTTATCTTAATTAATAAAAAATAAAATTCGATTAATAGGTTTAATTTGATAACCCTACTGCTGAATTAAAATATACCGTACTGACTGATTTAATTTAATTTTTATACCATACTTTTTAGTTCTTTGTAGTCGTTGGTTGGACAACATAATATCAACATTAATCTTGCATAGATAGCGATGTTTAATAATCTAACGCCTAACTTTATGCATGGCTTTTAATTGGCGCTAAAAATATTTTGAATATAGAAATATAAGATGAAATTAATGAATATTTATTTTTATTATATTTAGAGAGTAGCTTTTTAAAATTGGTTGATTTAACTATGGTTATATATTTAATAATGTAGTATAATTTTGATCTTAAATTTTTTATTATATGTCGTTTAGATATGTACTTGACGAAATAGAAGAAAAGGGTAATGGAGTGGAGCCAAATCCCTTGTTTATGAATTACGGTGACTCATTTGGTAAGATAAAATTTTTTTTTGATTGTTTATAAAATTTGGGAAGTTTTCATATCTATAATTTAAATACAATTTAAGGTCCAAAAATAATGTATCTCATAATTTTTTAAAAAATTCAAATTTAAATAGAAAATATCTTGTCACGGAACAATATTTTCCCTGAAAGAATTAGCTCCTTATTTGAATTTCCGCAAGTGCTTGAAGCTGAAATTGTTAATTATAAATAATAGGATTTCATCAATTTCATTAAACTAGCGGATAATAATTCATTTAGTAAATATTGTAGAAATTTCACGTGAGTATGGAGAAATCAAGGATTGTATTAATAATTGAATGGTTGAGTTACATACTTCTCATATAGGAGAAAAATCTTATACTAAGCTACATTGGGAATCCTAATACAACACAAATATATTATTTACATCTAATCCTAATCGACTGCGTAAGGTTTAGTCGTACAAAATATAGATTTATACATAAATTAGAATTTAGTAGTCTAGTCCTAATGAAACTTTAACTCTAACTCGTCCATCAAACCTGTTTCTTTGACATGTTCTATCAACTTCCTTTAACAAATATCGCATCGTTAAAAAAGATGTATTATTATTGATTGTATGAATAATTAGTGTATTATATAGGTAGTGTTTAAAAGCTATTTACTATAATTTTAGGACATTTAAATAAGTTGATGAAAACTGGTTCATAATTTCTTTTTATTGAATATTATTCTATTTATGAATGTGTCGTTACCTCATAATAAAAATATTAGCAGTTGTTTTGATTTAGAAATAATTACTATTAAGGATAAAATGACAAAAACAAATTGATTTTATCTTAAAAATTTAAAAATAATAAGTAATTTGAGATAATTACTTTTAACTATTACGATAAATAATTTGAGATAAAAAAATTACATTTATCCTTAAATGAGAAGTCTAATTAGAGATGATTTTTTTTATGGACTCAATAAATAAAGGTGAAATTAAATTTTTAGGAGCACGTTTGCTCCAAATTTAGTGGTTAAATCAAATATCCACCATATAAATCCTATCCACTAAAAAGAATTTTGAGATGAGATTGCATTTGACCCCAATGTCATAGATTTAGAGCCTGTTTGGCTCAGTTTAAAAGCTGATCAAACTGACTTAAAAGCTAGTTTTTGACTTATTTAATTGTTTGGCAATATTCAAAATAGCTTATTTTAAGTTAAAAAAAACTTATTTTAAGCCAAAAGTTAAAAGCTGGGGTAGGGGTGCTTTTTTTTTTTTAGCTTATAAGCTATTTTAAGTTGACCATATTTTTATGTTTTTTCCCTTAATATTTTTATACAATCTCCAAATTACCCATATAACCCTAACATCTCTTTCTTCTATTTTTCCCTTTTCACGTTTGACATAACAACTTCAGCACTTTTATCCAAACGCATAACTGCTTATTTTAAAAATAAGTTTCAGCACTTTCAAAAGTACTTTTTTAAAGCTGCTTTTATTAAGCCCATCCAAACGGGCCCTTAATTTTTGATACCCTACCATTGATCATAATTAATTAAAATAAGGAAAAATTACATAAATTAATACATTTTAAAAAATAATTACTGATTTTAGCGATACTTTTTGTTTATTACCATTTATAGCAATACTTTGTTAAATCTCTAATATGAATTAAAAGTGAATTATGTATGCAATATATATGAATTATAATTGTTTTTTGAAATATATCATGTTTGTTTGGTAAAAAATTGTCACATTGTATTATAAATGTATTAAAATGTGTGATAAATGTATTATTCATCATTAAAATTTGTATTATATGTGAATAATAAATTATTCTTTGTAATATGTATTAAATTTGTATTATAAATGAATTAAAAGTGATCAAGTGAGATAAAAATATTATTGCTATAAATGGTAAATATTTTTTTATTATAGTATATTTATGTAAGTTTCCCTTAAAATAAAATACGATTAGTAGGCTAAGTTGATAGCATACTGACATGAATTAAAATAAACCCTACTGACATATTTGATTAAATATTTATACCACACTAAAGAAGTTCTTTAATTTGGAGTTGTTGGTTGGAGGAATAAAATATAATCTCAGCATTTATTTTGCATTGATAACGATGCTTAACTAAAAGAAGAGAGAAAAAAAGTAATCTTACGCCTAACTTTAGGCATGGCTTGTAATATTTATTGGTGTGATATTAAAATGTTTTAAAAATGTGAAAGAGAAGATATATAGACGAAATACGTGAGAGGTGGTGTTAAAGGTTGATTATAGGGTAGGAAAAAAGGTAAAGGTAGCTCGAATTAGTATTAAAGAGAGGTAATAAGATATGATATATAAAATACAACTTCAGGTTATCAAAGATATGACTTTATATAGATAGGTCGTGTGAATGACACATATTAGGATAAAGAAATTATATTTTTGTAGCTCTTTTTTTTTTTTTTAATTTATCATTGTTTATTATTCTCTTCGTTTGGTATTGTTTCTCATGTTATGCTTTTCGAAAGTCAATTTGACTAATTTTCAAATTTAAATTATATCACATTAATTCAATTTTTTAAATAAAAAGATTAGATATCCTAAAACTATATGAAAAGTAATATACAATTTCTTTATCTTAATATGCGTCATTTTTTGCATATTAATATGATGAAAAAAATTTATCTTAAAATGTTAGTTAAAATTTTTATAGTTTGACTCTAAAAATAGAAAACACGATAAACAATACCGAACGGAGAGAGTACTTATTTTGTTAAGTACTAGTTGTACTTTTATCATTATTTTCAATAGTTGATTATGTCTCGATTACCATACTATTTTTTTTATTATTTTTACTCTCGTCTAATGAACTTTGCAATGTTTTCTTGCTATCTACTATATTTTTCTCAATCTCCTTTACTACTTGCACTTGAGTCAAAAATTTTTTTTGAAACATCTTTTCTATTTCTACGAGATACTAAGAATATGGATGGATAGAATCGTTATGATATATATTAATTGAACCTAAGTGAAAACATTTTCAAAGTGTTCCCACTCTAAAATCTTAAGGTGGACCTCATAATCCTTGCTTTTTCATTCCCTCATCAGTTTGTCACCATATATTTTCAGTCGACATCTTTTCCTTTATTTTATCAATCAAATCAAACATTTTTGGTTTTTGTTTTCTTTCGTGCATTTAATTCATCATAAAACACAATAATGATATGATATGACATGATATAATATGTATGAATTAAAGCTCAGAAATTAATAGGTGTTCAATATATAAATGTGTTTTTTAATCTAACTTTATTTTATATTGGCATAATATATAAATATAATTCTTAACTTGATGTTAGTTGACAATTATGACAACTTTAAATATGCACAAGTAGACACTTAAACTTGTATAAAATTGAAAAAATTGATACATTCGTCCTACATGGAAATTTTGTGTCCTACGTAGCATGTATCATGTCATGTTGGACACGTGTGTGTACTTGTTCAATTTAAGACAAGTTTAAGTGTCTACTTGTACACATACAAAATTAAGGGTCATAGTTGCAAACAGACGCTAAGTTAAGAGTTATATTTATGTATTATGCATTTTATATTTATATCCTCCAACTTTTAGGTGCACAAAATAGACATTTAAATTTGTATAAACTTTGAACAAGTAGCTAGACACATGAGTCTTACGTGACATAATATATATAGTATATCACCGGGATGCAAAGTGTTAGGTAGTATGACAAGCATGACATGTGTGTTTATTTGTTCAAATTTGAACAAATTTAAGTGTCTACCCATACACATCAAAATTGAAGGACATAAATTTAAACTAAACCAAACTTAAATTATATTTATATATATTGTCAAATTAATATGACTTTACTCAGAATTGGTTTTTGAAAGATGGAGCTAAATAGAGGAAGAAATATAAGTATTGAGATTATTTCTAGGTATAGTCTGATAGGGCATCTTCAACCATATACTCTATTTTGGCATAATACATAAATGTACCATTTAATTTTGTCTCATTTTTTATTTATGTTCTTCAATTTTGGATATGCACAAGTAAACACTTAACTTGTATAAGTTGAACTAGTAGACACATGAGTCCTACATGACACAATATACGTAGGACACCACGTAGGATAAAAAATGACATCTAGAATACCATGTAGGACATATGTGTCTATTTGTTCAACTTTATACAAGTTTAAATGCGTACTTGTGATCACCCAAAATTGAAGGACATAAATGTGATTTAAAGCCAAGTTAGAGAGCATATTTATGTATTTGCCCTCTATTTCTCTCGCCAAATATAGAGTTCTTTATTTTTTTCAGACAACTAACTCCAACCCAATTCTCTATTTTACTCTCTAAAAAGAACATTTTTCTCTCTCCTCAATATTATAGTATTATTTTTGTTTCATTCTTATTTTCTTATTTCATGATATAAATCATTTATTTCTTTTTTCCTATAATTATATAATTCTCATGTGATACAAAAATTTATTTTTTCAATTTTGTTATTTAATTATTATATTTATTCAAAAAATTGAAATATCATAAATTGCACGAGAATATTATATAATATAAATTAATGAACAAATTCAAATAAAATTGAAATACGATTACATAAACATTACATAATCACTCAATTTTCAAAATTATTACGTTACTCCCTATAAATACTCTATTAATGCATTACGGAGTTCAAGATAATTATTTTTTTCCTTAATTTATTATGTTTAGCTAAAAATTGTTCAAATCGGAGATCTTCATCTAACACCATTTTTGTTGTTGGAGTTGGAGCATCTATTACATCTTGAATTGGTGCATTCAGATCACGTTCATCCTCAATTATCATGTTGTGTAGTATAAAATATGTAGTCATTATATGATGTAGCACTTTCTTTCTCCGAAAATGTGACGGACTTGCAATAATTGCAAAACGCCGAATTCTCGTTCAACATCTTTTTGACACGATCTTTATTTCATCGCAAATTAATTATTATGTTATTATTGTATTTTCTGTTGTATTTAAATTATTATGTTATGTTTTGTATTGTTATCTTGTATTTAAATTAAAATTTTCATATATCAGTTTAATTTTGTGTTTCTTTATAATGAAAATTAGTAATAAAATAAAATTTTATAATTGATGAAAATTATAAAAAAAAATATATTAATTTGAAATTAAAGTAGTATATATTAAATAATATATTTTTTAAAATATTATATTACATTTAAAATGACTTATGAATATTAGATATTTAATTAATGAAACTATATGTAAAATAATATATTCATTGGAAAATAGTGAAAATAATAATAAAATATTAAAAAAGTAAAATAGAGGGTATGAATTGTTGTTCTCCAAATTTGAAGAATTATTATTCAACTCTCTAAATTTGAAAAATAGAGAGTGATTTGAAGATGGTTTGGAGTACCATTTTTTATTTTACTCTTCAAATATAGAAAATAAAGAGTAAAATAGAGTAGATTAGAGATAGTTTCAGAGGGTCATTTGAATTTCAAAGGGGACACTTGGTTATAAGAATGAAGAGATAGTTATTATAGGATAAAATACAAAATTATTTCATTCGTATTTGATTGAAGTTTGATAAAATATAAAATTATTTCATTCGTATTTGATTGAAGTTTGATTTCGATACAAGTAGTTTGGAATTATATATATCATAATTGTATTAATTTTTTTTATATCATCTTCAATGCAAAATAGTAATTATGTTGTAACATTTTTAGAAAAATATATATATTTTTTATATCATATTCACTAAATAATTAATTTTGTCATAGTAATCACACTATTTTTCTAGTATAATGCGTTCACAAATCAAACAACCCATCAGGTTGTGTATTGTAGATGAGACAAAGTTACTGAAAGTATTTCCTTATTTTTGCTCTTTATGTTCAAATATTTATTTATTTTTTCATTTTCAATAACAATAGTGTTTAAATTTTGCATTGAAGTTAGATTATTCCATTGAGTAGTTAGTAGTTAATACTTTTTACCAATATATCTACTCCATTGAATAGTTTTATCTACCAAAACTTTGAGAAAAATTAGGGAGAAATACCATATCATTATCTTTATATTTATTGAGATTTATATTCTAAAAATTATCCAATTTCCATAAATTTCACCTACTTCATCAATACAACTCTGACATATCCTTTTAAATGCCTTCTTTTTTTAATGACATATTATATAAATATGTCTTTTAACTTGGCTTCGAATTACATTTATGTCTTTTAATTTTGGGTGTGCACAAGTAGACAATTAAACTTGTATAAAGTTGAACAAATAGACACACATGTCCTACGCATCATCCTACGTGTCATTTTTTGTCCTATGTGATGTCTTACGTGTATTGTTGTAACGACCATTTTCGGTTGTTTTGAGCACTAGAACTTTTTATGTTAGAAAATACTTTTCGATAGATTTAAGTGGGTGTTTTGGACTATTCATAATTATAATTATGAAATTAGTGGGATAGTTTTACTAATTTATTTAGTTAGTGGTTAAGAAAATAATATTAAAATAAATAATGGGTCACTTTCACCACTCTTATAATTAGTTATATAATATTTAGAAGGAAATATTCTGTAGAAGGGAAATAAGGGTTTAGCCAAGAGAAACCATATCTGCAGCAGTCACGAAGCGGTTGTTCCATCAGGCAATCAAATTTAGAGTTGGATTTTGAATGTATTAGCATGATTGTGTTAATTATTTTTATTATAATATTTGAATTGGAAAAGAGGGATATTCAATAAACGCTAGAAAAATTCGTGGAGCCGTATTGGATTGTACAGAAAATGCTTGTGAATATTATTATTACTATTGTTATGTTCTTGATTGGAAGGAAAAGGTGTATATATATATATATATATATATATATATATATATATATATATATATAAATTAGTACTATGTTGTTGTGAAGAGGGATCGGGCGTACATTTTAATATATGTCTTACTGTAATGTTTGGTAGAATTGGCTTAAAGTTGGTGGATGAGTGGCAAGTGAAAGTTATATATAGAAAATTTAATTAGTTCATGGAGGATTAAATTGTTACCGTCATATGTTTACTATTTTAAAATAAATTTCGTATGTTATGTATTATCACGTTCTTTGCCATTCAAGTTGTTATATTGAATGGCAAATGCCTTTGTTTTGAATTGCATGTAATGATGGCCTAATGGTCTATTGAAGAATAACAAACAATTAACAATAGGAAGGTTTTAAATTCTTATGTAATTATTGATTATAAAATTGAGGCCAAATATATAACCAGTAAGAGAGTAAGGTGAGGTAATAAACTTTAATATTTATATGATAAAATTGGGAATATTTGCATATGGGTGTTATAAATTATGTTATATTTTGTTTTGATTTTCCCTGGTAGAGGTTACTGGACATAGACGTAACCTTAAATTCCAATTCTTTCCATAGTTATCTTGTTATGAGCCAAGTTTTAAAATATTGAGTTAGGTAATTAAATATTAGGTGTATCGAGTTATTTAAATTCCACTAAAGTTATGCTAATTGGAGGAATCAAGACTTATCATTAGGCTTAAACTTTAAGAGATTGATTATAGAATTAGGTGAATTGATGGGTATGGGCTAGACACAGATAATCGGAGTATATATATATATATATATATATATTTGATAGATTGGAAGGGTTCGGAGGCAATAAGGAAAGGAAAGGCATTGGAGAAGTAGTTGCTTGACTTCGATTCTTCGGTGGAGGTAGGTTATGGTTTATTTCTATTTGATAGATAAACTCTAAATAGCGATTGATATGTATTGAGTGATATTGTAAAGTCTCCTATGTACTTGATTGTGTGATTGTATGTTTTGATTGTGTGGTTTGTGGTTGGTCTAAAATTATGAGAGTGTTGAATTTCTAATCTTGAACCCTCTCTATTAAAATGACGCCTTTAATAAAGAAGGCTTGCTGAAATAAAATAATGAGATAATTGGACCGGAGTGTCACGTTCCGACACAATATTATGGGATCGGAGTGTCACGTTCCTGTTGACACCCAATTTTGACCGACCTTTAACCATTTTTGGGATAATATTCGATTAAATAAGTATTTTAAAATTTATTTAAAATTTAGAATTTTTAATCGATTTTGCTTGAAAATTATATATTTTAATATGTTTTACTTTAAAATTATTGTAAATATTATTAATGAATTTCAAAAGTTTAAAATTTAAATGATTTTTCAATTTTAAAAAAAATCTTTAATATATGTAGTATTTATTAGATAATAATTCCTACGGTTTCCTTAAAACTATTTAAATTCTAGCCTATTCTATTATATTTTCTTTCAATTCTAGCTACTCCAATTAAATTTTATCTAAATCATAGCCCGTCTTTCATTTCAATTCTAGCCATTTTAATTGCAATTGTAGTCATTGCATATTCAATCCAATCTGATTTCAATACATCTCATCTCTTAATCTCATCCATCTATTATTAATCGAATCCTATCCCTTTATTTCTTATTAAATCAACGGTTGTGATAAAATTCCCTTTTCTTCTTGATTTCAATACACTAAAAATCAAAACCAAAAATTATTCTTCTCCCTCCCCTCTCCTTGCAGCCGCCAGCCACCCACTCTCTCTTCTCCATTCGCTCCGGCGAAAGCAGCGATCACCACCAGCAGCGGACAGCAGTGACCGGCATGGACAGCAGCGGCCCACAAGCAGCAGCGGACAGCATTGACCGGCATGGACAGCAGCGGTCCGCCAGCAGCAGCGCACAGTAGTCCGGCGAGGAGCATCAAGCGAACTCCGGCGAGGCAATGAGTCGGCCATTCGTGGCAACCTTCTCCTTCCTTTTCTTTTTCGCTTCTATTCTCCAACAGAAGTTCGCGAGGACACCAGCAAGAAGCTGCAGCAACCAGCGAGAGCCGCTCTCTTTCTGTCTCTCCTCGCCTCTTCTTTCTCTTCTCTCTTCCCTTCTTTCCCACCTTCTTTTCTCCATTGCTGGCAACGCTTAGGCGAGCTTCCAGGCAGCAGCAACTGCAGGTAACCAGCAGCTCCGACACCTGTAACAACAAGCAGTAGACACGCGAGAAACCGACCAACAACTGCACGAAGATGGTGCACAACTAGGTGATTTCGCTCCTCTCCTTGCTTTTTGGCAGCGGAAACAACAAAACAATAGTGAACTCCGATAACAACTTTTAAGGTTCTTCAAGTTTGATAAGTATGGATTGGTACATTCTAATTAATTTGTGCATCATTCCAACTCTTTGTTCTTGATTTCAATTATCGTGAGCATTCAAGCTTTGCATGATTGGATTGGTTTCTTTTTATTTCGTACAGTTATTATATTGATTTGTGTTTGTATTTGTTTTTCTTAGCTATATGTACTTATATCTTGAATTTTTCTTCATGTCTTCTGAATTATCTAGTAATTTCAGCACGTTTATCCCTTCGTTATTTCTATGAAAATCTAGATATATAATTTTGGAAGGCTCTGGAATGACTTCTGTTTATGCATAATATGAACTAATTTGGCTCAATAATAGAAGCTTCACTCAGGGAATAATCAATTATTTGCTTTTACGAATTAATACTATCAACCTCTATTATTTTACTACTTTGGGTGATTTTGACATGTTTATTGATTTTTGTTATTGAATTTGGGCAAGATTACTGTAATGTTGGATTTGAATCGATATCTCGCACCAATTTTGTGATTTATTTGATTGTTTCAAATTATAATCTGAATGTAATTCCTCCCTTTCCTTAATAATCTCGTCTATTGGTTTAACTAAATCAATTTATTGTTGGAAATAATCCTTTTCATGCTTGTTTTACTTGGTTGTATTATTGAGTTTATTTGTTTACCTTATTTAAAAATAGGATTGATTACTTATTTGTTTATTTAGTAAAAAAAAAATTAATTTGGTTCTTCATTATTTAAGGAAAATATTACCCTTCCTAATTTCATTTCTTACTTGATTAAATTTGTTAATTTTTATATAAACCTGATTTCATGCTCTTATTTAAGGAAAAATAGTATTCATTGAAACTTTAATTATTTTCTTGTCATATTTAGTTTTTCATATATTTGGAAAAAATGAATAAATAATATAATCTGATTTTGATTCTTCTTTATTTAAGGACAAATAATATTGATCTTTCTAATTACTCTTACTTGTAATATTTGGAAATGATATATTTTACATTTTTGCTGATTTGAATCTCCTTTTGAATAAGGTAAATAGTATACTTACTTGATTCCTAAAAAATATTTATTTACCTTATTTTTTTTTATATTTTTCTCTCCTTTTGCTATATAAATAGGACTCCCTCATACTCAATTCATTCACAGACACTCATCTTTCATAACAAGTTCTCTCATCAACTCACACGCTCATTCACTCTCAATCACAAATTCTCTCATTACTCTCCCTTCTCTCATTGCTCTCTTGCTACTCTAACAATACATTGAGAATCCAATAATTATTCAAGTGTTCTTCTTCGCTATCTTACTACTTTGTTCAAGTAAAAGTTGAATCAATTTGTTTTGCTTAACTGGTTAGTGTTCTTAACATTCACACTATCTTTACATTCACACATTTGTGTAAGCTATTATTTTATATATATATATATATGTGTGTGTGTGTGTGTGTGTGTGTGTGTGTGTGTGTGTATGTATGTATGTATGTATAATTCGTTATTAAACGATTGCATATTGTCACACCTTGACTAATAAGTGTGATTACTTGTGTAGTTATTTGATTACTTTGACAGGTTTCAAACTTGAAGTTCAAGTTGAAGATTAATTGAAGAATGATTTATTTGTTTATTTGAATGTATATATAAATTTTCTTTGATTCTAAACTTTAAATTGACAAATATGACTTGAACCAATTATGTGACCTTATTCTATTAACTGTTATAATTGTACCACTTTGAGCTATTATGTTATTCATTTGAAATTATAATTTTGGCTTACTATATATTAACCCGATTTTGTGTTTGATTTACTTCTTTGACTAATGGTTGTCTAGTATTTGGATTTTAGGCTCAACTAAGAACCATCAATATGACAAATATGTTCAATCTTCGAAAAAATCACCCTTCTTCTCGTCCACAACAAAGTATCTTTTGGACCATCTCTCCTCATCCTATTCCTACTCACACCCTCTCTCAACAAAGGTCTCCAACACGCCTCAACTTTGATGCTGTAGGATATGAGGGAATAGGTGACAAAATAGAGAAGTCTAAGCTAGATGCATTGCAGCGAAAAATGCATGACTTGGAGAAAAAGGTGAATGGATGATTAAATTCAATACCTACTCATGACCTAAGGTATAAAAATTTATGTCTACACCCAGGAGTCGAATTGCCGTCAGAATTTAAAATTCCAAAATTCAACATGTTCGACGGACATGGGGATCCAATGGCACATCTCAAAGATTTTTGCAGCAGGCTAGTTGGCTTAGAAAAAAATGAACCTCTCCTAATGAGGTTATTTATTCAAAGCTTATAAGGAATAGCCTTCACTTGGTACATCAAACAAGACTTTGACAAATGGCTCGCATGGGAAGACATGGCTCGAGACTTTGTGGAACAATACAAGTTTAATAAGAAGGTTGATCCTACAATGTTAAATTTGCTCAAATTGAAGAAATTAAGTCATGAATCTTTTGAGGAATATGTCATACGATGGAGAATGGAAGCCTCCAAGATACGTCACTTACCGCATGAAGAGGAGTTGGTACAAACTCTCATCAGATCACTTGAGGGTATATACTACAAAACCTTGTTCTTCGTTGGTATTCAAAGTTTCGACAGTCTAATTCGAATTCGAAAAGAGTTAGAATATGGCATTCAGTCTGGAAGAATTGCTGATACACAAATTCCTTTTCAAGTCCTGAAAGAATCATTAGATGAAAGGAACGAAGATGCATTAACCTATATACCTCCGAAACAAAGAAATCAGAATATTGAGCAAATTCATGCTATTCTTGAGCCTTCCAACCCTCAGGTTTCTCAACATAAGGTGAGGAAACCTTGTGTCTTCACTCCCTTAAAGGAAACTTTGACCGACATTTTCCAGAGATTATGGGCTAAGGGACTTCTAAGACCAATAAATGGATGGATTCCCAAACACTCTACTTCAAACTTTGATCTATCCAAAAATTGTGCCTGTTATTCAAACATTCAAGGTCATGACACTGAAGAATGTGCAGCATTGAGAAATAAGATTCAGAATATGATTGAAAAAAGAAAAATTATAGTGCAACAAGGACCACAAAACAACAATTGCAATCCTTCTATGGCGAATACATTCATCGTTCAGGGAGATCCTACAAAGATGTACGTTAGGAACTTGACAAGGAAGCGTAAATCACATCAGAGAAAATGATATGGACAAGACTCTTATGAACAAAGTTGGCTTTATTGTTCTCAGACCTTATGCCCAAAGCCTTCCTCATTCCTTTCATTTTTCCTTGTAATTCTGAACTACGTTTGACCTGATTTCCTTTTTGGATACGTAGGCAACCCTTGATGGGTCCGGTTCTATCAAATAAATTTTCTTTCTCTCCCATGGTCATTCAAAACACTCCTTTACAAATTCAAATCTAGGCTAATTGACAATCCATGGACATAATTGACACTTGAATTCTAAGTCGAGCCTTAATGTCCAAATACAAGACAATCACTTTCTTTGGAACTTATAATTTTTCTTTGAGTGAAGCAGAATCAAAAATTCCCCCACTAATAAACTGGGGCAGAATTTTTGAGGAAACCTCAAAAATTTTCATAGACATATTTAACAAAGTGAGTATATATCTTATACTCTAAACTGGGGCAGAAATTTTTGAGAAATCCTCAAAAATTTCATCGCAAGGGAATGCAACTCTAAAGGCAAAACAAGCACAGGTATGACCATCTCTCGCCTTTTGAATTTACGAATTTTCTCTGGATGCAGGAATAAATTATATATGAGCGTATTGTCATATTTAGGAGCTACTATGTAAGTCATACTATCCTCGGATTATTTTTTGAAGAGGCTATTATCAACTTTTTTCTACGACTGACTGAATATATATTTAAGCTCTCCCGCCTTATTATAATACGATATTTAGGCTTTTCCGCCTTACAATAGGATGTTTAGGCTTTTCCGCCTTAAAATGCGATATTTAGGCTCTTTCGCCTTACAATAGGATGTTTAGGCTCTTCCGCCTTACAATAGGATGTTTAGGCTCGTCTGCCTTACAATACGACATTTAGGCTCGTCTGCCTTACAATACGACATTTAGGCTCGTCTGCCTTACAATACGACGTTTAGGCTCTTCCGCCATATAATAGGATATTTAGGCTCTTTCGCCTTACAATAGGATGTTTAGGCTCGTCTGCCTTACAATACGACATTTAGGCTCGTCTGCCTTACAATACGACGTTTAGGCTCTTCCGCCTTACAATAGGATATTTAGGCTCATCTGCCTTATAATACGATGTTTAGGCTCGTCTGCCTTGCAATACGACGTTTAGGCTCTTCCGCCTTACAATAGGATATTTAGGCTCATCTGCCTTACAATACGATGTTTAGGCTCGTCTGCCTTACAATACGATATTTAGGCTCTTCCGCCTTAGAATAAGATGTTTAGGCTTTTCCGTCTTAAAATATGATGTTTAGGCTCGTCCGCTTTAAAATGACGTTTAGACTCTCCTTACAACCAGACATTTTACTTATATTATTATATGTTTATACTATCAAATATTTTGGAGTTTGACGTTATTCTTCAGAGATGAGTTTCAATCCTTCAAGAAGTTAAAAACTATCAAGGCTTGCACTACGTCTCAAAACAAATAGGCGCTTATCACCTTTTATCATCTATTTAGAACTCATATTTTATCATTATTGGTCTTACATTATTTATAAGCTAACGTTTTATCTAGAATTTGCAGATATGATGGATCGCCCGTTGATTACAATTATCATGCTATCACAACGAAGACACTATTAATTCTTTACTACTCATACTCCAAACCTTGCAAAAGCTGATAATCTCACTCTATCATGCTCTTCTCGTTTCTTTGTCATGCTCTTTTAGCCTCTCAATCTCTCTCTTCTCGCTACTCTAATCTTATCCATTCAAGTCGATATCGTGCCTTCTGAATACCTTACCGCTCTTTCAACTTTTAACAGTTTCATTTGCTCTTGAATCTAGAACTACACACGACCTGATTCTCGTATAACCAGAGATATGTAGGCGACTTAAAACCAAAGTCTCGGTTGTGCCCTTTTTAAAATCCATATCGTTTTAATTGATCCAACTGACATCTCTCGTCGGTCGGACAAAATCGGCTACTAAGTCAACGTTGGTTGCCTGACAATTCATTCTTCATTCTCAATCAACCAAGGGGCAGCTGTTGACACCCAATTTTGACCGACCTTTAACCATTTTTGGGATAATATTCGATTAAATAAGTATTTTAAAATTTATTTAAAGTTTAGAATTTTTAATCGATTTTGCTTGGAAATTATATATTTTAATATGTTTTACTTTATAAAATTATCGTAAATATTATTAATGAATTTCAAAAGTTTAAAATTTAAATGATTTTTCAATTAAAAAAAATTCTTTAATATATGTAGTATTTATTAGATAATAATTCCTACACTTTCCTTAAAACTATTTAAATTCTAGCCTATTCTATTATATTTTCTTTCAATTCTAGCTACTCCAATTAAATTTTATCTCAATCATAACCCGTCTTTCATTTCAATTCTAGCAATTTTAATTGCAATTGTAGCCATTGCATATTCAATCCAATCTGATTTCAATACATCTCATCTCTTAATCTCATCCATCTATTATTAATCGAATCATATCCCTTTATTTCTTATTAAATCAACGGTTGTGATAAAATTCCCTTTTCTTCTTGATTTCAATACACTAAAAATCAAGACCTAAAATTATTCTTCTCCCTCCCCTCTCCTTGCAGCCGCCAGCCACCCACTCTCTCTTCTCCATTCGCTCCGGCGAGAGCAGCGACCACCAGCAGCAGCGGACAGCAGTGACCGGCATGGACAGCAGCGGCCCACAAGCAGCAGCGGACAGCATTGACCGGCATGGACAGCAGCGGTCCGCCAGCAGCAGCGCACAGCAGTCCGGCGAGGAGCATCAAGCGAACTCCGGCGAGGCAATGAGTCGGCCATCCATGACAACCTTCTCCTCTCTTCTCCTTCCTTTTCTTTTTCGCTTCTATTCTCCAATAGAAGCTAGCGAGGACACCAGCAAGAAGCTGCAGCAACCAGCAAGAGCCGCTCTCTTTCTGTCTCTCCTCGCCTCTTCTTTCTCTTCTCTCTTCCCTTCTTTCCTGCCTTCTTTTCTCCATTGCTGGCAACGCTCAGGCGAGCTTCCAGGCAGCAGCAACTGCAGGTAACCAGCAGCTCCGACACCTGTAACAATAAGCAGTAGACACGCGAGAAACCGACCAACAACTGCACAAAGATGGTGCACAACTAGGTGATTTCGCTCCTTTCTTTGCTTTTTGGCAGCGGAAACAACAAAACAATAGTGAACTCCGATAACAACTTTTAAGGTTCATCAAGTTTGCTAAGTGTGGATTGGTACATTCTAATTAATTTGTGCTTCATTCCAACTCTTTGTTCATGATTTCAATTATCGTGAGCATTCAAGCTTTGCATGATTGGATTGGTTTCATTTTATTTCGTACAGTTATTATACTGATTTGTGTTTGTATTTGTTTTGCTTAGCTATATGTACTTACATCTTGAATTTTTCTTCAATGTCTTCTGAATTATCTAGTAATTTCAGCACGTTTATCCCTTCGTTATTTTTATGAAAATCTAGATATATAATCTTGGAAGGCTCTGGAAAGACTTATGTTTATGCATAATATGAACTAATTTGGCTCAATAATAGAAGCTTCATTCAGGGAATAATCAATTATTTGCTTTTACGAATTAAGACTATCAACCTCTATTATTTTACTACTTTGGGTGATTTTGACATGTTTATTGATTTTTGTTATTGAATTTGGGAAAGATTACTGTAATGTTGGATTTGAATCGATATCTCGCACCAATTTTGTGATTTATTTGATTCTTTCAAATTATAATCTGAATGTAATTCCTCCCTTTCCTTAATAATCTCGTCTATTGGTTTAACTAAATCAATTTATTGTTGGAAATAATCCTTTCCATGCTTGTTTTACTTGGTTGTATTATTGAGTTTATTTGTTTACCTTATTTAAAAATAGGATTGATTACTTATTTGTTTATTTAGTAAAAAAAATTTAATTTGGTTCTTCATTATTTAAGGAAAATATTACCCTTCCTAATTTCATTTCTTACTTGATTAAATTTGTTAATTCTTATATAAACCTGATTTCATGCTCTTATTTAAGGAAAAATAGTATTCATTGAAACTTTAATTGTTTTCTTGTCATATTTAGTTTTTTATATATTTGGAAAAAATGAATAAATAATATAATCTGATTTTGATTCTTCTTTATTTAAGGACAAATAATATTGATCTTTCTAATTACTCTTACTTGTAATATTTGGAAATGATATATTTTACATTTTTGCTGATTTGAATCTCCTTTTGAATAAGGAAAATAGTATACTTACTTGATTCCTAAAAAATATTTATTTACCTTATTTTTTTTATATTTTTTTTCTCCTTTTGCTATATAAATAGGACTCCCTCGTACTCAATTCATTCACAGACACTCATCTTTCATAACAAGTTCTCTCATCAACTCATACACTCATTCACTCTCAATCACAAATTCTCTCATCACTCTCTCTTCTCTCTTGCTACTCTAACAATACATTGAGAATCCGGTAATTATTCAAGTGTTCTTCTTCGCTATCTTACTACTTTGTTCAAGTAAAAGTTGAATCAATTTGTTTTGCTTAACTGGTTAGTGTTCTTAACATTCACACTATCTTTACATTCACACATTTGTGTAAACTATTATTTTATATATATATATATATATATATATATATATGTATAATTCGTCATTAAATGATTGCATATTGTCTCACCTTGACTAATAAGTGTGATTACTTGTGTAGTTATTTGATTATTTTGACAGGTTTCAAACTTGAAGTTCAAGTTGGAGATTAATTGAAGAAAGATTTATTTGTTTATTTGAATGTATATATAAATTTTTCCTATTTTATTTATTCGAATGTTGTAACAATTGTAACTCTAAAGATCATATATATAAATTTATTTGGGGGGTCGTCTAGGGGAGGGGGATTTATATGCTTACTTGTTCATTATAAAATTTTAGAAATCATGCCTATAGATTTGTCTTTAACCACCTAGAATTATTGTTTGTAGGTGTTATAATCCAATCAATTGTTTGATGCTTTGTTAATAAGTCTACAAAATAATAAACTAGATTCCATTAATTTTTAATGTTAAAATCAAATTATAATAATTTAGTAGGCTGATTGGGTGTTTTAACAATGTTATAACGTTAGCATTGTCTTGTCATGTAGAAACCATGCCTAAAGATTAATTTGTTCATATCATTTAGATTTACAAAAATCATGCATATATGTCTTATTTTTGAACACCTAGAAATTCATGTCTATAGGCTTGTAAAGAACTTTTAACATTTCTATAAAAATAAAATTTGTTTGTGCATATTTGTGCCCTCTACCCAAAAATTAGTTAATATTATCCTATTTGTCTTCCGCATTCATGATGCAATATGTTTTTTTTAATAATACTAAATTAGAATCATTTCATGCATTTAGCAAATTACTTGGCTTTTAAAAATATTTCATATCAAAACCTTGCAACATAATTTTTTAAAAAAAGTCATTATTCAATCTTCCTTTAAAACTTTGGATTGATTATGACATTGTTTTATTTTAAAAATAAATTATAAGCACTATCTCCTAACCTATCGTTAGTGGGAAAGTCAAAGGAACTACGAGGTCTAGTTCCATTTTTTTAAACCCGACGCGTCCCCGGAAGTACCACCTACCCATGAATTTCAAAAGGAATTATGTGTATTTATGTGTAAATATTTATGTGCCTACATGTAAATTAAATCTTTGAAATCATTTTCAAAAAACGTAAACTATTTTTTAGACCGACCTCAAATCAAAATTGTTTCTATAGTGGAGGAGCATGATCAACAATATCGTGGCATCATCCCTATAAAGAAACAAACATTTTAAAAAAAAATAAAAATTCCTACTCAAAACTTATCAATTTTCAAACTTTACTTTCTCATATATTAATTGCTTAATATTTACAAATTTTGTTTATAACAGTCTCATATGTTTTAAAAGTAAAGCTTGATTGTTTATTGCTATCACCCAGCCTTGCATGCTCAAATTAATGAAATAATATTAATTGTCTTATATTTGTTATCACTTAGCAAGATTAAATAAATTAATAAATGAAGTGACTTTGATTGCTAATTGTAACCCCCACATAGATTGCATGAGATACGGCCGGGACCCACACTTGTGGACCTCGAGGGATGCCTAACACCTTCCCTCGAGGTAATTTGAACCCTTACCCTAATCTCTGGCTTGTTGACCCTAGTTGGACTTCCAAACTCGAAATCCCAAAAGAGTTGTTAGGTCGTGCACAAAATTCGTTTTCTGCGAAAATGGGGCGCAATAGAATGGACACGGTATTATGGGATCGGAGTGTCACGTTCCGACATAATAACATTAAAGGCAAGGAATCTTGAAGTAACTAAATATACTTAATCTCAAGGAACCTATTTACCAAATGAGTATGTTGTGGAGGCATGAGTCCTCATATGTGTGCTTGATGTTGTGATTGATGGTGTACCTATTATGGTGTTGTTGTTGTCAATGGTTCGTGTGTTTGTTGCTTGCCACCTGTTAAGTATTGTAGTTGATTTTATATTATTATTCATTATATATTGATTTCTATTTTGAGTTGACCGATGATACCTACTCAGAACGTGTTCCTTATACTGAACCATACTTGTATTTTCTTCTTTGTTCTTTGTGGAGTGCAGCAAGTGTACCATCGACTTCGACTCGCCCTCAGCTCTAGTCGGTCTCCAACATATCAGAGTTCAGGGTGAGCTATTATTTCTAGCTCTTGCTGGATTTTCTCATTCACGTCTTGATGTCTTTGAATTTCGGACATGGACCATCTTTTTACTTATTTTGGTTTCTTAAATACTCTTAGACTTGGTAATTTGAGGATAGATGTTCTTGATGTGATGACTTCCAGATTTTGGGGATAATAAGTGTTAAACTTTAGAAACTTATTTAATTGGTTACATTAATAAGTTTTGGATCTTCCGCATTATTTTTGTTATTCATAGTTGAACTATTGGTAAATGTTGGGGTTTAGATTTGTTGGTTCGCTCACCTAGTAGGTTAAGTGTGGGTGCCACTCACGACTCGTTTTGGGTCGTGACAATTGTGCTATGTAAGACTCGTGTATTTATTTATTTAAAAGTTAAATAGTTAAAGTGTCTGTTTGTGCATTATGAAAGTTGGAGGTCAAAGTTAAAATTTGAAGCCAAATTTAAGGTCCAATATATGTATTATGCCTTTTTTAATATACAAATGTAGATGTGTAGTTACTTACCAATCTACAAATTGCAATTGTATACCGAAGATGTATCACATATTCTGTCTAAACACGCTTCACCTTTAGTTTTTTTAAATCTTCCACCATACTGTATTTTTCCTAATTCCTGTTATAGTCAACCTCTCACACCTTTTGGCTGACACAACTTTGTACCCTGTCTTCATATATACGAACAATCTCAACCTTGTTTTTGTCATTTTATCTGCCACGAAGGCCATCACCACTTTATATCGAATAATTTTGCTTTTAATCATATCTCTCCTAAGATACTCACACATTCATTAGAGTATCCTTTTTTGTATCTTGTCTAATCACTTCCCCTTATCTATGTTACATCATGAAATTGTCAGCACTATATCCCATATAATAGTGAGCATTCTACCCCCATATACAATCGTATTAGTCTAACCATCACGATGTAAGACTTACCTTTTGAGACTCGGCGACACATGTTTATTGCACAATACCTTAGAGGCAAACTTCAAATTTCACCTACCATGATCTAATATTGTGCGCTATATCATTGTTAATCGTCCAATCTCCTTGAATTACAGACCCAATAAAGTTGAAACTTTCTCTCTTTGGATTAAATAACTAGTGGATTGATCATCACTTCCACCTCTTTGGAATTAAATAACTAGTGAATTGGTGTCACTTCCACCTCAGTAGCATGTGTCACGTCACTTCAAATACTTTATCTTAATCCTACTTAACTTGGAATCTTTAGACTTCATACTCTCTCCAAACTTCCACCCTATCATTAACTTTATTTTGCGTCTCATTAATCAATATATATGTTATCTAGGAATAACATACACCATGACATATGCGCTTGAATATATCGTGTCGATATATACATTCATTCATCGAGACAAAAAAAAAGAGTTAAGGTTTGATCCTTGGTGCAACCCCACCATGACCAGAAAGTGCTCCAAATCACCTCTTACTATCCTAACTCGAGTTTTGGTTCTATCGTACATTTTCTTAATAGCCCTAATGTAAGCCACGTGTACGTACACCTTTATACTTCAAACATCTCTAAAGTATCTTTTTAAAGTTTATGAGCACAATGTACAAGTCTCTTTTTTGTCCCTATACTACTTTAACAATCTACTTATAAAACGAATTTTTTGAAAATATTTCTCCCAAACTTTTTGTTCAAAGACAGAATTAAAATTAAATTTTTTTTTTGCCTAATTTATTTATTTTAAATCAATAACTTTGTCATTATAATTACAACATGCATAACAATCTCATTATTAATAATCTTGAGATATACCTCTTTCCTCTACCAAATGATCCCTAAAAAATGGAGTACATATAATAGATGAATCCTGATTCAAAAATTTACCTGAAATTGATGTATTTTGATTAGGTACAAAAGAATAAAGCAAATAGGGTGATGATTAAAAATGAAACTATTCTTTTATGATTATAATGCAATAAAATATTCTAATATTTAATGAAACAATAGGTATTTGTATTACTTTTTAATATTCATCCATTAATTAACCGATTGAAATGTATCAACACATATATTATTTTGTATGAGTTTAGACATTAATTTTCATTTTTATAATAAAATTGCTTACTATTTTTTTGTTTCGTAATAATATTATTATCGAGAGTCGTTTCATTTTTTATCATTATTTTAAAAATATTGTTAAATTATATAAATTTGAATGAATGAGATTTTTTTATTCGAATTTATAAAAGAAAATTAAATTGATTATCTTACGAATATCAAACTTTTTAGACGAAATATATTTCAAATCAGTTAACCAAGTGAATGAATATTTAGTAATTCAAATCGAGTTTAGAAGTAAAATCGAAAGCAAATGACAAAGTTTTTGGCCAAAAACATTCTTCAACTATACCTCAAACTTAAACTACATCTTTAAAATATCATTTTTAGCTGAAAATATCCTTTAACTATTTTCCAAACTTAAACTACATCCTTAAAGTATCAATTTTAGCAGAAAACATCCTTTAAGTATTTGTAACTGAACAACTTTCATCCTTTTGTTAAATATTGTCAAAAAACTAAGGGATCTTACGAAAACATGAGCAATTAACGTGACTATCAACAAAAGTTATTATACATAATTTCATTACTTTCTATCAAAAATTCTTGAAAAATATAAAAAATGTTAGACACTGTTGCTTATGGAAACTAAAAATGATTGGAAGGTGTGAGCGTATATGATTTGTCTTTTTCGTAACAGAAAGAAGTTGGAGATTAATTATTTTAAGTTTTTGGTCAAACTCATCCTTAAACTATATTTCAAACTCAAACTACATCCTTAAAGTATCATTCTTATCATAAAATATTCTTCAAGTATTTTAAAGTAAACAATTTTCACCTTTCTACTTGAATTTATCAGAAAACTAATCGATATATCCCACAAAAATTAATCGTCCCTTCCTAATTATTATTCTTAGATATGCCAAGAATATTAGTGATTTTTTTCGTAATTGTGTTAAGAATTATGCAAAATCTTTTAATTTGACTGTTTTTCATTAATTTTTCATATAATTTTAATAAAAATATTACTAATTTAAATATATTTGTTCTCAATTGAATATGCTAGAAACGACATTTGTGGAGACTTCCCATTTTAAGAATGTAGAATGAAACTCAAATACGAAACATAATCAGGTCACTTTGATATTAGATTGACCCAAAAATCTATTGATTTAATTGGTTAAGAAAAAGATAAAAATAATTAATCTTCAACTTCTTTCCGTTATGGAAAAGGCAAATCATGTACGCTCACACCTTTCAATTATTTTTAGTTTCCATAAGCAACAATGTTTAAGATTTTTTATATTATTCAAGAACTTGTGATAGAAAGTAATAGAATTATGCATAATAAATTTTGTTGATAGTCACTTAACTGCTCATGTTTTCGTAAGATTCTCTAGTTTTTTTGATAATATCTAACAAAAGGAGGAAAGTTGTTTACTTAGAAATACTCGAAGGACGTTTTCTGTTAAAAATAATACATTAAGAATATATTTTAAGTTTGGATATAGTTAAAAGATATTTTTTGCTAAAAATAATACTATAAAAATATAATTTAAATTTGACGTATAATTAAATGATGCTTTTAGACAAAAACTCACAATGAGACGTGAGTAATTATTAGAACGGATACCTAACCAATCGCTACTCCACCTCCTTCTCAACATTTCCACACATTCAATTTCATCATATTGAAAATTGCAAAATCATCAAAATTCTACAGTACGATCATCTCTATTGTTGAAAGATCAAATTCAGCTTGTTTGTGACTGAGTTATAGTAATTGTTGCTGCTGTAATTGTGTGGTCAATTAGGTAATCGATGATAATTGTGAAGGATTTGATTTGAAAAAGCACAAAAAATGAGCACCGAAAGGCAATCGGTGACTGTTCGAGACCTTGTTGAAGAAGCTAAGAAGAGAGTTGTTTTCTTAGTCATATGTGCTATTGGGCTCTCCTATTTAATGTCTCGTGAGTATTCATTTTTATTTTCTAGAGCTATTGTAGTTTACCGTAATCCTCTATCGCTGCTGGTTAAAATTATTATTTTTTGTGTAATATGTAGTTGATATTGAATTTCTTTGTGTATTTACTTTAAAGTAGTTTTGATTATTGTTAATGAAAATCCTTGTTCCGCCGCGCTGATGAGGGCCTACCTTGTGTAGATGTACTTGAAGTAAGGATTTGATTGATTTGAAGGCTCAGACTAGGGTATGACATTCCATACTAATTTTTTTGATCCAAGGTCTTTCATGTACAAGTAGGGATGGATTCTAAGGTTACTTATTTTGGTTGTGATGAGGATTTTAATAATGGATGCGAAGTATGTAACTGTAGAGTGGCTCTTTTAGGCCTCCCTCTCCTTTTTGACCTTGCAAATTCTTTTTAAACCACTTCAGTAAGGAGAGAGAAATGCAGCTTCTTTGGTGGTTTGAATGTGCTACAATGAGCTCGTGTGACTCGAAAGGCCCAAGAATCAATGAGTGACTGCTGAAACTAGCTATGAAATGACAATGTAGGATCACTTTAATCGAGAATTCCCTAGAAGACTTGATAAACTAGCTAATCATTAGAGGAATGAGTTACTAAATGTAGATGTTATAAACTTGGTAAACCAAAGAAGGAGAAAAGAAAAGAACTGCTGCATAAGTATATTGACCTGTATCGGCTCGATCTGCTGGACTTTGAATTTGCTACCTTGTGTGAATTGGGTTGTTACAATGTTACCTTGTAAGAGCACTTCGACGGAGGAGTGCACCCAGTTAACAATAGGATTAGATTCCTGACCACAGGTGATTGATTATTTGTCTCAAAAAACCATTTATTATGTCTAAATTATTAACTTTGAACTCAATAACTCGAAAGGACTAAAATCCCGAACCCATAAGTTTCAAATCCTGATTCTGCCTCTTCTGATCACACAAGTTTATTCATTCAAAATGTGATCAACTTCCTGCTCGTGTATCAACATTTGCTGGTTGTTAGCTAGATTAATATGATTTCTACGGAAACATACTACATGCTGAGGAAAGTACTAGGGATCCCATGCATGTTGATAGAAAGAAATTCAAGAGTTCTCTCTTCACTAGAAGGAATCCTGTGCAAAAAAATAAAATGAAGTAGTTGGAAAAAGTCAGATCTTGTATGTTACTCCTTTCTATAACCTGAGCTGGTATGCAAGCGAGACATGATGCACATGCCATCCAAAGTTTAATGTATTTTGGGTCTCGGTATCCAAGGAAATGAGGAGATTGATGATGCTGTGACACATCATATTAATGCAGTGTAGATAAGTGGAGGCTTGCATTTGTAGTATTGTGTAACAAGTAGGTGTTACCAGAACCTTAAGGCAAGTTCTACAGTGTAGTGGTTCAACCAACTATATTGTATGGGGTAGAGTCTTGGTCAAGCAAAAACTCTCACGTTTAGAAGATGAAAATTGTAAAAATGAGGAAGCTGCAGTGGATGTGTGGGAACACTAGGAGGATCGGATTAGAAATGAAGATATCCAAAACAAAGTAGGAGTGACCTCAATGAAAGACAAGATGCGAAAGCGAGATTGAGATGATTCAAACATGTTAAGAGAAGATGCATGGATGCCCTCTGCGGAGGTGTGAGAGGTTGGCGTAGATGGTTTCAGTTAGCTAGAGGTAAGTCGGAGAAGTATAACGGAGAAGTGATTAGACAGGACACAGTGCAGTTGCAGCTTACATTGGGTATGTTGTTGTTGCAGAAAATACTGTTCCTTTTGTTCTAGATTTGTGCTAGACCATGCATAGATACTATTGATGCTTACGTTATGATCTAGTGCTTTTGCCGTCACATACTTTAACTCTATGTGAAAACAGAGATTGAGAAGATAATAATTACTAATAAAATGTATGGAGTTCGAAAAATTGTTGAACCTATACAGTGCTTGTCGAGTATAGCTCCTAAATCTACATTCAATCTTTTTTCAATCTTTTGATACAAAGCCTTACCAACAATATTTGTCTCTCTTCTTTTTTTAGTACACCACTCGGAAAAACAATGCTTGCTAAAAGTAGAATAGAGCTTGTGAGATGGTTCAGATGTATGGTATATCTTCTTCTTTCTTCAGTGACCTTCTTATAGAGGTGGATGATCAGACTGAAGGTTTTTTTTTAGAAGAGATGACAACCCAAGAGATTTGATTCTTGGAGAAGGAAGGAGGGTCCTGTTTCCAAGAATAAGGTCTTTATTGACTTTCAATCAATTAGTCCATTGATCAGCTTTGTGGAGCAATTCTCTCCAAACAAGATTTAGGGACTCCAAATGAGATCTGCATCTTGGTCTATGTCATGATTTCTTCTTTATTGATGGGTTCTTGATAGCTTACTTTTGAGTTCTCCTTGATTTGTGATGGTATCAGTTATTTTTAATAGTTTCCTTTGATTGATAGATAAGAGGTCTTCCCGTTGATTCTAATCAATTTACAACTTGCTTGTTGGGATCTTCCTGTTGATTGTAATCAACTTACAGCTTGCTTGTTTCTTTTTCCTTTTGTGCCGCTTTACAGGATTCTTTCTTGAGTTCCTTTCCAGCCTGCATAATACATACACATCATCAAAATTAGCACACTAACTTCTATGAGAAATTATATCAGACTTCAAGAAGTCCCATTTTTATCAGGCTGGCTAGAGAAAAATCCATAAAGTTAGGTGAATAAAAGAAGATGAAAACATTAAAACTATCAAGAAAAAGTTCCTAAAGGCTAGAAGTAATTATGGATAACTATTCTTGTGGCGATCGGCACGACACATAGGATTCACAGTTCTCTTACAATGTACTATATGGATACCATTTCAAGGTCCACAATGATTCAACCAATAGATTTGATGCAGGAAGGCATGGAAGCCAATGTGAAGAAAGAATGAAACCTAAGATATTTATGAGTGCAAGGCAGTAAAAGAAGCCAAATGTTGTCTGACTCGCAGGGAGTATTTCTTTGCAACTTTTCTGACTACTTAATATGTCATAGATCAAAGTTGAGAAGCTTAAAATTGGAGGAACTAAGAGGTAAAGCGCAAGTGGAAGTGTCCTCCTTTAATTTATGACCGATGACTAACAACTTAATACAACTGTGAAGACATGCATGGTTGGTCAACAAAGGTAGAGCCAGGATTTGAAGCTTATGGGTTCAGGATTCTAGTTCTTTTAAGTTATTGAGTTCTAAATTAATAATTTGTGCATATTCAATGAATTTTTTAAGATAAATACCGGGGTTGGACCAAAGCTATTGGGTTTGGCTGTACCCCATAAGCCATATTGTAGTTCCACCCCTACTGGTCAAGCAATAGGCATGAAGATATGTTTTTATACAATGTGTGTGCATTTTCCCTCGATTTAATTCTATATAAATGTCTATTTATCTTAGTATCTTCTCTTGAAATAAAATGTGTGCTAAAGCAGGAAACAATCTGTTGCCGTAAGACTTTACCAAAGTTTATTGAAGGATTTGATCCTTCTTCTTTGTGCTCAGAGAAATCATTTTTTAATAATGTTCGAGCATTTCTGTAGTTGTGATGGCCATCTGTCTTGGGATTGAGTATGATGCTGTAAACTACTTAATCGATGTACCGGAACAATTGTTGATGCAATTGCTGTACTTCACCGCTTCTAGTGTTTCCCAGTATAAAGTTTCTTGTATTGTAGCTGCCTATGTAGGAGCTAAGTCTAAGAACCTACACTTCTGTATGTCTGTCATGACAAATTTCTCTCTGTAAGCTACATGCATCTTTGAGAGATACTTTTTTTTTTAAAAAAAGAAACTGCAGTGGGATGAAGGCTGAATGTTTGCAATCCGTTGGTTCCAATATCTGGATTAAACTTACAGTTGACTATTCTTTAGACATACTATGACGACAGGCCTTATAAACCTAAATTGTCATTTTCCCCTTGTTTTGCTTCGCAGTGACGAGCTCCTCAGTTTTTGTCAACTTGCCTGTAGCTGCACTCTTTATTGTTTCCCTTCGTTATCTGTCTCTTGATTTTGACGCGCGGATGAAAGCTGTAACATATAAAAGTAAGTCATCCATATCAAACAGCACTTTTCAGAGGAAACATATTGATATTCCAAGAACAGTTAATGAGAAGCCCACCTGGAGGAAGAAAGTAAATTCACCTGCTGTCGAAGAAGCAATAGATCACTTCACCAGGCATATAGTTTCTGAGTGGGTCACAGATCTCTGGTACTCCCGCATAACCTCTGATACACAGGGTCCTGAGGAACTAGTGCAGATCATGAATGGTGTACTAGGGGAAATTTCACGTCGCATGAGAACTATTAATCTTATAGATCTCATCACAAGGTTTAAAATTTTAGTTCCTGGATGTTGCTGAAGATTTCCTCTTTACCTTAACTTTTTATCTTAAAGAATTCATTCAACTGAACACATGCAGAGATATTATCAATCTAATACGCACTCACTTGGAGCTGTTTCGTGCAAGCAAAATAAAGATTCAGAAGAAACGCCCAATTTCTTTGACAATTGAAGAGCTAGATGTGGAGCTTAAACTGGTGTTGGCTGCAGACAACAAATTACATCCTGCTTTGTTTTCTCCGGAGGCTGAGCACAAAGTAGTTTCATTTTTATTATCTCTTAACAACTGATAATCAATTGATTTCTAGAAGCCCTTTTGGTCCGGATGTTTTATTTATCTTATATTAGTCTTCTTGATCTGCAGGTACTCCAGCATCTTATGGATGGTCTCATTTCATACACTTTTCAGTCAGAGGATGCACAGTGCTCTTTATTCCACAACATTGTCAGGGAGCTTCTTGCTTGTGTTGTAATGCGACCAGTATTAAATATAGCTAATCCAAGGTAACAGTTTCCTAGATCTTGCTTGTTGTAGTCAAATTTTGTTCTGCTCTTTACTTGTTCAATAACTTTTGTCAGGTTCATCAACGAGAGGATTGAGTCTCTAGTTGTTTCTGTAAAGAAGGGTGATAAAGGGAACACAGCAGCAGAAACTGAACCACAGTCCAGGCCGGTTGGATCTGGTAAAATATCAGCAGATCATTTTTCTCGGGTTTTAGATCCTTCTGCCAAGGGCGTAGAGCTTGTACAACTAAAAAATGACCAACCTAATAACACTGAGGAGCATGCCATGAACACTATGAATGGAACAGATTTGTTGTTGGACCCTTTGCTTTCACTTGATGCTCGGTCTACTCGTTCTTGGAGTTCTTTGCCATCACAAGCCGATGCAGATGACGGAAGAGGTATTCATAGACACCATTCTGGAGGAGAGTGGGGTGAAAGGCTAGATTTGCTTTCTCGTAGAAAGACTGAAGCCCTGGCCCCTGAAAATTTAGACAATATATGGGCAAAAGGCAGAAACTATAAACGGAAAGAAGAGGCCAATCTAGCATCTGATAAACTCAAGAAGAGTTCGTTGATAAGTGCACCAAAATCGCCAGGACACTCAAAGGAAGCTAAACAGAAAGAGAGTGAGAGAGCAAACAAGGTTGGAGCTAAGCATTATGTGAAGGACAATGCTACCTCGCAAGGTGATTTGAAAAGACCAATTTATCCTCCAGATTACTCGTATCAAGAGGAAAATGAACATAGCTCAGATGAGGATGAATCAGAGAGCACTAGTTCTTACACTACTGAAGATGAAGAACCCAGCAGTGTGACTGGTTTTGACTCTCCAGGAACTCAAGTGTGGGATGGGAAAAATATAAGGAATGTCAATCACATTCATCATCCACTTGAAAATAATGAAGGCCATAAGAGAAGAAATGGAAAAGCTAGTAAAACACATATTCGCTCTAAACACTTAAATAGAGTACTGTCTGGACGGAAAAGGTCTAGATTAAGCAACCAAACGGAACACTTGTGGCAAGAGACACAAAGAACCAGCTTCTTACAGGGGGATGGACAAGATATATTAAAATCCAAAGAAAATGTGAAACTGGATGGTCCAAGTGATGACTCTGAGACAGAAATATTCAGTAGAATTTCTAGTGACACTAACGCATCATCATATGTATCGTCAAGAAGCTTTTCGGAAATTCATAGTATGGGTCCTTATTCTACAACAGGTTCTATAATTGCTGATTCTTTTTTGAAATTAAGAAGTGAGGTATGAATTTGATTGTCATCCTTTTGTCCATGTTACCTACTTAAGGATTAACTCGGATGATCTTGGACGTCTACTGAATAAGCTTTTTCTCTGTTGCAGGTCCTGAGTGCTAATATCGTAAGAAGTGGCTCCAAAACTTTTGCTGTTTATTCCATATCTGTTACAGACATGAACAATAATAGTTGGTCTATCAAAAGAAGGTAGAGTGATTTGAACTTTCTTTTGTTAGGCGGGGTGATGATCACTCTTTTGTAGAGATTATGATCTCAAGAATCCCTTGCATCAAATTAAAATTTAGGCTGCTAGTTGCAGGTTTCAACATTTTGAGGAGCTACACTGGCGTCTTAAGGAGTTTCCGGAGTACAATCTTCATTTACCTCCCAAGCATTTCCTCTCTTCAAGTCTGGATGGTCCTGTCATTCGAGAACGGTGCAAATCACTTGACATATATTTGAAGGTGATACTTTAATAGATGGCACATGACTGTCCCTTCCTTTAGCAATCAATATTACGTTCTTCCAGATCATAGTGACATCTTGTTCGATGCATTTGCTATGATATCTAAATAATGTTGAAATGTTACTCTTTCACTCCTTTAAATATGTTATACTTTGCGTTTATCATAGCACTTAATCTTGGTCTTAGTTCTGTAGTAGTACTTGGACTTTCATATCTGCCAAGAATTGTCTTTCATATTCCTGAAATCAATAAAATACCTTTACTAGTTCCAGTGCTATTTGGACGTCATGGGTTGCCAAGAGAAGGTTAAGATTAATCAGGAAACTGCGTTTTGGTATATAGTCCTCTAAAAGATCTTGTTCACTTTTATCTACTACTTTGCTTTTATTTCATTTGTCTAATGTTATCTTTGTATTTTTTTGGCTTCTGTTTCTGCTTCCCTTAGAAACTTTTGCTGCTCCCAACTGTTTCCAACTCCATCGAAGTATGGGACTTCCTCAGTGTGGATTCACAGGTTGAAAACATTATCAGTTTACAGTTTCTTACTCTGGATAGGCTTTAGAACAAAAAGAGTTGATTTTACATTCTTTCTCTGTTCCTTTGTTTTGTTATGCAGACATATAGCTTCTCAAACTCCTTGTCCATAATTGAAACATTACAGGGTGAGTAATCTGAGTTAGCATGATGAGAGGGAAAAGGGGTGGGGCATCGTCCTGTGTGTTAGTTATAAATAGTTTATATGGATACTGGATTTCAGCTGACCTGGACAGGACTGTACGCCAAAAGAGTAAAGAACCTCCGCATGGTATAAGCCCTCGAACTGATCTGTTATCCTCCAAGGGGAAGCATTCTAATACTGAAAGCAAGAATCTGACTTCAAGGATAGAACACGATCATGCAGGACATGAATCAAGGTTCAGGAAAGATTATGTTGCACTCTCTCCTCCAAAAAGACCTCTCACAGAAACTTTTGAGGATTCAAATAGTGACAACAAGGTGCATGCAAATAGAAAATCAACCCCAAACATGCAGACGACATCAAAATCAGTTGAAACTAACTCACTTGCATCACCTGAATCTCTTGTTGCTGCTACCGTGGATCCTACCTTTCCCAGTGAGGTAGTCACTTGTCTAATTTGGAAAGAATATACCTCCTTGCACTATTGAACTCTAAAGAATATATTGCTTCCGATTCATCGATTATGGGAAGATGAGAAGGTTCATTTATTGAAGGATGCTTTTATATTTGATGTAATTTCTAAATGGCTCTAAACCTCATTTTTATTTCACTGTAGTGGGTGCCACCAAATTTAACTGTGCCTATATTAGATCTTGTCGACGTCATTTTTCAGCTCCAAGATGGTGGATGGATCAGGTAGTATTTACATATGTGACTATCAAATTATGCTCTTGGACTTGATTTTAAATGCACTTGTGTCATGGACTTCATTTTAGGAGGAATGCATTCTGGGTGGCTAAACAGGTTTTACAACTAGGAATGGGTGATGCATTTGATGATTGGCTGATTGAGAAAATCCAGCGTCTGCGCAGGGGTTCAGTAGTTGCAGCAGGTATCCAACGTGTTGAGCAGGTATTGTTCAAGTGCCCATTTGTTTATTTTTCAAGAAAGAGAGGTGATAATGACAAAATTTATTTGCATGTGGGATAGTTATGTTTTTGGCTCCTGGATAAGTGTCGTTAGCTCTCAACATATTTTTGTTCGGGAAATTCTTGTGTCTTTTTGTTCTTTTTCTGATTGTGCTCTATGTTCTTTCTCCCCTTTTAGGAGGTGGAGACAGGGCACTGGAGTATGTGCTGTCATCAGTCATCATCTAACTTGCTTTATTGATTCAAATGAAAGAGCTGGTGCATGCTTCTTTAAAATCGTTTTAATGCAGTTTCCCATGACTCTGGACAGCCAAGATTTCAATGTTGGACTAAGTATCGGTTAACTCTTTGTGCTCCATGTAGATTCTCTGGCCGGATGGTATATTCATCACAAAGCACCCAGCACGTCAACATCCTGCTCCCACCTCATCCCCTAATTGTCCTCCAGGCCAACCTTCAACTCCATTATCTTCGCCCAGGCTGGAGAATTCACAGAAACTGGATGAGATGCAGAAACTAGAAGCAGAGCAACGTGCAAAATTTGTTTATGAGCTAATGATTGGTTGGTTCTTTTACCATATTCTGTTGGATATATGCATTCAACTCTACTCATTTTCTTTTTTCCGTACTCAGCAATTGTTCGACTCCTATTATCATTTGCAGATAAGGCACCAGCTGCTATTGTAGGACTTGTTGGTCACAAAGAATACGAACAGTGTGCAAAGGATCTTTATTACTTCATCCAGGTAATCAATCACCACGTCATTGTGTTCAGGAAACTAGTTAATATGATCATACCGTATTAACTTCTTTCATCCGTCTTACTTTCTGTGTTTGACCTCTTCTAACTTGACTTTTTTTTTCTTGTACAGTCATCTGTGTGTATGAAGCAGTTAGTCCTTGATCTTCTCGAGCTATTACTGGTGTCCGCATTCCCAGAGCTGACTTCTGTATTTAACACATTGCATGAGGAGAAGGAGAGATTTGGAGAACTCAAAATAGATTAAGTGGATCGTTTGCCAAAATGCCATTTTTCGTCGTACAATTTTAAGGGAAATCGTCAACAAGTTTATCCCGTTAATCATGGTATTCTTTCTGTGGAAGCACAAAATGCTAGGTTCATTTTGTCAAATATGTTGTCTGGAAATCCACAAATGATGGATTAGTAAAAGCAAGATATGACTTAGTTATACTGAATTTGACTATTTAAGATGAAGATAGAGTTTGGCTATAGATTCTCAAATATTCTTTTGACTGGTCATTTTTGGGTGAAGTTTCATTATGTATTTTTGTGAGAAATATTTGACTTTTTAAAGAAGCATGATTAATATCCTAAAGTTCTAAAAACTATTCAAAATACATAACATCCAAAGAGTTACAAAAGCAGAGAGTGAGCTGAACCTAACCAAGCCTAGACAGACATGAATTTAACGACAGAATGACTAAAATGATATACTAAAACTTACATTCTCGTATTCAGGGGTGGACCCACACTTGGTCAAGGGGTTCGCTGAAAAATACATTATATATAGAGATAAAATTTTGGTATAATAAATACATCTCAAAGTATTGACAACTCTTGATACACGTGAAAGGTTTAGTCTAATAGTTAAAAAATCGTAAATATTCCTTAAGATAGTGTGTTCAAGCCCGGTTGGCCAAGTAAGGCTATATCTTCGTACTAGTTCCACTTGAAGAGGTCTCTTTAGCAAAGAAGTCACTGACCTTGAATAGCCAACTTTCTTGCACCATCTAGTAACTTTTTGATGCGAATCTAAATTAATCATGCTTCAATGTGAATACAAAATGAGAAAATAAAAAACTTTTAGCTAAAACATTCAAATATTACTACGACTCCGACACTCCGTACCCAAAGGGACTCAAACCCAATACCTCTTGATTAAGGATAAATGAGTACTTATCACACCACCACAATCCTTGTACTCCTTACCAATCCCCCACAACCCTTGTTGGTGAACCTGGAACTCCTTTATTCAAATAGACACCCATATCACCATGCCAAAGACATAATATTTATTCAGGGTGTCCAACTTTAAATATATATGCTTTAAATGTAGAATTTGACGTATATATATATAACATAATTTTTCAACGAAAGGTGTCCAAACTTCACCACGACCCTTGTTAGTGTTTCAGCTAAAGTTGAAACTAATGAAGTTCATATTGTAATTACTCATCATAAAAAATGTGAAATTACATTTACGTAGCATTTTCATCTACTGAAAGCTAGCAGACTTAGGATGTTAGTTTACTTTTTATTTATTTTTTGGGAAAAGAATCTGATATACCCCTCAACTTTGTCAATTAGAGCTGATATACCCCTTGTTATGAAAGTGACTCATATATACCCTACTTGTAAGCAAATGACTCACATATACCCTTTTCCTCTAACGGAAATGAAAAAAAAATAATTTTAATCTAAATCTTTATTATTTTTTTCTAAAAAATATAATCCCATATGAGTAAATTTAATCCTCGTCAAACACATTTTTTTGAACAAATCTAGTTCTGCTTCCGTGTTGCTTTTGTATTGTTTTTTATTTTTATTGACTATTTTTGTTTCAATGACTAATTTATAATTATTATTTTGATAATCAAATTTATTTATGTTATTCACTAATATTCTTGTAAAACTTATTGTAGATGACCAAATTTTTTCTTCGAATACGAAATTAAATTACTATACACACAAAAAATAGTTTAATTTTTTATTCTTTAAACTAAGGAATGAAAGAAAAAAACAAAATAAGAATAAAAAATTCAAATAATTATAATACAAGAAGTCAAAAAATAATTTATGTATGAAAAAACTTAAAATATACCTTGAACTTTGATAGAAGAATCATATATACCCCTAAATAATTTTAAAAAAATAATTAGAAGTAATAAATATAAATTTAAAACTAATTTTTTAACTTCCGTTAAATGAAGGATATATGTGAGTCATTTTGTAATGACAGGGGTATATGTGAGCCGTTTGTATAAGGGTAAGGGCATATATGAGCCACTTTTATAACGAGGGGTATATCAGCTCCAAATGACAAAGTTGAGGGGTATATCAGACCCTTTTCCCTTTATTTTTTAATCACGTTTGGCGCGTTTATTTAGAAATAACTTTTTTTAATATATTTTTGAGCTGATATATAATACTTATATATTCTGCTTCTGATTAATTCAAATTGATATAGTACAATGCCTTTGTTAAATATTTTTGTCCATGTTAAATTTATACCCTCACTTAAATAGAGTAACTAGTTTAAAAAACGTGCAACTCTTTACTTTTATACATATTCACATATAAGTCTAATCTAATGTTGATAATTATTAATTACATATAAGTCTAATCTAATGTTGATAATTATTAATTATATTATTCTTTTGTATATGTTGTTTTATGCAAAATTAAAAAAGTGTAAATTAATTATTTTCATTTAATTTTAGTAATTTGTTTGCAAATAATAAGATGTTGGAAAAATATAAACTAATTAAGATAATATAACATATAGTATGTAATGTAGTAATTAACTCTTGCTCTAAATTTAAGAAATGCAAACATATCTAACAAAATTATTAGAGACATTATAATGAATAAATATATATTAACCATGTTAATGATGGAAAAATACCAATAAATTGATTTTACATAAATTATAAGAATTATAAGATGATGAAATACGAAAGTGAAGTGGACTTAATACTTCCTTCTTCAGTTTATACCAGAGAATATAATAAAAAATCTATCAAAAGACAGAAAATAATTGCAATTCAAAAAACTTATAATAAAATACAAAATCAATAAATAAAGTGAAAATATATGTACACACAAAAAGAAGGATCTATTGAGCAAGATAACTAAGAAAAATACTAGTAAAAATAAAAATACACAAATAACAATACAACGACCTTGAAAGAAGTTTAATCATATATATTGAAAAATCATTAAGAATATTTATACATAAATATTGTTTTCGGCCTATTTTTTGTACTAAAATAAGACATTATCAAAATCGAAAGAAGGGATACAATGTGTTTTGCCTCCAACATTTCCACAATAAAGCAACATAACTCTTAAACCCAAAACTCAATATTGTTTTGTAACTAAACCCCAAAGTAGGAAATGGGTGATGAATGCATGACAATGAAAAGCTTATAGAAGCTATGAATATAAAACATATAAGATGATTTTTACTTTGAGTGTGATAGATCATTTGCTTATGTGATTGAATAATATAAATTTCTGTCCAAATTTATAGAATCCTTTAAAGAATATGAAAATTTAATAATATTATTTCCATGGAAGATTAGAGGAATTAAACATTTTAATTGAAGTAATAATAAGAAACTAAATTTTTCAATAAATGCGGAAATATGTAACAACTTTCCACATTCAAATTTAATGTATTTTGTTTAAAAGTCTATTAATTTAATTTTAAAAGTTAATGAAAAACATATTTTTATTTTCAACTTCTGATGAATATGATCAATTAATTAAATAGAATATTATTAAATGTGATAATCTCTTTAAACTTTTCAACTTTTAAATTAAGGATAGTTAAGAGTATATATATATATATATATATATATATGTGGGTAGGGTGGGGGTGGGGGGTGAAACGACTTATAAATGATTTGTAATATAAAAATATTTGACAGAAAAATCATGTATTTTGGGTTAGTTAATATAACGCATAAATGAGAGAAAAAAAAATCACTAAGGTAAATGCATGCAACTGTACAATTTCTAATCGGATTCTCAAACTGCAATATTGATAAGATGTAACTATTTAATAATTAATTAATTAGATATAGAATATTTTAATTTAATATAAGGATAAAATAGTAATTCAACTTTGAAGTTGGGAGCTTCTCACTTTTAATTTATATATATATATATATATACATATATATATATATGTATATGTAACGACCTGTTCAGTCGTTTTGAGCAGCAGATTTTATTTCTGGAGAAATTAGCTGAGGTGACGGACCCCACGACGGACCGTCGAGGGGGTCTCGTAATGACCTGTTTAGTCGTTTTGAGCAGCAGATTTTATTTCTGGAGAAATTAGCTGAGGTGACGGACCCCACGACGGACCGTCGAGGGGGTCTCGTTTCAAAACACTTAGAAATTCTGAAATTTGGGTACTGAAATCGACTCTCTGAACTTCGTAACGGAATGGCAGGACGGACCGTCGTGGGCACGACGGACCGTCACAGATTCTTTAGCGGAAATTGAGTCTCTGAACTCTGTGACGGACCTGCAGGACGGACCGTCGCAGGCACGACGGGCCGTCACAGGTTGCGTAATCCAGTCTGGGTCGGATTTCTTTAAATGTTTTAAGGGACGTTTTTGACTATTCCTGCTTTAATTATAAAGATAGTGGGTTAATGTTAATAAATCTAATTACTTGGGGGTTAAAAGAGGTAACCTTGAGTTAATTAGTGGGGTATTATTGTCATCTTTTATACTTAATTATATGCTAATTAGGGTAAAAGAAAGAGGGTTTGAATAAGAAAAATAAAAAGAACAAGGAGAGAGAGAGAGGATCGATCGAGAGAGGAGAAACGAAGAGGAAAGCACAAAGCTTTGGGAAATTGCTTGCTTGATCACGAATCTTCGGTGGAGGTAGGTTATGGTTTTTATGCTATTCGTAGTACATTCTTAATAGCGAATGATATGTGTTAGTAATATTATCTCATCTTCTATATGCTTAATTGTATGCTTGTATGAATGTGACTATATAATTGTGATAAAATAAGCATGATGAAGCTATTGAATCCCAAATCTTGAAAAACCCTAATCTCTTTGTTAATGATGATGCCTTGGAATAAGAGAAGGCTTGATGAACTAAAGTAATGAGAATGATGATGCCTTGGTACAAGAGAAGGCTTGATGAGTTGATAGAATGAGATTAGGGGATCGGAGTGTCACGTTCCGACACATAGAATTAAGGGATCGGGTGTCACGAACCGACACGTAGATTTAGGGGATCGGGTGTCACGAACCGACACGTAGATTTAGGGGATCGGGTGTCACGAACCGACACGTAGATTTAGGGGATCGGGTGTCACGAACCGACACGTAGAATTAGGGGATCGGATTGTCACGTTCCGACACATAGTAGTAGGGGAGTGGAGTGTCACGTACCGATATATGAGTAATAAAGATAATGAGGGAGCGGATTGTCACGTACCGACACAAGAGGATTAAAGATAATGAATCTTGAAAGATGCTAATATACTCAATCTAATGAACCTAATTCCCAAATGAGTATGGTATTGAAGCTTGAGTCCTCATGTGTGAACTTGGTGGTATTTATTAATGATGATAGTACTTGTTGTTGCTACATGTTGAGTATTGTAGTTGATTTTATAATATTACTTGATATATATTGTTTTCTATTTTGAGTTGGCCGATGATACTTACTCAGTACTCGTGTTTGTACTGACCCCCTACTTGTATGTTCTTTCTTTGTTATATGTGGAGTACAACAAACGTGCCGTCGTCTTCAACTCAACCGAAATTCTAGCCCGTCTTCGTCACATCGGATCTTCAGGGTGAGCTAATGCTTCTAGCTTGGACTGGATCTTCTTCCTCATGTCTTGATGCCTTGAAGTTCCGGCATGGACTAGCTTTTACTTTTTTTAGCTTCTTAGAATAGATGTTCTTGTGGTGATGACTTCCAGATTTTGGGGAATAATAGTTGTTGAATCTTAGAAGTTATTGAATTGGTTTTTATTAATGAGTTTAAGTCTTCCGCATTACTTTCTATTGACATTACGTTTGAAATGTTAGGGTTTACATTGGTTGGTTCGCTCACATAAGAGGGTAAGTGTGGGTGTCAGTCGCGACTCGATTTTGGGTCGTGACAAACTTGGTATCAGAGCATTAGGTTCGTTGGTCTCATCACACAAGAACGAGTCTAGTAGAGTCTTAAGGAACGGTAGGGGGACGCCTTTACTTTTCTTTGAGAGGCTATAAGACTTTAGGAAAATTCCATTCAATCTTTCTTTCTTTCGTGCTACTACTTGAATCCAATTGGTATCTGGGTGATACAAATTGGTATCTGACCATCTTCACTCTATTTCGCAGATGGTTAGAACTAGAGCAACGACTGCGCCAACACCAACACCGACACCGGCAAGACAAGAAGCATCTGAGCCAGCCACTGGGGCTGTAGCTCGAAGAGGAGTAGCGGCAAGAGGCCGTGGTAGAGGTCGTGGGAGGACGTCTTCTAGAGGAAGAGGACAAGTACCTAGCCCATCTGATGCTAGGGCGGTGACTCCTCCACCGACTGAGGAAGTAGTAAGAGAGGGTGAGGAAGGGGAGAATGAACAAGTGCAAAATGAGGAATTTCCACCCCAACCTACCCTAGAGATGATCAATCAGGTTCTTGCTTATCTTAGCGGGTTATCTGATCAGGGTCAGGCCCCTCCAGTATTTTCTGCACCAACACCTCCGGTTTCAGAGGTACAACATGCAGCCACTATGGCTCCCCGCATGGATGCCTCATTGGAAATAGACACTTTTCCTCGATTGACTACAGGGCCTATAATGACAAATGATCAGCATGAACTTTTCAGTAAGTTCTTGAAATTGAAACCTCCAGTATTCAAGGGTGCTGAATCTGAAGATGCCTACGATTTTCTGGTTGACTGTCATGAGCTACTACACAAGATGGGTATAGTAGAACGGTTTGGTGTTGAGTTCGTGAGTTATCAGTTTCAAGGAAATGCCAAAATGTGGTGGCGGTCACATGTTGAGTGTCAACCAACAGAGGCACCACCTATGACTTGGGCATCATTCTCTAGCTTGTTCATGGAGAAGTATATCCCCCGGACTTTGAGGGATAGGAAAAGGGATGAGTTCTTGAGCTTAGAGCAAGGTAGGATGTCGGTTACTGCATACGAGGCTAAGTTTCGTACATTATCCAGGTATGCCACCCAACTTTGTTTCAGTCCACAAGAGCGGATTCGCCATTTTGTGAAGGGGTTGAGGTCAGAATTGCGGATTTCAGCCTTACAGGTAGCGGCTACGGCAAAATCCTTCCAAGAAGTGGTAGACTTCGTGATAGAGGTGGAAGGAGTGAAGCCAGATGACTTCACCACGACATCGACATCAAAAAGGTTTCGAAAGGGAGGTGAGTTTAATGGTTCTTACTCTAGAGGACAGGGTTCCGGAGGTTACTCAGTTCGACCAATTTAGTCTTCACTACAAACTGTAGTTGGGGGTCCACCTCAGACCGGTCAACACTTCTCTGAGAGACCTATGCTTGACTCCAGAGAGTGTTATGGATGTGGGGAGACTGGACATATTAGGAGGAATTGTCCAAAACAGAGTTATAGACCCCCAATAGCTAGAGGTAGAGGCGGTCATGGTAGAGGCCGTTATTCTGGAGGACGTGGTGGTCGAGGTAATGGTGGTCACCAAAACGGCCGGGGTGATGGGCAAACTGGAGCCACTACAACACAACATGGTAGGGGCAACGGACAGACAAGTAATGGGGCCCATTGTTAGCTTTCCCTGGGAGATCTGAAGCGGAGACATCTGATGCTGTCATCACAGGTAATCTTTCGATTTGTGATTGCATGGCTTCTGTATTGTTTGATCCTAGATCCACATTTTCTTATGTATCTTCTTCATTTACTACTGGTCTTAATTACCTTGTGAATTACTTGACATGCCTATTCGTGTTTCTACTCCGGTGGGTGAGTCTGTAATAGTTGAAAAAGTATATAGGTCTTGTTTGGTGACTTTTGTGGGGAGCAACACTTATGTAGATTTGGTTATCTTAGAAATGGTTGATTTTGATGTAATTCTGGGTATGACTTGGCTTTCTCCAAATTTTGCAATCTTGGATTGTAATGCTAAAACTGTGACGTTAGCCAAGCCTGGGACAGATCCGTTAGTGTGGGAGGGCGACTACACTTCCAATCCGGTTCGTATCGTCTCCTTTCTTCGTGATAAGAGAATGGTTAGTAAGGGTTGTTTAGCTTTCTTGGCACACCTCAGGGATGATACTACACAAGTACCTTCGATTGAGTCATTTTCGGTAGTCCGTGAGTTTCTGGATGTGTTCCCTGCAGATCTTCCTGGTATGCCACCGGATGGAGATATTGATTTTTACATCGATTTGGAACCGGGTACTCGCCCCATTTCTATACCCCCTTATAGAATGACTCCCACGGAGTTAAGAGAGTTAAAGGCCCAACTTCAAGAGTTGCTGAGCAAAGGCTTCATTAGACCAAGTGCATCTCCTTGGGGTGCTCCGGTGCTATTTGTGAAGAAGAAGGATGGGAGTTTTCGGATGTGCATAGATTACCGGCAGTTGAACAAGGTAACTATTAAGAACAAGTATCTCATTCCTCGCATTGATGACTTGTTCGATCAGTTACAAGGTGCTTGTGTCTTCTCTAAGATTGATTTGAGATCCGGTTATCATCAATTGAAAATACGTGCAACGGATGTGCCAAAGACTGCTTTTCGAACTAGGTATGGGCATTACGAATTTGTGGTAATGTCTTTTGGTCTTACGAATGCCCCTGCTGCTTTCATGAGCTTGATGAACGGAATCTTCAAGCCATATCTGGATCTCTTTGTGATCGTATTTATTGATGATATACTGATATACTCACGGAGTAAGAAGGAACATAAGGAGCATTTGAGAATGGTGTTAGAGTTATTGAGGAAGAAGAAGCTTTATGCCAAATTCTCCAAGTGTGAGTTTTGGCTAGATTCAGTGTCCTTCTTGGGACACGTAGTTTCTAAGGATGGAGTGATGGTGGATCCATCTAAGATTGAGACAGTGAAGAATTGGGTGAGACCTACAAACGTGTCAGAAATAAGGAGTTTTGTTGGTTTAGCTAGCTACTACTGCCGATTTGTCAAGGGATTCTTTTCTATTGCTTCCCAATTAACGAACTTGACTAAGCAGAATGTTCCATTCGTATGGTCGGATGAATGTGAGGAAAGCTTTCAGAAACTCAAAACCTTGTTGACTACTGCACCAATCCTTACCTTGCCAGTAGAGGGTAAGAACTTCATCGTTTATTGTGATGCATCCTATTCTGGGTTGGGTGCAGTGCTAATGCAAGAGAAGAATGTGATTGCTTATGCTTCAAGGCAATTAAAGGTGCATGAACGTAACTATCCGACCCATGATTTGGAGTTGGCCGCGGTAGTATTTGCACTAAAGCAATGGAGACACTATATGTATGGGGTTAAGTGTGAAGTTTATACGGATCATCGTAGCCTACAATATGTCTTCACCCAGAAGGATTTGAATTTGAGACAGAGGAGATGGATGTAACTACTGAAGGACTACGATATCACTATTTTGTATCATCCGGGAAAGGCTAATGTTGTAGCACACGCCTTAAGTAGAAAGGCAGGAAGCATGGGAAGTCTAGCTCATTTGCAAGTTTCTAGACGCCCGTTGGCTAGAGAAATCCAAAACTTGGCTAATGACTTTATGAGGCTAGAAGTAAATGAGAAGGGAGGACTTATGGCTTGTGTGGAGGCGAAATCTTCTTTTCTTGACAAGATCAAGGGAAAACAGTTTGATGATGAGAAACTAAGTCGAATTCGGGATATGGTGTTGCGAGGAGAGGCTAAGGAAGCAATAATTGATGAGGAAGGTATTTTGAGGATTAAGGGAAGGGTATGTGTGCCCCGTGTTGATGATTTGATCCACACCATCCTCACAGAGGCTCATAGTTCCGGATATTCTATACATCCTGGTGCAACCAAGATGTACCGTGACCTAAAACAACACTTTTGGTGGAGTAGAATGAAGCGTGACATTGTGGATTTTGTTGCCAAATGTCCAAATTGTCAACAAGTAAAGTATGAACACCAGAGGCCCGGAGGAACACTTCAGAGAATGCCCGTTCCTGAATAGAAGTGGGAGAGAATTGCAATGGACTTCGTGGTTGGTCTTCCAAAGACATTGGGTAAGTTTGATTCCATTTGGGTAATTGTGGACAGATTAACTAAGTCCGCTCACTTCATTCCGCTCAAGGTGACCTACAATGCAGAGAAGTTAGCCAAAATCTACATCTCAGAAATCGTTCGATTGCATGGAGTTCCACTTTCCATCATATCAGATAGAGGTACGCAGTTTACTTCTAAGTTTTGGAGAATATTGCATGCGGAATTAGGTACTAGGTTGGACCTTAGTACCGCATTTCACCCTCAGACCGATGGTCAGTCTGAGCGAACGATTCAAGTATTGGAGGATATGCTTCGTGCATGTGTGATAGAATTTGGTGGTCATTGGGACAACTTCTTACCCTTAGCGGAGTTTTCATACAATAATAATCACTCAAGTATTGATATGGCTCCATTCGAAGCCTTATACGGGAGGAGATGTAGGTCTCCCATTGGTTGGTTTGATGCATTTGAGGTTAGACCTTGGGGTACTGACCTTTTGAGGGATTCATTGGAGAAAGTGAAATCTATTCAAGAAAAGCTTTTAGCGGCGCAAAGTAGGCAAAAGGAGTATGCAGATCGAAAGGTTAGAGACTTGGAGTTCATGGAGGGTGAACAAGTCTTGTTGAAGGTTTCGCCCATGAAAGGGGTGATGCGGTTTGGTAAGCGAGGTAAGCTAAGCCCAAGGTACGTTGGACCATTTGAAGTACTTAAGTGAGTAGGGGAGGTGGCTTACGAATTAGCCTTGCCTCCAAGGCTGTCCGGAGTGCATCCGTTATTTCATGTGTCTATGTTGAAAAGATACCATGGGGACGGAAACTACATTATCCGTTGGGATTCAGTTTTGCTTGATGAGAATTTGTCTTATGAGGAGGAGCCTGTTGCTATTTTAGCTAGAGAAGTCCGCAAGTTGAGGTTGAGGGAGATTGCATCCATCAATGTTCAATGGAAGAATCGACCGGTTGAAGAAGCCACTTGGGAGAAGGAGGCTGATATGCAAGAAAGATACCCACATCTGTTCACAGATTAAGGTACTACTTCTCGCCCTTGTTTTTCTTCTTGTGATCGTTCGAGGACGAATGATGGGTAAATTGGTATCTATTGTAACGACCTGTTTAGTCGTTTTGAGCAGCAGATTTTATTTCTGGAGAAATTAGCTGAGGTGATGGACCCCACGACGGACCGTCATGGGCACGACGGATCGTCGAGGGGGTCTCGTTTCAAAACACTTAGAAATTCTGAAATTTGGATACTGAAATTGACTCTTTGAACTTCGTAACGGAATGGCAGGACGGCCCGTCGTGGGCACGACGGACCGTCACAGATTCTTTAGTGGAAATTGAGTCTCTGAACTCTGTGACGGACCTGCAGGACAGACCGTCGCAGGCACGACGGGCCGTCACAGGTTGCGTAATCCCAGTCTGGGTCGGATTTCTTTAAATGTTTTAAGGGACGTTTTTGACTATTCCTGCTTTAATTATAAAGATAGTGGGTTAATGTTAATAAATCTAATTACTTGGGGGTTAAAAGAGGTAACCTTGAGTTAATTAGTGGGGTATTATTTTCATCTTTTATACTTAATTATATGCTAATTAGGGTAAAAGAAAGAAGGTTTGAATAAGAAAAATAAAAAGAACAAGGAGAGAGAGAGGATCGATCGAGAGAGGAGAAACGAAGAGGAAAGCACAAAGCTTTGAGAAATTGCTTGCTTGATCACGAATCTTCGGTGGAGGTAGGTTATGATTTTTATGCTATTCGTAGTAGACTCTTAATAGCGAATGATATGTGTTAGTAATATTATCTCATCTTCTATATGCTTAATTGTATGCTTGTATGAATGTGACTATATAATTGTGATAAAATAAGCATGATGAAGCTATTGAATCCCAAATCTTGAAAAACCCTAATCTCTTTGTTAATGATGATGCCTTGGTATAAGAGAAGGCTTGATGAACTAAAGTAATGAGGATGATGATGCCTTGGTATAAGAGAAGGCTTGATGAGTTGATAGAATGAGATTAGGGGATCGGAGTGTCACGTTCCGACACATAGAATTAAGGGATCGGGTGTCACGAACCGACACGTAGATTTAGGGGATCGGGTGTCACGAACCGACACGTAGATTTAGGGGATCGGGTGTCACGAACCGACACGTAGATTTAGGGGATCGGGTGTCACGAACCGACACGTAGATTTAGGGGATCGGGTGTCACGAACCGACACGTAGAATTAGGGGATCGGATTGTCACGTTTCGACACATAGTAGTAGGGGAGTGGAGTGTCACGTACCGATATATGAGTAATAAAGATAATGAGGGAGCGGATTGTCACGTACCGACACAAGAGGATTAAAGATAATGAATCTTGAAAGATGCTAATATACTCAATCTAATGAACCTAATTCCCAAATGAGTATGGTATTGAAGCTTGAGTCCTCATGTGTGAACTTGGTGGTATTTATTAATGATGATAGTACTTGTTGTTGCTACATGTTGAGTATTGTAGTTGATTTTATAATATTACTTGATATATATTGTTTTCTATTTTGAGTTGGCCGATGATACTTACTCAGTACTCGTGTTTGTACTGACCCCCTACTTGTATGTTCTTTCTTTGTTATATGTGGAGTACAACAAACGTGCCGTCGTCTTCAACTCAACCGAAATTCTAGCCCGTCTTCGTCACATCGGATCTTCAGGGTGAGCTAATGCTTCTAGCTTGGACTGGATCTTCTTCCTCATATCTTGATGCCTTGAAGTTCCGGCATGGACTAGCTTTTACTTGTTTTAGCTTCTTAGAATACTCTTAGTTTAGTAATTTGATCATAGATGTTCTTGTGGTGATGACTTCCAGATTTTGGGGAATAATAGTTGTTGAATCTTAGAAATTATTGAATTGGTTTTTATTAATGAGTTTAAGTCTTCCGCATTACTTTCTGTTGACATTACGTTTGAAATGTTAGGGTTTACATTGGTTGGTTCGCTCACATAAGAGGGTAAGTGTGGGTGCCAGTCGCGGCTCGGTTTTGGATCGTGACAATATATATATATATACCTTTTGGTTCAAAATTGACACTTATTTAACGATTTTATATCTAAACTATTTAAAATATTTTTTAAATACGTGATGCTCAACTTTTCGTTATAATTTAACTTATTAGCATGATTTATAAATCAATCCACTATCCACTCATTACTAATTAAACCCCTCCAAAGATAGTTAGATAGTTGTATGTAAATATTAATTATTTTATCTCATAATTTATACCTATATTAATTATACAAAGTTCTAAATTGTAAATCAAATATCATATTAAATTGTATAGGTAAATAACTTTATTTTAACTAACCAACAAACATTTTGCTGCCTCTATTCCGAGTTATATAACATGTTTTTTTAGTTAATCTACACATTTCTTTATTTAACAAATACTTTGATTATACTATAACCTAGGAGTGTCAATAATGAGCCCAAATATAGGTAATTCGCTCCAATCAGTCCAGGATTTTAAGGGTTGGACTCAAGATAAATTGAATTGATATTTAAGCCTTAATTTTGTAGAGGATAATATATTTTAAATATTACTCACTCTATTCCAAATGAACTGAATTTTTGGGCTTTTTTACATTGTTCAAAATAATTAAATTGTTCAAAGTTCAAGATGAATGTTTGATTTTTTTTTGATGAAATACATCATTAACCTATTCAACTATAATATTTTTTAAAAAAAAAAGACACTAAAACTTTGAAAAGGTCCTAATACCCCCCTATTCATCTAGAGTGAATTTATTGTCCCATTATGATCCTATGTGGTACATAGAGTGTAATTCACTTGCCACTAGCTAGTGAGACAAGTAAGAAAATATAATTTATTTATTTTTAACATTTATTTAATTAAAATGTTATTTTCGTTTACATTCTCTTTGTTTTATATTATTTTCTTTTTTTTTTATCTCCTTCATTGACATTGAAGTTTACATAGAAGAGTTCTTGGACTGACTTTTCAGCTTAGGGAGATCAAAGTGTTGAGGTGTGTGAATGGTGGCTATGGTAGAGTATCGCCAGCGGGCGGTGGCAGCGTGAAGAAAGGGGTCACCGAAGAAGAAGAAGAACAAACCTTTTGTTATATTTATTTATTTAGGAAAACAAATAAATAAAGAAGAAGAACAAGACTTCTTTTTATTTTTTTAGAAAAACAAATAGAATAAGTAATGTATATGAAAATATAAACAAAAGTAAAATATAAAAAATAAAATTATTGACATGTGGTACGTAGCAATTGGTGCGTGTGTTCACATTCCTTCTTAAATTTGGGGTTGACCAATAATGGGATACTTTTACAACTTTTAAATTGTTTAAGGGGTTACTAAGATCTTTACAAAGTTTTAAGTGTCTTTTTTAAAAAATTATTATAGTTGAATGGGGTAATAAAGTATTTCCTCAATTTTTTTTTCCATATTTGTCCTTTCCTTTAACGAAGTTTGTGTTTTCTAGGAGAAAAATTGCATTATTTATAAAGTTATATTCATGATTTCTCAAAAAATAATAGTGAAAATTATGGTTTAAATTAGGTCATTAAATGTTTTTTTAATAAGTGTGTATTGTTTCACAAATTTAGTTAAATATGAAATAAAGGGAGTATTTATTAGATTGGATTTTTTATTTACAAAAACTTAATAAAGTACTATAAGAGAAAAATCATAATCTAACTTTGTAGATGTGAGCTTCTTTTAATAATATGATATGATATGATGATTTATGATAGGCATAATACATAAATATGATATTTAATTTGACTTTAGCTAACATATATGTCTTCAAACTTTGAATATGTACAATTAAATACTTAAACTTATATGAAATTAAACAAATAAAAATATTCGTTGAAGTGCCTCGATCAATTAGCTGTTGGTGTTAATGTGTTTGGTGTTTAGTCACTTTCAAGATAGTACATGTCCATGTGAAGGAGAGTTAATAGTAGTACCTAGCTGAAGGCCTTGCAATTATCAACCTTGCGATATGAGAGTACTGATTATTTCAAATTGACATAGTATAATGTCTTTATTGAATATTTCTGTCTATTTTAAATTTATACTTTCAATTAGATGGAGTAATTTACTCTCAATGTTAATACTAGATATTCTATCTTATCCTATTCAATTTGTTATTATTTTATCTTACCTCTTAGATGAATTAAAATAATCTCAAAATTATAATTCAAAACCTATAATTTTGTGTGCTAACCAGACAACCCTAACTATTATTGTTGTTGGTGGTAAAATTAATATAGCTTGATGATCAGACTTTTTAAGAAGAGGGTAAAACTTCAACATTTCATTGCTGAAACAATTTTTAATTTAATATTAATTGACTCTAATATTAAAGGTAGTTAGTTTAGTAGTGGCCCAAAATTATATAGATATTAATTATTTTATCCTCGGAAAAAGGTTAAAGAAAAATATCCTTAAACTATGTGAAATGAACAAAAATGTCTTTCGTTTATAGTGTGGTTCAAAAATGTCTTAATCGTCAATAATTTGGCTAAGCATGCCCTTAAACTTGCAAAAATATCAAAAAGATTATGCGTTTGTTGTTTGGTCCAAAAATGTCTTTGCCGACAAATATTTTGATCTAAAATGCCCTTTATTGTTATTTAATGAGCCAAAAATGCCCATTTTCCAAATAAATATATTATTATTTTCTTTTTTGTCACATTCTTTGTCAACTAATGTTTTTTTTAAAAAAAAGATGAACAACTATTTATCTTACTTCAATTTAGAAAAGAAAATGATAATATTTCTTAGTTTATTATCATTATTTTTTTATCGTTATATAAATATAAATTAATGATAAGTATACTATGATTTTATATATAATATATATGACGTCTATTAGTTGTCTCAAGTGTACATTAAGTTATTCTATTTTAATTGATAAAATGAGATAAAGAAGAAAAAAAATATTTCCTACATTTTTATTTGTTAAAGTAATTTTAGAAGAAAGAAAACAAGAATAGTGTTCTTTAATAATATTTAACTTAGGAAGAAGATGCGTTCAAAATAAAACAATAATATATTTATTCGGAAAAGGGTATTTTAGACCCATTTTTTTAACTATAGGGGCATTGTTGGACCAATTTATTTACAACAAGGGCATTTTTGAGCCAACGTATTGAGGGGAAAGACATTTTTGAGCCGAACAATAACGAAGGACATTTTTGTTCCTTTTACATTGTTTAAGGGCATTTAGGTAAATTGATTTCAGTTCAATTTCAAGAAATTCAAACCTTAATTTTGAAGAGATAATACATTTTAACTATTACTCAATCTATTTCATACTAACTGATTTTTTTTTTCATTGTTCAAAATAATTAAATTGTTCAAAGTTCAAGATGAATGTTTCAATTTTTTTTCTTCACATATCTTTAGTTTCAAATTCTTTCCTCGCTGCATCAGTGTTGGTCCCTTCAAACTCATAACAAGGTCATAATGTGAGTGATACTTAAATGTATTCTAAACATAGAACCGATATCCCATAAAAAGATTAATCTTCTTACTTCAGTTAAACTCATTTTCAACTCTCAATTACAGAATCATGTTCCAACCATAATCCATCTTATATTTCATAAAATTATGGGAAGTTATATACTTCTATCATATTAGTGTAAACAACATTATCAAATGTTTGTTAGAAACTTGTTTGTGACATTTAATTATTTTTTCAGGGATAGAGATCTGAGAAATGAACCATTACATCTGTTGATGACAGATACTTACATCATCTATACATATATCTTTATGAATTATTGTGATATTTATTTATTTATTATATGAAAGTTAATAAATAATGATTAAACTTAACTGTTAATAATTATAAATTAAATATAATATTAGGTGGAACCAATCGAAATTAAAATTAAAATTTATATTTTAATAAATTTTGTGTATTAAATTTAATTTTATGATCTTTAATATACTATGTAAAAAAATTAAAATTCAGAAGTTATTTTCTTCTTTAAATGAAATAAAAAATAAGTTCATATAAATAAAAAAAGGAGGGAGTCATATATTAAAAATAAAATATATATGTGTTATTATTGAAATGAGCTTATAAAAATATAATGACTTGAAAAATTTAATTCTTCGTTTTAATTTTTATTTGTTACATATTTGAAAATTACATTAAATAAAGAAGCTTAAAAATGCAATGTAACAATGTAAGATATTTTTAGAAAAACATAGTTAAAAACATTAAAAAAATTTGGTTGACTCCTTATTTTTATCGAAACAAAAAGAGTTGTATATATTATTTGAAAATAACGTAAGAACTAAAAAGTACTATGAATCACAGTAAATGACAACTAAAAATATGTGAGAATCATATAAGAAATTTCATTTACTTTCCTAAAATCACTTGTATCACATAAAATAAAACATATGGAGTAACATATATTATTCGAAAATAACATAAAAGGTACTCCTAAAATTAACAATTTAAAATATTTTTTTAGAAAACACATAAAATATTTGGTTCACCTTTTCAAATTTCATTTGTGTCACATAAATTGAAAGGAAAAAAAACTAACATACGTGGCCTGAGCAGGCGCGGGCACATAATATCTAGTATTTATATAGACGAGCCAAGTGAGTACGACCAAGGGCTTCTAGAATTTATTATTTTTCTATTATATAGAAGAGCCATGATGAGGAAGACCGCTGACAATTTTATAATTTTAATCATTATTATGGGCAAAGTTCTAAATTTATAATTGGATAATTAATTGTCAAATAGTTTTCTAGAAGAATCCAATTTTCTTTTTCAAGTGTCACAAAAAGTTTTGTTTCATGTGTCGCCCACAAACTCATTTTATTTATTTTTATAAATCAATTTGTATTTGTTTGATTATAATAATAATTATGAAAAATGTTTTTACTTTTATACTCTTGACAATTCAAATCGTTCATCTATATTTATTACTACTACTGCAACATATTGAGTATAACCCTACAATCTTCCATGTATGCAATTTCCTTTTTAATTACATATAATCTTTTTAAACATAATATTCATATAGTTTTATTTAACCTATTTTATCTTCAAAATAATATTTATTTTATCTTAATTCTGTGTATGTAATTTCCTTTTTAATTATATATATGTTTTTTAAACATAAGTATTCATATAGTTTTATTTAACCTATATTAACTCCAACATAATATTTATTTTATCTTTAAAGATTGTGACTTAAATAAGAAAACAAAAATAACACAATTCTAATGTAATTACTCAAAATGTCATTTTTAAAAATTTGGGTTATTCATTTAACTTGAGTTAATTAATTGATGGATAATTATAGATAACCGACTCAATTGATAGTTAGTGGGCTAAAGTGGTCATATATTAAAACCCTATGCCATTAGGCCATGTATTAGAAATAAGTTAGTGAATTTTTTCAGTTTTAATAAACAATTAATTTGGAAAAGAACTGGAAAGGAAAAGGAGGAAGTAACGCTGGCGGCGACAAATTAAGAACTTCGGTAAGAACCTCAAAATTGAATTCATTAAACTCTTTAGTCCCATAATGACTTGTATATTCATGAATTAATGAATGTATTGTAAGTTAGAGGGGAGGGAATATTAAATTGATATTTATAATTTATTGTCTTTCAATTAATGTTGATGCACGCGGGCTTGGAAATTTGGGGTACAAATTTTAGTGGGATATTCACGTGAGGTTGTCAGCAGGTAAGGTTTAAATTTGTATGAGAAATCACGGTTAGTAAATTAGATGAACTGCAAGTTTTTCTTAAAATGTTATCGAAAAGTTTGATGAAGTTTAACACTTTGGAAAATTCTTATTGAATGGAAAAAAATAAAAATAAAATTAAGGTTACAGTAAATGCCTATATTTATGTTCCCTTGAGAGGAAAATAAGGGAAAACAATTATTGTGATCATGTGGCGATGATTGAAGATCATGAATATGTGTGATATCTTATGTCAAAGGGTATCAATTATTCTCATGGGTTTTACTGTTATAACTCTTTATACTATAAGTTAGCTCCGCATATTTTTTTAAGTTAAAAATTTCATTATATAGTATGAATCAAATTTTGGCATATTGAGATACCTAATTAAATATTAGGTATATTTGATTGTATGATATCATTAATTTTATATGATACTTGGAAATATTGAGATTTAACCCTAGGCTTGAAATTTGGGAAATATCATAATTAAAATGTTAATTGACATCAAAATTTATGAACTTGATTATAAATTTGGAGTAAATTTTTAGGTCAAGGTTAAACACATAAAAGTGTGAGTGTTGTTAGTTCTGAAACCTTATTGTGAATATATACTTGAATAGATTCCTTTGGTTCGGAAGCTCAACGGAAAGGGAAGACTCAAGTTCAAGAGTAATTATTCTTACGGGATTCAGGCAAGTGGATTTCTAAAATCTTGTTAAGTGTATGAAATTCGTGTATTTTCTTGTGTGGTGTTGAGAATGATTTGGAGACTTGTTGCTTATTTGTTGGTGTTTTATTCCTTGTTGCAAATTGTGCATTGTTATCAAAATTGCTATCTCCTCATTTTTATTTTAGTATGTAATTCACACTACATTTGAAACATGGTTGTGATAAGAGTTACGTGATAAGAGGATGTACCATTTCGAGGATCGTATTGAGCGCCGCGATGGATATTATATTTCGAGGGTGCGCCGCAATGATTACTATTATCGAGGGTCGTGTCGTGCGTCGCGACAGATGCATGGACAGATATGTCCCCTTGGGTCCCAGACTGAGAGACAGCGGATGTGTATCGTTAGGGAAGAAATGTATCACTATGCTTGACATTTCTATCTCATGGCATTACACCTTTTTATTCTTGATGAACTTGAATATGTTGTTTGCTGATCTTGTTAGTGTTTCTCTGTGAAAATTGTGACTGTTGATATGGAGCTGCTATTGAGAATATTTAAACTAATAGAGTGTGGTTATTGAGTTGTGTGTTTGGTAAACTGTGAGCTGTTTGTAGTGTGGAGGTTCAGATAGGGTGTAAGGAGTAACCGTATTTTGTTCCCTTAAATTGTGTTTAGAGGTTCACTTGTTGGGTACCGCGTGGTTTGGTAATCACCCCTTGCTTCTACAAATTTTTGTAGGTTACGAGCCTGAATTTTCATGATACCTTCCATTCTCTTCGTTTTCGAGGCATCTTGTGGAGGATTGTGAGATAGCTTCTTGTCATCTCAGCGAACTTTCATACTCCAGTTTACGACTTTGTTTTTACTTGAAAGACAACTTAATGTTAGACTCGTATCTTTATTTCAATTCTAGTATTTACATTAGAGGCTTGTGCACGTGACTACCAGGTCTTGGGAATTAAATTCAGTTGAATTGTTTCCGTATTAGTAATCGTTATCAGACTTTGGTTTTATTTCTGCATTTTATCAAAATTATTAGGTTAGACTGACTTGTCTTGGAGGGATAAGACGAGTGCCATCACGCCCGTTTTTGGGTAGTATTAGAGCCCCAAGTTCATAGGTCTCATGTGTATACAAGCCAAGTCTACGTAGAGTCTCAAGGATCAGTACGGAGACGTCTGTACTTAAATCTGAGAGGCTATAAAGATTACTAGGAAACTTCCTTTTGTTCATTCTTTCCCATCGTGCGTAGTTACCTCCTTTAGTACTGAGTTGTTGTATGCTCTTTTGACAGATGACGAGGACTAGAACTAATGCTACTGGTGGTAGAGGGAAGGCACTTCCCAAGGCAGTTGTTGAGGCCCCAGCTAGGGGGAGGGGTAGATCTCGAGCTAGAGGTCATGCTAGTAGTACGACAGTAGCCAGAGGTCGTGGCCGTGGAGTAGCACCAGTGAGAGGTCGTGCTAGTAGTACGACAGTAGCCAGAGGTCGTGTCCGTGGAGTAGCACCAGTGAGAGGTCGTGCTAGAGAGGTCTCCCCAGAACCCCAGATTGATGGTAGAGAGGACCAGATTCCTCCAGAGCCTGTAGTCACACCTTTGCTTCAGGATACACTATTGAGGGTGTTAAGTGTGCTAGAGGGCTTTTCTCAGGGTGGTGGTGCAACTGCCACATCACATGACTCTTGTACTAGAGAGGAGGCTCAGACCCAAGAACACCAGCAAGCTCAGTTGTTCAGGATGCGGTGGGGCAACTACACGTCGATCCCGCGGTTCAGAATGATGTTGCACCAACAGTTGGGGGTCAAGTTGCACCACTGGTTGTTCTGACAGAGGATGAGCAGCGTAGGTATGAGAGATTTCGAAAGATGGACCCACCTCAGTTTCAGGATGGGAAGAGCGAGGATGCTCATGAGTTTCTAACTACCTGCCGAGAGTTACTAGAGGTGGTTGGATTAGCTGAGTCACATGGAGTTTGATATACTACACCCCAGCTTCATGGGCCAGCGAGAGACTGGTGGAGGACTTATTTGGGGGTTTTGCCAGTTGGATCTCCTCTAGTGACTTGGGAGCAGTTTGCTAGTGCATTCCAAGATTGTTTTATCCCTTGGAGCGTGAGAGAGGAGAGTTACTTGAGGTTTGGTAGTCTGAGACATGATGGTTTATCGGTTACAAAGTATGAGACGCGTTTTTGCCAGTTGTCTAGCATGCGTTAGCCATTATTCCAAATGAGACAAAGAGGATCCGCAGATTTGTGAGGGGATTGACTTTCTCTATCAGGTCAGCTGTGTTTCCGACATCTAGGGAGGGGGCTTCTTTCCAGTCCATTGTGAGCGCCACGAAAGAGGCGGAATTGATTGAGATAGAGGAGTTTGGGGACCCTAAAAGGGCCCATATATCAAGTCAGTTTTGTGGTGCCTCATTTGGAGGTAGGCGATCACAGAGAGTAAGTGGTTCTTTTCTGCAGCGGGGACCTATTCATGCATCTATGCCGATATTTGAGGGTGTCCAGACATCTAGGGGTTATTATAGCCCGGGTTAGGGCGAGGCAATTATAGTGGGTTTTCAGGGTCCACATAGAAGTTTCCAGGTCAGAGATTTTGTTTTACTTGTGGAGATCCCGATCACCTAATACGGTAGTGTACTTCTCAAAGGGGTCGTGATGGGCCTAGACCTAATTCTTCATTCCAGACTAGACCACCAACACCACATGGTAAAGGTCGTGGCAGAGTTCAGTCAGGTAGAGGTGATAGAGTTTCTAGTAGTGGTGTTGCAGCTCAGCAGAGTGGCGGTAGAGGTACCACCCAGGCTGGAGGTGGACGAGGAGGCCACTGCTATGCTTTCGCGGGGAGACCTGAGGCGGAGACCTCTAATGTTGGTATTACAAGTATCATCCCAGTATGCCATCGACTGCGTTTGTGTTGTTTGATCCAAGTTCTACATTCTCTTATGTGTCTACATATTTTGCTGTTGAATTTGATATGATATGTGATAGCATGACTGTACCTATTCATGTTTCTACACCCGTGGGTAAGTCCTTAGTGGTGTATCGAGTGTATCGATCCTGTCTTGTTTCTTTGGATGGGTATGACACTTGGGTAGACATAATTATTCTGGGGATGGTAGACTTTGATGTTATCTTGGATATGGATTGACATTCTCCTTATCATGTTGTCCTTTATTGTAATGCTAAGTCTATAACTTTAGCAATGCCTGCTGTTCTGAGGGCTGAATGGAAGAGTGTTAGTGGTTCTTATCCTAGCAAGGTCATCTCTTATATTCGTGCTCAGAGATTGGTGGAGAGGGAGTGTTTGTCTTACTTAGATTTTATTCGGGATGCTAGTGTTGAAACACCTCCCATGGACTCTGTTCGCGTGGTTCAGGAGTTTCTCGATGTATTTTCTTATGATCCTCCAGGTGTTCCTCCCGATAGGGATATCGATTTCGCTATTGATTTAGAGCTGGACACTAAGCCTATTTCTATCCCTCCATATCGTATGGCCCCAGCAGAGTTGAAAGAATTTAAAGATCAGTTGCAGGATTTATTGAGTAAGGGCTTTATTCGCCCTAGTGTATCACCTTGGGGTGCCCCTGCATTGTTTGTGAAGAAAAAGGATGGGACTATGAAGATGTGTATTGATTACAGACAGTTGAACAAAGTAACAGTGAAGAATAAGTATCCTCTTGCGCGTATTAATGACTTATTTGATCAATTACATGGAGCATCATTGTTCTCTAAGATTGATTTGAGGTCTGGGTATCATCAGTTGAAGATTAGAGCATCAGATATCCCCAAGACAGCTTTTCGGACTCGGTATGGGCATTATGAGTTCCTAGTGATGTTTTTCGGATTGACTAATGCCCCTGCAACATTCATGGAGTTGATGAATGAGGTGTTTCGACCATACCTTGATTATTTTGTGATTGTTTTCATCGATGACATCTTGGTTTACTCCAAGACTAAGGAGGACCATGTTAGACACCTGAGGATTATACTTCAAAGGTTTAGAGAAGAGAAGTTGTATGCCAAGTTCTCAAAGTGTGAGTTCTGGATTACTTCTGTGGCATTCTTGAAACACGTGATATCCAAGGAGGGTATTATAGTAGATCCGGCCAAGATTGAGGCAGTTAGAGGCTGGACGCGATCTACTTCACCTACTGAGATTCGGAGTTTTATGGGATTGGCAGGCTATTATCGACGATTTGTTCAGAGTTTCTCTACTATTGCAGCTCAATTAACTAGGTTGACTCGACAGGATGTGCATTTTCAGTGGTCTGATTAGTTTGAGCAGAGCTTTCAAAAACTCAAGACTTTGTTGACCTCAGCTCCTGTGTTGACTCTACCTGAGGAGGGTGTAGACTTTACAGTGCATTGTGATGCTTCAAGAGTTGGATTGGGTGGTGTGTTGATGCAGAAGGGGAAAGTGATTGCTTATGCTTCTAGTTAATTGAAGTCCCATGAGAAGAACTACCCTACTCATGATTTGGAGTTGTCAACTGTGGTATTTGTACTTAAGTTATGGCGTCATTATTTGTATGGAGTACATTATGAGATCTTCACTGATAATCGGAGTCTTCAATATATCTTTACTCAGAGGGATTTAAACTTGAGGCAGCGGAGATGGCTTGAGTTGCTGAAGGACTATGATGTGACCATTCTGTATCATCCGGGGAAGGCCAATGTTGTGGCCGATGCTTTGAGTAGGAAGACTCATAGCATGGGGAGTCTTGCATCTCTTAGTATTGAGGAGAGACCATTGGCTAGAGATGTTCAGATGTTAGCTAACAGTCTTGTCTGATTGCAGATTTCAGAGGAGAGTGATGCGATGATTGCTTTTATTGAGGCTCGATCTTATTTAGTCGAGCAGATCCGTGCGCACCAGTTTGATGATGAGAAGTTATGTCTCATTCGAGACACAGTATTGAGAGGGAAAGCCAAAGAGGCTTTCCTTGATTCTAATGGCGTCTTGAGGATCGGAGGCAAGATTTGTGTGCCTAAAACGGGCGATTTGATTAAATTTAATTCTTGAGGAGGCCCATCGTATCTCGATATTCCATCCATACGGGGGCGGCAAAGATGTATTATGAGCATTACTTGTGGTGTGGGTTGAAGATAGATATTTTAGACTTTGTTTCGAGGTGTTTGACTTGCCAGCAGGTCAAGTGTGAGCACCAGCGGCCCGGAGGTGTATCTCAGAGGATGCCTATTCCTACTTGGAAGTAGGAGTGAATTACTATGGACTTTGTTGTGGGTGTGCCTACCACAGTGGGTGGTTATGACTCTATTTGGGTTGTTGCTGATAGGCTGACCAAGTCTGCCCACTTTATTCCGATTTGGGTGAAGTATACGACAGAAAAGCTATCCTAGCTATATATCAGTCAGATTGTGCAACTACATGAAGTTCCTATTTCTATCATATTAGATCGAGGTTCACTATTTACTTCTCACTTTTTGAAGACATTACAACATGGTTTGGGTACTCAGTTAGATATGAATATAACCTTTCACCCTCAGACGGATGGTCAGTCTGGGCGAACAATTCAAGTGTTGGAAGATACGCTCCGAGCGTGTGTGATCGATTCGGAGATAGATGGGATTGACATTTAACCTTAGCGGAGTTTGCCTATAATAACAATTATCACTCTAGTATCCATATTTCCCCATTTGAGGCGTTGTATGGAAGATGGTGTAGGTCTTCGATCGGTTGGTTTGATTCGGCGGAGATGGACTCTTTGGATACCGACTTGCTTGGAGATGCTATGGAGCAAGTCCGTATGATTCAGTATAGATTATTGACAGCTTAGAGTTGACAGAAGAGTTATGCAGATCGGAGAGTTAGAGACTTAGTGTTAATGGAGGGTGATCATGTTTGGCTCTAAGTATCACCCATGAAGGGTGTGATGAGGTTTGGAAAGAAGGGCAAGCTCAGCACTAGGTTCATTGGACCTTTATAGATTTTGAGCCGAGTGGGAGAGAAGGCCTATAAGTTGGCCTTTCCACCTAGTTTGTCGGCAGTTCATCCTGTTTTCTATGTCTCTATGCTTCGGACGTATATTCCGGATGAATCTCATGTGCTTTCACTTGACTCTATGGAGTTAGGATCAGACTTGACATTTGAGGAGGAGTAGCAATTTTGGATAGGCAGGTTCAAAAGCTTAGGACCAAAGAGATAGCTTTAGTAAAGGTGCAATGAAAGCACCGATCAGTGGGAGAGACAACTTGGGAGACTGAGTCTGACATGCGTGCCTGATGTCCCCAACTTTTTGAAGCTTCAAGTACTTTCTTTTACATTATGTTCGAGGAAGAACATGATTTTTAGTGGTGGATAATGTAATGACTCAAAATGTCATTTTTAAAAATTTGGATTATTCATTTAACTTCAGTTAATTAATTGATGGATAATTATAGATAACTGACTCAATTGATAGTTAGTGGGCTAAAGTGGTCATATATTAAAACCCTATGCCATTAGGCCATGTATTAGAAATAAACTTAGTGAATCTTTTCAGTTTTAATTAACAATTAATTTGGAAAAGAACTGAAAAGGAAAAGGAGGAAATGACGGTGGCGGCGACAAATTATGAACTTCAGGTAAGAACCTCAAAATTGAATTCATTAAACTCTTTAGTCCCATAATGACTTGTATATTCATGAATTAATGAATGTATTGTAAGTTAGAGGGGAAGGAGTATTAAATTGATATTTATAATTTATTGCCTTTCAATTAATGTTGATGCACGCGGGCTTGGAAATTTGGGGTACAAATTTTAGTGGGATATTCACGTGAGGTTGTCAGCAGGTAAGGTTTAAGTTTGTATGAGAAATCACGGTTAGTAAATTAGATGAACTGCAAGTTTTTCTTAAAATGTTATCGAAAAGTTTGATGAAGTTTAACACTTTGGAAAATTCTTATTGAATGGAAAAAAGATAAAAATAAAATTAGGGTTATAGTAAATGCCTATATTTATGTTCCCTTGAGAGGAAAATAAGGGAAAACAATTATTGTGATCATGTGGCGATGATTGAAGATCACGAATATGTGTGATATCTTATGTCAAAGGGTATCAATTTATTCTAATGGGTTTTACTGTTATAACTCTTTATACTATAAGTTAGCTCCGCATATTTTTTAAGTTAAAAATTTCATTGTATAGTATGAATCAAATTTTGGCATATTGAGATACCTAATTAAATATTAGGTATATTTGATTGTATGATATCATTAATTTTATATGATACTTGGAAATATTGAGATTTAACCCTAGGCTTGAAATTTGGGAAATATCATAATTGAAATGTTAATTGACATCAAAATTTATGAACTTGATTATAAATTTGGAGTAAATTTTTAGGTCAAGGTTAAACACATAAAAGTGTGAGAGTTGTTAGTTCTGAAACCTTATTATGAATATATATTTGAATAGATTCCTTTTGTTCGGAAGCTCAACGAAAATGAAAGTCTCAAGTCTAAGAGTAATTATTATTACGGGGTTCAGACAAGTGGATTTCTAAACTCTTGTTAAGCGTATGAAATTCGTGTATTTTCTTGTGTGGTGTTGAGAATGATTTGGAGACTTGTTGCTTATTTGTTGGTGTTGTATTCCTTATAGCAAATTGTGCGTTTTTATCAAAATGGCTATCTCGTCATTTTTATTTTAGTATGTAATTCACACTGCATTTGAAACATGATTGTGATAAGAGTTAGGTGATGAGAGGATATACCATTTCGAGGGTCGTATCACGCACCGCGACGGATATTATATTTCGAGGGACGTATCGCGCACCGCGATGGTTACTATTATCTAGGGTCGTGTCGTTATCCGCGATAGATGCATGGACAAATATGTCCCCCATGAATGCCAGACTGAGAGACAGCGGGTGTGTATCGTTAGGAAAGACATGCATCACTATGCTTGACATTTCATCTCATGGCATTACACATTTTTATTATTGATGAACTTGAATACATGGTTTGCTGATATTGTTAGTGTTTCTCTGTGAAAATTGTGACTGGTTAATATTGAGTTGTTATTGAGAATATGTAAACTAATAGAGTGTGGTTATTGAGTTGTGTGTTTGGTAAACTGTGAGTTGTTTGTAGTGTGGAGGTTCAGCTAAGGTGTAAAGAGTACCCGTATTTGTTACCTTAGAGGTTCGCCTGTTGGGTACCGCGTGATTTGGTACTCACCCCTTGTTTCTACAAATTTTTGTAGGTTATGAGCCCAGATTTTTTTGATACCTTCCATTCTCTTTGTTACAGAGGCATCTTGTGGAGGATTGTAGATAGCTGCTTGTCATCTTAGCGAACTTTCTTACTCCAGTTTCTGACTTTATTTTTGCTTGAAAGAAAACTTCATGTTAGACTCGTATATTTTAAGCAGAATCAAGAAGTAAAACATAGAAGTTTTACTTCACAGATCGTACTTATTGATTAAACAACAGTCACAGAGTACTTTATTAATTGTGCCTATTAATTAAGCAACAATCTGAGGAGAAATATTTTCTTATCTGACAATGATATACTTGATTGAGGCACATAAAAGAGTAACAGATTAATGGACAATAACAAATTATTGGTGACATTTGTATAGACGTCAGAAGTATCTGAAAAATCTTTCGATCAGCTAAACTTGAGGGTCTGAAAAGGTTTATTGCACTAATCGAGGAGTTTGAGCAAAAACTCTATGTTTCTGTTACGTTGAATGATGAGGCTGATGAACGATTTTGAGCACAAACTGTATGTTTCTTTTACGTTAAACCATGATTCTGAGGCAACACTTGGTTTCTGGAGTATTAAATTAGGTATGGAATTATCAGCTAATTTATAATAAGTTAATATTTCTTAAAACTGTAGTGTTAAAACGGTAAATCAACTTTTTGGTCAAACTCTTCCCACTTATAATAATATATGATAAATATCCATGATATTAGAGTGAATAACATTTAGAGACATACAAGTCCTGTGAAATATTTGTGGATAAAGTATTTGAAGAACAATTTTAATAGATTGGTTTATGTGAAGACTAAAATCAATTAGTTATTTTTTTTATTTTAATTAGTATATAATTTCTCTTCTTCAAATGTAAAATAAATGATCACACATAAGATCATGACACTCTCGATATACACCTACCATGAAGTAGACATCATTGTACATAAAACAATTAGATATGTTTTATTTTTAATTTTATTATATAGTTTCTCTTATTTGAAGTAAAATACAACATGCATAAGATCATGACATTATTAATATACTTTTGCAAAGTAATTTATAACTTTTAAAAATGTAATTTTCTTGTTCTTTTTTTTATTACATTATTGTACTAGATTAATTGATGATAAAAATTATTTAATTTGTTTTAAGATTTTGTTACTTATATATGTTGAGTTAATTTTTAAAGGGCGTGTAAGAGTGTAATGTATTATTTTTTTTAATCTACTTCTGTTAATTAATATTTTTTAAGGAATGTGTAAGATAGAAAAAACAAATAATTGAGATAGAAATGTAACGTTTAATAAGATTAACAATAAATTACTCCTTTCATGGAAGAAGTCATGATATGATTTTTTCATTTATATTTGTATTTTTTCTTTTATCTTATTTGGAGAAGCGAAATTCAATTTTTAACTTTTCATACATTTTGACATCCAAGTTGTCACCCATCTTTCCATATCCAAAGCTAATCTTTTAAAAAAATTCAGTTCGTAGCATTCAATGTTTGATATTCCTTTATAATGAAAATAACAATATTGAAGGTTAATTGCAACCTTCATTTATATTATAACTTTACTAATAACTATTGTCTTTTCAATTTTTTTCTTTTTTATGAATTTTGTCTTATAAATGATTCGTATGTTAGATAATAATATACATCGTTTCCTTCATAATTATAAAATTTTAAAATAAGAAGTATTTTCATCTCTCTTTTAGCTCGGCGAAAGATAATATGCTATCATATTTCAATTTCTAACACATGTTGGTATCAAAGAGAAGATCTCAAATATTCGAACTTTTCTTATAAAAATGAATGATATTATTATAATTTAATTGTAAGATGATTTTCTATATTTTAGTTATTTAAAACATTTTATATCACTTTATATAGGATACACGTGTGTTGGCAAAAATTTATCTATAATGTTCAAAATTAAAAATTTATATCTATAATATTCAAAATTAAAAATTTGAAATAACTGAGTTGTCAAAACGATTACTCCTATTTATTTAAAGAAGTTGTTGCTACGACTTACGCATTAAATTTCTAGAAAGAATTAAATAATAAAAGTATATTTCATCTGATTATACTTAGAACGTATGTGAGTGAAATATGAAGAAAATTGAAACTACAATAATGCTTCTCCTATTATGTAATTGTCTTCATTTCCTCGTTCGTATATGAGTCGTATCATACCCGGCTCCAGGTCAATACAAAAATCAATATCAGTATCCGGTGGCATACTAGGAAGGTCTGCAGGAAACACATCCAGAAACTCACGGACTATCAAAACAGACTCAATCGAAGGTACTTTGGAAGTATCATCCCTGAGATGTGCCAAGTAAGCTAAATAACCATCACTCACCATCCTATTATCACGAAGAAAAGAGATAATACGAACTGAAGTGGAAATATAGTCACCCTCCACATTAGCGAATCTGTCCCAGGATTGACCAATGTCACAGTTTTAGCATTACAATCTAAGATTGCAAAATTTGGAGAAAGTCAAGTCATACCCAGAATTACATCAAAATCAGCCATCTCTAGAATAATAAAATCTACATAAGTATTGCTCCCACAAAAGTTACAAGGCATGACCTATACACCTTCTCAACTATCACAGACTCACCCACAGGAGTAGAGACACGAATAGGCATGTCAAGCAAATCACAATATAAATCAAGACCAGTAGCAAAAGATGAAGATACATATGAATATGTGGATCCAGGATCAAACAATACAGAATCCATGCAATCACAGACTAAAAGAGTACCTGTGATAACAACATCAGATGTCTCTGCTTCAGACCTCCCAGGGAAAGCATAACAATGGGCCCTATCACTTGTCTTTCCATTGACCCTACCAAGCTGCTACAGTAGTTCCAACCTGCCTGCCACCACGACTGAACTGGTGACCGCCATTACCTTGGCCACCACGTCCTCCAGAATGACGTCTTCTACCATGACCACCTCTACCTCTAACTAATAGGGATCTGTAACTTTTTTTAGGACATATTTCCTAATATGTCCAGCCTCTCTACATCCATAACAAGTCCTGGAGTCAAGTATAGGTCTTTGTGAAAATGAAAAAGTCTGGAGATAACCACCAAACTCAGAAAAAGGCTGACTGGCATGCGACGGACCCCCAGCTGAAGCCTGCAATGAAGACTGAATAGGAATGGCTGGATAAACTCCTGAACTCTGCCCTCTGGCGTAAGAACCACTAAACTTACCTCCTTTATGAAACTTCTTAAATGTCGATGCCGTGGTGAAGTTGTCTGGCTTCACCCCATCTACCTCTATCACAAAATCAACCACTTCCTGAAAGTATTTTGCTGCAACAGCTACCTGTAAGGCTGGAATCAGCAAATCTGACCTCAATCCTTTCACAAAACGACGAATCCGCTCTTGTGGACTAAAGAAAAGCTGAGTAGCATACCTAACGCTCTGATACCAAGTTTGTCACGTTCCAAAATGATTCATGAGTGGCACCCACACTTACCTCCTTAGGTGGGCGAACCAACACATCTAAATCCCAACATATACCAATAGTTCAATTGTAAATAATATAAATAATGCCGAAGATCCAAAAGATACTAAGCAACCAATTTAAATAAATTTCTAAAGTTTAATACTCATCATCCCAAAATCTGATAGTCATCACATCAAGGACATCTATTTCCAAATTACCAAATCTAAGAGTGTTTAAGAAACCAAAATAAGCAAAAATATGGTCCATGTTCGAAGTTCAAAGACATCAAGATGTGAATGAGAGAATCCAGCACAAGCTAGAATTAATAGCTCACCCTGAACTCTGATGTGCTGGAGACTGGCTAGAGCTGAAGGTGAGTCGAAGTCGATGGTACACTTGCTGCACTCCACAAAAGAATAAAGAAGAAAATACAAGTAGGGGTCAGTACAATGAACACGTACTGAGTAGGTATCATCGGCCACTTCAAAATATAAACCAATATACATTGAATAATAACATAAAATCAACTACAATACTTAACAGGTGGCAAGCAACAAACATATGAAACATTGAAAAGAACACCATAATAGGTACACCATCAATCACAACATCAAGCACACCTATAAGGACTCATCCCTCCACACCATACTCATTTGGAAAATAGGTTCTTTGAGATTAAGTACATTAAGTTACCTCAAGATTCCTTTTCTTTAATGTTATTGTGTCGGAACGTGACACTCCGATCCCATATACCGTGTCGGTACGTGACACTCCGATCCCATAATACCGTGTCAGAACGTGACACTCCGATCCAATTATCTCATTATTTTATTTCATCAAGTCTTCATTATTCAAGGCGTCATTTTAATAGAGAGGGTTCAAGATTAGAAATTCAACAGTCTCATAATTTTAGGCCAACCACAAACCACACAATCAAAACATATAACCATACAATCAAGCACATAGGAGACTTTACAATATCACTCAATATATATCAATCGCTATTTAGGGTTTATCTATCAAATTGAAATAAACCATAACCTAACCTATACCCATCAATTCACCTAATTTTACAATCATTTTCTTAAAGTTCAAACCTAAAGGTAAGTCTTTATTCCTCCATTTAGCCCAACTTTAATGAAATTTATGTAATTCACTACACTTAATGTTTAATTACCTATATCAATATATCTAAAAAATAGTCTATAATATGAGAAAAAATTATTTTAACATATTACTATGGAAGCCACTAGTTACAAAACTAGTGGCAGACTAACAACAACGTCTAAAACTCAACTTTGGCTAATAGTCATCGTGTCACCTCATAATTGTTTGATCTCCACTTTCCAATCACATACACCTTAAACTATTTTATTCATCCTCATATAGCCAAATAAATATAGAACATAGAAAGATTTATGTAAGTAATACTAACCGTTTTCCCCAACTACGAAGAAAGAATTAAAATCGTGAAATCATTTACAACAGTTCTTTGAGGCCGTGACCAGTCCAAATTTTAATATATAAATATTGAGGTGTGCTACCTATTCTGTTTTTCTATAACTTCTCCCTCAACCTGCACATGAGCACTATTGCTACATCTATGCCCATTTAATACTCCACTTTATAATATAATAATAATAAATAGTTGAAGTCAATTCTACCTAGAATTTTGACCAATCATCATGTTGTCACGTAACAATTTCCCAACCATCTTTTGTATATATATAATATGATAATAAATGTAATTCACAATTTAATGCACTTTATGTAAACAAAATGCAAAGAATCACTTAAAATTTTTTACATGTATTAACTTCGATATGCGGCGGAACTTCTCTTTTCAATTTCCCTCTTTTCTTTTCTAACTCCACACAAGAAAATGACAAACCCTATTACTTCTATGATTAATTACAAATATAACAATGAAAGTAACCCATTATTAATTTTAATGTTATTAGCTTTAACCACCACCTAAATAACTATTAAAAAACACCCCATTAATTTCATAATTATAATTTGGAACAGTCCAAAATATTCATTAGAATCTATCGAAAAGTATTTTCTGACATAAAAAAGTTCTAGTGCTCAAAACGACCGAAAATGGTCGTTACAGCAATTCAATTTTGAAGTTGAGAGCTTCTAACTTTTAATTTAATAATATATATAATATATGATATAATATGATTTCTCAATCTTAATCTTTGCTATTCTATCTTATCCTATTCAATTTACTACTATTATTTTATCTTACTTCTTAGATGAATTAACATAATTCCAAAATTGTAATTCAAAATCTATAACTCTATTTGCAAACTAGACGACCCTATATAACTATTATTGTTGTTGATGGTAACTTGACGACCAGACTTTTTAAGAAGAGGGTAAAACTTCAACATATCACTGTTGGAACAACATTTAATTTAGCATTAATTGACTGTACTATCAAAGGCAGTTCGGAAAAGGCCCTATAATACCCTCAAAGTATTGGAATGATATAAAATTACCCTCCATCCATCTATTGACTCTAAAATACCCTTCTCATCTACCTATTAGGTCCAAAATACCTTTGTCATCCACCTTTTGGTTCAAAACTGATCACTAATTTAACGGTTTTATATTTAAACTATTTAAATATTTTTTTAAATACGTGGCGCTCAACTTTTCATTATAATTTAACTTATTAGCATAATTTATAAATCAATCCACTACCCACCCATTAATAATTAAACCCCTCCAAATAAATAAACTCGTCACATTATTAATGCAAATCAATTGAGTATTTTTAAAAATTTGAGGCAAAAATATCTATAGAACTAAATTATCATACATTCAAGTGCCTAAATTAAAATTACCGATAAACATAAAAGTGTGACTATGTTCATCTTAATTATTGTTACGTCTCACTTATGTGATGTTACCTCATAGGTAAGTTTTTTAAAATTATATATTAAAGGTTTTAATAATATTATATTTAAAAAAGTGCATGAATTAACTCGGGAGATATTACTTCTTTACATTTAATCACAAATTTCTAATTCAATCTTGAAAGAGAATCCTATTGAAAGTGTCTTGCTAAATAAGCAACTCAACTTAAATTTAATTGGGGCTTCGATTCGGACTCAAATAATTTTGGATGTCATTTTCAGGAATCGATAATTTTATCGTGTTTAAGTATTGTTTATGACGATTTTGAAATTAGAATTGGATTATTAATTGGGTGAGGTTTAGTTAGTAATGAGTGGGTAGTGGATTGATTTATAAATTATATTAATAAATTAAATTATAACTAATAGTTGAATGCCAAGTATTTTATAAAATATTTAAAGAGTTTAATTTTAAAACAATTAAAGAACTGGTCAATTTTGAACCCAAAAGTGAATGACAAGGACGTTTTGGATCCAGTAGGTGGATGAAAGGGTATTTTAGAGACAATAGATGGATGAAGGGTAATTTTGTATCATTCCAATACTTTAAGGATATTTTAAGCCATTTTCCAAAGGTAGTTAGATAGTTGCCAAAATGTCACGATCCAAAACGAGCCGCGAGTGGCACCCACACTTATCCTACTATGTGAGCGAACCAACCAATCTAAACCCCAACATTTCAACCATAATAAACAAAATATAATGCGGAAGACTTAAAACTCATTAATGAAAATCGATTAAATAACTTCTAAAACTCAATACTTATTATTCCCAAAATCTGGAAGTCATCACCACAAGAACATCTATCCTCAAATTGCTAAATCTAAGAGTATCTAAGAAACTAAAATAAATAAACAGCTAGTCCATGCCAGAACTTCAAGGCATCAAGACGTGAAGAATAAGATCCAGTCCAAGCTAGAAGTGTTAGCTCACCCTGAAATCTGGTGTGATGAAGAATGGCTAGAGTTGAGGACGAGTTGAAGTTGATGGTACGTTTGCTGCACTCCACAAATAACAAAAAGGAAAATTACAAGTAGGGGTCAGTACAAGGAACACATATTAAGTGGGTATCATCGGCCAACTCAGAATAGAAAGCAATATATATTGAACAATAACATAAAATCGACCACAATACTTAACAGGTGACAATCAATAAGTCAAGAGTCATTTGCAACAACACCAAAACACATCTATGAAGACTCAAGCCTCCACACCATACTCATTTAGGAATTAGGTTCTTCAACTTGAGTATATTAACATAATTCAAGATTCATTCTCTTTATTCCTCTTGTGTCGGTACGTGACACTCCGATCCCCTCAATATTCATTCTCGTTATTATCCTGGTGTCAGAATGTGACACTCCGATCCTCTACTATCCTGGTGTCGGAACGTGACACTCTGATCCCTTAATTCTACGTATCAGTTCGTGACACCCGATCCCCTAATTCTACGTGTCGGTTCGTAACACCTGATCCCCTCATTCTACGTGTCGGTTCGTGACATCCGATCCCCTAATTCTACGTGTCTGTTCGTGACACCCGATCTCCTAATTCTACGTGTCAGTTCGTGACATCTGATCCCCTAATTCTACGTGTCGGTTCGTGACACCCGATCCCCTAATTCTAAGTGTCGATTCGTGACACCCGATCCCCTAATCTCATTCTTTTAGTTTATCAAGCCTTCTTTTACACCAAGGCATCATCATTAACAAAGTGGATTTAAGGTTTAAGATTCACAACCTTATCTTTCCAATCCATTACAATTACATAATCACATCATGCAAGCACACAATTAAGCATGTAGAGACTTTACAATACTACCCAATACATATCATTCGCTATTAAGAGTTTTACTATGAAATAGCATAAACCATAACCTACCTCCACCGATGAATCGCGATCAAACAAGCTATCTCCCCAAAACCTTTGCTTTCGTCTGCGTTCTTCTCTTTCTCTCGCTCGTTTCTCCCTTCTCTCTCTGTTCTTTCTGTTTTTCTTATTCAAACCCTTTTCTTTTACCCTAATTGTCATATAATTAAGTATAAAAGATGATAAAAGTAACCCACTATTTATTTCAAGGTTATCTCCTTTAACCCCCAAGTAATTAAATTATTAACATTAACCCACTAACTTTATAATTATAGCAGGAATTATCCAAAACGCCCCTTAAAAACTTTTAATAGAAATCCGACCCAGTCAGGGTTACGCAGCCTGTGACGATCCGTCATGACTGTGACGGTCTGTCCTGCAGGTCCGTCACAAAGTTCAGAGAGTTAATTCTGTGGAAATATTTGTGACGGTCCGTCGTGCCAACGACGGTCCATCCTGCCATTCCGTCACGAAGTTCAGAGAGTCGATCTCAGTACCCAAATTTTAGAATTCTAAATGTTTTGGAACGAGACCCCCTCGACAGTCCGCCGTGCCCATGACGGTCTGTCGTGGGATCCGTCGACCCAGACAGTGATTACCAGAAATAAACTCTACTGATCAAAACGACTAAACAGTTCGTTACAATAGATATCAATTTACCCATCGTTCGTCCTCGAACGATCACAAAAAGAAAAACAAGGGCGAAAAGGAGTACTTGAATCTGTAAACAAGTGTGGGTATCTCTCTTGCATATCAGCCTCCTTCTCCCAAGTGGACTCTTTAACTGGTCGATTCTTCCATTGAACTTTGATGAATGCAATCTCCCTTGATCTCAACTTGCGGATTTCTCTATCTAGAATGGCAACAGGATCCTCCTCATAAGACAAATTCTCACCAAGAAGAATTGAATCCCAACGAATAATGTAGTTTCCATCCCCATGGTATCTTTTTAGCATAGACACATGAAATACCGGGTGCACTCCTGAGAGTCCTGGAGGTAAGGCTAATTCATAAGCCACCTCCCCTACTCGCTTAAGTACTTAAAGTGGTCTAATATACCTTGGGCTTAGCTTACCTCTTTTACCAAACCGCATCACCCCTTTCATGGGTGAAACCTTCAGCAAGACTTGTTCCCCCTCCATGAACTCCAAGTCTCTAACCTTTCGATCTGCATATTCCTTTTGCCTACTTTGCGCCTCTAAAAGCTTTTCTTGAATATATTTCACTTTCTCTAATGAATCCCTCAAAAGATCAGTACCCCAAGGTCTAACCTCAAATGCATCAAACCAACCAATGGGAGACCTACATCTCCTCGCATACAATGCTTCGAATGGGGCCATTTCAATAGTAGAGTAATAGCTATTATTGTATGAGAACTCTGTTAAGGGTAAGAAGTTATCCCAATGACCACCAAATTCTATCACACATGCACGAAGCATATCCTCCAATACCTGAATCGTTCGCTCAGACTGACCATCGGTCTGAGGGTGAAATGCAGTACTAAGATCCAACTTAGTACCTAATTCAGCATTTTATGTTCTCCAAAACATAGAAGTAAACTGCGTACCTCTATCTGATATAATGGAAAGTGGAACTCCATGCAATCGAACAATTTCTGAGATATAGAGTTTGACTAACTTCTCTGCATTGTAGGTCACCTTGACCGGAATGAAGTGAGCAGACTTAGTTAATCTGTCCACAATTACCCAAATAGAATCAAACTTTCCCAATGTCTTTGGAAGACCAACCACGAAGTCCATTGCAATTCTCTCCCACTTCCATTCAGGAATGGGCATTCTCTGAAGTGTTCCTCCGGGCCTCTGGTGTTCATACTTTACTTGCTGACAGTTTGGACATTTGGCAACAAAATCAACAATGTCACGCTTCATTCTACTCCACCAGAAGTGTTGCTTTAGGTCACGGTACATCTTGGTTGCACCAGGATGTATAGAATATCCGGAACTATGCACCTCTGTGAGGATAGTGTGGATCAAATCAACACGGGGCACACATACCCTTCCCTTAATCCTCAAAACACCTTCCTCATAAATTATTGCCTCTTTAGCCTCTCCTCGCAACACCATATCCCGAATTCGGCTTAGTTTCTCATCATCAAACTGTTTTCCCTTGATCTTGTCAAGAAAAGAAGATCTTGCCTCCACACAGGCCAAAAATCCTCCTTTCTCTAGTATTTCCAGTCTCATAAAGTCGTTAGCCATGTTTTGGATTTCTCTAGCCAATGGGCGTCTAGAAACTTGTAAGTGGTCTAAACTACCCATGCTCCCTGCTTTTCTACTTAAAGCATCAGCCACCACATTTTCTTTTCCTGGGTGATACAGAATAGTAATATCATAATCCTTCAACAGTTCCATCCATCTCCTCTACCTCAAATTCAAGTCTTTCTGGTTAAAGACATACTGTAGACTACGATGATCTGTGTAGACTTCACACTTGACCCCATATAGATAATGTCTCCATTGCTTTAGTGCAAACACAACTGCAGCCAATTCCAAATCATGGGTCGGATAATTACGTTCTTGCACCTTTAATTGCCTCGAAGCATAAGTAATTACATTCTTCTCTTGCATTAGCACTGCACCAAAACCAGAATAGGATGCATCACAATAAACAATGAAATTCTTGCCTTCCACTGGCAAGGTAAGAATTGGTGCAGTAGTCAACAAGGTCTTGAGTTTCTGAAAGCTTTCCTCACATTCATCCGACCATACAAATGAAACATTCTGCTTAGTCAAGTTTGTCAATTGGGAAGCAATAGAAGAGAATCCCTTGACAAATCGACGGTAGTAGCTGGCTAAACCAACAAAGCTCCTTACTTCTTGACACATTAGTAGGTCTTACCCAATTCCTCACTGTTTCAATCTTAGAAGGATCCACCATCACTCCATCCTTAGAAACCACGTGCCCCAAGAAGGACACTGAATCTAGCCAAAACTCACACTTGGAGAATTTGGCATAAAGCCTTTTCTCCCTTAATACTTCCAACACAATTGTCAAATGCTCCTCATGTTCCTTCTTACTCTTGGAGTATCAGTATATCATCAATAAATACGATCACAAAGAGATCCAGATATGGCTTAAAAATCCCGTTCATCAAGCTCATGAAAGAAGCAGGGGCATTCGTAAGACCAAAAGACATTACTACGAATTCGTAATGCCCATACCTTGTTCGAAAAGCAGTCTTTGGCACATCTGTTGCCCGTATTTTCAATTGATGATAACCGGATCTCAAGTCAATCTTAGAGAAGACACAAGCACCTTGTAACTGATCGAACAAGTCATCAATGCGAGGAATGGGGTACTTGTTCTTAATAGTTACCTTGTTCAACTGCCGGTAGTCTATGCACATCCGAAAACTCTCATCCTTCTTCTTCACAAATAACACCGGAGCACCCCAAGGGGAAGCGCTTGGTCTAATGAAGCCTTTACCTAACAACTCTTGAAGTTGGGCCTTTAATTCCCTTAACTCTGCTGGGGCCATCCTATAAGGGGGTATGGAAATGGGGCGAGTACCCGGCTCCAGATCAATGCAAAAGTCAATATCCCTATCCGGTGGCATATCAGGAAGGTCTGCAGGGAACACATCCAGAAACTCACGGACTATCGAAACCGACTCAATTGAAGGTACTTGGGTAGTATCATCCCTGAGGTGTGCCAAGAACGCTAAACACCCTTTACTAACCATTCTCTTAGCACGAAAAAAGGAGATGATACGAACTGGAGTGGAAGTGTAGTCACCCTCCCACACTAACGGATCTGTCCCAGGCTTGGCCAACGTTACAGTTTTAGCATTACAATCTAAGATTGGAAAATTCAGAGAAAGCCAAGTCATACCCAGAATTATATCGAAATCAACCATTTCTAAGATAACCAAGTCTACATGAGTATTGCTCCCCACAAAAGTCACCAGACAAGACCTATATACCTTTTCAACTATCACAGACTCACCCACCGGAGTAGAAACACGAATAGGCATGTCAAGCAATTCACAATGTAAATTAAGACCAGTAGCAAATGAGGAAGATACATATGAAAATGTGGAGACAGGATCAAATAATACAGAAGCCATGCAATCACAAACCAAAAGATTACCTGTGATAACAGCATCAGATGTCTCCGCTTCAGACCGCCCGGGGAAAGCGTAACAATGGGCCCTATCACCTGTCTGCCCGTTGCCCCTACCATGTTGTGCTATAGTAGCTCCAGTTTGCCCGTCACCCCGGTCGTTTTGATGACCACCATTTCCTCGGCCACCACGTCCTCCATAATGACGGCCTCTTCCATGACCACCTCTACCTCTGACTATTGGAGGTCTATAAGTCTGTTTTGGACAATACCTCATAATGTGTCCAGTCTCCCCACATCCATAACACTCTCTGGATTTAAGCATAGGTCTCTGTGAGAATGACGAAGTCTGGGGGTAACCTCCAAACTCAGAGGAATGTTGGCTGGTCTGCGATGGACCCCCAACTACAGCCTGTAGTGAAGACTGAATAGGTCGGGCTGGGTAACCTCCTGAACCCCGCCCTCTGGAGTAAGAACCATTAAACTCACCTCCCTTACGAAACTTCTTAGATGTCGATGCCATGGTGAAGTCGTCTGGCTTCACCCCCTCCACTTCTATCACAAAATCTACCACCTCCTGAAAGGATTTTGCTGTAGCGGCTACCTGTAAGGCTGAAATCTGAAAATCTGACCTCAACCCTTTCACGAAATGGCGAATCCGCTCTTGTGGACTGAAGCAAAGTTGGGTGGCATACCTGGATATCTCACGAAACTTAGCCTCATAAGCAGTAACCGACATCCTGCCTTGCTCTAGGCTTAGGAACTCATCTCTCCTCCTATCCCTCAAAGTCCGGGGTATATACTTCTCCATAAATAAGCTAGAGAATGATGCCCAAGTCATAGGTGGTGCCTGTGCTGGTTGACACTCAACATATGACCGCCACCACATTTTTGCGTTCCCTTGAAACTGATAGGTCACAAATTCAACACCAAATCGTTCCACTATGCCCATCTTATGTAGCAACTCATGACAATCAACCAGAAAATCATAGGCATCCTCTGATTCAGCACCCTTGAAAACTAGAGGGTTCAATTTCAAGAACTTACTGAAAAGTTCGTGCTGATCACTCGTCATTATAGGCCCTGTAGTCAATCGAGGAAACGTGCCTATTTCCAATGAGGCATCCATGCGGGGAGCCTCAACAGCGGCATGTTGTATTCTCGGAACCTGAGGCGCCGGTGCAGATTACACTGGAGGTGTCTGGCCTTGATCAGATAACCCGCTAAGATAAGCAAGAACCTGGTTAATCATCTCTCGGGTAGGTTGGGGTGGTAATTCCTCATTCTGCACTTGCTCATTTTCTCCTTCCTCACCCTCTCTTTCTACCTCATCAGTCGGTGGAGGAGTCACCGCCCTAGTACTAGATGGACCAGGTGCTTGTCCTCTTCCTCTAGAGGACGTCCTCCCGCGACCTCTACCACGGCCTCTTGCCACTTCTCCTCTTCGAGCTACAACCCCAGTGGCTGGCTCAGATGCATCTTGTCTTGCCGGTGTTGGTGTTGGCGCAGTTGTTGATCTAGTTCTAACCATCTGCGAAATAGAGTGAAGATGGTCAGATACCAATTTGTATCACCTAGATACCAATTGGATCCAAGTAATAGCACGAAAGAAAGAAAGAATGGAATTTTCCTAAAGTCCTATAGCCTCTCAAAGAAAAGTAAAGGCGTCCCCCTACCGTTCCTTAAGACTCTACTAGACTCGTTCTTGTGTGATGAGACCAACGAACCTAATGCTCTGATACCAATTTTGTCACGACCCAAAACGAGCTGCGAGTGGCACCCACACTTATCCTACTATGTGAGAGAACCAACAAATCTAAACCCCAACATTTCAACCATAATAAACAAAATATAATGCAGAAGACTTAAAACTCATTAATGAAAATCGATTAAATAACTTCTAAAACTCAATACTTATTATTCCCAAAATCTGAAAGTCATCACCACAAGAGCATCTGTCCTCAAATTGCTAAATCTAAGAGTATCTAAGAAACTAAAATAAATAAACAACTAGTCCATGCCAGAACTTCAAGGCATCAAGACGTGAAGAAGAAGATCCAGTCCAAGCTAGAAGTGTTAGCTCACCCTAAAATCTGGTGTGATGAACACTGGCTAGAGTTGCGGACGAGTTGAAGTTGATGGTACGTTTGCTGCACTCCACAAATAACAAAAAGGAAAATTACAAGTGAGGGTCAGTACAAGAAACACGTACTGAGTAGGTATCATCGGCCAACTCAGAATAGAAAGCAATATATATTGATCAATAACATAAAATCGACCACAATACTTAACAGGTGACAATCAACAAGTCAAGAGTCATTTGCAACAACACCAAAACACATCTATGAGGACTCAAGCCTCCACACCATACTCATTTAGGAATTAAGTTCTTCAACTTGAGTATATTAACATAATTCAAGATTCATTCTCTTTATTCCTCTTGTGTCGGTACGTGACACTCCGATCCCCTAAATATTCATTCTCGTTATTATCCTGGTGTCGGAACGTGACACTCCGATCCTCTACTATCCTGGTGTCGGAACGTGACACTCTGATCCCCTAATTCTACGTGTCGGTTCGTGACACCCGATCCCCTAATTCTACGTGTCGGTTCGTGATACCCGATCCCCTAATTCTACGTGTCGGTTCGTGACACCCGATCCCTTAATCTCATTCTTTTAGTTCATCAAGCCTTCTTTTACACCAAGGCATCATCATTAACAAAGTGGATTTAAGGTTTAAGATTCACAGCCTTATCTTTCTAATTCATTACAATTACATAATCACATCATGCAAGCACACAATTAAGCATATAGAGACTTTACAATACTACCCAATACATATCATTCGCTATTAAGAGTTTTACTATGAAATAGCATAAACCATAACTACCTCCACCGAAGAATCGCGATCAAACAAGCTATCTCCCCAAAACCTTTGCTTTCCTCTGCGTTCTTCTCTTTCTCTCGCTCGTTTCTCCCTTTTCTCTCTGTTCTTTCTGTTTTTTCTTATTCAAACCCTTTTTCTTTTACCCCTAATTGTCATATAATTAAGTATAAAAGATGATAAAAGTAACCCACTATTTATTTCAAGGTTATCTCCTTTAACCCCCAAGTAATTAAATTATTAACATTAACCCACTAACTTTATAATTATAGCAGGAATTGTCCAAAACGCCCCTTAAAAACTTTTAATGGAAATCCGACCCAGTCAGGGTTACGCAGCCTGTGACGGTCCGTCATGACTGTGACGGTCCGTCACAAAGTTCAGAGAGTTAATTCTGTGGAAAGATTTGTGACGGTCCGTCGTGCCAACGACGGTCCGTCCTGCCATTCCGTCACGAAGTTCAGAGAGTCGATCTCAGTACCCAAATTTCAGAATTCTAAGTGTTTTGGAACGAGACCCCTTCAACGGTCCGTCGTGTCCATGACGGTCCGTCGTGGGATCCGTCGACCCAGACAGTGATTACCAGAAATAAACTCTACTGCTCAAAACGACTAAACAGATCGTTACACAAAAATTATGTAAATGTTAATTATTTTATCTCGTCATTTATACCTATATTAATTATACAAAGTTCTAAATTGTAAATAAAATATCATATTAAATTGTATAGGTAAATAACTTTATTTTAACTAACCAACAAACATTTTGCTGCCTCTATTCCGAGTTATATGACATGTTTTTTAGTTAAACTACACATTTCTTTATTTAACAAATTCTTAATTATACTATAACCTAGGGGTGTCAATAATGAGCCCAAATATAGGTAACCCGCTCCTATCAGCCCTGGATTTTAAGGGTTGGACTCAAGATAAATTAAATTGAGTTCAATCTTATGATATTATAAGCCTTAATTTCGAAGAGGATAATATATTTTAAATATTACTCACTCTATTCTAAATGAACTAAATTTTTGGACTTTTTTTCATCGTTCAAAATAATTAAATTGTTCAAAGATCAAGATAAATATTTGAATTTTTTTGATGAAATACATCATTACCCTATTCAACTAAAATACTTTTTTTAAAAAAGAACTAAAACTTTGAAAAGGTCCTAATACCCCCCCCCCCCCTATTCATCTAGAGTGAATTTATTGTCCCATTATGATCCTACGTGGCACATAGAGTGTAGTTCCCTTGCCACTAGCTAGTGAGACAAGTAAAAAAATATTATTTTTTTTAACATTTATTTAATTAATATGTTATTTTCTTTTACTTTATTCTCTTTGTTTTATGTTATTTTCTATTTTTTTTATCTCCTTAATTGACATTAAAGTTTACCCAGAAGAGTTCTTGCACTGACTTTTCAGCTTAGGGAGATCAAAGTGATGAGATTATTGACGGAGAAAGAGATGAAAGCGGAGTGAGGTTGTGTCGAAGACCGGTGAAAAAAGTGTCAAAGATTTGATGACGATGGAGGGAGAATCGTCGGGGTCAAGTTCAGAATATCGTATCTAAGTCAGAGAGAGATTTGCAGCCTTCATAGATACAATAAATGTTGATTTTGAGTAAAAATTAAAGGCGAAGTATAAAAAATGGTTGATTAATCGAAGAAAAAGTGCCGGAGATTTGATAGTGTTTTTATTTTTTAATTTTATTTTTGATTTTTCCTATTAAAAATGGTTGAGATGGTGTTGAAGTGTGTGGATGGTGGCTATGGTAGAGTATCGCCGGCGGGCGGTGGCAGCGTGAAGAAAGAGGTCACCGAAGAAAAAGAAGAAGAACAAACCTTTTTTTAAATTTATTTATTTAGAAAAACAAATAGAATAAAGAAGAAGAATAAGACTTCTTTTTATTTTTTTTAGAAAAACAAATAGAATAAGTAATATATATGAAAATATAAACAAAAGTAAAAATATAAAAATAAAATAATTGACACGTGGTACGTAGCAATTAGTGCGTGTGTTCACATTCCTTCTTAAATTTGGGGTTGACCAATAATGGAATACTTTTACAACTTTTAAATTATTTAAGGGTTAGTAGACCTTTACAAAGTTTAAGTGTCTTTTTAAAAAAATTATTATAGTTAAATCGGGTAATGATGTATTTCCTCAAAAAAAAAATTATATTTGTCCTTTCCTTTAATGAAGTTTGATATTTTCTAGGAGAAAAATTATACTATTTGCCAAATTATATTTATGATTTCTCAAAGGATAATAGTGGATATTATGGTTTAAATTAGGTCATTAAATGTTTTTTAATAAGTGTGTATTGTCTCACAAATTCAATTAAATATGAAATAAAAGAAGTATTTATTAGATTGGATGTTTTATTTACAAAAAATTAATAAAGTACTATAACAAAAAAATCATAATCTAACTTTGTAGATATGAGCTTCTTTTAATAATATGATATGATTTTTTAATATTATGATATGATATGATGATATATGATAGACATAATATATAAATATCATATTTAATTTGACTTCAACTGATATACATGCCTTCAAACTTTGAATGTGTACAATTAAACACTTAGACTTGTATAAAATTGAACAAATAAAAATATTCGTTGAAGTGCCTCAACCAATTAGTTGTCGGTGTTAATGTGTTTGGTGTTTAGTCACTTTCAAGATAGTACATGTCCATGTGAAGGAGAGTTAATAGTAGTACCTAGCTGAAGGCCTTGCAATTATCAACCTTGCAATATGAGAGTACTGATTATTTCAAATTGACATAGTATAATGTCTTTATTGAATATTTCTGTCTATTTTAAATTTATACTTTCAATTAGATAGAGTAATTTATTCTCAATGTTAATACTAGATATTCTATCTTATCCTATTCAATTTGTTATTATTTTATCTTACCTCTTAGATGAAGTAAAATAATCTCAAAATTATAATTCAAAACCTATAATTTTGTGTGCTAACCAGACAACCCTAACATTTCATTGCTGAAACAACTTTTAATTTAACATTGATTGACTGTACTATTAAAAGTAGTTTAGTAGTGGCCCAAAATTATGTAGATATTTTATCCTGGGAAAAAGGTTAAAAAAATATCCTTAAACTATGTGAAATGAATAAAAATATTTTTTATTTATGATGTGGTTCAAAAATGTCTTTGACGATAATAATTTGGCTAAACATGCCCTTAAACTATGCAAAAATATCAAAAATTAATCATTTAATTGAGGGTATAATAGATTAAAAAATTGTCATTTCTTGATTTGTTAAAATGGACAAGTAATTATAAAAACTATAAAAGAAAAAGTGGATAAGTAAAAAGGGACGGAGGAAGCACTAATTAGATATTCTTAAGGAGCAGTGGAGTCCAGCATTAACCATATCCAAGGTCTTGCTGTCCATCTGCTCTCTGTTGACAGACCCAAACCCAGATGATCCTCTTGTACCTGAAATTGCTCACATGTACAAGACTGACAGGGCCAAATACGAAACCACTGCTCGTAGCTGGACTCAGAAATATGCAATGGGATGATGCGCAAAATTGTCTCCAGGCATGTCTGGGACTTTTGTAACAGCAATGTCTTATTGTGCTTGGGGTGAATGAATAATTTCCGTGAAAGAACTTAGTTACTTCTTAATCTCCCTTCATGTGGGTTGTTAAGGGAACAACTGTTTTCAATTTGTGAATATTTATTTGATAACTAGTAAGGGAGAAACTGCAATGTAATTCTACTTTGTTTGCCAGTTTGACATGCGCCTTTCCCCTAATTTGTCTGACTAAAAAAAAATGTGTTTGTTGTTTAGTCACTTTCAATTTATTGCAGGTCCACGTTTGAAAAAATGCAATTGTCCTTTTTCCCTCAATAATTTAGCTGTTAATAATAGTAGTCCTGCAATTATCAGCTTTCAATTCACTCTCAACCTGTTTTCGTTCTGCTTTGTAACTAAGAAATCTAGTGAAGAATTAATCAAATATGGAATTCTTCTCATATGGTTTGGTGGACAAGGTAACAGGTTGCTTGATAAAGCCAGTTGCGCGATGGATCGGGTATTTTGTTTACTACAAGAGAAACATCACATGTATGGAAAATGAATCTGAGAAGCTGGAGAATATCAGAATTGGGGTGGATCAAAGAGCCGAGGCTAACCGGAGAAACTTACAAGTCATTTCACCCAATGTTGAGGCTTGGTTTACTAGTGTTGCTACCATTACTGCTGAGGTGGCAGATGTAACACGACGAGGTAGAAATGAGGTTGATAGATATGATTGGTGTCCAAACTTGAAGTCACGTTACTCCCTGAGCAGGAGAGCTAAGAGAATTGCATTGGAGTTGATTGAACTTCGAAATGAAGGCAACAATTATGCTGTTTTCTGCTATCCTGCTGTTGAAAATGAACCTCTACCTATCAACAGCGCTGAGGAGTTTGATTCTAGAAAATTGCAAGAGGATGAGGTCATGGCAGCTTTGAACGATGACGGGGTCACAACTATTGGGATATGCGGTCTGGGTGGTGTTGGTAAGACGACACTGGCTGAAAAAATCAGACGAAAGGCGAAACAAGAAAAGTTGTTCAATGATGTTGTTATGGTAATTGTCAGTCAACAACAGGACCCTAAAAGAATTCAGGAGGAGATCGCAAGAGGGGTCGGACTTACATTACAAGGGAATGATTTGTTGAGTCGTGGAGATCAGCTGCGTACTAGGTTAATGGCTCACAACAGCCGTACTCTTGTAATCTTGGATGATGTTTGGGAGGCTCTTTATGATCTAGAGAAACTCGGAATTTTCACCGGTAGCAACCACAACTACCGGTGCAAAGTTATATTGACGACACGTCTCCGACCTGTTTGTGATATAATGAAGGCTCAGAAGATCATGGAAATTGGAACTTTACCTGAAGAGGAAGCATGGATCCTTTTCAAGGAGAAAGTCGGTAATTCAGTCGACGATCCTTCTCTGCTTGATATAGCAAAAGATGTTTCCAAAGAATGCAAGGGATTGCCGCTTGCAATTATTACAGTTGCAGGAGCACTAAAGCGTAAAACCAAGCCTTCGTGGGAGGATGCCCTTAAGCAATTATGTTCTGCAGATACAAGAAATATCCCTGGAGTGCACACAAAGGTGTATGGGCCTCTGAGGCTAAGCTATGATTACATTGAAAGTGTTGAAGCCAGGTACCTATTTTTGCTTTGTTCTTTATTTGAGGAAGATAGTGACATTTGGATTGAAGAATTACTTAGATACGGAAAGGGTCTTGGCATTTTTTCGGAAATGAAAAATTTAGAAGATGCAAGAAATAGGGTGTTTTTTTTGATAGAAATATTGAAAGATAGTTTCTTGTTATCCCAAGGTTCAGACAAAAATTATGTCAAAATGCATGATGTGTTACGTGACGTGGCTATATATATTGCATCTGAGGAAGAGCACAAATTTATGGTAAGGCATGATGTGAACTCAAAAGAGTTCCCCAAAAAAGATACTTATGAGCAATATTGTCACATGTCCATAGTTGCAAATGAATTTGAGGAGCTTCCTAGACCAATATTTTGCCCAAAACTGAAGCTTCTAATGTTGAAAATCTTTTCTGGAAATCCAGTCAAATTACAGGATAATTTTTTTAATGACATGGGTGAACTCAAAGTCTTAAGCCTGATGGGTAGATATCATGAGGGCTCCATTTGTCGTTTTCCAGCATCCATTCAGAGGTTATCGAGTTTGAGGACGCTGCATCTGATTAATTTAGATTTGGAAGACATATCTATTATTGGAAAACTTGTCAATTTGGAAATCCTAAGCATAAGAGATACTCGGTTAGATGAGCTGCCAGAGGAGATAGGAAATTTGACCAAGTTAATTGTATTAGAGTTTTTGAATGAGAATAAAGTAGATAAAAGGATTTCAACAGGTGTCTTATCAAGACTAGTTCGATTGGAGGAACTACATTTGACGGGAGTGAAAGATTGTAGTTGCTCCATCTTGATGGAACTGGAATTCTTATCGGCATTGACTGCACTGTCGTTATATGAATGTTCCGAAGATGTGACTTACAGTAAGTTGGTCCTTCCCTCCAAGTTGACACGGTACAATATTAAAGTGGGTTGTGCTTATGAAGATAAAATGTATGATTACGATAAGAGCATTGCTTTAGAGGTCACGGAGACCACCCCATTGGCTGGTTGGATCTGCCACCTGTTGAAGAAGAGTGAATTTGTAACTTCAAGTGGAGAGGGCTCTAATAATGTGTTGAATGAGTTGCAGCCGAATGAATTTCAGAACGTGAAATGTCTCCACCTCTCTGCTTGTAATTTAGTGACACATATATTCAACATCTCTCGAATGACACATGAAGTAATCAAGTTCCCCAATTTATATGTGTTGAAACTGCAAGATCTGGAATGCCTCACTCACTTTTGCAGTGACAATGTTGACGGCATTGAGTTCCCTCAGTTACGGAAATTGACCTTCAGGAATTTACCTAAGTTCCAAAATTGGTGGCCTACTGCCAACAACTTCATCACTCACCCAAATCCTCTTTTTCATGAAAAGGTTTGCTTCTTAGCATAAAAAATGAAGATTTTAAAAAAGTATGAAATGAGATTTCTTTTTCAGTTCTTATTTTGAGGGCTCTTATGAATTAAAATTTACCTTTAGTTTTAATTGAGCATTACCAATATTCTTTTACTGTTAAATACAAAGGTATCATATATACTGTTTTGTCTACTTAAGTTTATTTTAAAAAGGTTAATATAGACTATATTTGAATCTTTTCACCTGACCTTTTTTATTCCACGACTAATATAAGTTTTTAATATATCACTTATGAATTTATTTTTTTAATCATTATTTGAGATTCTTATTCTATTTCTTTTTTTAGAGTAAAAACAAATAAATATGGAAAAAAGAAGAAAATAGTAAGAATAAATTTAAGATTTTTTTTTTTGGTAGCTATATTGTAAATTATTTTTTTGAAAAGGGGTAAAAAAGTGTCTTAAAATTACATTGTGTTGTTTATAGTTTGGTCCAAAAATGATTTTTCCCTTAACACTTTGGTCCAAAAATACCCTTGCCATTTAGTAGTTTGATCCAAAAATGTCCCTATTGTTACCAAATAGGTCAAAAATGTCATTTTCCGAATAATTAATTAATTCTTTTCTTCTAAAAAAATCTTATTCTTGATAAAATTATTACTTTTAAAGAACTTTGTTCTTGTTTTATTTATTTTAGAATCACTTTAACTGATAAAAATGTAGGAAATAACTTTTTCTCTTCACAATCTCATTTTATCAATTTAAATAGAATAATTTCATGTACCCTTGTTAACGGATAATATGTGTATATACTCTTATAATTTCATTGTTTAATGAGCAATTTCTGAAAAAACCTTAATGATAACATTATAGTATATATATACTTGCTGATTTAGTATAAGTTAAGCGAAATTATCATCATTAATAATACCAATATAATATATGATATTGATGACTTAAGGGTTATATAGTGTAATTATTTAGTGGAGTATGAATGTAAGAGAATATATATTTGTAACTATTTTGTTTTTATGTGGTATTTGCTTAGTTTCTCTTTACCCCTAATTCTGGCCCATTAATTTTATATATTTGAAATTTTTTCTCATATACAATTATAAATATAAATAAATATGTCTAAGCGCTTTTGGCGTAGTGTTTTCTACATCAAAGTTTGATACTTCAATGTTTGCAGGTTTCTTTTCCCAACTTGGAAAAGCTATATATCCATGTGGCTAATAACATAAATGTTTTATGCTCTGACCAACTTCCAACTGCCTACTTCAGCAAACTTAAAAGATTGCGTGTATCGAATTGTGGAAACTTGAGAAACTTGATGTCTCCATCAGTGGCTCGAGGTCTTCTAAACCTCCGAAGTTTATGGATAGAAGGATGTTCATCAATGGAAGAAGTGATCACAAAAGAGGAACAACTAGGAGAAGAAATAATGACCTTATTTCCTCGATTGGAAGAACTGCGTCTTGACAATCTGGCTAAGCTAAGGCATTTCTTTCTGACAAAGCGTGTTACTGAATTTCCATTTCTAAGAGAAGTGACAATTCGTGAGTGCCCTTATATGAAGACGTTTGTCCAACAGGGAATACCTGTAAGTCTCGAAAGTACTGTGAACAATGATGATGAGGTGAAAACAATGTTCAATTCTAAGGTTTGTGTCATACACTCCTGGTCTGCTGCTGCATTAGTAATATCTAGAGATACCGCGATTGTTATAGGATATTAACTCGAGTTCATTAGAGATATCTATAAATTTCAAATTCTAAATTGCTTTATAATACTTGCAGGTTTCTTTTCCCAACTTGGAAGAGCTAATCACCTGGGAGCTTGAAAGCATAACTGCTCTATGCTCTGACCAACTTTCAAGTGCCTACTTCAGCAAACTTAAAGGATTGGATGTATGGGATTGTGGAAACTTGAGAAACTTGATGTCTCCATCTGTGGCTCGAGGTCTTCTAAACCTCCGAAGTTTACGGATAAAAGGATGTGCATCAATGCAAGAAGTGATCACAAAAGAGGAACACCTAGGAAAAGAAATAATGACCTTATTTCCCCTGTTGGAAGAAGTGCTTCTTGTCAATCTGCCTAAGCTGAGGCATTTCTTTCTGACAAAGAGTGTTACTGAATTTCCATTTCTCAGAGAAGTGACAATTAGTAAGTGCCCTAAAATGAAGACGTTTGTCCAAAAGGAAATATCTGTGTGTCTCGAAAGTACTATGAACAATGATGATGAGGTGAAAGCAATGTTCAATTCTAAGGTTTGTGTCATGCACTCCTGGTCTGCTGCTGCATTAGTAATATCTAGATATACCGTGATTGTTATTAGATATGAACTCAAGTTTATTAGAGATACCAATAAATTTTAAATTCTGAATTGCTTTATAATACTTGCAGGTTTCTTTTCCCAACTTGGAAGAACTAAGAATCTGGGAGCTTGAAAGCATAACTGCTCTATGCTCTGACCAACTTTCAAGTGCCTACTTCAGCAAACTTGGAAGATTGCGTGTATGGAATTGTGGAAACTTGAGAAACTTGATGCCTCCATCAGTGGCTCGAGGTCTTCTAAACCTCCGAAGTTTAGGGATAGAAGAATGTGCATCAATGGAAGAAGTGATCTCAAAAGAGGAACAACAAGGAGAAGAAATAATGACCTTATTTCCCCTGTTGAACGAGTTGAAGCTTAAAGAACTGCCTAAGCTGGTGCATTTCTTTCTAACTGAGCATCCTCTTAAATTTCCATTTCTCAGAGAAGTGACAATTCATGAGTGCCCGGAAATGAATACGTTTGTCCAACATGGAATATCTGTGAGTACACCGAGTCTCGAATCAGTGAATGATGGTTATGAAGTGAAAGTGGACGATCTAAATAAATGGACACAACAGTGGTTCAATTCTAAGGTTTGTCTAGTACCGTTAATTGTATAACTAATTTACTCTAGTGCTCTTTTTCTATCTTAACTTAAAAGTAATATTCTGATACTTATTAGTGTTTGTCAATTGAAGCAACTTCCTTCTACAATAATTTTAATTAGAAATCTGAAGCAAACCGATTTCTTTTATCCCAGGAACAAAAAGCTAGCCAAGGCACTACCAATGGTGACGAATCTGTAGCTGTAGATGACTAACGAAAGAGTGAAACATGATTTTGGGGTGAAGGTTGTTAGCACGATTGACATCTAAATAATTGAATATATTAATGTAGTTATATAGAGCTATAAATTAGTATTATCGTATAGATTTGTGGTAGAATCAGATACATAAATATTGTGATAGAATAGTTGATTTGGAGGGATAATAAAGCAGATTTAGAAGGATTAATGTCTGTCACTCCGTCTGTTTTTTAGGACGGATTACAAAAAAAAGTATCAGATGAACAGAGAAAAGCTCTAAAACACTTTAATCTTTTGACTTTTCACATTATATATACTATCTATATATGCATTCCACCTTTGCTTAGAAGATATCATAATCACACAAATTGTCATATTTAAAGCAATAAGCTTCAAAAGAAAATTATAGGTCCTAAAAGTTCAAAAAATAACTAAATTATTTTTATAGTTTTGTGTCTATTCTTAAAGACTATGTACCTTACATGATGCATAATTTATCTTAAATATCTTTCGCGAAATTCTTAACTTCGCCACCAGAGTATATGTGACATTTAATTTCAATGACCAAAGAATTATGAAGCTTATTGTGGTCACACTATTTGATCTCACTACTAAAACAAATGAGAAGTGACAACATCTTATTGTTAATAGTTTGCAAAGTGGAGTCTTTTTTTTATATGCTTTCAGTATCATAAATTGACACATAATAATAGAATGAAAAAAACTAAAATACTTGTTACATGCTTACTAATACAAGGGGAGAGAGGGCGCCTTTTTCTTGGAAAGAAAAAAGAAGATTTCAATTATTCAAGTGGCTCCTACTCCAAGAAAGTCTATAAATGGTGGTGCAATTGTGGTATTATCACCGTTGTTGCTGTTTCTTTTGTCCTCTTTTACTAGTCCTTGTTGTTCTGTTGATGATGAAATATGTGTAACAAAAGGAAACTGCAAGCATACAACTTTTAAGAGTTCATATTTAGGAAGTCACTCAACTTTGAATTGTTCGTTTGAAAAATACTTAACTTTGTTTTATAACTCGAAAGTCACTCCACTATTAAAAGTTCACATAAAAAGTCGAGTAACTATTAATATTTTACTTAAAAAGCACCCAACTAATTTGAATTAATTTTTCGTTAAATTTTGTAAAACACACAAAATTTAACTATGTAAAAAAATAATAAGATGCTTATTTTAATTATTTTATTGAAGTATAATTTTTCTTTATAGCTTTTTTCTTTTTTTAAAAAAAGGCATTGTGCTGCGTGTTTTTTTATTACGTCTTATCAGTTCCAGCTTCAAAAAATTATAATTAAATAGGATGAATTTATATAATTCATTTGCAAGCTTCGCGATCTTAACAAAATAAAATAATTAACTTACTTGTGAAATAATTAATTTGAACACTCACTAATTAATTCAAAAATTTAAAACAATATTTCAAACTGACACTAAATTAATAAAATATGCATAAAAACGATTAAAACTATTTGAAATGACTATGCAGAGTATTTGTACTTTATAAATAGTTCGAAAATTTAAAAGCTCGTCAGTTAATTTCTATCGGGGAAGATAAAAAATGGGTGTCAACAATGACTCATCTTTGTTTCTTCGAAAAACATCAACATTTTGTGTTCTTCTTTTGGTGTATGTAGATGACATTATCATCATAGGAATCCTTCATTAATCACTAGCCTACAAAGACAACTTAAAAGATTCTTTTCATATGAAAGATCTTGGTACTCTTACATATTTCTTGGGTTTGAAAGTTCATAATAATGTTTGAGGTGTGTTTCTAAATTAACACAAATATACTTAGGATCTGATTTCTTTGGTTAGTCTTTAAGATTTCTTCTCTGTAGATACTCCATTAAAATTGAATGTGAAGTATTGTCGTGAGGAAGATGATCTTCTTCATGATCCAACTATATTTCTACAATTTGTTGGGAGTCTAAATTACTTTACTTTTACTAGACATAATATCTCTTTTGCAGTTCAACAAGTTAGTCAATTCATGCAAGCTCCCCACATCTCCATTTGGTGGTTGTCCGTCGTATCATTTGGTATCTTCTAGGAACATCTACTCGTGGATTGTTCTTTACAAGTGTTTCTCCTATTCATCTTAATGCTTTTAGTGATTCTGATTGAGAGAGATGTCTTAATACTCGTCATTTAGCCACTGGAGAGTCATTGATATCTTAGAAGAGTAAAAAACAAGATCCGGGGGCAGACCTACATGGATCCAAGGGGGTTCATCCGAACCCGCATCGTTGAAAAAATTACACGATACATATAGGATCAATTTTTTGATTTATACGTATATATTAGGTGATGAACCCCCTGAACGTATGCCAAAGGCTTGGCTTAGCGGATTCAATTTCAGATAACACCGTTTTCCGCCCTATTTTCAACTAATTTTCATTTTTATTTGTAAATAAATAAAAAATTGTTTTGTTTGAAAATCTATTGGGATTTATAATATTTTATTAGATATTAAAAATAAATTTCTTTTCTATTTTTATAAAATTAAGTAAATCTTACAATGTGTTTTAAGTTTTTATAATTAGAATTAAAAAAAAACATTCTCTCATACTCATTTTAAGTCAAACATTTATTTTACATTTGATTAATAAAGAATATAATTATAAGTAAGATCAAATAAATAAGAGTAATTATTTGAAATTTATAAATAAATACGATTGTCGCGATATTTTCCCATCTTGATAATTATTTTCTCGACACAAATTCTATTGCTACAATATGATCGAATTCAAAATTAATCCTTTTTAGTTTCAAAAATTAAATAACATTTATATACAACAATAACACTAATAAGACCCATAATTATAGGTTTAAAAAAATATATTCTCGTGTACTTATATTTTTTTGTTATGTCAAACATATAGTTACTCGATTTATTGTTTTGGTTGAGGTGGAGTTGAATATTTTTGGTTGCTTATATCTTATTCTACCCATTTATAATTGAGTCGCCCCGCCTATATGGATACTATTATCGTGCTTACTTATCTTTTTGAACCCCCTCGATGAAACTCCTGTCTCCTTCACTGGCAAGATCGTGTGTCAAAATCTTCAATAGAGGTTGCACATCGATCCATGTCTACTGCTTTCTTCGAGGTAGTATGGATTTGTGGATTACTTTTTGAGATTATATTTCCTCATGAATCTCATCCTACCCCTCTCCACGCTAACAATATAAGTGCTATTGAGATTGCTACTAATACAGTTTTTCGTGAGGAGGCCAAACCCATCGAAGTAGACTGTCATTATATATGAGAAACTGTAGATAAAGGAGCCCTTACTCTTCCACATGTGTCCAATGATCTTCAAATAGATGATGTGTTTACAAAAAACATGGCACGACAACACTGTTGTGAACTCAAACACGTTGGTAGATGACAAGGATGACACGGAGGATGAAATAATGGAACAACACATGGTTATGCCACGTAGGAGTGCTAGAAAGGTGATTCCTCCTGCTAAACTTGGGGATTACTTTTGGAAAAGAGTAGGGGTACATAAGTAAAACGGCAAGGTCTGTTAAACGAGTCAGATAAAAAATCAATAGTAGTACGACATTGCAGAGCAGCGAATATGTTTTGACTCGGTTCTGATTTCTCATCCCCTTCTTCTGATTTCTCATATCCTTCTACTATCTATTCCAGTTACTTTATCTTATGCGATTTCTATTGTATTAGTACTATGTCTATGTTACCTTAGTACACCAGTAAATACTATCAGTGAAAGAGTTTGGCTACTGTTTCTTTTGTGATTACTGTTTGTTACAAACACCATCAGTTTTTAGTAGGTAAATTGATATTTCTTCATCCACCAGCATAGATTTAAAGGGGGATGTTAGCATGACAAAAATCTAAATAGTTGCATACATTAAAGTAATTATATAGTTCTATAAATTTGTATTATCATATAGATTTTGTTGTAGAATCAGAGAAATAAATATTGTGATAGAATGACTGATTTGGAGGGATAGTAAAACAAATTTAGAGGGATTGAATAGCATATTTGTCGAGATAGAATAGTTGATCTTTAGGGATAGGAATGGCGGATATTTAGGGATGTGTAATCTTTATACTCTCTATATATGGAAATAATCTCTCGAATGCAGAAAATTGACAATGGCAACAATGCCAAACCTACTCATGGGAGAAGCTAGTGATTTCAATGAATCCAAAGCTAGATAGGAAGGTAATAAGTATTCGATGAAATAGTCCAAGTAAATAAGTATTCAATGAAATAGTCCAAGTTAGATTGAACATCACCTGATTCTTCAGTGTGGTTTGTTAATTTTTGAAAGGAGTGGATCTTGAAGAAGTGACACGAGCCTAGAGTAGCAGCCTATTATGTTTTGTCAGTCCCCTTTGATATCTTATTAGTCGAACTTGAATATGCATGTGGTTCTAAATTCTTCTTTCATTAAATTTCTAATATGTAGCTTTTTTTCTCATGACATCTTGCATTCTATATCGTCTTGAGAGATTTTAATGCACACTTTTTTGAGTGCTCATTCATCCATATATAATCGAGGCCTATATATAGCATCAAAACAAAGTCTATAAATAGTTATCTTACTAGTGATGAGAATGTTATATTGTATTGATCCAAAAGCTCTTTAATATTGAGACAAAAAAATATTAGGTGTAAACAAGATGAATGAACAATGTTTTGGCATGTGACCTGAAGACTAAAAGTGAAGTCTTTGTTTAAAAGTTCTTCTTTGATTTTTGTAGTCACCAGTTGCCTACAATAATTATTTTGATTTCTCATTGCTAATGGCATTCAAAGGTCCAAGCATTATCTGCTCAAGACTATTGTGATGTCAGTTAACATTTAACATGCATTTATCCCTTTTCTATAACCATGGTGCCAATGTCAACTTGCACGCATGTTGGTTGAATCAACTTGTAACTAGATGTTGGGAAAGACAAGGCACTAACAAAGAATGCCTGACAGGATAACAACGGAAGAATACCCAAGTCTATACTTTTCCTTTTCGATTTGAACCAAGAGAAGACAAACAACCACAAACAATATGATAGTAAGGCAGCAAGTAATTCAGTCAAACAAATATAACAAGGCAATGATAAACCAATCACACAAGACACCAAGATTTATATGGAAAACCCTTCGATGTGAAGAGTAAAAAACCACGGGACCAAAAGCACCACTATAATCACCAAGAGTTACAATATTGTTCTCCAAAATTGGCCACAAAACAAGTGCCAAACAACGAGCAACAACAAAATAAGATTGCACCAAATCTAGAGAATTAAAGTAGCAAAATCACCAATTTCGCAGCTACTATTCACGACAGCAAAACTGAAGCTGCAGACCACCAAATCCAACTCTGTCGGTTCCTAATCAAAGATTGAGATGAAGATAATATACTGTCCAAAAATCAGCTCAATCGGACAAGAAACGAAGCGGGAATCGCAATTTGAAGTTGGTTGTTAGGGCTGAATTTTGACTGCGAAAATCTGTTCTTTTTCTCTCTTTTTGGCTGCTAAAAAACTCTCTGTGTATTTGAAAAAAAGACCTAAATAGGATTATATTTGTCTCATAAGAATGGGCCTATGGGCAAAAATGGGTTGGTCCAAATTGGGCTTTTATTTATCCACATAGGAAGGAAAAAAAGACCCATAACCCAATAATACTCCCCCTCACGAGTATGTGGAGGAGACCGCCATCCCGGCGACCATGCAACAATCTTCAAACTTCCCTCTTGACAAAGCTTTAGTCATCATATCGGAACCATTGTCATTCGTATGAATCTTTTCAAGCTTAAGCAACTTAGAATCCAACACATCTCGAATCCAATGGTATCTCACATCAATGTGTTTAGACCGACCATGGAACGTAAAATTCTTGCCAAGATGTATAGCACTTTGACTGTCACAATAAAGCACATACCTCTCTTGAGCACAACCAAGTTCCTCCAAGAATCTCTTCATCCAAAGCAATTCTTTACAAGCTTCAACGATAGCAATAAGCTCAGCTTCTGTAGTAGATAGAGCAACACATTTTTGCAACCTAGATTGCTAAGACACAGCTCCCCCTGCAAAAGTAACCAAGTACCCTGAAGTAGACTTGCGAGTATTAACATCACCAGCCATGTCTGAATCAGTATAACCACAAAGAATAGGCTTCCCTGTACCAAAACACAAACTCAGACTAGAAGTGTCACAGAGATATCTCATAATCCACTTCACAACATTCCAATGTTCTCTTCCCGGATTAGAAAGAAAACGGCTAACAACTCCAACAGCGTGAGCAATATCCAGTCTTGTACAAACCATCGCATACATCAAACTACCAACAACTGAAGCATAAGGAACTTTCTTCATATCTTCCTTCTCATCATCACTAGAAGGACACTGTTTCGTGCTCAATTTGAAGTGCATAGCTAAAGGTGTATTGACAACCTTAGCTTTATCCATGCTGAATCTGTGAAGTACTTTCTGAATGTACTTCTCTTGTGATAATACCAATTTCTTGGCCTTTCTATCACGGACAATCTGCATGCCAAGAATCTGCCTTGCTGGTCCTAAGTCTTTCATAGCAAAAGACTTACTCAGCTCTTGCTTCAACTTCTGAATCCTGCAAGTATTATGACCAACAACACGCATGTCATCAACATAAAGCAACACAATAATAAAGTCACCATCAGAGAACTTTTGCACAAAAACACAATGGTCTGAAGAAGTCTTCTTGAAGCCCTGCTGACTCATAAAAGAACCAAACTTCCTGTACCACTGCCTGGGAGCTTGTTTCAAACCATACAAGCTCTTCTTCAATTTGCAAACATAATTCTCTTTACCCTTGACTTCAAAACCTTCCGCTTGCTCCATATAAATTTCTTCATCTAAGTCACCATGGAGGAAAGCAGTTTTAACATCCATTTGTTCAACCTCTAAATCTAGACTTGCAGCCAAGCCTAGAACCACACAAATGGATGACATCTTCACAACTGGAGAGAATATCTCATCAAAATCAACTCTTTTTTTTTGATTAAATCCCTTGACAACTAATCTATCTTTGTACCGTGGAACTGGATTACCATCTTCATGTTTCACCCGAAAAACCCACCTGTTTTTCAAAGCTTTTCTGTCTTTAGGTAACTTAACCAAATCAAAGGTATGATTTTCATGCAAGGATTTAATCTCATCTTCCATAGCATCAAACCACCTTTCTTTTTCTTCACTTTCCATGGCCTCATCAAGACTCTCAGGTTCTCTCTCGTCAGTCAAGAGTACATACTCATTGGGAGAATAACGAGATGAAGGAATTCTCTCTCTACTAGATCGTCTGAGAGAACTCTCTGGAGCATCTATAATTGGTTGTTGGACAACCACATCATCTTGCACTGGAGCATCAACAACATCATGCCGGTCATTCTGAACATGATCACCATCTTCATTATCAACTTGATTTTCATCATTATGAAGATTTTCTTCCGGTGCAATAGTCAAAGGAACTGGATCAACATCAACTAAGCTCTCACTAGTCTGAAAATCAGCCTTGTCAGCTTTTTCAAAATCTTCAATTGTTTGGTCTTCAAAGAACACAACACCACGGCTTCTAACAAGTTTCTTCTCAACAGGATCATAGAAACGATAGCCAAATTCATCTTGACCATAACCAATGAAGATACACTGCCTAGTTTTAACATCCAACTTTGACCTTTCATCCTTAGGAACATGTACAAAGGCTTTACACCCAAAGACTCTAAGATGATCATAAGAAACATTCTTACCAGTCCAAACTCTGTCAGGGATATCACCATCTAAAGCAACAGCAGGAGATAAATTGATAACATAAGCAGCAGTATTAAGTGCTTCTACCCAAAAGGAATCTGACAGCTTAGCATCTGAAAGCATACATCTAACCCTCTCAACTAGAGTTCTGTTCATCCTCTCTGCTAAACCATTTAACTGAGGAGTCTTTGGAGGAGTTTTCTGATGCCTAATACCCTGCTCTCTGCAATATCTATCAAAAGGACCAATATACTCACCAACATTATCTGAGAGGATGCATTTCAATGTCTTCCCTGTTTGTCTTTCAACCAAGGCCTGAAAACCCTTGAACACATCAAGTACTTGATCCTTGGACTTCAAAGGAAATACCCAGAGTTTGCGAGAATGATCATCAATAAAAGTCACAAAGTAAAGTGCACCACCATGAGATCTTACCTTAAAAGGACCACACAAATCAGAATGTACCAACTCCAGCAAATCGAGCTTTCTTGAAGGCGGATGACTCTGAAAAGAAACTCTTTTCTATTTACCGGCTAAGTAATGAACACATTTCTTCAAATTTACTTGTTTCACTCCAGAAAGCAAATTTTTCTTAGCCAAACTATCAATCCCCTTCTCGCTCATATGACTTAGCCTTCTATGCCATAACTCTGATGAAGTATCATTCTCCACCAAATTTACTGAGTTTCTGGACATGGAGCCCTGAAATACATACAAGTTAGACAACTTGTCACCACGGGCCACAACCATCAAACCTCTAGTAAGCTTCCATTGGCCAGCACCAAGTGTATTAACATAACCCTCATCATGAAGATATCCCACAGAAATCAAATTCAAGCGAACATCTGGAGCATGCTTGACATTATTAAGAACTAGTTTGGAACCATTGTTACTTTCCAAACAAACTGTCCCAATGCCAATAACTTCAACTTCATGATCATTGCCCATTTTCAACGTTCCAAAATTACCTAGAGTATAAGAAGAAAATAATTCCTTCTTTGGCGTGACATGAGAAGTAGCACCAGAATCCACAAACCAGCTAGACTCATCACGAACAAGATTAATATCATTTGCATCACAAGAAACAAGAAGATCATCATTAGCAACAACAACAACACGATTTTCATTATCGCCTTCTCTCTTTTGTTGTCACATATCTCTCTTGTGCTTGTAACAATATTTCATGATATGCCCATTCTTGTGGCAATAGTCACATGTAATATTCTTGTATTTAGACTTTGACTTGCTTCTACTTTTACCTCTATCATTCTGACCTCTGGACTTGTTTCTCCCCCTATCTTCAGTAACCAAAACATCGGAGTGTGAAGATGAAGAAGATGAGGCTTGAGATCTTCTTCTCATTTCTTCATTCAAGACACCACTCTTAGTATATTCCATGGTTACAACACCACTGGGAGCAGAATTAGTCAAAGAAACTCGAAGAGTTTCCCAAGAGTCTGGCAGAGTATTAAGAAGTCAAAGTCCCTGTATCTCATCATCAAACTTTACACCCATTCCGGACAGCTGGTCAAGAACACCCTGAAAATCATTAATATGATCAGAAATAGGAGTGCCCTCTTTATACCTGATATTCATTAATTGTTTCAATAGGAACAACTTGTTGTTGCCAGTCTTCGAAGCATAAAGTGTCTCGAGCTTGTCCCACAAACTTTTGGCATGTGTCTCATTCACAATATGATTTCTAACATTATCTTCAACCCATTGTCTAATATAGACACAAACCTGTAGATGCTCAAATTTCCATTCTTCATCATTCAAAGACTGAGGCTTATTAGAAGCAAACACAGGTAAATGCATCTTCTTGACAAATAGAAGATCTTTCATCTTGCCTTTCCAAATATGATAGTTAATACCAGTTAAACACACCATTTTGCTCATATTTGCCTCCATCATTCAAAATGACAATCAACAATAACCAATGCTCTGATACCACTTTGTTGGGAAAGACAAGATACTAACAAAGAATGCCTAACAGGATAACAGCGGAAGAGTACCCAAGTCTATACTTTCCCTTTTGGATTTGAACCAAGAGAAGACAAACAACCACAAGCAATATGATAGTAAGGCAGCAAGTAATTCAATCAAACAAATATAACAAGACAATGATAAACCAATCACACAAGACACAAAGATTTACGTGGAAAACCCTTCGATGTGAAGAGTAAAAAACCACGGGACCAAAAGCTCCACTATAATCACCAAGAGTTACAATATTGTTCTCCAAAATTGGCCACAAAACAAGTGCCAAACAACGAGCAATAACAAAATAAGATTGCACCAAATCTAGAGAATTAAAGTAGCAAAATCACCAATTTCGCAGCTACTATTCACGACAGCAAAACTGAAGTTGCAGGCCACCAAATCCAACTCTGTCAGTTCCTAATCAAAGATTGAGATGAAGATAATATGCTGTCCAAAAATCAGCTCAATCGGACAAGAAACAAAGCGGGAATCGCAATTTGAAGTTGGCTGTTAGGGCTGAATTTTGACTGCGAAAATCTGCTCTTTTTCTCTCTTTTTGGCTGCCAAAAAACTCTCTGTGTATTTGAAAATAAGACCTAAATAGGCTTATATTTGCCTCATAAGAATGGGCCTATGAGCAAAAATGGGTTGGTCCAAATTGGGCTTTTATTTATCCACATAGGAAGGGAAAAAAGACCCATAACCCAACACTAGATAGGGTAACATTATATTGACTTGTACTTTCCAGTAAAATACGTTGATAATGTAAGAGTTGTTTACATTGCAGGTGTATTCAAGTAAACTTCTTATTTGAAATGTCACTCTAACGTGTGAGATTCTATCATTTCTTCAATTTGTGGCGTATTTTCTCAAACTAGGATGATTTAGATTTGACCTCTCTATATGAATAATCCATCAATTTGTGGAGTATTCGAGATCTTGATCTCTTTATGTAATTTTCGAGATGCCTTTAAAGAGAATTTAGTACCCTTTATATATGCATAAACTAGGGTTTAGGGTTGAGTAACCTCCAAGAATCCTAATCTGAGTCGAACACAATTTGTAGAGTCCCAACTCAAATTGAACGCATCTTGTCTCATAAAATTTCAATGTCTACAACTTCCTAGCAGCCTAGAGCGCAGCCTGCCTGCTGAAGACAATAACGTAAGTAATTCACTGCTCCACACGGGGGAAATGAAAGTTTAGTATTTCTTTTAAGAGTGACAGGCTCTCTCCTTTGGTGAATGTTCTTGAATAGTTTAGCAGTAGACGTTTTTCCACTAAGCATATTCACTAAATTAAAATTCAGTTTGAGTAAAAACTTTTGTTTCTCTGTTTATGCATTTCATTTTGCTTATTGCTCTAAGCTCACTAGATATCTATATTTGCTTACAACTTAATTTATTTACTTTTAAATATAAATGAAATTTTGGTGTTTTCTTTCCACTTGATATACTTAATTCTGCCCATAATGAAATAGGCTCTGATCATTGAGATATAAAGCCCCTAATGTAAAATTTTGATCCATAGATTTGACGGAAAGTTAAAGGACTATGACTGGAGTTCCGGAAGCAGTAAAGGAAAATGCAATGGTTAGAGACAAGTATATAATATGTGTGTTTACATTCATTTTCATTCCAGGGACATATCACATGTTTCAAGTATTTAGTTTGCTCATAATTTAAGACTATTAACACTTGCTGGTGGTGAACAATAGCTCTCTCTATTCTTTTGTAATTGATATCTCCTCATTTAAAAGAGAGAGTTCCTATATTTTTAAAAAAGAGATTCAATTAGATCATGTTTTGTCTTATTTTTTATTGCTTAGGAGAAACAGAATTTTCTTACTGTCCATTTCTAGGAACGGATTGGTTGTAACCTTATAAGAAGTTGTTCTAAATAATTTTGAGAAGACATAGAATCATATATTATTATAAGTGTGAACCTCCAAAACCCAAAGTTCAATTAATATTTTACTCCTATAATAGTTAATTATGTTTTAGATATTAGTTCATATGATAGATATTATTAAATAATACTTACTGAAGTTAATAACATAATTGTCCTTCATTCATAATTGATTTCTAGATAAAATTTTACTAGATAAAAAAATATACATGCATTGGAATAAATAATTTCAAAAATATAGCAATAATGAGTTAGCCTTTTAAGTTACCTACTTTTATTATGCTCTTTAAACCATTGTCATTTTTTTTTAAAAAAAAAAACTCATATTAAGGTGTTAGGTTCAAGATATCAAAAGGTCACTTCTTGAATCACTTAATTTGTAACGTTTTTATCTTCTATTAGCAGATTCTCCATTTTCCTATATTATGTATTCTACTTTCTCATGTAATCATGTTATCTCTATTATTTTCTTATCTGAGTTTTTTATGCTCAATATTTTATTTATCTTTATTTTAACTCATCTATTTGTTGAATATTTCAACTACTAAAGAGTTTTGTCAATTTGACTTTTTTTTATGAAGATACAGTTAAGAAATGACGTTAATATTTCATAGTGATGATGTAGTAAGTGAAGCAACACACATTGAACCGTTTCAAGTGGTATCGATTTCCAGGTAATATATCATTGTTCCTTACATGCAATTAATTGCTTCTATGTAAGTCGATGTGGTCTTAATAAATTTTTTGTTTGATTTTTATACAAAAATCATTATATAGAAGTTGAGACGGAACACTTAATTGGATTCTCGAATAAAAAAAAAGAGTCTTTTACACAAGGACAATAAGAAAGACTTCTAACTTACTCACTGCATTCATGAAAATCAATGGAATATACTACAAGACAAAAAGTTGATGTGATTTCTGTCCAAGTGAATCCAACTCACTAACAAAAAAATTAAAAAAAGATTAAAAAAAATTACCATGAAGAGAATAAAAATGAAGATGAAGAGATTCAATGGTGTCTTATACGTTGATATGAACCATTGTAACTTTATTCTTTAAATTTACGAGGAAATAAATTATCGACGAAATTTGTGAAATGTACATATATACCTTTGGGTCGGTAACAAATGTGATAATAGCTAATTCTTGATATATATATATATATAGTCTAAATTTATTTTTTGCAGTACAAACTTTATATGAAGGATTTTAGGATAAACGTGCAACGCACATTCTCGGAAACTAGTTTATATAATATTCACCAAAAAAGGTACTAATGAAGAGCAAGAGATCAGTGGCATCAGAGCCTCTAGTTTATCTTACAGGACAAAAATAAGATTTGTAAAAGATTAATGAATCCTAAATATACTTCAAGATGAATAAGAAATCTTTCTCTTTCTCCCTACTTTATTCTTCTTCTAATTTCATATAGTTTCATGACACGTTAATAGCACGATTGTTCTATTCTTAAAGAATGACGAAGAAGACGGGAAAAGTGCAAAAGAGATCTTGCATAAGTTATGCAATAAGGTTCTTATATCTTCAAGGTGTGATTTATCTTTATGTTATAATTATTTATATAACAGATCTGGAGGTACCATCTAAAGTAAGTATTTAAAGAGACTTGTTGATTTTCAATACGTTTAATTTTAATCGACTCGAAAGAGAATTCCTAAATTTATTTTAATAATTAAATAAACACAATTTAGTGAAAGATATGTTTTCAACATTTATATGAGGTATGTGATCTATTAAGCTATATTTATTAACTTCTAATGTTGATTATGATAAATCAATAATCTCAATTTTGTGTGTAATTATAATGTACGATCATATTAGTTATCATCAAAATTGATAAAATTACAATATTTTGAAGGCTTGAGGTTGAGCCTCATTATGGGTAAGACGACAGATTTAAATTTTATCGCACCAAAAGAATAAGACTATGAATTTATGTCCAATAGCTAAAAGAAGGTAAGACATTGGGTTAAAGTCCTGTTGCACCATGATGATAAGATATTGGGTTCAAGATCCATCGATTCATAACCTAATACACTTTTATATGGATAAGACATTGAATGTGTGTCTCAATGCACCATATTGATATAATAATGACTAAAGAAAAACTAATGTGTTTTTTATGAGAAGTCATGAAATTTACTGAATTTACTTCATTACGTAAAGTGAATGTGGTTGTAGTGCATAATATATCTGAAAGAAGACAAGTGATTGAATAATGCACATAGATATGGAATGAGGTACTAAAACTATCATTATTTGATATGCTCACATATTTGTGTTTCATTCATGAAGAATGAGAACTTTGATAAATGCTAAAAATATAGATCCATTCTCTGAAGGGAATGAGGTGTAAGCCACCATGCTAGGCATGAGAAAGATTGCAACCTTTGGTTAACGATGTGGTATCATCAAGAATGTCTCTAATAAGACATGTATTATAGAAACGTTTCATGCTTTATCTTCAGGCTTGTATTGGACAAGAATTAGTTCAATTGAGGCGCGTTCTATGATAAATAAGAAGTTTTCTAATTTCAGTACTTTCTTTATTTGGCATAATTGTCTAAGACATCATTAGTCTATAATGTTTAGACGAATTATGGAAAATTAAAATGGACATCCATTGAAGAACCTAAAAATTCTTATAAATGGTGAGTTTTCTTGTAATGGTTGTTAGCAAGGCAAACTAATTGTGAGACCATCATAAACGAAAGTTGAGATTGAATTCTCTACGTTCTAGGAATGTATACAAATATTTGTGGACCTAGTCATCCACCTAGTGGATTGTTTAGACATTTAATGGTTCTAATAAATGTTTCTTCTATATGGTCTCATGTGTGCCTATTATTATCTCGCAACTTGATGTTAGCAAAAATGTTGGCACAAATAATATGTTACATGCACAATTTTCTTCATACAATTCATTCAATGATGGGATCACGACTCACCTAAAGGGTGAAGTAATTGAGAAGAAATAAATCTGAATATTACTCTTGGATTAATAAAATTGAAATTTTTACTCATATAATAGTAAATCAGAAATTTACTAAAGCGAAAGGCACATGATGTAGTAAACTTGTAGTTTACGAGTACTAATAATTTTATTAGTTGGCATATATAATATGGTCATCCCAAAGATGTGCATACTGAGTAATGGACATACATTGAAAAACTAGAATATTCTTCAAGAATTCTTTACGTTGCTTGTTCTCGTGATAAAGTTGACTGGATCAACTAAAGTTGGGATTAAATTCCTAAATTTTGAAAAGTATAAAAGGTGAATATGGGCCCGTTCACATATCATGTGATATGATAAAAAGATGCATCTATAAGGTAATCGCATGTGCGTTTGTTGTCAACATGTTGTTTGACATTTACAAAATTATTTGTGCAAAAATAATTGAGTTAAGAGCACAATTTCAGAATATGTAATCAAGATAATTTATCTTATAATATTGATAAATACTAAAATGATGTGACACTAAATGTCTCAAATAGTAAAATCATTGTTTATGAAAATAATGCTTCATATGTTGATATGAAATACGATATTGCATAAAAAAGTAATTGTACGCATCAGACCGATAAATTATGATCAAATTTTTTTTCAATTGATTTATGGTCGGGGACCAAATATTTTTCATCTAATTATTTTGATATGTAGTATATAATCAATGAACATACATTGATACACAAGGATAAATTCTCCAAATATTGAGATATATGTTACTTTGTCTAACATAAGGGGGGAGATTAGAAGCAACACAAAAGTTGTAAATACTCCTATTGAATGTCGCTTAAAGATAGAGTCTACGACATGCATGAAGCATGATAGACTAATCAATTCTAAATAAAATAATCTTTAAAAAAAGGAGAGAATCAAAGAATCAAAATGATAATCATAAGAAGATAATGTGCCCTTGGGGAGCCTACGACATAACACTTTATGAGACCTCATGAGAGGGGTAGCTACCTAAAAATAACGAAGTAATGAGATCTCAATAAATTATGTCGTATTGTGAATCAATGCAAAATGATATATCGTTGACGGTATCTTTGATACAATATCACGCAATATTGTAAAAGATTATTATGCTACAGATTCTGCGACTATTAAAGCATGCTGGTGTAGAAATAATAATCAAGTGAAAAGTGGAATGGTGCATCAAGCTTAAGCTTATTTGACTTGCAATCTAGGCACTAGAAGATGTCATACATCTAACATTGAACGTTGTCACATAATAAAATTGATATGAAAATATCCGATGAGTTCAAAATCTAAAACATATACAAGTTTTTGGAAAACTTATTTATCGTCCTCATAAAGATTAAATTGATTCAAAATGCATAAAGCATATAGAAGTATTATTATGCAAGTTGACAACTAGAATCAGAACTCTTGAAGATTTTTCAAAAGGCAATGGATTATTTGCTTAAATAAGTAGAAGTTAGGAACTTGCAGAAATCTTTGATCCAGAAGGAAAGATTCATAGAAGCAGATAGAAGAAAACATATTTCATCAAGTATTTTCTACACTCATGAGCTCCCAAGAATGGTGATATTAACATGCAAGAGGTATGTTCAAGTAACATTATTGTTGATTTATTCACCAAGTCTCTATCAACTACAACTTTCAAGAAGATGGTGCACAAGCTTGAAAAATGAAGATTCTAGTCTCTGAATTGATGTTGTCATTAGGGGGAGTTAATACGCGATGTACATTTTTTTTCTCACAAGGTTTTGTCCCACTGAGTTTTCCTTGTAAGGTTTTTAATGAGGCATCCATAATGCGTATTATTATTTTTGTGTACTCTTTTTCCTTCACTATATTTTTTTCCTACTGGTTTATCTACTAAGGTTTTAGTGAGGAACATAATCTACCTACATTCAAGGGGGAGTGTTATAAACATATTTGTGTTATAGTGAATGTCTAATTATGTGGAGTCCTTGTTAGGTATGGTTAGGAATCCTACCTGGGGACCAAGTAAGGTTTTTCCCTATAAATTTAGGACTTTCCTTCATTATAAATAAGATTTGTGAAAGATCAATGAATCCTAAATATACTACAAGATGAACAAGAAATCTTTCTCTTTCTCCATACTTTATTCGTCTTCTAATTTCAAGTAGTTTCATAACAAAACCTTAATTTTGAAGAGATAATACATTTTAACTATTACTCAATCTATTCCATACTAACTGATTTTTTTTTCATTGTTCAAAATAATTAAATTGTTCAAAGTTCAAGATGAATGTTTTAATTTTTTTTTTCATATTTGCCCTTTCCTTTAAAAGTTTTCTAGGAGATAAATTGCATTATTTGCAAAGTTATATTTATGATTTGTCAAAAGATAAAATGAATGTTTTTCTGCATTGTCTCTCAAATTCAATTAATGTTTTGATATTTGCCCTTTCCTTTAAAAGTTTTCTAGGAGATAATGTTGATTATAGTACACCAATAGTTGTTTAGTAACCCTGATGTACACTTGTTTTCACCGTATGAAATCTCACATATCTTTAGTTTCAAATTCTTTCCTCGCTGCATCAGTGTTGGTCTTAAGGCGGATAGATGACTCCTCACAATAGCTGATTGTTCTATATGGTAAGTAATGTTAAATGTATGAGTTGATTATAAGTGTACTAATTTGTCAGAGGTGATTATTTTTTTTCTATAATATTGTACATTACAAATAGCTTATTCTAACTGTCTCTCCTCTACTGGTTCTTATGATTACATAGAGATGATGAATACTCAACTATATGAGTGTGTAAAGAGTACTCCACCATTTAATTAAATTTGGAAGAAATCATGGGACAACATTTATATGCAACAGTGACTTTTCAGTTTTTAGCTACTAAGCAACGGAAAAATGATCACCTTATTTCTTTTCCTTTGTTTTCTAAGCAAACGATGTATTTCACCACTATTTCTTTGGTTCACTTACGAGTTGATTTATGTCAATTACACATCATACTCCACAAATATTGTTAATTAAGTTCTATAATTACTTACCAATTCATCAACATTTTTGTAGCGTTCTGGTTCATTCAACCTCATAACAAGGTCATAATGTGAAATGTATTCTAAACATAGAAACGATATACAATAAGAAGAGTAATCGTTTTAAGTTATCAAATACTTTGTAACTTATCGATGTCCACGTTGTTGCAGTTCAGACCCGTGGAGAGATTAACACTGCTAAATCATTTTAATGATCCGGTTCACTTGCTCTAGCTGGTTTATGTGATTTTCTTACTATGTTATACAAAAAGTGGCCGCAACTTCATTTTTATATATATGTTCCAACCATAATCAATCTTACATTTCATAAAATTATGGGAAGTTATATACTTCTATCATATTAGTGTAAACAACATTATCAAATGTTTGTTAGAAACTTGTTTGTGACATTTAATTATTTTTTCAGGGATAGAGATCTGAGAAATGAACCATTACATCTGTTGATGACAGATACTTACATCATCTATACATACATCTTTCATCAAGCATACTGCCTCCTAAATTAACAAAGTAACCAAAATTTGTAATGAAAGTAATGATCGTAACTAGTTGAAACTGAATATAATTAGGCAACTTATATTCTAATTTATAGTATTTAATTAGGTTGGCCAGACATCTCAGATTAATTTTGTATCCTCTTGATATATTTGTAGTTTCGCATCTAATTTTTTTCCAGGTCGAAGGTCTTTGGGAAACAGACTCTCTACCTTAGGGGTAGGGTCTTTATACACCTTATCCTCCCAAAAATCCATTTTATGGATTATACTCGGTATGTTGTTAATTTTTAGCTCAGAAATTTACTCTGATTCCCATAATGTCTATCTATGAGGCAATCTGAGTATTCTTTGATATTTTTTACTTTATTTTTCTTATATGAATACGGAAATACTCTCTATTGAATTTTGTAGTGAAGAAAACTCTATCACGCTTGCTGAGAGCCATAATCATGAGAATTGTTAAAGTTGGATTGTGCCTCTATTCTAGCATTTCAATTTTCTTTTAGTTTTTTCTTCTAAAAAGTGACTTGTACTTCTTTTTGCAACAAATTTTAAACATATGGAAAATAAATAAACCATACAAATAAAATATGAAGAAACATTAATTTTATTAATCAAGATAGATTGCGGGTACAATTCTGTTTATCCCTTGATTCTACTCTCCTAGGATTTATCCATGATTCGAGGGCGTTAGTGGCGTATTTTCTCAAACTAGAATGATTTAGATTTGATCTCTCTCTATATGAATAATCCATCAATTTGTGGAGTATTCGAGATCTTGATCTCTTTATGTAATTTCCGAGATGCCTTTAAAGAGAATTTACTACCCTTTATATAGGCATAAACTAGGGTTAAGGGTTGAGTAAATCTGAGTCGAATACAATTTGTAGAGTCTCAACTCAAATTGAACGCATCTTGTAGAGTCCCATAAAATTTCAATGTCTACATCTTCCTAGAAGCCTAGAGCGCAGCCTGCTTGCTGAAGACAATAACGTAAGTAACTCACTGCTCCATCCCGGGGAAATGAAAGTTTAGTATTTCTTTTAAGAGTGACAGGCTCTCTCCTTTGGTGAATGTTCTTGAATAGTTGTTTTTCCACTAAGCATATTCACTAAATTTAAATTCAGTTTGAGTGAAAACTTTGTTTCTCTGTTTATGCATTTCATTTTGCTTATTGCTCTAAGCTCACTAGATATCTATATTTCCTTACAACTTAATTTATTTACTTTTAAATATAAATGAAATTTTGGTGTTTTCTTTCCACTTGATATACTTAATTCTGCCCAAAATGAAATAGGCTCTGGTCATTGAGATTTAAAATTCTGATCCATAGATTTGATAATATGTGTGTTTACATTCATTTTCATTCCAGGGACATATCACATGTTTCAAGTATTTAGTTTGCTCATAATTTAAGAGTATTAACACTTGTTGGTGGTGAACAATACTCTCTCTATTCTTTTGTAATTGATATCTCCTCATTTAAAAGAGAGAGTTCCTATATTTTTAAAAAAGAGATTCAATTAGATCATGTTTTATCTTATTTTTTATTGCTTAGGAGAAACAGAATTTTCTTACTGTCCATTTCTAGGAACGGATTGGTTGTAACCTTATAACTTTGTTGCTGAAATGCAACCTCACTCAAGGTACGTATTAATTACAATTTCCTCATGGTATGTATATCTGCCTCTCCAAGACAAAGGAGAAAATAAAGTAGAAAATAAATGTGTTTAGTTGGCTCTGTATCTGCATTTGTATTTAACTTCTCAATCATTACCAAAGTATCATTGATATCAACGTACATTTGCATTAGAAAGCTACAGATTTCTTACTCTGTTGTGAAACATTTGATCTGCATGCACAATTCTATATGTAAATTCCTTTGCAAGCGATTGATTCTCTAGCATGAGTGGAGCGATTTGGCTGTAATGAAGACGTTTATAAAGTACATGTGTGCCGTCTTAAAATTGAAAATTAGTGTCCGTATGCACATGTTTATTTTACTGCTATTATTTCACATTACCTAATTATGCAAAAAAATATAAAGTTAAAGGTGCACCTTATTTGTATTTTCATTGGAGTTGATGTTGTGAAGTTTGATATTGTCTCATTAATATTTTATGGCCTTCACTTTGATATTTGAGAGAAAAAAGCTCAATACATGGTATTTTCCAATCTTTTTGAAAATGAAGAAGAAAATAAGGTCTTCTATGATGAGCTTGAGCTTGATCTTGAGCAAGGGAAGATGGAAGTTATTGTCTAGGATTGTCTGGAAAGTTAATCACACATCTTATCGAGTACAACCACAACCTCTTCATTATTTGCTCCAATATTTCTTGAATTTTTATTGAGATGGTAACATAACTCCTTTTTATAGCAGTGTTAGTTACTTGATCACGTATTAATTCTCAATTATGTAGCACAAAATAAATGATCAGCATTTCACAAGTAGATTCTTGTATGCATTTTTAATATCTATGGAAGGATATTTGACTGTCATCTTATTATGCAATGATATGTGATTGCCTCCTTATTATATGTTTGATAAACTTGAATGTGGCTAACAAATTGTGGATGTCTAACCCAACTTACTGTTGAACTAATTGTTGAACCTTGAAAGAAAAGTGATATTGCACGTCGGTTGTTTCTTATTTGACTTGGATTCTCTTACTGTGGAAGTTAAAAAATATGATCTGTTACTAGATAATGTATATTGTATTTTTGAAATTATGGTTATTTAAAAGTGTTACATTGCTACGTTAGATCTTGAACATATTTCCTAAGTAGACTAAAATTTAAATTGTTGGGCCATCTAGTTCTATTATATCGAAGAGTGAAGCGGTAGGACGATCAAGGGTAAAAATGTAATTTCATTCTAACAAAAATGTATTTAAAAGATAGTAAATAATTCTAGAAATATATTTCTATTTATGAAGTGAATAATGATCAAGGATAAAAATATAATTTCACGCTAACAAATATCTACTAAGAATGATAACAAGAAAATCAAATAGTTCTAGAAACATCTTTAGTTATTGTCATCACTATTAATCTATTTTGTTATTAATTCACTTTTTTTTATGAGTCATTGTAATATCTATTGGTTATTGTCACGACCCAAATCGAGTCGCGAATGAAACTCACACTTAACCTCTTAAGTGGGCGAACCAACCAATTTAATCTAATTTACAAAATACAAGCATAATACGAAAGCTAAAATGTTACTAAACATCATTTCCCAAAATCTGAAAGTCATCACGTCAAGGACATCTAATCTCCAATTACTATGTCTAAGAGTACCAAAGATACCAAAATAAATGAAATAAAGTAATTCGTGTCCGAAAACTAAGGACATCAGGTAATGAGTGAGAGAATCCAACTCAAGCTCGCATGAATAGCTCACCCTTGAACTTGATATGACGAGAGTTGATAGAGCTGAGGGCGATTCAAATTCTTCAGTACACTTGCTGCACTCCATAAAAGGAAAACAAAGAAGAAAACAAGCAGGGCTCAGTACGAGGCAACATGTACTGAGTAAGTATCATCGGTCAACTCAAAACAAAAATCAATATATATTGAATAATAATATAAAATCAACTACCATACTTAACATGTGGCAAGCAACAAAACACATGAACCATTGACAACAACACCGTAACAGGTACACCATCAATCACGATATCAAGCACACCTATGAGGAGTCATGTCTCCACATCATACTCATTTGAAAGATTGGTTCTTTGAGGTTAAGTATATTAAGTTACTTCAATATTCCTTTTCTTTAATGTTATCGTGTCGGAACGTGACACTCTGATCCATATACCGTGCCGGAACGTGACACTCCGATCCCATAATACCGTGTCGGAACGTGACACTCTGATCCAATAATACCGTGTCGAAACATGACACTCCGATCCAATTATCTTATTATTTCATTTCATCAATCCTTCTTTATTCAAGGCGTCATTTTACTAGAGAGGGTTCAAGATTAGAAATACAACAATCTCATAATTTTAGGCCAACCACAAACCACACAATCAAGACATACAACCACACAACCGAGTACATAGGATAGTTTACAATATCACTTAATACATATCAATCTCTATTGAGAGTTTATCTATCAAATAGAAATAAACCATAACCTACCTCCACCGAAGAATTGAAGTCAAGCAAGTTACTTCTCCAATACTTTTTCTTTCCTCAATGCCTCCGAATCTTTCCAATCTATCAAGTATATATGCATAATTTATAAGTTAACGAGTCTATAAACGCTTACGTTATTTTATGTGCATCCTAAACCCAACAACACATCTAACTTATAATCTTCTTTTCTAAAATTTAAACCTAAGGGTAAGTCTTAATTCCTCCAATTAGCATAACTTTAGTGGAATTTAAATAACTCAATACACCTAATTAAGTGATATACAGACTAGGAATAACCTAAGTCACACGAATTGTAACAACTGCATATGAGGAATATACAGAACCCATATTTCTTACTGTGGAAGTTAAGAAATATGATCTGTTACTAGATAATGTATATTGTATTTTTGAAATTATGGTTATTTAAAAGTGTTACATTGCTACGTTAGATCTTGAACATATTTCCTAAGTAGACTAAAATTTAAACGGACAAGGGCCTAAAATACCCTTAAAGTATTGACAATGGTACAAAATTACCCTTCATCCACCTATTGGCTTCAAAATGCCCTTTTCATCCACCTATTGGCTCCAAAATACCCTTTTCATCCACCTTTGTGTTCAAAATTGACCACTTTTTAATTGTTTTAAAATTAAACTCTTTAAATATTTTTTAAAATACTTGGCGTTCAATTATTGATTATAATTATAATTTATTAATATAATTAATAAACCAAACCACTACACACTCATTACTAACTAAACCTCACCCAATTAATAATCCAATTATAATATCAAAATCGTCATAAACACTACTAAAACACGGTGAAATTATAGATTTCTGAAAATGACATTCAAAATTACTCGAGTCCGAATCGGAGCCCCAATTAAATTTAGGTTAAGCCGCTTATTTAGAAGGACACTTTCTTTCAAAATAGAATTAGAAATTTATGATTAAAAGGTAAAGTAATGCATCCCGAATTGATTAATGCATTTTTTTTAAAGACAATTGTATAAATATTTATGATTTTTTTTAAACTTTAATATATTATTTTGAAAAAAAAATTACCTATGAAGTAGCATCACATAATTGAGACGTAAGAATAATTAAGATAAACATAGTCAGACTTTTAAGTTTATTGGTGATTTTTATTTAGCCACTTGAATGCATGATAATTTACTTCTACAATTTTTAAAAACTCTCTATTGGCAGTAGCTTGCATTAATAATGTGACAGATTCATTAATTTAGAGGGATTTAATTATTAATGGGGTGGGTAGTGGATTGATTTATAAATTATACTAATAAGTTAAATTATAACATATAGTTGAGCACCACGTATTTTAAAAAATATTTAAATAGTTTAAATATAAAACTGTTAAATAAGTGGTCAATTTTGAACCAAAAGGTGGATGACAAGGGTATTTTGGACCCAATAGGTGGGTGAGAAGGGTATTTTGGAGCCAATAGGTGGATGGAGGGTAATGTTGTACCATTTCCAATACTTTGAGGATATTTTAGGCCCTTTTCCGAAATTTAAATTGTTGGGTCATCTAGTTCTATTATATAAAAGAGTGAAGTTGTAGGACGATCAAGGGTAAAAATGTAATTTCATTCTAACAAAAATGTATTTAAAAGATAGTAAATAATTGTAGAAACATATTTCTATTTCAATCTTTATTTTGACTCTAATTAATATGCTTGAAAATAAATTGGTGTGTTAAAATTAATAATATATATTAGATTGAAAGTAAAGAAAAAAGTAACTTTACAAATAAAAATGAATAGGATGATCAATTTGTATTAAAGATATTCATTCAGACAAAAAACTATCAAGAATAAATAATTTTATAAACATCTTTCGATATATAAAGCGAATGATGATCAAAGGTAAAAATGTAACTCATGCAAGCAAAAATCTACCAAGAATGATAACGAGAAAATGAAATAGTTCTAAAAACGTCTTTTGGTGTTATCATCAATATTACCTCATTTTTGTCATTTATTCATTTTTTATGAGTTATTGTGATATTTATTTATTTATTATATGAAAGTTAATAAATAATGATTAAGCTTAGCTCTTAATAATTATAAATAAAATATAATATTAGGTGGAACCAATCAAAATTAAAATTAAAATTTATATTTATATTTATATTAAATTTTGTGTATTGAAATATTTTTTAATTTTCCGATCTTTAATATGATATATAAAAAAATTAAAATTCAGAAGTTATTTTCTTTTTGAAATGAAATGAAAAATAAGTTCATATAAATTAAAAAAAAAGGAGGGAGTCATATTAAAAATGAAATATATATGTGTTATTATTGAAATGAGCTTATAAAAATATAATGATTTGAAAACTTTAATTCTTCGTTTCTATTTATTACATTAAAAAAAGAAGCTTAAAAATGTAATGTAACAATGTATGATATTTTTAGAAAAATATAGTTAAAAAACATAATAAAATTTGGTTGACTCCTTATTTTTATCGAAACAAAAAAAGTTGCATATATTGTTTGAAAATAACGTAAGAACTAAAAAGTACTATGAATCACAATAAATGACAACTATAAGTATGTGAGAATCATATAAGAAATTTCGTTTACTTTCCTAAAATCACTTGTATCATATAAAATAAAACATATGGAGTAACATATATTATTCGAAAATAACATAAAAGGTACTCCATAAATTAACAATTTAAAATACTTTTTTGAAAAACACATAAAAAAATTAGTTCACCTTTTCAAATTTCATTTGTGTCACATAAATTGGAAAGAAAAAAACTAATATACGTAGGACTTGCGCAGGCGCGGACACATAATAACTAGTATTTATATAGAAGAGCCAAGTTGAGTACGGCCAAGGACAATTTTTTCATTTTATAAGTATTCTAGAATTCATTATTTTTCTATTATATAGAAGAGCCATGATGGGGACGACCAATGACAATTTTGTAATTTTAATCATTATTATGGGCAAAGTTCTAAATTTATAATTGTATAATTAATTGTCAAATAGTTTTCTAGAAGAATCCAATTTTCTTTTTCAAGAGTCACAAAAAGTTTTGTTTCATGTGTGGCCCACAAACTCATTTTATTTTATTTTTAAAAATCAATTTGTATTTGTTTGATTATAATAATAATGTGAAAAATATTTTCACCTTTATACTCTTGACTATTCAAATCGTTCATCTATATTTATTACTACTACTGAAACATATTGAGTATAACCCTACAATCTTCCATGTATGTAATTTTCTTTTTAATTATATATAAATTTTTTTAAACATAATATTCATATAGTTATATTTAACCTATTTTATCTCCAAAATAATATTTGTTTTATCTTAATTCTGTGTATGTAATTTACTTTTTAATTATATATATATGTTTTTTAAACATAAGTATTCATATAATTTTATTTAACCGATATTAACTCCAACATAATATTTATTTTTCATTAAAAATTGTGACTTAAATAAGAAAAAAAAATAGCACAATTCTAAAGATATTTAAAAAAAAAGAATATAGAGTTGATAATGTAAGAATTGATAAATAATGACCGCGTAATTGTCATGACCCAAATCCGGGCCGCGACTGGCACCCACACTTACCCTCCTATGTGAGCAAACCAACCAATCTAACCTTAACATTTCAATATAATATCAACAGAAAGTAATGCGGAAGACTTAAACTCATTAAATAAAGACCAATTCATTAACTTCTAAAATTCAACATCTATTACTCCCCAAAATCTGGAAGTCATCACCACAAGAACATCTATGATCAAAGTACTAAACTAAGAGTATTCTAAAAAGCTAAAACAAATAAAAGCTAGTCCATGCCGGAAGTTCAAGGCATCAAGACATGAAGGAGAAGATCCAGTCCAAGCTAGAAGCGTTAGCTCACCCTGAAGATCCGGTGTGACGAAGACTGGCTAGAATTACTGTTGAGTTGAAGACGACGGCACGTTTGCTGCACTCCACAAATAACAAGAAGAAAACATAAAAGTAGGGGTCAGTACAAACACGGGTACTGAGTAGATATCATCGGCCAACCCAAAATAGAAAACAATATATACCAAGTAATATCATAAAATCAACTATGATACTCAACATGTAGCAACAGCAAGTACTATATCATTAACAATTACCGTCAAGTTCACACATGAGGACTCAAGCCTCAATACCATACTCATTTAGGAATTATGTTCATTAGATTGAGTATATTAACATCTTTCAAGATTTATTATCTTTATTTCTCTTGTGTCGGTACGTGACACTCCGATTCCCGAAATCTACGTGTCGGTTCGTGACACCCGATCCCCTAAATCTACGTGTCGGTTCGTGACACCCGATCTCCTAAATCTACGTGTCGGTTCGTGACAACCGATCCCCTAAATCTACGTGTCGGTTCGTGACATCCGATCCCCTAATTCTACGTGTCGGTTCGTGACACCCGATCCCCTAAATCTACGTGTCGGTTCATGACACCCGATCCCCTAATCTCATCCTATCAATTTATCAAGCCTTCTCTTATACCAAGGCATCATCAATCTTATTACTTTAGTTCATCAAGCCTTCTCCCTTACCATGGCATCATCATTAAAAAGAGATTAGGTTTTTATCAAGATTTGGGATTCAATAACTTCATCATGCTTAATATAATCACAATTATATAATCACGTTCATGTATGCATACAATTAAGCACATAGAAGGGTTTACAATACTATCAATACATATCATTCTCTATTAAGAGTTTACTATGAAAGCATGAAAACCATAACCTACCTCCACCGATGATTCGTGATCAAGCAAGCAAATTTTCCCAAAGCTTTGTGTTTTTCCCCTTCTCGATCGTCTCTCTCTCTATCGATTCCCTTCTCTCTCTTTCTGTTCTTTCTATTTTCTTTATTCAAACCCTCTTTCTTTTACCCTAATTAGTATATAATTAAGAATAAAAGATGGCAATAATAACCCACTAATTAGCTTAAGGTTACCTCTTTTAACCCCTAAGTAATTAGACTTATTAACATTAACCCTCTAACTTTATGATTAAAGTAGGAATAGTCCAAAACGTCCCTTAAAACGTGTAAAGAAATCCGACCCAGACTGGGATTTTGCAGTCCGTGACGGCCCGTCACAGAGTTCAGAGACTCAATTTCTCTGAAGAGTCTGTGACGGTCCGTCACACCTGTGACGGTCCGTCCTGCCATTCCGTTACGAAGTTCAGAGAGTCGATTTTTAGTACCCAATTTCAGATTTTCTAAGTGTTTTGAAACGAGACCCTGCGACGGTCCGTCGTGCCCATGACGGTCCGTCGTGGGGTCCGTCGCTTCTGCCAGTTTTTCCAGAATTGATATCTGCTGCTCAAAACGACTAAACAGGTCGTTACAATAGATACCAATTTACCCATCGTTCGTCCTCGAACGATCACAAGAAGGAAAACAAGGGCGAAAAGGAGTACCTAAATCTGTGAACAGATGTGGGTATTTTTCTCGCATATCCGCCTCCTTCTCCCAAGTGGCTTCTTCAACGGGTCGATTCTTCCATTGAACTTTGATGGATGCAATCTCCCTTGATCTCAACTTGCGAATTTCTCTATCTAGAATGGCAACAGGTTCCTCCTCATAAGACAAGTTCTCATAAAGCAAAACTGAATCCCAACGGATAATGTAGTTTCCATCCCCATGGTATCTTTTCAACATCGACACATGGAATACCGGATGTACTCCGGACAGCCCTGGAGGCAAGGCTAATTCATAAGCCACCTCCCCTACTCGCTTAAGTACTTCAAAGGGACCAATGTACCTTGGACTTAGCTTACCCCTTTTACCAAACCGCATCACCCCTTTCATGGGCGAAACCTTCAGCAAGACATGTTCTCCCTCCATGAACTCTAAGTCTCTAACCTTTCGATCTGCATATTCTTTTTGTCTACTTTGCGCCCCTAGAAGCTTTTCTTGAATAGATTTCACCTTCTCCATCGAATCCCTCAAGAGATCAGTACCCCAAGGTCTAACCGCGAACGCATCAAACCAACTAATGGGGGACCTACATCTCCTACCATACAATGCTTCAAATGGAGCCATATCAATGCTTGAGTGATAGCTCAAGAAGCTATCCCAATGGCCTCCAAACTCTATCACACATGCGCGAAGCATATCCTCCAACACTTGAATCGTTCGCTCAGACTGACCATCGGTCTGAGGATGGAACGTGGTACTAAGGTCCAACCTAGTACCTAATTCAACATGCAATGTTCTCCAGAACTTTGAAGTAAACTGCGTACCTCTATCTGAGATGATGGATAGTGGAACCCCATGCAACCGAACAATTTCTGAGATATAGATTTTGGCTAACTTCTCTGCATTGTAAGTCACCTTGACCGGAATGAAATGAGCAGACTTAGTTAACCTATCAACAATCACCCAGATAGAATCATACTTACCCATCGTCTTTGGAAGACCAACCAAGAAGTCCATTGCGATTCTCTCCCATTTCCATTCCGGAATGGGCATTCTCTGAAGTGTTCCTCCGGGCCTTTGGTGTTCATACTTTACTTGTTGAAAGTTTGGACATTTGGCAATAAAATCCACAATATCACGCTTCATTCTACCCCACCAAAAGTGTTGCTTTAGGTCACGGTACATCTTGGCTGCACCCGGATGTATCAAATACCTTGAATTATGAGCCTCTGTCAGAATAGTGTTGATCAAATCATCGACGCGGGGTACGCATACCCTTCCCTTGATCCTAAAAACACCTTCCTCATCGATTTGTGCTTCCTTAGCCTCTCCTCGCAATACCTTATCTTGGATTCTGCGCAGTTTCTCATCATCAGACTGTCTTCCCTTAATCTTGTCAAGAAAGGAAGATCTTGCCTCCACAGAAGCCAAGAATCCTCCCTTCTCATTTACTTCTAATCTCATCAAGTCATTAGCTAGAGTCTGAACCTCTCAAGCCAATGGGCGTCTAGAAGCTTGCAAGTGAGCTAGACTTCCCATGCTTCCCGCCTTTCTACTTAAAGCATCCGCTGCAACATTCGCCTTCCCCGGATGATACAAAATAGTGATATCGTAGTCCTTCAGTAGTTCCATCCATCTCCTCTGTCTCAAGTTAAAATCTTTCTGAGTAAAGACATACTGTAGGCTACGATGATCCGTATAGACCTTACACTTAACCCCATATAAATAGTGTCTCCATTACTTTAATGCAAACACTACCGCGACCAATTCCAAGTCATGAGTTGGATAGTTACGTTCATGCACTTTTAATTGTCTTGAAGCATAAGAAATCACATTCTTCTCTTGCATTAGCACTGCACCCAAACCCGAATAAGATGCATCACAATAGACAATGAAATTCTTACCTTCCACTGGCAAGGTGAGAATGGGTGCGGTAGTCAACAAAGTCTTGAGCTTCGGAAAGCTTTCCTCACACTCATCTGACCATACAAATGGAATATTTTGCTTAGTCAAGTTCGTCAGTTGGGAAGCAATAGAAGAGAATCCCTTGACAAATCGGCGGTAGTAGCTAGCTAACCCAACAAAGCTCCTTATTTCTGACACATTAGTAGGTCTTACCCAATTCTTTACTGTCTCAATCTTAGAAGGATCCACCATCACTCCATCCTTAGAAACCACGTGCCCCAAGAAGGACACTGCATCTAGCCAAAACTCACACTTAGAGAACTTGGCATAAAGCTTTTTCTCCCTCAACATTTCCAACACCATTCTCAAATGCTCCTCATGTTCTTTCTTGCTCTTAGAGTATATCAGTATATCATCAATAAATACGATCACAAAGAGGTCCAAATATTGCTTAAAAATCCCGTTCATCAAGCTCATGAACGCAGCAGGGGCATTCGTAAGACCAAAAGACATCACTACAAATTCGTAATGCCCATACCTCGTTTGAAAAGCAGTCTTTGGCACATCCGTTGCCCGTATTTTCAATTGATGATAACCGGATCTCAAGTCAATCTTAGAGAAGACACAAGCACTTTGTAACTGATCGAACAAGTCATCAATGCGAGGAAGAGGATACTTGTTCTTTATGGTTACCTTGTTTAGTTGTCTGTAGTCTATACACATTCGAAAACTCCCATCCTTCTTCTTCACAAACAAAACCGGAGCACCCCAAGGAGATGCACTTGGTCTAATAAAGCCTTTGTTTAACAACTCTTGAAGTTGGGCTTTTAACTCTCTTAACTCCGCGGGAGCCATTCTATAAGGGGGTATAGAAATGGGCGAGTACCCGGTTCAAGGTCAATACAGAAATCAATATCCCTATCTGGTGGCATACCAGGAAGATCTACAGGGAACACATCCTGAAACTCACGGACCACCGAAACCGACTCAATCAAAGGTACTTGGGTAGTGTCATCCTTGAGATGTGCCAAGAAAGCTAAACACCCTTTACTAACCATTTTCTTAGCATGAAGAAAGGAGATGATACGCACCGGATTGGAAGTGTAGTCACCCTCCCACACTAACGGATCTGTCCCAGGCTTGGCTAACGTCACCGTTTTAGCATTACAATCCAAGATCGCAAATTGCGGAGAAAGCCAAGTCATACCCAGAATTACATCAAAATCATCCATTTCTAAGATAACCAAATCGACATAAGTGTTGCTCCCCACAAAGTTCACCAAACAAGACCTATATACCTTTTCAACTACCACAGACTCACCCACCGGAGTAGAAACACGAATAGGCATATCAAGTAATTCACAATGTAAATTTAGACCGTTAGCAAATGAGGAAGATACATAAGAAAATGTGGATCCAGGATCAAATAATACAGAAGCCATGCAATCACACACCAAAAGATTACCTGTGATGACAGCATCAGATGCCTCCGCTTCAGACCGCCCAGGGAAAGCGTAACAATGGGCCCTATCATTTGTCTGTCCATTGCCCCTACCATGTTGTGATGTAGCGGCTCCAGTTTGACCATCACCTCGGCCATTTTGGTGACCACCATTACCTCGACCACCACGTCCTTCAGAATAACGACCTCTACCATGACCACCTCTACCTCTAGCAATTGGGGGTCTATAACTCTGTTTTGGACAATTTCTCCTAATATGTCCAGTCTCCCCACATCCATAGCACTCTCTAGAGTCAAGCATAGGTCTCTTAGAGAAGTTTTGACCGGTCTGAGGTGGACCCCCAACTACAGTCTGTAGTGAAGACTGAATGGGTCAAACTGAGTAACCTCTGGAACCCTGTCCTCTAGAGTAAAAACCATTAAACTCACCTCCCTTTCGAAACCTTTTTGATGTCGATGCCATGGTGAATTCATCTGGCTTCACTCCTTCCACCTCTACCACGAAATCTACCACTTCTTGGAAGGATTTTGTCGTAGCCGCTACCTGTAAGGCTAAAATCCGCAACTTTGACCTCAACCCCTTCACAAAACGACGAATCCGCTCTTGTGGACTGAAACAAAGTTGGGTGGCATATCTGGATAGTGCACGAAACTTAGCCTCATATGCATTGACCGACATCCTACCTTGCTCTAGGCTCAAGAACTCATCCCTTTTCCTATCCCTCAGAGTCCGGGGGATATACTTCTCCATAAACAAGTTAGAGAATGAGGCCCAAGTCATAGGTGGTGCCTCTGTTGGTTGACACTCAACATGTGACCACCACCACATTTTGGCGTTCCCTTGAAACTGATAACTCACGAACTCAACACCAAACCGTTCTACTATACCCATCTTGTGTAGTAGCTCATGATAGTCAACCAGAAAATCGTAAGCATCCTCAGATTCAACACCCTTGAAGACTGGAGGTTTCAATTTCAAGAACTTACTGAAAAGTTCATGCTGATCATTTGTCATTATAGGCCTTGTAGTCAGACGTGGAAACGTGCCTATGTCCAATGAGGCATCCATACGAGGAGCCATAGTGGTTGCATGTTGTACCTCTGAAACCGGAGAAGTTGGTGCAGAAAACACTGGAGGTGCCTGACCCTGATTAGACCACCCACTAAGATAAGCGAGCACCTGATTTATCATCTCTGGGGTAGGTTGGGGTGGCAATCCCTCATTCTGCACTTGTTCGTTTTCCCCATCCTCCCCTTCCCTTATTACTTCCTCAGTCGGTGGAGGAGTCACTGCCCTAGTATCAGATGGGCTAGGTGCTCGTCCTCTTCCCCTAGAGGACGTCCTCCCACGACCTCTACCACGGCCTCTTGCCGCTGCTCTTCCTCGAGCTATAGCCCCAGTGGCTGGCTCAGATGCACCCTGTCCCGCTGGTGTTGGTGTTGGTGTTGGCGTAGTCGTTGCTCTAGTTCTAACCATCTGCAAAATAGAGTGAAGATGGTCAGATACCAATTTGTATCACCTAGATACCAATTGGACCCAAGTAATAGCACGAAAGAAAGAATGAAATTTTCCTAAAGTCTTATAGCCTCTCAAAGAAAAGTAAAGGCATCCCCCTACCGTTCCTTAAGACTCTACTAGACTCGTTCTTGTGTGATGAGACCAACGAACCTAATGCTCTGATACCAAGTTTGTCACGACTCAAATCCGGGCCGCGACTGGCACCCACACTTACCCTCCTATGTGAGCGAACCAACCAATCTAACCTTAACATTTCAATATAATATCAACAGAAAGTAATGCAGAAGACTTAAACTCATTAAATAAAGACCAATTCATTAACTTCTAAAATTCAACATCTATTATTCCCCAAAATCTGGAAGTAATCACCACAAGAACATCTATGATCAAAGTACTACTAAGAGTATTCTAAAAAGCTAAAACAAATAAAAGCTAGTCCATGCCGGAAGTTCAAGGCATCAAGACATGAAGGAGAAGATCCAGTCCAAGATAGAAGCGTTAGCTCACCCTGAAGATCCGGTGTGACGAAGATTGGCTAGAATTACTGTTGAGTTGAAGACGACGGCACGTTTGCTGCACTCCACAAATAACAAGAAGAAAACATAAAAGTAGGGGTCAGTTCAAACACGGGTACTGAGTAGATATTATCGGCCAACCCAAAATAGAAAACAATATATACCAAGTAATATCATAAAATCAACTATGATACTCAACATGTAGCAACAGCAAGTACTATGTCATTAACAATTACCGTCAATTTCACACACGAGGACTTAAGCCTCAATACCATACTCATTTGGGAATTATGTTCATTAGATTGAATATATTAACATCTTTCAAGATTCATTATCTTTATTTCTCTTGTGTTGGTACGTGACACTCTGCTCCCTCATATTCATTAATCCTCTTGTGTCGGTACGTGACACTCCGATCTCCTAAATCTACGTGTCGGTTTGTGACACCCGATCCCCTAAATCTACATGTCGGTTCATGACACCCAATCCCCTAAATCTACGTGTCGGTTCGTGACACCGGATCCCCTAAATCTACGTGTCAGTTTGTGACATCCGATTCCCTAAATCTACGTGTCGGTTCGTGACAACCGTTCCCCTAATTCTACGTGTCGGTTCGTGACACCCGATCCCCTAAATCTACGTGTCGGTTCGTGACACCCGATCTCCTAATCTAATTCTATCAACTCATCAAGCCTTCTCCCATACCAAGGCATCATCAATCTCATTACTTTAGTTCATCAAGCCTTCTCCCTTATCAAGGCATCATTATTAAAAAGAGATTAGGTTTTTATCAAGATTTGAGATTCAATAACTTCATCATGCTTAATATAATCACAATTATATAATCACGTTCATGCATGCATACAATTAAGCACATAGCAGGGTTTACAATACTATCAATACATATCATTCTCTATTAAGAGTTTACTATGAAAGCATGAAAACCATAACCTACCTCCACCGAAGATTCGTGATCAAGCAAGAAAATTTTCCCAAAGCTTTGTGTTTTTCCCCTTCTCGATCGTCTCTCTCTCTATCGATTCCCTTCTCTCTCTTTCTGTTCTTTCTATTTTCTTTATTCAAACCCTCTTTCTTTTACCCTAATTAGTATATATTTAAGAATAAAAGATGGCAATAATAACCCACTAATTAGCTTAAGGTTACCTCTTTTAACCCCTAAGTAATTAGACTTATTAACATTAACCCTATAACTTTATAATTAAAGTAGGAATAGTCCAAAACGTCCCTTAAAACGTGTAAAGAAATCCAACCCAGACTGGGATTTCGCAGTCCGTGACGGCCCGTCGTGCCTGCGACGGTCCGTCCTGCTGCCCGTCACAGAGGTCAGAGACTCAATTTCTCTGAAGAGTCTGTGATGGTCCGTCACACCTGTGACGGTCCGTCCTGCCATTCCGTAACGAAGTTCAGAGAGTCGATTTTCAGTACCCAATTTCAGATTTTCTAAGTGTTTTGAAACGAGACCCTGCGACGGTCCGTCGTGCCCATGACGGTCCGTCGTGGGGTCTGTCGCTTCTGCCAGTTTTTCCAGAATTGAAATCTGCTGCTCAAAACGACTAAACAGGTCGTTACAGTAATTATAGTTTAAGAAAATACATAATCATTTAAATGGATAAATTTTCAAATAGTATAAATATATGGGATCAAAATTTAATTTGTCGTAGAATCATATATTATATACTTAAGAAACTTTCACAATTGATAAACTACGGATTGACCTTCTCATATAGAAGAGCCAAGTTGAGGACGATCAAGGACAATTTTGTCATTTCATAAATATTCTAGAATATTTTTTTATGTTATGGAATCAAAAAGGTGGTAAAAGATTTATAATAACAATACAACCAAAATTTTTTTTCTTAAATGACATGTGTATCCTAATGATGTGACATTTTATTTGGATTTACATTTTCTATAGAATTTTTTTTGTAGTGTGAAATTTTTATTAAACCAAAAATATCTATTAAACAATGGCGTTTTGGTAATTTTTATATAATTTAAGGGTGAAATAATAATTGTATAATTAATGATCAAAATGAAAATCTAGAAGAATCCATACATGTCTTTACTTTGAACATTGGTCCATAAAGATATTCTTATAATTGTGTTAAAATGAAGAGTTTCTATTAATTAACTTTTTTACAAACAATAATAAATGATAAGCTTGCTTTGACATGTTTTTGAAAGAAAAATGTGAACTAATTTAATATAAAATGTATTTGAATAGTTAATATTTTTCTTCCTAAAAATACTTTAAAGAATTATTGCGTAAGCATATTTTTAATATTTGTTACAGAATATGATCACTAAATTCATACCTTGATTATTACAATAATCTTTAAAATGACGTATTAATATTTTTTTAATCAATTTGAAGATATATAAAATTACGTGCCTAAAAGAATAAATAATATTTGACTATTTAATAGGGAAAATTTATATAGTATATGTTTATATTATTTAAGGGTGGCAACTTTGTATCTCCTGGGTTCTATTTATATAGAGAAAAATTGGAAGTCACCTGTCCATGTGGTCCCCTAAATGGTTGTTTAGATGGAGATAATAGAGAAATTGCAATGAATATACCAAAGACTTAACACACAAACTTAGTAATTTAAACAAAAAAAAGGACTTCAACATTGACATAATATCGACAATTTTAACAAATAAACTTATATTAATTAGTAAAAATGGGAGGAAGACAAACCAATGACAAGCTCCTTCTGAAACAATTAAAAAAAGTTCCTCCATTAAAATCACAATGTAGTTTTCAGGACTACCTGAACCGGTGCAGGATCATATTCCAAAGTTGCATATCAAAGACAACCATTACACACAACATTGCTAACACCTTTCGTATTTGACAGAGATTTGAGACATGCGGACCACAAAGAAAATAAATTGATATGGACTTAAAATGCATGCTTTCAAGCAGAATCAAGAAGTAAAACATAGAAATTTTACTTTACTGATCGTACTTATTGATTAAACTACAGTGACGGAGTACTTTATTAACTGTGCCTATTGATTAAACAACAATCCGAGGAGAAATTTGTTCTTACCTGACAATGATATACTTGATTGAGGCACATAAAAGAGTAACATATTAATGGGCAATAACAAGTTGTTGGTGACATTTGTATAGACGCCAGAAGTATCTGAAAAGCCTTTCGATCAGCTAAAGTTGAGCGTCTGAAAAGGTTTGTTGCACTGATCGAGGAGTTTGAACAAAAACTCTACGTTTCTGTTACGTTGAACGATGAGGCTGATGAACGATTTGAGCACAAACTCTATGTTTCTTTTACGTTAAACCATGATTCTGAGGCAACAATTGGTTTCTGGGGTATTAAATTAGGTCTGGAATTATCAGATAATTTATAATAAGTTAATATTTATTAAAACTGTAGGGCTAAAATGGTAAATCAACTTTTTGATCAAACTCTTCCCACTTATAATAATATATGATAAATATCAATGATATTAGAGTGAATAACATCTAGAGACATACAAGTCTTGCGAAGTATTTGTGGATAAAGTGTCACGACCCAAAACGAGCCGCGAGTGGCACCCACACTTATCCTACTATGTGAGTGAACCAACCAATCTAAACCCCAACATTTCAAACATAATGAACAAAATACAATGCGGAAGACTTAAAACTCATTAACGAAACCAATTAAATAACTTCTAAAATTTATCAATCATTATCCCCAGAATCTGGAAGTCATCACCACAAGAACATCTATCCTCAAATTACTAAACTAAGAGTATTCTAAGACATGAATATGAAGATCCAGTCCAAGCTAGAAGCAATAGCTCACCCTGAAATCTGGCTTGATGAAGACTGGCTAGAGTTGCGGTTGAGTTGAAGACGACGGTACGTTTGCTGCACTCCACAATTAACAAAGAAAAAGAATACAAGTAGGGGTCAGTACAAAACACAAGTACTGAGTAGGTATCATCGGCCAACTCAAAATAGAAAACAGTATATATCAGATAATAACATAAAACCAATCAAATACTTAACAGGTGATAGCATTACGCATAAAAATCATTTGCAACAACACTAATCACATCAATGAGGACTCAAGCCTCCACACCATACTCATTGGGGAATTAGTTCTTTAGATTGAGTATATTAGCATATTTCAAGATTCATTATCTTTATTCCTCTCGTGTCGGTACGTGGCACTCCGCTCCATATACTATCCTGGTGTCGGAACGTGACACTCCGATCCTCATATACTACCCTGGTGTCGGAACGTGACACTCCGATCCTCATATACTATCCTGGTGTCGGAACGTGACACTCCGATCCTCATATACTATCCTAGTGTCGGAATGTGACACCCGGTCCATATACTATCCTGGTGTCGGAACGTGACACTCTGATCCTCATATACTATCCTGGTGTCGGAACGTGACACCTGATCCATATACTATCCTGGTGTCGGAATGTGACACTCCGATCCTCATATACTATCTTGGTGTCGGAACGTGACACCCGATCCTCTATTACTATCCTGGTGTCGGAACGTGACATCCGATCCCCTAATCAAACTACTTTAGTTCATCAAGCCTTCTTTTATACCAAGGAATCATCATTAACAAAGTAGATTGGGGTTTAAGATTCAACAGCCTCATCATGCTAATTCATCACAATTAGAATATTCATATCATGCAAGCACATAATTAAGCATATAGAAGACTTTATAATACTACCCAATACATATCATTCGCTATTAAGAGTTTACTATGAATAGCATAAACCATAACCTACCTCCACCGAAGAATTGTGCTCAAGCAATCTACTTTCCCCAAAGCTTTGCTTTCCTCGCGTTCTTCCCCTCTCTCTCGATCGATCGTTCCTCTCTCTCTCTTTGTTCTTTCTATTTTTCTTATTCAAACCTTTTTTCTTTTACCCTAATTAACATATAATTAAGTTTAAAAGATGATGAATTAACCCATTATTTATTTCAAGGTTATCTCTTTTAACCCCCAAGTAGTTAAATTATTAACATTAACCCACTAAATTTATAATTATAGCAGGAATAGTCCAAAACGCCCCTTAAAAACTTTTAATAGAAATCCGATCCAGCCTGGGTTACGCAACCTGTGACGGTCCGTCATGTGTGTGACGGTGCGTCGTGCAGGTCCGTCGCAAAGTTCAGAGAGATAATTTGTGTGGAAAATGTGTGATGGTCCGTCGTGCCCACGATGGTCCGTCCTGCCATTCCGTCACGAAGTTCAGAGAGTCGATTTCAGTATCCAAATTTCAGAATTCTAAGTGTTTTGGAACGAGACCCCCTCGACGGTCCGTCGTGCCATGACGGTCCGTCGTGGGATCCGTCGTCTCTGCAAGTTTTTCCAGAAATAAAATCTGCTGCTCAAAACGACTAAACAAGTCATTACAATAGATATCAATTTACCAATCGTTCGTCCTCGAACGATCACAAGAAGAGAAACAAGGGCGAAAAGGAGTACCTGAATATGTAAACAGATGTGGGTATCTTTCTTGCATATCAGCCTCCTTCTCCCAAGTGGACTCTTCAACCGGTCGATTCTTCCATTGAACCTTGATGGATGCAATTTCCCTCGACCTCAACTTGCGGACTTTTCTATCTAAAATAGCAACAGGTTCCTCTTCATAAGACAAATTCTCATCAAGCAGAATTGAATCCCAACGAATGATGTAGTTTCCATCTCCATGGTATCTTTTCAACATAGACACATGAAATACCGGATGCACTTCTGACAGCCCTGGAGGCAAGGCTAATTCATAAGCTACCTCCCCCACGCGCTTCAGAACTTCAAAGGGACCAATATACCTTGGGCTAAGCTTACCTCGCTTACCAAACCGCATCACCCCTTTCATGGGCGAAACCTTCAGCAAGACTTGCTCACCCTCCATAAACTCCAAGTCTCTAACCTTTCGATCTGCATATTCCTTCTGCCTACTTTGAGCCGCTAAAAGCTTTTCTTGAATGCATTTCACTTTATCTAACGATTCCCTCAGAAGGTCAGTACCTCAAGGTCTAACCTCAATTGCATCAAACCAACCAATGGGAGACCTACATCTCCTCCCATACAGTGCCTCAAATGGGGCCATACCAATACTTGAGTGATAGCTATTATTGTATGAGAATTCTGCTAAGGGTAAGAAGTTATCCCAATGGCCACCAAATTCTATCACACATGCACGAAACATATCCTCCAACACTTGAATCGTTCGTTCAGACTGACCATCGGTCTGAGGGTGAAATGCGGTACTAAGATCCAACCTAGTACCTAACTCAGCATGCAATGTTTTCCAGAACTTAGAAGTAAACTGCATACCTCTATCTGATATAATGGAAAGTGGAACTTCATGCAATCGAACAACTTCTGAGATGTAAAGTTTGGCTAACTTCTCTGCATTGTAAGTCACCTTGACCGGAATGAAGTGAGCAGACTTAGTTAACCTGTCAACAATTACCCAAATGGAGTCATACTTACCCATTGTCTTGGGAAGACCAACCACGAAATCCATTGCAATTCTTTCCCACTTCCATTCAGGAATGGGCATTCTCTGAAGTGTTCCTCCGGGCCTCTGGTGTTCATATTTTACTTGCTGACAATTTGGACATTTGGCAATAAAATCAACAATGTCACGCTTCATTCTACTCCACCAAAAGTGTTATTTTAGGTCACGGTACATCTTGGTTGCACCAGGATGTATAGAATACCTTGAACTATGAGCCTCTGTAAGAATAGTGTGAATCAAATCATCGACGCGGGGTACACATACTCTTCCCTTAATTCTCAAAACACCTTCCTCATCGATTTGTGCTTCTTTAGCCTCTCCTCGCAACACTTTATCTCGGATCCAAATTAGTTTCTCATCAGTAAAGTGCTTTCCCTTAATCTTGTCAAGAAAGGAAGATATTGCCTCCACACAGGCCAAAAATCCTCCCTTCTCATTTACTTCTAATCTCACAAAGTCATTAGCCAGAGTCTGAACCTCTCTAGCCAATGGGATTCTAGAAACTTGCAAGTGAGCTAGACTTCCCATTTTCACGACCCAAATCGGGTCGCGACTGGCACCCACACTTACCCTCCTATGTGAGCGAACCAACCAATCTAAACCTTAACATTTCAATATAATATCAACAGAAAGTAATGCGGAAGACTTAACTCATTAATAAAAACCAATTCAATAACTTCTAAAAACTCAACAACTATTATTATTCCCAAAATCTGGAAGTCATCACCACAAGAACATCTATGATCAAAATACTAAACTAAGAGTATTCTAAGAAGCTAAAACAAATAAAAGCTAGTCCATGCCGGAACTTCAAGGCATCAAGACATGAGGAAGAAGATCCAGTCCAAGCTAGAAACATTAGCTCACCCAGAAGATCCGATGTGACGAAGACTGGCTAGAATTGCGGTTGAGTTGAAGATGATGGTACGTTTGCTGCACTCCACAAATAAACAAGAAGAAAACATAAAAGTAGGGGGGTCAGTACAAAACACGGGTACTGAGTAGATATCATCGGCCAACTCAAAATAGAAAATATTATATACCAAGTAATATCATAAAATCAACTATGATACTCAACATGTAGCAACAACAAGTACCATATCATTAGCAATTACCGTCAAGTTCACACATGAGGACCCAAGCCTCAATACCATACTCATTTGCGAATTAGATTCATTAGATTGAGTATATTAACATCTTTCAAGATTCATTATCTTTATTCCTCTTGTGTCGGTACGTGACACTCCGATCCCCTACTACTATGTGTTGGAACGTGACACTCCGATCCCCTAAATCTACATGTCGGTTCGTGACACCCGATCCCCTAAATCTACGTGTCGGTTCGTGACACCCGATCCCCTAAATCTACGTGTCAGTTCATGACACCCGATCCCCTAAATCTATGTGTCGGTTCGTGACACTCGATCCTCTAAATCTACCTGTCGGTTCGTGACACCCGATCCCCTAATCTCATCCTATCAATTTATCAAGCCTTCTCTTATACAAAGGCATCATCAATCTCATTACTTTAGTTCATCAAGCCTTCTTTTATACCAAGACAGCATCATTAACAAGAGATTAGGTTTTTATCAAGATTTGGGATTCAATAGTTTCATAATGCTTATTTTATCACAATTACATAATCACATTCATGCAGGCATACAATTAAGCATATAGGAGGGTTTACAATACTACCAATACGTATCATTCGCTATTAAGAGTTTACTATCAAATAGCATAAACCATAACCTACCTCCAGCGAAGATTCGTGATCAAGCAAGCGATTTCTCAAGCTTTGTGTTTTTCCTCTCGTTCGATCCTCTCTCTATCGTTTTTCTTTCCTTCTCTTTGTTCTTTCTATTTTCTTTATTCAAACCCTCTTTCTTTTACCCTAATTAGTATATATTTAAGAATAAAAGATGGCAATAATAACCCACTAATTAACTTAAGGTTACCTCTTTTAACCCCCAAGTAATTAGACTTATTAACATTAAACCACTAACTTTATGATTAAAGCAGGAATAGTAAACAACGCCCCTTGAAAAAATTACAGAAATCCGCCCCATCCTGGGGCTACGCAGCCTGTGACGGCCCGTCGTGCCTGTGACGGTCCGTCCTGCTGCTCCGTCACAGACTTCAGAGACTCAATTTCTCTGAAGGGTATGTGACGGTCCGTCCTGCCATTCCGTTACGAAGTTCAGAGAGTCGATTTTCAGTACCCAATTTCAGATTTTCTAAGTGTTTTGAAACGAGACCCTGCGACGGTCCGTCGTGCCCATGACGGTCCTTCATGGGTTCCGTCGTCTCAGCCTGTTTTTCCAGAAATAAAATCTGCTGCTCAAAACGACTAAACAGGTCGTTACACTCATGTTTCCTGCCTTTCTACTTAAAGCATCTGCCACAACATTAGCTTTTCTCGGATGATACAAAATAGTAATATCGTAGTCCTTCAGTAGTTCCATCCATCTCCTCTGTCTCAAATTCAAATCTTTTTGAGTAAAGACATACTGTAGGCTACGATGATCCGTATAGACTTCACACTTAACTCCATATAGATAGTGCCTCCATTGTTTTAATACAAACACTACCGCGGCCAACTCCAAATCATGGGTCGGGTAATTACGTTCGTGCACCTTTAATTTCCTTGAATCATAAGCAATTACATTCTTCTCTTGCATTCGCACTGCACCCAAGCCAGAATAGGTTGCATCACAATAAATGATAAAATTCTTACCTTCCACTAGCAGGGTAAGAATTGGTGCAGTAGTCAACAAGGTTTTGAGCTTCTGAAAGCTTTCTTCGCACTCATCCGACCATAAAAATGGGACACTCTGCTTGGTTAAATTTTTCAATTGGGAAGCAATAGAAGAGAATCCCTTGACAAATCGACGGTAGTAGCTGGCTAAACCAACAAAGCTCCTTATTTCTGACATATTAGTAGGTCTTACCCAATTCTTCACTGTCTCAATCTTAGAAGGATCCACCATCACTCCGTCCTTAGAAACCACATGCCCCAAGAAGGACACTGCATCTAGCCAAAACTCACACTTGGAGAATTTGGCATAAAGCTTTTTCTCCCTCAACATTTCCAATACAATTCTCAAGTGCTCCTCATGTTCCTTCTTGCTCTTTGAGTATACCAATATATCATCAATGAATACAATGACAAAGAGATCCTGATATGGCTTAAAAATCCCATTCATCAAGCTCATGAAAGTAGCAGGGGCATTCGTAAGCCCAAAAGACATTACTAAGAACTCATAATGTCCATACCTTGTCCGAAAAGCAGTCTTGGGCACATCTGTTGCCCGTATTTTCAATTGATGGTAACCGGATCTCAAATCGATTTTTGAGAAGGTACAAGCACCTTGTAATTGATCGAACAAATCATCAATGCGAGGAAGAGGATACTTGTTCTTAACAGTTACCTTATTCAGTTGTCTGTAATCTATGCACATCCGAAAGCTTCCATCCTTCTTTTTCACAAACAAAACAGGAGCACCCCATGGGGATGCACTTGGTCTAATGAAGCCTTTACCTAACAGTTCCTGAAGTTGAGCCTTTAAATCCCTAAACTCAGCGGGAGTCATTCTATAAAGGGGTATGGAAATGGAGCGGTACCCGGTTCAAGATCAATGCAAAAATCAATATCTCTATCCGGTGGCATACCAGGAAAGTCTGAAGGAAACACATCCAGAAACTCACGGACTATCAAAATCGACTCAATTGAAGGTACTTGGGTAGTATCATCCCTGAGGTGTGCCAAGAAAGCTAAACACCCTTTACTAACCATTCTCTTACCACGAAGAAAGGAGATGATACGTACTGGAGTGGAAGTGTAGTCACCCTCCCACACTAACGGATCTGTCCCAGGCTTGGCCAATGTTACAGTTTTTGCATTACAATCTAAGATCGCAAAATTCGGAGAAAGCCAAGTCATACCCAGAATTACATCAAAGTCGACCATTTCTAAGATAACCAAGTCTACATGAGTATTGCTCCCCACAAACGTCACCAGACAAGACCTATATACCCTTTCAACTATCACAGACTCACCCACCGGAGTTGACACACGAATAGGCATGTCAAGCAATTCACAAGGTAAATTAAGACCAGTAACAAATGAGGAAGATACATATGAAATTGTGGAGCCGGGATCAAATAATATAGAAGCCATGCAATCACAAACCAAAAGATTACCTGTGATAACACCATCAGATGTCGCCGCTACAGACCACCCGGGGAAAGCGTAACAATGGGCCCTATCGCCTGTCTGCCCGTTGCCCCTACCATGTTGTGCTGTAGTGGCTCCAGTTTGCCCGTCACCCCGGCCATTTTGGTGACCACCATTACCTCGACCACCACGTCCTCCAGAATGAAGGCCTCTCCATGAGCACCTCTACCTCTGACTATGGGAAGTATGTAACTCTGTTTTGGACAATACCTCTTAATGTGTCTAGTCTCCCCACATCCATAACACTCTCTGGATTCAAGCATCGGTATCTGTGAGAATGACGAAGTTTGGGAATAACCTCCAACCTCAGAGAAATGTTGACTGGTCTGAGGTGGACCCTCAACTACAGCCTGTAGCGCAGACTGAATGGGTCGGACTGGATAACCTCCTGAACCCTGCCCTCTAGAGTAAGAACCATTAAACTCACCTCCCTTACGAAACCTTTTTGATGTCGATGCCATGGTGAAGTCATGTGGCTTCACTCCCTCCACCTCTATCACGAAGTCTACCACTTCTTGAAAGGATTTTGCTGTAGCCGCTACCTGTAAGGCTGAAATCCACAATTCTGACCTCAACCCCATCACAAAACAGCGAATTCGCTCTAGTGGACTAAAACAAAGTTGGGTGGCATACCTGGATAATGCACGAAACTTAGCCTCATACGCAGTAATCGACATCCTACCTTGCTCTAGGCTCAAGAACTCATCTCTCCCCCTATCCCTCAAGGTTCGGGGGATATACTTCTCCATAGACAAGATAGAGAATGATGCCCAAGTCATAGGTGGTGCCTGTGCGGGTTGACACTCAACATGTGACCGCCACCACATTTTGGCATTTCCCTGAAATTGATAGGTTACAAACTCGATGCCAAATCGTTCCACTATGCCCATCTTATGTAGCAACTCATGACAGTCGACCAGAAAATCATAGGCATCCTCAGATTCAGCACCCTTAAAGACTGGAGGTTTCAATTTCAAGAACTTACTGAAAAGTTATGCTGATCACTTGTCATTGTGGGCCCTGTAGTCAAACGAGGGAACATGCCTATTTCCAATGAGGCATCCATACGGGGAGCCTCTGCAGCGGCCTGTCGTACTTTCGGAACCTGAGGGGCTGGTGCAGAAAACACTGGAAGTGTCTGGCCTTGATCAGATAACCCACTAAGATAAGCAAGAACCTGATTAATCATCTCTGGGGTAGGTTGGGGTGGTAATTCCTCATTCTGCACTTGTTCATTCTCCCCTTCCTCACCCTCTCTTACTACCTCCTCCGTCGGTGGAGGAGTTTCTGCCCTAGTACTAGATGGGCCAGGTGCTGATCCTCTTCCTCCAGAGGACATCCTCCCGCGACCTCTACCACGGTCTCTTGCCACTAATCCTCCTCGAGCTACAGCCCCAGTGGCTGGCTCAGTTGCATCTTGTCTTGCCGGTGTTGGTGTTGGCGCGGTTGTTGCTCTAGTTCTAAGCATCTGTGAAATAGAGTGAAGATGGTCCGATACCAATTTGTATCACCTAGATACCAATTGGATCCAAGTAATAGCACGAAAGAAAGAAAGAAAGAATAGAATTTTCCTAAAGTCTTATAGCCTCTCAAAGAAAAGTAAAGGCGTCCCCCTACCATTCCTTAAGACTCTACTAGACTCGTTCTTGTGTGATGAGACCAACGAACCTAATGCTCTGATACCAAGTTTGTCACGACCCAAAACGAGCCGTGAGTGGCACCCACACTTATCCAACTATGTGAGCGAACCAACCAATCTAAACCCCAACATTTCAAACATAATGAACAAAATACAATGCGGAAGACTTAAAACTCATTAACAAAACCAATTAAATAACTTCTAAATTTATCAATCATTTTCCCCCAGAATCTGGAAGTCATCACCAAAAGAACATCTATCCTCAAATTACTAAACTAAGAGTATTCTAAGAAGCTAAAATAAGTAAAAAGCTAGTCCATGCCGGGATTTCAAGGCATCAAGACATGAAGAGGAAGATCTAGTCCAAGCTAGAAGCAATAGCTCACCCTGAAATCTGGCTTGATGAAGACTGACTAGAGTTGCGGTTGAGTTGAAGACGACGGTATGTTTGCTGCACTCCACAATTAACAAAGAAAAAGAATACAAGTAGTGGTCAGTACAAAACACAAGTACTGAGTAGGTATCATCGGCCAACTCAAAATAGAAAACAGTATATATCAGATAATAACATAAAACCAATCAAATACTTAACAGGTGATAGCATTACGCATAAGAATCATTTGCAACAACACTACTCACATCAATGAGGACTCAAGCCTCCACACCATACTCATTTGGGAATTAGTTCTTTAGATTAAGTATATTAGCATATTTCAAGATTCATTATCTTTATTCCTCTCGTGTCGGTACGTGACACTCCGCTCCATATACTATCCCGGTGTCGGAACGCTACACTCTGATCCTCATATACTACCCTGGTGTCGGAACGTGACACTCCGATCCTCATATACTATCCTGGTGTCGGAACGTGACACTCCGATCCTCATATACTATCCTGGTGTCGGAACGTGACACCCGATTCATATACTATCCTGGTGTCGGAACGTGACACCCAATCCATATACTATCCTGGTGTCGGAACGTGACACTCTGATCCTCATATACTATCCTGGTGTCGGAACGTGACACCCGATCCTCTATTACTATCCTGGTGTCGGAACGTGACACCCGATCCCCTAATCTCACTACTTTAGTCCATCAAGCCTTCTTTTAGACCAAGGCATTATCATTAACAAAGTAGATTAGGGTTTAAGATTCAACAGCCTCATCATGCTAATTCATCACAATTAGAATATTCATATCATGCAAGCACACAATTAAGCACATAGAAGACTTTATAATACTACCCAATACATATCATTCGCTATTAAGAGTTTACTATGAATAGCATAAACCATAATCTACCTCCACCGAAGAATTGTGATCAAGCAATCTACTTTCCCCAAAGCTTTGCTTTCCTCGCGTTCTTTCCCTCTCTCTCGATCGATCGTTCCTCTCTTTCTCTTTGTTCTTTCTATTTTTCTTATTTAAACCCTTTTTCTTTTACCCTAGTTAGCATATAATTAAGTATTAAAGATGATGAATTAACCAATTATTTATTTCAAGGTTATCTCTTTTAACCCCCAAGTAGTTCAATTATTAACATTAACCCACTAAATTTATAATTATAGCAGGAATAGTCCAAAACGCCCCTTAAAAACTTTTAATAGAAATCCGACCCAGCCTGGGTTACGCAACCTGTGACGGTCCGTCCTGCAGGTGCGTCCCAAAGTTCAGAGAGTTAATTTCTGTGGAAAATGTGTGACGGTCCGTCGTGCCCACGACGGTCCGTCCTGCCATTCTGTCACGAAGTTCAGAGAGTCGATTTCAGTACCCAAATTTCAGAATTCTAAGTGTTTTGGAACGATACCCCCTCGACGGTCCGTCGTGCCCATGGCGGTCCGTCGTGGAATCCGTCGTCTCAGCCAGTTTTTTCCAGAAATAAAATCTGCTGCTCAAAATGACTAAACAGGTCGTTACATAAAGTATTTGAAGAACAATTTTAATAGATTGGTTTATGTGAAGACTAAGATCAATTTGTTATTTTTTTATTTTAATTAGTATAATTTTTCTCTTCTTCAAATGTAAAATAAATGATCACGCATAAGATCATGACACTCTCGATATACTCCTACCATGAAGTAGACATCATTGTATATAAAACAATTAGATATGTTTTATTTTTTATTTTATTATATAGTTTCTCTTATTTGAAGTAAAATACAGAGACATGCATTAGATCATGACACTATTAATATACTTTTGCAAAGTAATTTATAACTTTTAAAAATGTAATTTTATTGTTCCTTTTTTTTATTACATTATTGTACTAGATTAATTGATGATAAAAATTATTTAATTTGTTTTAAGATTTGGTTACTTATATATGTTGAGTTGATTTTTAAAGGGCGTGTAAGAGTGTAATGTATTATATTTTTTTAATCTACTTCTGTTAATTAATATTTTCTAAGGAATGTGTAAGATAGAAACAACAAATAATTTGAGATAGAAATGTAACGTTTAATCAGATTAACAATAAATTACTCCTTTCATGGAAGAAGTCATGATATAATTTCTTCATTTATATTTTTTTTCTTTTATCTTATTTTGAGAAACGTAAATTCAGTTTTTAACTTTTCATACATTTTGACATCCAAGTTGTCACTCATCTTTCTATATCCAAAGCTAATCTTTTTAAAAAATTCAGTTCGTAGCATTCAATGTTTGATATTCCTTTATAATGAAAAAAAATCAATATTGAAGGTTAATTGCAACCTTCATTTATGTTATAACTTTACCAATAACTATTGTCTTTTCAAATTTTTTTTTGTCTTTTTTATGAATTTTGTCTTGTAGATGATTCGTATGTTAGATAATAATATACATCGTTTCCTTCGTAATTATAATATTTTAAAATAAGAAGTATTTTCATCTCTCTTTTAGCTCGGCGAGAGATACTATGCTATCATATTTCAATTTGTTACACATGTTGGTATCAAAGAAAAGATCTCAAATATTTGAACTTTTCTTGTAAAAATGAACGATATTATAGTAATTTAATTGTAAGATGATTTTTTATATTTTAGTTATTTAAAATATTTTATATCACTTTAGATAGGATACACGTGCGTTGGCAAAATTATATCTATAATGTTCAAAATTAAAAATTTATATCTATAATATTCAAAATTAAAAATTTGAAATTAACTGAGTTGGCAAAACGAATACTCCTATTTATTTAAAGAAGTTGTTGCTATGACTTACGCATCAAATTTCTAGAAAGAAGTTAAATAATAAAAGTATATTTCATCTACTTATACTTAGAACGTATGTGAGTGAAATATGAAGAAAATTGAAACTACAATAATGTTTCTCCTATTATGTAATTGTCTTCATATTCTCGTTTGTATATGAGTCGTATCATACACAAATAAAACCTCCTTAAAATTAATATTTTTTTTATTTGAGTAGTAGAGACACATACAATTTTTTTTTTTGGATAAAAATGTTGATGGATCTTCATTTAAAAATTATAATAACACATAACAGATATAGAAAGTTCTTTATGATTTCAAAATAATTTTTTTATCAAAAAAATGAAAGAAAATCATCTTCATAGTTCTCCAATGATAATGACAATACAAATTTGTTAAGCACGAATTATCGAAGTTTCATAACATATATATTTTTCTTTATTAGTATTATTTATAGTTTTATCACAAAAATGTTTGTTATGAAATGATATGTTAAATATTTAGTTTACATAGTTGTAGTCATAATACTAATATTACTTTTCCCTAAAATTAATATTTTTTTTGAAACTAAACATGAATTTATAAAATTAAGTAATTTTAATGTATTATTATATAGATAAATTTAAATTACATTTTACATAATTTTTTAATCTAATGTAAAATAGTTTAATAATAACAGTCGGAACTCAAAACACTCTAGTTCATATATATCAAACCCTAGATAACAAACCAACAGAGCCAATCATTAATATTGTAGTTTTGTGATCATTTATTATGTCAATTTGATGATTTGATATCATTACTTATATTTATGATTAATATGAGCTCTAATTAATTAGGTAATTGTAGTAATTATTATATTTTTAAAAAAAAATTAAGCCATGCATAAAATTTAAAATATTTTAATAACGACAATCAAACTCAAAATACTTAAAATTAGTAGACATCAACACATTATAGAAATACTTAAACTCATATGGTTCATAAGAGACGACCCCATTTAACAATCAAAGATATCAAAAAAATTATAACAAGAGAATTACTTTCTTATTTTTAATACATAAAATTCATCTAATTATAAATTATCCCCACAAAACTTATTTTTCTGTATTTATCGCATTAAAGTACAACTTTATTTAAAAAGATTTGTTGTTATCTGAAAATAATAATTTTTATAGTTTATTATAAAAATATTTTATCTATTTCAGAAGATGATTATGAAATATAATATTCAAATGAGTCCGACGTGAAGAAAAACAAATAATCAAACCATATTATTTTAAATTTTGATGATAGTGTATTCAATTTACTATAATGAAATTAAAATTAAAAAAACAAATGTAATGTTATTTCAACAAATTTTGTGTTATAAAGCTAGACATGAATGAATATTGTTTTTGTGTGCCTGATTTTAGAATTGGATGATTTGTATATAATAAAAATAAATAAATGTTATTTTTCAAGTTTAAAATTAAAAAGTCTTTGATAAACTTTATACAAAAATATTTTATGGAATTATATTTTTACATCTAATGAAAAAGAAAAGATAAAGGATAACAAAAAGATGAAGAAAAAGGAACAAGAAAAAGAGTAAATTAGGAAATATTAAAAGAAGATAAAGTTAGATTGTAATAAGTCCATATTATAAAGTTTATTAAACATAATATTGTTGTTCACAAGCATTTCTATACGTTTAGAAAAATAGTGGTAATATAGACTATAACTTTATTTTGAAAGAGAAAAGGTTAAATTAGTCTCTTTTTTTTCAGTTCTGACCAAATTATGATCACATAATTTTGGCAAACACTTCACAAATTTATATAATCCAATGAATTTGGTCTACATTTGAATTACTTTTTCAACTTTCTATCTTCTCCACATGGATATAATGATTAATTGATGACGTAGAGAAGTAATATTATTTTTGAATGGAAAAGTTTTATAATAATGATTACTATTTACTCCCTTCGTTCCTTTTTATTTGTCTATTTTTGAATTGACACATCTATTAAAAATAACTAATGACGTAGTCATTTTACTCTTATTAATTATGAAGTGGATGAAAAGTTCTACATATTTCAAAGTAATTAGTCATTAAATTGATGGTATAATAGGTTAAAAAATTATCATTTCTTGATTTGTCAAAATGGACAAGTAATTAGAAGCAACTATAAAAGGAAAAGTGGACAAATAAAAAGAGACGGAGGGAGCACTAATTAGATAGTATTTAATTAAATAGTACTTTATTTTAAGAGTAAAATGATAATTCAATTTTGAGGTTAGGAACTTCCTATTTTTAGAAATACTAGATTCTGAGGACGTGCTTCGCACGTGTGTTCTATGTGAATTTTTATAGATACATTAGAATGAGTAAAGTTTCATGGAAATATATATGTAAATTGTAATGAATAATAAAATGTAACAATTACAAAATAAGAATAAAAACTTATGCAATATAACATTCATAGAAAACTAAATTAAGAAGTTTAATGGAAAAAAAAAAGACAAAAAGAAACAGATTTAAGAAAAAATATAATGTAGACATGAAAAAATCAGTACAAAATTAATACATAACTCTCTGAGTTCTTGTCCACTCCTTCCATATCCTATCAAAATTTAAGAGGCTTCTTCATCTACTTTAACTATAGAATAAAAATGATAGCCTAATAATCTTGGTAGGAGTTTCATGAGATAAAGAAGTTGAATTTATATAGATAGAATAGAAGGAATATCAAAAGAAATCTTAAAATTTTAGTTTAAATATTTGGAGGTTATAAATATGAAAAGATGATAGTTATGAATATTAAGAGTATAAAAGTTAAATAAGTAATTAGAAAATAATAATAAATATATGAAGAATATGAAGAAAAAAAATTAAAATTAGCAAACCATGTAGAAAGAACAACTAAAGTTCTTATCACGTAATAAGCGTTAATGAATTTAAATTTGTGAAGATAAAGTCATTCTTTAATAATAGTCAAGAAGACAGTATCAATGTGTGTCTCCATTTTGCAGATTTGCAACCTTTAAATTAATAAATTTCGTTATTTATCATTAAGGATAGTACTTTAACCACATAAATTATATTATTCATTAGAGGGGTTAAGGAAAAAATTATGAGAAGAGGAAAAATATAGCAATTTTGGTAGAGACCATTTTTTAAAAAAATATATAATTACTATATACATATAGATTATAAATAATAAATATTAATTAATTCGATATTTAATTAGAAATTAATCTTAAGAAGTCTAAAAGTCATTAACATTTTGATTAAATTTATACAATTAAATATTTAAATATTTAATAACAATTTAATTTATAAAAGGGGGTAAAATAGTAATTCAATTTTTAACTTTTTTTGTTCATGCTTTTAGTAATATATGAATATGATATGAGATATGATATGATATATATATTCAATTTTAAAATTTAATATGTACACACTTAAATTTATATGAAATTAAACAAATAGAGACATTTGGATATTGGTGTTAATGTGTTTGTTGTTTGGTCTATGTGAAAGAAAGTTCGAAAAAAAACAAAGCTAACTTCCAACAATTTTAGCTGTAAAGTGCCTCAATTATTTAGATGTTGGTGTTGATGTGTTTGTTGTTTAGTCACTTTCAAGATAGTGCAGGTCCACGTTTGAAAAAATGCAATTATCCCTTTTCCCTCAATAATTTAGCTGTTAATAATAGTAGTCCTGCAATTATCAGCTTTCAATTCACTCTCAACCTATTTTCATTCTACTTTGTAACTAAGAAATCAAATATGGAATTCTTATCTGTTTTTGTGGACAAGGTAACAGATTGCTTGATAAAGCCAGTTGTGCAAGGGATCGGGTATTTTGTTTACTACAAGAGAAACATCACATGTATGGAAAATGAATCTGAGAAGCTGAAGAATATCAGAATTGGGGTGGATCAAAGAGCCAAGGCTAACCGGAGAAACTTACACGTCATTTCACCCAATGTTGAGGCTTGGTTTGCTAGTGTTGCTACCATTACTGCTAAGGTGGCAGATGTAACGCGACGAGGTAGAAATGAGGTTGATAGATATGATTGGTGTCCAAACTTTAAGTCACGTTGCCTCCTGAGCAGGAGAGCTAAGAAAATTGCATTGGATTTGATTGAACTTCAAAATGAAGGCAACAGTTATGCTGTTTTCTGCTATCCTGCTGTTGAAAATGAACCTCTACCTATCAACAGCGCTGAGGAGTTTGATTCTAGAAAATTGCAAGAGGATGAGGTCATGGCAGCTTTGAACGATGACGGGGTCACAATTATTGGGACATGCGGTCTGGGTGGTGTTGGTAAGACGTCACTGGCTGAAAAAATCAGACGAAAGGCGAAACAAGAAGAGTTGTTCAATGATGTTGTTATGGTAATTGTCAGTCAACAACAGGACCCTAAAACAATTCAGGAGGAGATCGCAAGAGGGGTCGGACTTACATTACAAGGGGATGATTTGTGGAGTCGTGGCGATCTGCTGCGTACAAGGTTAATGGTTCACAACAGCCGTACTCTTGTAATCTTGGATGATGTTTGGGAGGCTCTTTATGATCTAGAGAAACTCGGAATTTCTACCGGTAGCAACCACAACTACCGGTGCAATGTTATATTGACGACACGTCTCCGACCTGTTTGTGATATAATGAAGGCACAGAAGATCATGGAAATCGAAACTTTACCTGAAGAGGAAGCATGGATGCTTTTCAAGGAGAAAGTCGGTAATTCAGTCGACGATCCTTCTCTGCTTGATATAGCAAAAGATGTTTCAAAAGAATGCAAGGGATTGCCGCTTGCAATTATTAAAGTTGCAGGAGCACTAAAGCGTAAAACCAAGCCTTCGTGGGAGGATGCCCTTAAGCGATTATGTTCTGCAGATACAAAAAATATTCCTGGAGTGCATGCAAAGGTGTATGGACCTCTGAGGCTAAGCTATGATCACATTGAAAGTGATGAAGCCAGGTACCTATTTTTGCTTTGTTCTTTGTTTGAGGAAGATAGTGACATTTGGATTGAAGAATTACTTAGATACGGAAAGGGGCTTGGCATTTTTTCGGAAATGAAAAATTTAGAACATGCAAGAAATAGGGTGTGTCTTTTGATAGAAATATTGAAAGATAGTTTCTTGTTATCCCAATGTTCAGACAAAAATTATGTCGAAATGCATGATGTGTTACGTGACGTGGCTATATATATTGCATCCGAGGAAGAGCACAAATTTATGGTAAGGCATGATGTGAACTCAAAGTCTTAAGCCTGATGGGTAGATATGATGAGGACTCCATTTGTCGGTTTCCAGCATCCATTCAGAGGTTATCGAGTTTGAGGACGCTGCATGTGATTAATTTAAAGTTAGAAGACATATCTATTATTGGAAAACTTGTCAATTTGGAAATCCTAAGCATAAGAGATACTCGGTTAGATGAGCTGCCAGAGGAGATAGGAAATTTGACCAAGTTAATTGTATTAGAGTTTTGGAATGAGAGCAAAACACTTGAAAGGATTTCAACAGGTGTCTTATCAAGACTAATTCGATTGGAGGAACTACATTTGACGAGAGTGAATGATTCTAGTTGCTCCATCTTGATGGAACTAGAATCCTTATCGGAATTGACTGCACTGCCGTTATATGAATGTTCCGAAGATGTGACTTACAGTAAGTTGGTCCTTCCCTCCAAGTTGACACGGTACAATATTAAAGTGGGCTCTGTTTATGAAGATAGAATGTATGATTACGATAAGAGCATTGCTTTAGAGGTCACGGAGACCACCCCATTGGCTGGTTGGATCTGCCACCTGTTGAAGAAGAGTGAATTTGTAAGTTCAAGTGGAGAGGGCTCTAATAATGTGTTGAATGAGTTGCAGCCGAATGAATTTCAGAACTTGAAATGTCTCCACCTCTCTGCTTGTAATTTAGTGACACATATATTCAACATCTCTCGGACAACACATGAAGTAATCAAGTTCCCCAATTTATATGCGTTGAAAGTTATAGATCTGGAATGCCTCACTCACTTTTGCAGTGACAATGTTGACGGCATTGAGTTCCCTCAGTTACGGAAATTGACCTTCAGGGATTTACCTAAGTTCCAAAATTTGTGGCCTACTGCCAACAACTTCATCACTCACCCAAATCCTCTTTTTCATGAAAAGGTGTGCTTCTTATCATAAAAAATAAAGATTTTAAAAAAGTATGAAATGAGATTTCTTTTTCAGTTCTTATTTTGAGGGTTTTTATGAATTAAAATTTACCTTTAATTTTAATTGAGCATTAGCGATATTACTTACACAAAAAGTCTATTCTTTTACTATTAAATACAAACGTATCATATAAACTGTTTTGTCTACTTAAGTTTATATATATAAATAAATATGTCTAAGCACTTTTGGCGTAGTGTTTTCTACATCAAAGTTTGATACTTCAATGTTTGCAGGTTTCTTGTCCCAACTTGGAAAAGCTATATATCGATGTGGCTAACAACATAAATGTTTTATGCTCTGACCAACTTCCAACTGCCTACTTCAGCAAACTTAAAAGATTGCGTGTATGGAATTGTGGAAACTTGAGAAACTTGATGTCTCCATCAGTGGCTCGAGGTCTTCTAAACCTTCGAAATTTACGGATAGTTAGATGTTCATCAATGGAAGAAGTAATCACAAAAGAGGAACAACAAGGAGAAGAAATAATGACCTTATTTCCCCTGTTGGAAATACTGATTCTTAACGATTTGCCTAAGCTGAGGCATTTCTTTCTAACAAAGAGTGTTACTAAATTTCCATTTCTCATAGAAGTGACCATTCATAAGTGCCCTGAAATGAAGATGTTTGTCCAAAAGGGAATAACTGTGAGTCTCGAAAGTACTGTGAACAATGATGATGAGGTGAAAGTAATGTTCAATTCTCAGGTTTGTGTCATACATTCCTGGTCTGCTGCTGCATTAGTAATATCTAGAGATACCGCGATTGTTATTGGATATTAACTCGAGTTCATTAGAGATATCTATAAATTTCAAATTCTGAATTGCCTTATAATACTTGAAGGTTTCTTTTCCCAACTTGGAAGAGCTAACCATCTCAAAGCTTGAAAGCGTAACTCTATGCTCTGACCAACTTTCAACTGCCTACTTCAGCAAACTTGTAATGTTGCATGTATCGAATTGTGGAAACTTGAGAAACTTGATGTCTCCATCAGTGGCTCGAGGTCTTCTAAACCTCCGAAGTTTACGGATAGAAGGATGTTCATCAATGGAAGAAGTGATCACAAAAGAGGAACAACAAGGAGAAGAAATAATGACCTTATTTCCACTGTTGGAAGAACTGCATCTTGACGATCTGCCTAAGCTGAGGTATTTCTTTCTGACAAAACGTGTTACTGAATTTCCATTTCTCATACAAGTGACAATTCGTGAGTGCCCTGAAATGAAGACATTTGTCCAACAGGGAATATTTGTGAGTACACCGAGTCTCAAATGGGTGAATGGTGGTTATGAAGTGAAAGTGGACGATCTAAATAAATGGACACAACAGTGGTTCAATTCTAAGGTTTGTCTAGTACCGTTAATTGTATAACTAATTTACTCTAGTGCTCTTTTTCCGTCTTAACTTGAAAGTAATATTCTGATACTTATTAGTGTTTGTCAATTGAAGCAACTTTCTTCTACAATAATTTTAATTAGAAATCTGAAGCATTACTATTCTTTGCTCCCAGGAACAAAAAGCTAGCCAAGGCACTACCAATGGCGACAAATCTGAAGCTGTCGATGACTAACGAAAGGGTGAAACATGATTTTGGGGTGATGGTTGTTTATGCCTGTTTTTTTGGCAGCCTCATGAGAAAAGGATGCTTTCAATTTCTCCACTTTTCTTGCTTTGTACCCCACCCACCTCACCTTAAAATTTAATTTCAATGACCAAAGAATTAAGACTTTATTGTGGTCACGCTATTTGATCTCACTACTAAAACAAATGAGAAGTGACAACACCTTATTGTTAACAGTTTGCAAAGTGGAGTCTTTTTTTTTATGCTTTTGGATATTTCAGTGTCACAAATTGACACATAATAATAGAATGAAAAAAAACTAAAATACTTGTTACATGCTCTTTGTTGTTCTGTTGATGATGAAATATGTGTAACAGAAGGAAACTGCAAGGCATACAACTTTTAAGAGTTCATATTTAGGAAATCACTCAACTTTGAATTGTTCGTTTGGAAAACACTCAACTTTGTTTTATAACTCGAAAGTCACTCCACTAATAATAGTTCACATAAAAAGTCGAGTAACTATTGATATTTAACATGAAAAGCACCCAACTAATTAAAATTAACTTTTCATTAAATTTTGTAAAACACACAAAATTTACTATGTAAAAAAATAATAAGATGCTTATTTTAATTATTATATTGAAGTATAATTTTTCTTTATAGCTTTTTCTTTTTTTAAAAAAAGGGCATTGTGCTGCGTGTTTTTTATTACTTCTTATCAATTCCAGCTTCAAAAAATCATAATTAAATACGATGAATTAATATAATTTATTTGCAAGTTTCGTGATATTAACAAAATAAAATAATTGATCACTAGCATACAAAGATAACTTAAAGATTCTTTTCATATGAAAGATCTTGATAGTCTTATATATTTCTTGGGTTTGAAAGTTCATAATAATATTTGAGGTGTGTTTCTGAATCAACACAAATATACTCAGGATCTGATTTCTTTGGTTAGTCATTAAGATTTCTCCTCCGTAAATACTCCATTAAAATTGAATGTGAAGTATTGTCGTGAGGAAGATGATCTTCTTCCTGATCCAACTATATTTCGACAATTAGTTGGGAGTCTAAATTACTTTACTTTTACTCGATATAATATATCTTTTGCAGTTCAACAAGTTAGTCAATTCATGCAAGCTCCCCATCATCTCCATTTGGTGGTTGTCCGTCGTATCATTTGGTATCTTCTAAGAACATCTACTCGTGGATTGTTCTTTACAAGTGTTTCTCCTATTCATCTTAATGCTTTTAGTGATTCTGATTGGTAGAGATGTCCTAATACTCATCGTTTAGCCACTGGAGAGTCATTGATAACTTAGAAGAGTAAAAATCAAGATCCAGGGGTGGATCTACATGGATCCAAGGATGAACCCCCATAGTTGAAAAAATTACACGGTACATATAGGATCAATTTTTTGATTTATATGTATATACTAAGTGATGAACCTCCTAAACATAAGCCAAAGGCTTGGCTTAGCGGTAAATGGGGTTCAAAAATTTGCTACCTTAGTGCTAGGTTGTGGGTTCGATTCTAGATTACAACATTTTCCACCCTATTTTCAACTAATTTTCATTTTTATTTGTAAATAAATGAAAATTTGTTTTGTTTGAAAATCTATTTTTATAGTATTTTATTAGATATTAAAAATAAATTTATTTTCTATTTTTATAAAATTAAGTAAAACTTACAATGTTTTTAAGTTTTTTTAATTAGAATTTAAAAAATACATTCTCTCATACTCATTTTAAGTCAAACGTTTAATTTATATTCGATTAATAAATAATATAATTATAAGTAAGATCAAATAAATAAGAGTAATTATTTAAAATTTATAAATAAATACGATTGTTGCGATATTTTTCCATTTTGATAATTATTTTCTCGACACAAATTCTATTGCTACAATATGATCGGATTCAAAATTAATCCTTTGTTAGTTTCAAAAATTAAATAATGTTTATATACAACAACGACACTAATAATACCCATAATTATAGGTTTAAAAAATATATTCTCATGTTTTTATATTTTAATGTTATGTCAAACATATAGTTACTCGATTTATTGTTTGGATTGAGGTGGAGTTGAATATTTTTAGTTGCTTATATCTGATTCGACCCATTTATAATTGAGGCCCCCCGCTTGTATGGATACTATTATCGTGCTTACTTATCTTTTTGAACCCCCTCGATGAAAATCCTGCCTGTCACTGGCAAGATCGTGTGTCAAAATCTTCAATAGAGGTTGAACATCGATCCATGTCTACTGCTTGCTCCGAGGTAGTATGGCTTTGTGGATTACTTGTTGAGATTATATTTCCTCATGAATCTCATCCTACTCCTCTCCATGCTAACAATACAAGTGCTATTCAGATTGCTACTAATACAGTTTTTCATGAGGAGGCCAAATGCATCGAAGTAGACTGTCATTAAATATGAGAAATTGTAGATAAAGGATTCCTTACTCTTCCACATGGTTCCAATGATCTTCAAATAGATGATGTGCTTACAAAAACCATGCACGACAACGCCATCTTTTTTTAGTAGGTAAATTGATATTTCTTCATCCACCAGCATTGATTTGAAGGTGGATGTTAGCATGACAGAAAACTAAATAGTTTTATATATTAAAGTAATTATATAGTTCTATAAATTTGTATTATCATATAGATTCTGTTGTAAAATCAGAGAAATAAATATTGTGATAGAATGACTTATTTGGAGGGATAGTAAAACAAATTTAGAGGGAATGAATAGCAGATTTGTCGAGATAGAATAGTTGATATTTAGGGAGAGGAATGGCGGATATTTAGGGATGTGTAATCTTTATGCTCTCTATATAATGGAAATAATCTCTCGAATGCAAAAAATTGACGATGGCAACAATGCCAAACCTACTCATGGGAGAAGCTAGTGATGTCTATGAATCCAAAGTTAGATAGGAAGGTAATAAGTATTCGATAAAATAGTCCAAGTAAATAAGTATTCAATGAAATAGTCCAAGTTAGATTGAACATCACCTGATACTTCAGCGCGGTTTGTTAATTTTTGAAAGAAAGGGGTGGATCTTGAAGAAGTGACACGAGCCTAGAGTAGCAGCCTATTATGTTTTGTCAGTTTCCTTTGATATCTTATTAGTCGAACTTGAATTTGCATGTGGTTCTAAATTCTTCTTTCATTACATTTCTAATATGTAGCTTATTTTCTTATGACATCTTGCATTCTATATCGTTTTGAGAGATTTTAATGCACACTTTTTTGAGTGCTCGTTCATCCATATTTAATCGAGGCCTATATATAGCATCAAAAGAAAGCCTATAAAAAGTTATCTTACTGCTTGTGATGAGAATGTTATATTGTATTTTGGCTCAATATTGGGTCCAAAAGCTCTTTAATATTGAGACAAAAAATATTAGGTGTAAACAAGATGAATGAACAATGTTTTAGCATGTGACCTGAAGACTAAAAGTGAAGTCTTTGTTTAAAAATTCTTCTTTGATTTTTGTAGTCACCAGTTGCCTACAATAATTATTTTGACTGCTCATTGCTAATGGCATTCAAAGGTCCAAGCATTGTCTGCTCAAGACTATTGTGATGTTAGTTAACATTTAACATGCATTTATCCTTTTTTTATAACCATGCATGGTGCCGATGTCAGCTTGCACGGATGTTAACTTGTAACTATAATAATTTAATGGAAAATCAGATTTTTAATTAAAAAAAATAATATAATATTAATAATAATAAGGAGTCCTAGTTTGACTAAGTCTCCACCTAACTCTCCTAATCCTAATCCTCTCATTCTCACGTATCTCACTCTCATTCTCATAAATATTATCAGCAAAAGAACTAAAAATAGTAGTTCTTCACTTTTCAAGAACTTACACACAAAAACTCAAACAAACAGCTAAGCTAAAAATGAAAATCAACAACATTCTTCTCAACGGATTGGGTTTGGGATTTTGGTGGTGAGGCAGTGGTGTCGTGAGAATAGGCAACATTGAAAGAAGTGTTGAACGATATTAAGGTATGGGTTTTATTCTATCTTGGCCCCCCTTCCCAAGAGACCCTTAAGGTTTAGTTTAATCGCAATTGAAAAACTAAGGTTGTCCCTGTTGCATGCCCCTGTCATTAGATCCTTTGAAATATTCAAAGCATGTGTTGGTGTGTCTTCTGGTAGATAATTTTAGGTCTGGTTGTGATTATGTATTGAATGTATATTTGGAAATTATGTAAGGAATGAAAGATGTATTCCGGAAAAGTGTATTAAGTTAACTGTTTGAGCATGTGTGTGTTGTAAATTAATTATGTTGCTGCCTGAAATTTACATGTTAAAATGTTGTGTTTTTGTGTATGAAAATGTTAAACGTGTGCTGTTCATATAAGGGTAATGTTACTGGAAAAATGTCATCCGAATTACTCCAAGAATCAACATAAAAACTTGAGAGAAAGATGGATTGAAAGAGATCAAATTTCCAACATGCTGGAAATGTTGGTCTCGACCAAAAATTTGAAAATTTAGCTATGTTTTAAAATTTTCTAAAAATTGTGAGGTCATTGGGGATTGAACCCAAGACCTCACCAAATGAAAATAACATAAAAATTTCATGAGAAAAAATGGAAGAAAAAATAAAATGAGGTGAGTGGGGATTGAACCCACAACCTCTTGAATAGATGAGAGACTTAGGAGAAAAATAAAATAAGGTGAGTGGGGATTGAACCCACAACCTCTTGAATAGATGAGAGAGTTAGGAGAAAAATCAAAATGAGGTGAGTGGGGATTGAACCCATAACCTCTTGAATAGATGAGAGAGTTAGGAGAAATATAAAAGAGACAAATAAAATGAGGTGAGTAAGGATTGAACCCACAACCTCTTGGATAAAGTTAAGAGAAAAATTAATAGAAAAAGAATGAGTTTGTGGGGGATTGATCCCACAATCTATTTGCCTGAAAATAGAAAGAGAGGAGGGAAAAGAAAGAAAATATTATGGAGGTGATGGGATCGACCTAGGGTCCCCCAAATCTGAAAAATGCAAGTACCAAGTTTAATATAATATTAAGTGTTGCTCAAGGGATTCGAAATCGGGTTCCCTTGCCCAATTCTGTATTGACACATAAGTCGTACGTGAACAAATATTTAATAAATGCTGCCTCTAAGAGTCGAAATCAAGATCTTGGCATACCAACAAGATGCATAAGTCTTGTACCACATAATATTGGGTAAGTATGAATCACTTAGACGAATTATGAATGAAGCCTCATAGCTTGTACCCATGGATCCATAAGTCCAGCGTACGTTTAAAAGTAAGCGAACCTATGATGGATGTAATGAAATGATGTGAACCTAGGAGGTTTATGTAAGAGTGTGAAACATACTAAAAGGCCAAGTGCATTGGCATATGACGAAATGAACATTCACGTAAGGGGATATAGAAATGTAAAATCAAATCTCAAGCATACTCCAAAAGAAAGTGTTAAGAATGAATTGATAGTTAATATGTAAAGAAAAGAGTGACTACATGATTATAGGCTAGTGCAATTGAGATAAGATGCATCTACGCCTAAAAATCAGTGTTACTAAATGAAATTTCTAAGAGAGTATATATATATATATGAATAAGAAAAGAACGAGTGGCTACATGAGGATAGGCTAGTACAAGTGAGACAAGTTGTATCTATGCCTAGAATCAATGTCCCTCAATGTGAACTCAAAGAGAGCATATGTATGTTATACAATGAACAAATAATGAAAGGTAAGTAAAGATGAAACGAAAAGATGTTAAGAGAGAATAGGGTGGCATCATAATATGTGGCTAGTGCAAGTGAGACAAGTTGTACCTACGCCTATATAAGGTCACCAAAAGTACTCACCTCAGAGAGTGTTGATTATTAAGAGGCAAGTCTCAATCACACTCTATACGTAAGTATAAGGACAATTCACACTTAATACGTAATGATGGGATTATAAATCATCTAATGAGCTATGATGCCTCATGCTAGAAGCCAGCTTCTATGATGTATGAGATGAATCTAATGGAACTTTATACTGAGCACCTATAGGCTAGATATGAGTCGCGATTCCTTCTTTCAGGAAGGCTGGGGTTCGTGTAATTCTCATGAGATGAGACTGTCCGTCCAGACGGGTATGGGTCTCCTTATATCTCCTAGTCTTTGAACCTATATAGACAATATAGAGATCTAGCAGTGTTTAATTCCCTATATACGCTAGCATGTTTTGGTTTACTTTGGCCGGTGATTCCACCTCTTTTAGGTGTGGGGATTACACACTGGATTTCATGATGCTCACATGATCTATGTCAGTTAAGGTTAAAGTTCCCAAAGAAAGAATGAGGTCAACCTCAATGAACGTACATAATGAAATGAACGATACCAAAGGTGTTAGGATAGGATAATCAAAAGGTGAGCTAGACTTAAGTAATAACACTAGGTTGTTCTTGTTCATTGCACAGCGAACCCGATGAGAGTCTTGAAATACATCCTAGGTATGACTGATGGCTGCACTAGTATATGAAAGAATGAAAATGAAGTACATATAAATGAATGAAGCAGACTCTACTTTGTTAAAGAAGGCTCCCTAGTTGAGGTCCCATATGTTGAGCCCTTATTTTGAGAAGTCCTAATGTCAAGTTCATGATTCCAAGGTCTCATGGAATATGAAAGAATGATATGAACAATGTGATATGATATGTGTAATACGTTATGTGTTGTTTGCAAAATGATAACTATGATGATGTATGTTACTCTCATAGCATGACTTTCCTAATCCGATTTTGGCAAGTCCACTGACTTGACTTTCCATAACTCATATCGGTAGGAGAGGGATCTTCTTAATCATGCATGTCTTCGGTATGTGCTTGCATATACCATACTTAGTACAAGTGTGTACTAATCCCATACAACTCTTTACTTTTAGGTGTAGGTGCAGGTGAACGCTAGAGCATTACGAGACTACACTGAAGTTATCTGGACGTGGAGCATTCATCTAGACATGGTAGGCCCTCTTGCTTTCGAGGATGCCTATATTTTATGTTCTAGCTTAGATGTAGGCATCAGCTAGTGGAGGATGTTCCAGTAGCATTTCTTTGACTTGTTTCAGACATTGTATTGGTGCCATTTTGGCAAGTATACATTTAATGCAATATGGAACTATTTCTTTCATTTGATGATCTTAATATTCGATGGTTAATTGTGAACATTTATAATTTTAAGTAGAATGTCTTATATGAATGTTAAGTAATAAAAAGTTTAAATTTTCCGCTAAAATTAACTTAGATAAAGCAACGATGACGTATGTAGGCTTGTCTGTGACCTTTGAGAGGTCAACGACGCCGGTCTCGTCTTGGGTCTAAACTGCGGTCGTGACACCTCTGTGAGAAATCAACTTAGTGATCACGCCAGCATGCCTTTATACCTATGGCAAGGTATATTGGATCCTCTCGATGTGACGTACACATCGAACTTCACATTTAGCTCATGTGGTTTTATTATTGGTTATTAGTAGCTCCCACAATTCAGTCAGACTCTCTTGTATTGAACATTTATCAGTATATTCAGTATTCAGTTTTAGCATGTCATAAATTGGTCATTGCATTTAGTTAGCTCAAAATTCGCTATATCATGTTCAAATTATTATACTTGCTTTTGTGCTTGTTCAGTTATGTTTTTTTTTGCTTTATTCTATCCTACATGCTTAGTACCTTTCATGTAATGACACATACGTGCGCTACATTTTCTCATGATGTAGGTTCAAGTTCTCAGCATCCAGATCACGCATAGATCGATTTCTCGATTTCCAGTTCAGCAGATTCAATGGTGAGTCCTTATTCTCTGAGGACAATAATCACGAGTTCATTTCAGTCATTTAGTTTCAGTTTTTGCTAGACTTAGCTGGGGCTTGTCCCAGTATTTCTAGTCCAGTTAGAGGCTATTTTCAGACATAGTTAGTTTCAATGTAATTGTTAGTTTATATTTTTCTTTGTATTAAACTCATCAGTCTTCGTATAGCTCAGATTTAACATATGTGTATTTCCCCATCTTTTCATTTTAAGTATGATTTAGCTTTCGCAACAGTTTATATTCTTTAGTATGCTCATGATTATGCCAGCAGGGTTGGTTTGGGATCACTTGTGGTCCTAAGTTCCGTGTCCCCATATGGGGAGTAGCTCGAGGCGTGACTAAAAAACTGACTCATTCCTTAACTAGTTGTTCACTAATTTTTTCGTATTGTTTACACACATTTGGGTTACGTTGTTTATAACATCTGTGTACATAATCCTTAAGTATTGTATAACTAGTGTTATTCTGAACTTCTTATAACATATTTTTATTTTATTTGCAAAAGAAGTTGGTTTGTGATGATTTTATCCTTGGTCTCCCAAGATCTATTTTCGCCTTCACTAATCACTAATTCACAATGTACCCTACAATTGATTTTAAATGAGTTCAAGAGCACGCCGCTCAATTTAACCTTAACAGTGTGGGGGTTAGAATCGACCCTTATCATGTCTATAACATCCAAATGAGTTATAAAATCAGAGGGGGCATGGACCTAACCTATGATAGAGAACAACGAGGATAATCTATAAAATGGCTACAATGACATAGATTTTCATATTAAAAGCAAAATACAATGGTTTAACTAAAAAATTACTTTCGTATCTTTGGAGTATATTTTATATAATAAATAGTATATAATTTTGAAGCAAATCAACCAGGTTTTGGAACTATTGTTTCTATACCACATGTGACCCAATAATTTGTAGACTTCGAATTTGTAGACCATGAAAAAAGATTTATGAGTAAAAGATATAAATTTACTTAGAATAATATCTCATTGTTTTTCCTAACATTGAAACTACTGAAGAAGTTCACATTGTAACTACTCATCCCAAGAAATGTGAAAAAAATAAAATATTTATGAAGCATTTTCATCTATTGAAAAGTAGTATAAATTTAATCATGCACCTATCCAATTTGTTATTATTATTTTATCCCCATTATGGCTGTTAGTGGCACATGTTCTTATTTTAGTTTTAATGTTTATGTTTCTTTCTTTGTATAAATTCAGACTTTCTGCAGATTAGTATACACAAGGAATTTTATATGTTCACTCCATTTTTATTTTATCGAATCAGTTTCTTGAGTATTTTTGTTTTGACAGTGGCATCAGAGCCTCTAGTTTATCTTACAGGACAAAAATAACATTTATGAAAGATCAATGAATCCTTAATATACTTCAAGATGAATAAGAAATCTTTCTCTTTCTCCCTACTTTATTCGTCTTCTAATTTCGTATAGTTTCATAACACGTTATCAACACGATTGTTCTATTCTTAAAGAATGATAAAGAAGACGAGAAAAGTGCAAAAGAAATCTTGCATAAGTTATGCAACAAAGTTCTTATATCCTCAAGGTATGATTTATCTTTATGTTATAATTATTTATGTAAAAGATCTGGAGGTGCCATCTAAAGTAAGTATTAAATAGACTTGTCGACTTTCTATACGTTTAATTTTAATCGACTCGAAAGAGAATTCCTTAATTTATTTTAATAATTAAATAAGCACAATTTAGTGAAAGGTATGTTTTCAACCTTTATATGAGGTATGTGATCTATTAAGATATATTTATTAACTAATAATGTTGATTATGATAAATCAATAATCTCAATTTTGTGTGTAATTATAATATACGATCATATTAGTTATCATCAAAAGTGATAAAATTACAATTATTTTGAAGTCATGAAATTTACTGAATTTGCTCCATTACGTAAAGTGAAAGTGGTTGTAGTGCATAATATGTCTGAAAGAAGGCAAGTGATTGAATAATGCACATAGATATGGAATGAGGTACTTAATCTATCATGATTTGATATGCTCACATATTTGTGTTTCATTCATGAAGAAAGAGAACTTTCATAAATGCTAAAAATATAGATTTCTAAAGGGATAAAAAGCCACCATGCTAGGCATGAGAAAGATTGCGACCTTTGGTTAATGATGTGGTATCATCAAGAATCTCTCTAAGAAGACATGTATTATAGAAACGTTTCATGCTTTATCTTCAGGCTTGTATTGGACAAGAATTAGTTCAATTGAGGAACATTTATGATAAATAGGGATAATTCCCAAGTACCCCATCAACCTACGTCCGAAATCTCAGAGACACACTTATACTATACTAAGGTCCTATTACCCCCCTGAACTTATTTTATTAGTAACTTTTTACCCCTTTTTAGCTTACGTGGCACTATCTTGTGGGCCCAACGATGGTTGACTTTTTTTTCAAACTAGTGCCACGTAGGCTAAAAAGGGGTAGAAAATTACATATAAAATAAGTTCAGGGGGTAATAGGACCTTACTATAATATAAGTGTGTCTCTGGGATTTCGGGCATAGGTTGAGGGGGTACTTGGATATTTTCTCATATTTTTTAAAACAAATTTGAAGATATATACAATTATGTGACTAAAAGAATGAACAATATTTGGCTATTTATTTGGGAAAATTTATATAGTATATGTTTATATTATTTAAGGGTGGCAACTTTGTATCTCATGGGTTTTATTTAGGTATAATACATAAATGTGCCTTTTAACTTGACTTCAAATCATATTTATGCCCTTCAACTTTGGATTTGCACAAATAGACACTTAAACTTGTATAAAGTTAAAAAATATGTAACGACCCTCTTAGTCGTTTTAGAAATTTCAACTATTATTTTTTTTATATTAACCTTTTTAGTAGATTTTATAAATAATTTATATGACTTGTAAAAATGAGTGACACGATTTTTAGATTTAATAAAAGATTTTTTTGTTGTTAATAATAATGAAAAAAAAAGAAAAGAAAAGGAAATTAATTAATTAAATAAATAAAATAAAATAAAAAGAAAAAAGGCAAAGTGCCCTGAAAGGTTAAAAGCCTCAAGCGGCTACGTTCAAGAACAAGAATGAACGGAAACAAAATAAAAAATAAGCAGAAGATGAAAATAAAAGGAAGGGAGAAAAAGAAAATGAAAAAGGAGCAAAAAAATTTGATATGTTCATCTTAAGGCATCAAGGTATTATTCTTATCCTTTATATTAATTTTGTTATGTAATCAGGAGTAGATTTTACATTAAAAATCGTGCATAATTTATGTTAATATATGAACTTGTGATTATGCATAGAGTTCATTATATTCTAAATTATTATTTTATTATGTTGAAGTTATTGCCCATCTATTAGTGTTGGCAGTGTGTGAGTTATTTAAAATTTTACAGAATTTTTTTTATTACTACAGGTTACTTTGATTACTTTTGTCCTATAGGATTGGTGTGTGTATATATATATATATATGTGTACATATATATATATATACATATATATATATATATATGTATATATATACATATATATATATATGTATATATATATATATATATATGTGTGTGTGTGTGTGTATATATATATATGTATGTATATATATGTATGTATGTATGAATTGATATCATAGATTTTATACTAAAAATAATAATAATGTAATGAAATTAGGTAGTTCAAGAATAGTTATATATGTGTAAACTATTGTTGATTGGTTAGTAGAGTTTTGGGATAACTAAGTGAGGACATAATTTTGTGCCATGAATGAATGATTAATGGATGTAATATATAGTATATTATTAATATATATATATTTAGAATTGAGAAAGAAAGAATGATGTATCATAAGTGCACTGCGTGCTTGCTGGATGATTTTGGGGTAAGGGGGATAAACCGTCATCGTCTTCATTTTTTTTAAAAATATTATTTTCTTATTATATCATAAAATAAGTTTTTTTTCAGTATTAAGACATGGGATTAAGTATTATATTATAATAATTGATATGAATATTGTCAAATTTATGATATTTGGAGAAGTTATAACTCTACGCTTGAAATTTGGAAGAAATTGAAAAAAAAATAGACATGTTAATTGGTATCAAGATTTACGAATTTAATTATAAATTAAATGAGTTTTTTTTTTAGGCTAGACATATAGCAACATGAGTGTTGTTAGTTTCAGAATCTTATCGTGATTAAATATTTGGATAGATTGTATTGATTTGGAATCTCAACAAAAAGTGAAGGCTCAAATTCTGAAGTCATTATTCGACTACTTGAGGTAAGTGGATTTCTAAACTCTTGTTAAGTGTATGAAATGCGTGTATGTCCTTGTGGTATATGTTGGGAGTAACGGGATTGGTGATGGGTTGACTTGTCCACATTGATTAATTCTAATGATGAAAAGAATGGGGATAACAAAAAGGCAATGTGATTAATTGTTTATGTGTGTTGTATTGAGAAAGGGTTGAAGGCTTGTTGAATCATTGTTGATGTAAATTCATGTTTGTGTGGTTGTGAACTGTGTGATGTTATGGAAATGGTCATCTCCTCATTATATGTGTGAACTTGTCATCTACATTATTCTGAGGCATTGGTTGTGACAAGTGTTATGTGCATTGAGAAAGAATGGGTACTTAAGAGGATGTACCATTTCGAGGGAGGTATCGCGCGCCGCGATGGATACTATATTTCGAGGGACGTATCGCGCGCCGCGATGGTTACTATTATCGATGGTCGTGTCGTGCGCCGCGACAGATGCATGGACAGATATGTCCCCCATGGGTCCCGGGCTGAGAGACAGCGGGTGTGTATCACTAGGTCAGACATGCATCATTATACTTGACATTGCATTCATTGCATTGCACATACTTATCATTAGTGAACTTGATATCGTATTTTGCTGATCTTCTGATTGCCTTTTTGCGGAACTTGTGATTAATTAATATTGAGCTTGTTATTGCGGATATGTAATTTGTTGAAGTATTCTTGTTTAGGACATGTAATTTGTTGAAGTGTTGTTGTTGAGGATATGTAATTTGTCTAAGTGTTGTTGTTGAGCTACGTGCTATGTAAACTGTGTGCTGTTAGGTTGGGTTGATTTTAATGCAGGTTGTAGTTGTGGAGGTTTGGTTGGGGGTGGTAGGACTACCCGTATTTCATCCCCTTAGCTTGTGTTTAGACGTTTACTTGCTGAGTACCGTGTGGTTTGGTACTCACCCCTTGCTTCTACAAATTTTTGTAGGTTATGAGCCTGGATTTTTGTTGTACTTGTCATTCTCTTCTTTTCCGAGGCTTCTTGGAGATTTGTCAGGTAGCTCTTTCCATCGCAGTAGACTTTCTTCTCCTTAATTATGATCTTGTTCTATTCTAGAAACAAGTTCATTTGAGACTTGAGTTTTTTTTTTGAATCAATTTTAATACTTTAGAGGCTTGTACACGTGACTACCAGGTTTTGGGGTTTTTATTAAGTTACTTATATTTTACATCCGCACTTTATTTTAATGGTTGAGTTTTAGGCTGACTTGTCTTGGTGGGATAAGACGAGTGCCATCACGCCCATTTTTGGGTCGTGACAAAATATGATCTGTTACTAGATAATGTATATTATATTTTTGAAATTATGGTTATTTAAAAGTGTTACATTGCTACGTTAGATCTTGAACATATTTCCTAAGTAGACTAAAATTTAAATTGTTGGGTCATCTAGTTCTATTATATCGAAGAGTGAAGTGGTAGGACGATCAAGGGTAAAAATATAATTTAATTCTAACAAAAATGTATTAAAAAGATAGTAAATAATTCTAAAAACATATTTCTATTTATGAAATGAATAATGATCAATGATAAAAAAGTAATTTCACGCTAACAAATATCTACTAAGAATGATAACAAGGAAATCAAATAGTTCTAGAAACATCTTTAGTTATTGTTATTACTATTAATCTATTTTGTTATTAATTCACTTTTTTATGAGTCATTGTAATATCTATTGGTTATTTTGTGGGAGTAAGATTTAGAGTTTTCTTTACGGCATGATATTAAATGTAGTATCAAAAAAATTAATAATGTAATTAGAATATAACATTACGATAATTGTTATTGTATTTAGAAATAAAGTTTCTTTAATGATTATTTTCATTGTTGTGGAGGCAAAAATTATTTTCTTAATAAATACTTTCAATATTTAGGATATAACATTACGATAATTGTTATTGTATATAGGAATAAAGTTGTTTTCTTGATTGTTTTTATTGTTGTGAAGGTAGAAAGAAGGTTTTTAAGTATTTTTATATATCGAAGACAATAATAAAATGTATCACAAAATTCATCGATAAAGTCAAATACAAATACATATACTTAAGTTGAAGCAATAGAGATTTGAAAGACTTCAAATCGATCTTTACGAATTAATTGACCAGTGATTAGTATTTTATCAGATGCAAAGCTTATGGTGCAAGTATCACAAAACAAAGATAATAACATTGTGAAAAATAGATACCACCTCCGAATATAGATGAAGATCGATGAACTTTTTCAAAGATAACAACATTTTATATATTCCTTGAACACAAAATATTTTAACTCTTAATCTAACACAATTCTCTATTTCCTAGCTGCAAAGTATTTTTAGAATTAAACTTTCTCAACTTAGGTTGTAAATGACACATTTATGTTGTATGACCATTTGAAATAGATTATAAAGTAATATATTGAAGTTGTTTACTAAAGAAAAAAAATAGTATAAAGTACAAAAATCTCATATCTTTGGAGGCTAATTACATTATATCCGAGAATTTTTCTCAATTACAATAATTTCAAATTTTTTCATTCCTCTCGACTACATTCCTTTGGTTGTCCAATACATTGTAAATGAAATATAACTTCGGGGAAGGAATGTATTCGAGAGGGGATATATATGTATCCGGAAGGAAATAGACATGTATCCGAGAGAAGATTATAATATCTTAAGTTGTCAATTTATGTAATATTTTCAACAAAATATGTGAAATTATATTGGGCCCATATCACGGGCCTTAGAATCTAGTTTTGTTATATAGAAGCGTAAAGTGGGAGAACAGCTAAGGGCAAAAATGTAATTTCACCTTAATAAAAATCTATGAAGAAAGATAATAAATAATTCTAGAATTATCTTTCTATATATGAAGAGAATAATGATCAAGGGAAAAGATGTAATTTCACGCTAACAAAATCTATCAAGAATGATAACAAAAAAATTAAATAGTTCTAGAAACATCTTAAGTTATTGTTATTACCATTAACTTATTTTGATATTATTTGTTTTCCTTTTTATTTCTTTTGTGATTTATTGTGATATATATTTTATTATTACTCTATTTTACTACTACTTTAATTTAATTCTTAATATTATTTCTATTCAATATGCTTATAAGAAAAGCCTTCTTTTTATATAAAAAATATCATGAATTAATTATTTCAATCTTTATTTTGGCTCTAATTAATATACTTGAAAATAAATTGGTGTGTTAAAATTAATAATATATATTAGATTGAAATTAAAGAAAAAATTAACTTTACAAATAAAAATGAATAGTATGATCAATTTGTATTAAAGATGACCAAGAATAAAAATGTAATTTCATTATGACAAAAATCTATCAAGAATAAATAATTTTAGAAACATATTTCTATATATAAAGTGAATGATGATCAAAGGTAAAAATGTAATTCATGCAAGCAAAAATCTACCAAGAATGAAAACGAGAAAATTAAATAGTTCTAGAATAGTCTTTAGGTGTTATTATCAGTATTACCTCATTTTTGTCATTTCTTCATTTTTTATGAGTTATTGTGATATTTATTTATTATATGAAAGTTAATAAATAATGATTAAGTTTAACTCTTAATAATTATAAATCAAATATAATATTAGGTGGAACAAATCAAAATCAAAATTAAAATTTATATTTATATTAAATTTTGTGTATTGAAATATATTTTAATTTTGTGATCTTTAATATACTATATAAAAAAATTAAAATTCAGAAGTTATTTTCTTTTTGAAATGAAATAAAAAATAAATTCATATAAATAAAAAAGGAGGGAGTTATTTATTAAAAATGAAATATATATGTGTTATTATTGAAATGAGCTTATAAAAATATAATGATTTGAAAATTTTAATTCTTCGTTTTAATTTCTATTTATTACATATTTTAAAATTACATTAAAAAATAAAGCTTAAAAATGCAATATAACAATGTAAGATATTTTTAGAAAAATATAGTTAAAAACATAATGAAATTTGGTTGACTCCTTATTTTTATCGAAAACAAAAAAGTTGCATATATTGTTTGAAAATAACGTAAGAACTAAAAAGTACTATGAATATCAGTAAATGACAACTAAAAATATGTGAGAATCATATAAAAAATTTCGGTTACTTCCCTAAAATCACTTGTATCACATAAAATAAAACATATGGAGTAACATATGTTATTCGAAAATAACATAAAAGGTACTCCATAAATTAACAATTTAAAATACTTTTTTTAAAAACACATGAAAAATTTAGTTCACCTTTTCAAATTTCATTTGTGTCACATAAATTGGAACGAAAAAAAACTAATATACGTAGGGCCTGCGTAGGCGGGGACACATAATATCAAGTATTTATATAGAAGAGCCAAGTTGGGTACGACCGAGGACAATTTTTTCATTTTATAAATATTCTAGAATTTATTATTTTTCTATTATATAGAAGAGCCATGATGAAGACGACCAATGACAATTTTGTAATTTTAATCATTATTATGGGCAAAGTTCTAAATTTCGAATTGTATAATTAATTGTCAAAAAGTTTTCTAGAAGAATCCAATTTTTTTTCAAGAGTCACAAAAAGTTTTGTTTCATGTGTGGCCCACAAACTCATTTTATTTTATTTTTAAAAATCAATTTGTATCTGTTTGATTATAATAATAATGTGAAAAATATTTTCACTTTTATACTCTTGACAATTCATATCATTCATCTATATTTATTACTATTACTACAACATATTGAGTATAACCCTACAATCTTCCATTTATGTAATTTTCTTTTTAATTATATATAAAAAATTTTAAACATAATATTCATATAATTTTATTTAACCTATTTTATCTCCAAAATAATATTTGTTATATCTTAATTTTGTGTATGTAATTTCCTTTTTAATTATATATATGTTTTTTAAACATAAGTATTCATATAGTTTTATTTAACCTACATTAACTCCAACATAATATTTAGTTTTTCTTTAAAAATTATGACTTAAATAAGAAAACAAAAATAGCATAATTCTAAAGAGATTTTTAAAAAAAAGAATATAGAGTTGATAATGTAAGAATTGATAAATAATGACCGCGTAATTATAGTTTAAGAAAATACATAAATAATTAACGGGATAAATTTTCAAATAATATAAATATATGAGCTCAAAATTTAAATTATCATAGAATTATATATTATATACTTAAGAAACTTTCACAATTGATAAACTATGAATTGACCTTCTCATATAGAAGAGCCAAGTTGAGGACGACCAAGGACAATTTTGTCATTTCATAAATATACTAGAATATTTTTTTATGTTATGACATCAAAAAAGTGGTAATAGATTTATAATAACAATACAACAAAATATTTTTTCTTAAATGACATGTGTATCCTAATGATGTGACATTTTATTTGGATTCACATTTTCTATAGATTTTTTTTTGTATTGTGAAATTTTTATTAAACCAAAAATATCTATTAAACAATGGACTTTTAGTAATCTTTTTATTATTTAAGGGTGAAAAAATAATTGTACAATTAATGACCAAAATGAAAATCTAGAAGAATCCATACATGTCTTTACTTTTAACATTTGTCCATAAAGATATTATTATAATTGTGTTAAAATAAAGAGTTTCTATTAATTAACTTTTTTACAAACAATAATAAATGTTAAGCTTGCTATGACATGTTTTTGAAAGAGAAATTTGAACTAATTTAAAATAAAATGTGTTTGAATAGTTAATATTTTTGTTCCTAATAATACTTTAAAGAATTATTGCGTAAACATATTTTTAATATTTGTTACAGAATATGATCACTAAATTCATATCTTGATTATTAAAATAATCTTTAAAATGACGTATCAATATTTTTTTAATCAATTTGGAGATATATAAAATTACGTGACTAAAATAATGAACAATATTTGACTATTTAATAGGGAAAATTTATATAGTATATGTTTATATTATTTAAGGGTGGCAACTTTGTATCTCATGGGTTCTGTATAGAGAAAAATTAGAAGCCCCCGTCCATGTGGTCCCCTAAATAGTTATTTAGATGGAGATAATAGAGAAATTGCAGTGAATATACCAAAGACTTAACACACAAACTTAGTAATTTAATAAAAAAAAGGACTTCAACATTGACATAATATCGACAATTTCAACACATAAACTTATATTCAATCAGTAAAAACGGGAGGAAGATATACCAATGACAAGCTCCTTTTGAAACAATTAAAAAAAGTTCCTCCATTAAAATCATAATGGAGTTTTCAGGACTACCTGAACTGGTGCAGGATCATATTTCAAAGTTGCATATCAAAGACAGCCATTACGCACAACATTGCTAACACCTTTCGTATTTGACAGAGATCTGAGACATGCGGACCACAAAGAAAATAAATTGCTAAGGACTTAAAATGCATACTTTCAAGCAGAATCAAGAAGTAAAACATAGAAATTTTACTTTAGTGATTGTACTTATTGATTTAACAACAGTGGCGGAGTACTTTATTAACTGTGCCTATTGATTAAACAACAATCCGAGGAGAAATTTGTTCTTACCTGACAATGATATACTTGATTGAGGCACATAAAAGAGTAACAGATTAATGGGCAATAACAAGTTGTTGGTGACATTTGTATAGACGCCAGTTGTATCTGAAAAGCCTTTCGATCAGCTAAACTTGAGCGTCTGAAAAGGTTTGTTGCACTGATCGAGGAGTTTGAACAAAAACTCCACGTTTCTGTTTCGTTGAACGATGAGGCTGATGAACGATTTGAGCACAAACTCTATGTTTATTTTACATTAAACCTTGATTCTGAGGCAACAATTGGTTTCTGGAGTATTAAATTAGGTCTGGAATTATCAGCAATTTATAATAAATTAATATTTATTAAAACTGTATGGTTAAAATGGTAAATCAACTTTTTGGTCAAACTCTTCCCACTTATAATAATGTATGATAAATATCAATGATATTAGAGTGAATAACATCTAGAGACATACAAGTCCTGTGAAGTATTTGTGGATAAAGTATTTGTAGAACAATTTTAATAGATTGGTTTATATGAAGACTAAGATCAATTAGTTATTTTTTTTGTTTTACTTAGTATATAATTTCTGTTCTTCAAATGTAAAATAAATGATCACGCATAAGATCATGACACTCTCGATATACTCCTACCATGAAGTAGACATTATTGTACATAAAACAATTAGATATGTTTTATTTTTTATTTTATTATATAGTTTCTCTTATTTGAAGTAAAATACAAAGACATGCATAAGATCATGACACTATTAATATACTTTTGCAAAGTAATTTATAACTTTTAAAAATGTAATTTTCTTGTTCTTTTTTTTATTACATTATTGTACTAGATTAATTGATGATAAAAATTATATAATTTGTTGTAAGATTTGGTTACTTATATATGTTGAGTTGATTTTTAAAGGGCGTGTAAGAGTGTAATGTATTATATTTTTTTAATATACTTTTGTTAATTAATATTTTGTAAGGAATGTGTAAGATAGAAACAACAAATAATTTGAGATAGAAATGTAATGTTTAATCAGATTAACAATAAATTACTCCTTTCATGGAAGAAGTCATGATATGATTTTTCATTTATATTTATATTTTTTCTTTTATCTTATTTTGAGAAACGTAAATTCAATTTTTAACTTTTCATACATTTTGACATTCAAGTTGTCACTCATCTTTCTATATCTAAAGCTAATCTTTTAAAAAAAATTCGTAGCATTCAATGTTTGATATTCCTTTATAATGAAAAAAAATCAATATTGAAGGTTAATTGCAACCTTCATTTATATTATAACTATTGTCTTTTAAATTAATTTTTTTGTCTTTTTTTATAAATTTTGTTTTGTAGATGATTCGTATGTTAGATAATAATATATATCGTTTCCTTCATAATTATAACATTTTAAAATAAGAAGTATTTTTATCTCTCTTTTAGCTCTCGGCGAGAGATACTATGCTATCATATTTCAATTTGTTACACATGTTGGTATCAAAGAGAAGATCTCAAATATTTGATTTTTCTTGTAAAAATGAATGATATTATTGTAATTTACTTGTAAGAAGATTTTCTACATTTTAATTATTTAAAACATTTTATATCACTTTAGATAGGATACACGTGCGTTGGCAAAATTATATCTATAATGTTCAAAATTAAAAATTTATATCTATAATATTCAAAATTAAAAATTTGAAATTAATTGAGTGTCACGACCCAAATCCGGGCCGCGACTGACACCCACACTTACCCTCCTATGTGAGCGAACCATCCAATCTAAACCTTAACATTTCAATGTAATATCAACATAAAGTAATGCGGAAGACTTAAACTCATTAATAAAATCAATAACTATTATTATCCCCAAAATCTGGAAGTCATCACCACAAGAACATCTATGATCAAAGTACTAAACTAAGAGTATTCTAAAAAGCTAAAACAATTAAAAGCTAGTCCATGCCGGAAGTTCAAGGCATCAAGACATGAAGGAGAAGATCCAGTCCAAGCTAGAAGCATTAGCTCACCCTGAAGATCCGATGTGACGAAGACTGGCTAGAGTTACTGTTGAGTCGAAGATGACGGCACATTTGCTGCACTCCACAATTAAACAAGAAGAAAACAATAAAAGTAGGGGTCAGTACAAAGCACGGGTACTAAGTAGATATCATCGGCCAACTCAAAATAGAAATCAATATATATCAAGTAATATCAAAAAATCAACTATGATACTCAACATGTAGCAACAACAAGCACTATATCATTAACAATTACCGTCAAGTTCACACATAAGGACTCAAGCCTCAATACCATACTCATTTGGGAATCATGTTCATTAGATTGAGTATATTAACATCTTTCAAGATTCATTATCTTTATTTCTCTTGTGTCGGTACGTGACACTCCGCTCCCTCATATTCATTAATCCTCTTGTGTCGGTACGTGACACTCCGATCCCCTAAATCTACGTGTCGGTTCGTGACACCCGATCCCCTAATTCTACGTGTCGGTTCGTGACACCCGATCCCCTAAATCTACGTGTCGGTTCGTGACACCCGATCCCCTAAATCTACGTGTCGGTTCGTGACACCCGATCCCCTAATTCTACGTGTCGGCTCGTGACACCCGATCCCCTAATTCTACGTGTCGGTTCGTGACATCCGATCCCCTAAATCTACGTGTCGGTTCGTGAAACCCGATCCCCTAATCTCATTCTATCAACTTATCAAGCCTTCTCCCTTACCAAGGCATCATCAATCTCATTACTTTAGTTCATCAAGCCTTCTCCCTTACCAAGGCATCATCATTAAAAAGAGATTAGTTTTTTATCAAGATTTGGGATTCAATAACTTCATCATGCTTAATATAATCACAATTATATAATCACGTTCATGCATGCATATAATTAAGCACATAGCAGGGTTTTACAATACTACCAATACATATCATTCTCTATTAAGAGTTTACTATGAAAGCATGAAAACCATAACCTACCTCCACCGAAGATTCGTGATCAAGCAAGCAAATTTTCCCAAAGCTTTGTGTTTTTCCCCTTCTCGATCGTCTCTCTCTCTATCGATTCCCTTCTCTCTCTTTCTGTTCTTTTCTTTTTCTTATTCCAACCCTCTTTCTTTTACCCTAATTAGTATATAATTAAGAATAAAAGGTGGCAATAATGACCCACTAATTAACTTAAGGTTACCTATTTTAGCCCCCAAGTAATTAGACTTATTAACATTAATCCTCTAACTTTATAATTAAAGTAGGAATAGTCCAAAACGTCACTTAAAACGTGTAAAATAATCCGACCCAGACTGGGATTTCGCAGTCTGTGATGGCCCGTCGCGCCTGCGACGGTCCGTCCTGCTGCCCGTCACAGAGTTCAGAGACTCAATTTCTCTGAAGAGTCTGTGACGGTCCGTCACACCTGTGACAGTCCGTCTTGCCATTCCGTCACGAAGTTCAGAGAGTCGATTTTCAGTACCTAATATCAGATTTTCTAAGTGTTTTGAAACGAGACCCTGCGATGGTTCGTCGTGCCCATGACGGTCCGTCGTGGGGTCCGTCGCCTCAGCCTGTTTTTCCCGAAATAAAATCCGCTGCTCAAAACGACTAAACAGGTCGTTACAATGAGTTGGCAAAACGATTACTCCTATTTATTTAAAGAAATTGTTGCTACGACTTACTCATAAAATTTCTAGAAAGAAGTTAAATATTAAAAGTTTATTTTATCTGATTATACTTAGAACGTATGTGAGTGAAATATGAAGAAAATTGAAACTACAATAATGTTTCGCCTATTATGCAATTGTCTGCATATCATCGTTCGTATATGAGTCGTATCATACACAAATAAAGCCTCCTTAAAATTAATATTTTTTTTATTTGAGTAGTAGAGCATATATAATTTTTTTTTGGATAAAAATATTGATGGAGCTTCATTTAAAAATTATTATAACATATAACAGACATAGAAAGTTCTTTATGATTTCAAAATAATTTTTTAATTTAAAAAAATGGAAGAAAATCATCTCCATAGTTCTCCAATGATAATGACAACACAAATTTGTTAAGCACGAACTATCAAAGTTTCATAACATATATATTTTTCTTTATTAGTATTATTTATTGCTTTATCACAAAAATGTTTGTTATGAAATGATATGTTAAATATTTAGTTTACATAGTATTCATAATACTAATATTACTTTTCCCTAAAATTAATATTTTTTTGAAACTAAATACGAATTTATAAAATTAAGTAATTTTAATGTATTATTATATAGATAAATTTAAATTACATTTTACATCATTTTTTAATATTATGTAAAATAGTTTAATAATAACAGTCAGAACTCAAAACACTCTAGTTCATATATATTAAAACCTAGATAACAAACTAAATGAGCCAAGCATTAATATTGTAGTTTTGTGATCATGTATTATGTCAATTTGATGATTTGATAATCATTACTTATATTTGTAATTAATATGTGTAACGATCTGTTTAGTCGTTTTGAGCAGCAGACTTTATTTCTGGAAAAACTGGCAGAAGCGACGGACCCCACGACGGACCGTCATGGGCACGACGGACCGTCGCAGGGTCTCGTTTCAAAACACTTAGAAAATCTGAAATTGGATACTAAAAATCGACTCTCTGAACTTTGTGACGGAATGGCAGGACGGACCGTCACAGGTGTGACGGACCGTCACAGACCCTTGGTGGAAATTTGGGTCTCTGAACTCTGCGACGACCTGCAGGACGGACCGTCGCAGGCACGACGGCCCGTCACAGGTTGCGCAAATCCCAGGCAGAATCGGATTTCCTTACACGTTTTAAGGGACGTTTTTGGACTATTCCTTCCTTAATTATAGATTTTTTGGGTTTATATTAATAACTCAAATTCTTGGGGGTTAAAAGAGGTAACCCTAAGTTAATTAGTGGGGTATTATTGCCATCTTTTATTCTTAATTATATACTAATTAGGGTAAAAGAAAGAGGGTTTGAATAAGAAAATAGAAAGAACAAGAAGGGAGAGAGAGAGAAACGATCGAGAAGAAGAAGAAAACACCAAGCTTTGAGGATTAACTTGCTTGATTTCAATTCTTCGGTGGAGGTAGGTTATGGTTTCATGCTTTCATAAGTAAACTCTTAATAGTGAATGATATGTATTGGTAGTATTGTAAACCCTACTATATGCTTAATGGTATGTTTGCATGAATATGATTATGTGATTGTGATAAGATAAGCATGATGAAAATATTGAATCCCAAATCTTGAAAAGAAACTTTAATATACATTATTAATGATGATGCCTTGGTATAGAAGAAGGCTTGATGAATTAAAGTAATGGGATTGATGATGCCTTGGTATAGAGAAGGCTTGATGATTTACAGAATGATAATAGTGGATCGGAGTGTCACGTTCCGACACATAGTATTAGTGGATCGGAGTGTCACGTTCCGACACATAGTATTAGTGGATCGGAGTGTCACGTACCGACACATAGTATTAGTGGATCGGAGTGTCACGTTCCAACACATAGTATTAGTGGATCGGAGTGTCACGTTCCGACACATAGAATTAGGGGATCGGAGTGTCACGTACCGACACATGTAGGGGATCGGAGTGTCACGTACCGACACATGTAGGGGATCGGAGTGTCACGTTCCGACACATGTAGGGGATCGGAGTGTCACGTTCCGACACATGTAGGGGATCGGAGTGTCACGTTCCGACACATAGAATTAGGGGATCGGAGTGTCACGTTCCGACACATAGAATTAGGGGATCGGAGTGTCACGTACCGACACATAGTAGTAGGGGATCGGAGTGTCACGTACCGACACAAGAAGAGGAAAGATAATGAATCTTGAAAGATGATAATATACTCAACTTAATATACTTAATTCCCAAATGAGTATGGTGTTGAGGCTTGAGCCCTCATGGATGAACTTGATGGTACTTATTGATGATTATAATACTTGTTGTTGCTACATGTTGAGTTTTATAGGTGATTTACGATAATATTGATATATACTGTTCCCTATTTTGAGTTGGCGGATGATATCTACTCAGTACCCGTGTTTTGTACTGACCCCTACTTTTATGTTTTTCTTCTTGTTATTTGTGGAGTGCAGCAAACGTGCCGTCATTTTCGACTCAACAGTAACTCAAGCCAGTCTTCGTCACACCGGATCTTCAGGGTGAGCTAACGCTTCTAGCTTGGACTGGATCTTCTCCTTCATGTCTTGATGCCTTGAACTTCCGGCATGGACTAGCTTCTTATGTATTTTTAGCTTCTTAGAAACTCTTAGAATTAGTAGTTTAAAGTAGATGTTCTTGTGATGATGACTTCCAGGTTTTGGGAATAATAGATGTTGAATATTGATAGTTATTGAATTGGTTTTTATTAATGAGTTTAAGTCTTCCGCATTACTTTCTGTTTATATTATATTGAAATGTTAAGGTTTAGATTGGTTGGTTCGCTCACATAGGAGGGTAAGTGTGGGTGCCAGTCGCGGCCCGGATTTGGGTCGTGACAAAACTTGGTATCAGAGCATTAGGTTCGTTGGTCTCATCACACAAGAACAGGTCTAGTAGAGTCTTAAGGAACGGTAGGGGGACGCCTTTACTTTTCTTTGAGAGGCTATAAGACTTTAGGAAAATTTCACTCTTTCATTCTTTCTTTCGTGCTACTACTTGAGTCCAATTGGTATCTAGGCGATACGAATTGGTATCTGACCATCGTCACTCTCTTTCGCAGATGGTTAGAACTAGAGCAACGACTACGCCAACACCAACACCGGACAGATAAGAAACAACGGAGCCAGCCACTGGGGCTGTGGCTCGAGGGAGAACAGCGGCAAGGGGCCGTGGTAGAGGTCGTGGGAGGACGTCCTCTAGAGGAAGAGGACGAGCACCGAGCCCATCTGGTACTAGGGCGGTGACTCCTCCACCGACTGAGGAAGTGATAAGAGAGGGGGAGGATGGGGTGAATGAACAAGTGCAAAATGAGGAAATGCCACCCCAACCTACCCTAGAGATGATCAATCAGGTTCTGGCTTATCTTAGCGGGTTATCTGATCAGGGCCAGACACCCCAGTGTTTTCTGCACCAGCACCTCAGGCTCCAGAGGTACAATATGCGGCTACTATGGCTCCCCGCATGGATGTTCCATTAGAAATAGGCACGTTTCCACGTCTGACTACTGGGCCTATAATGACAAGTGATCAGCATGAACTTTTCAGTAAGTTCTTGAAATTGAAACCTCCAGTCTTCAAGGGTGCTGAATCGGAGGATGCTTATGATTTTCTGGTTGACTGTCACGAGCTACTACACAAGATGGGTATAGTAGAACGGTTTGGTGTGGAGTTTGTGACTTATCAGTTTCAAGGGAACGCCAAAATGTGGTGACGATCCCATGTTGAGTGTCAACCGACAGAGGCACCACCTATGACTTGGGCCTCATTCTCTAGCTTGTTTATGGAGAAGTATATCCCCCGGACTTTGAGGGATAGGAAAAGGGATGAGTTCCTGAGCCTAGAGCAAGGTAGGATGTCGGTTAATGCTTATGAGGCTAAGTTCCGTGCACTGTCCAGATATGCCACTCAACTCTGTTTCAGTCCTCAAGAGCGGATTCGCCGGTTTGTGAAGGGGTTGAGGTCAGAATTGCGGATTTCGGCCTTACAGATAGTGGCAACGGCAAAATCCTTCCAAGAAGTGGTAGACTTTGTGATAGAAGTGGAAGGAGTGAAGCCAGACGACTTCACCACAACATCGACATCAAAAATGTTTCAAAAGGGATCGGAGTGTCACGTACCGACACAAGAGAAATAAAGATAATGAATCTTGAAAGATGTTAATATACTCAATCTAATGAACATAATTCCTAAATGAGTATGGTATTGAGGCTTGAGTCCTCATGTGTGAACTTGACGGTAATTGTTAATGATATAGTACTTGCTGTTGCTACATGTTGAGTATCATAGTTGATTTTATGATATTACTTGGTATATATTGTTTTCTATTTTGGGTTGGCCGATACCCGTGTTTGTACTGACCCCTACTTTTATGTTTTCTTCTTGTTATTTGTGGAGTGTAGCAAACGTGCCGTCGTCTTCAACTCAACAGTAATTCTAGCCAGTCTTCGTCACACCGGATCTTCAGGGTGAGCTAACGCTTCTAGCTTGGACTGGATCTTCTCCTTCATGTCTTGATGCCTTGAACTTCCGGCATGGACTAGCTTCTTATGTATTTTTAGCTTCTTAGAAACTCTTAGAATTAGTAGTTTAAAGTAGATGTTCTTGTGATGATGACTTCCAGGTTTTGGGAATAATAGATGTTGAATATTGATAGTTATTGAATTGGTTTTTATTAATGAGTTTAAGTCTTCCGCATTACTTTCTGTTTATATTATATTGAAATGTTAAGGTTTAGATTGGTTGGTTCGCTCACATAGGAGGGTAAGTGTGGGTGCCAGTCGCGGCCCGGATTTGGGTCGTGACAATATGAGCTCTAATTAATTAGGTAATTGTAGTAATTATTATATTTTTAAAAAAAAATTAAACTTTGCATAAAATTTGAAATATTTTAATAACGACAATCAAACTCAAAATACTTAAAATTAGTAGACATCAACTTAAAATTAGTAGACATCAACACATTATAGAAATACTTAAACTCATATGGTTCATAAGCGACGATCCCATTTAACAATCAAAGATATCAAAAAAATTATAACAAGAGAATTAATTTCTTATTTTTAATACATAAAATTCATCTAATTATAAATTATCCCACAAAACTTATTTTTCTATATTTATCACATTAAAGTACAACTTTATTTAAAAATATTTATTGTTATCTAAAAATAATAATTTTTATAGTTTATTATAAAAAATACTTTATCTATTTGAGAAGATGATTATGAAATATAATATTCAAATGAGTATGTCGTGAAAAAAAAATAATCAAACTATATTATTTTAAATTTTGATGATAGTGTATTCAATTTACTATAATGAAATTAAAATTAAAAAAACAAATGTAATGTTATTTCAACAAATTTTGTGTTATAAAGTTAGATATGAATGAATATTGTTTTTGTGTGCCTGATTTTAGAATTGGATGATTTGTATATAATAAAAATAAATAAATGTTATTTTTCAAGTTCAAAATTAAAAAATCTTTGGCAAACTGTATACAAAAATATCTTATGGAATTATATTTTTACCTGTAATGAAAAAGAAAAAAGAAAGGATAACAAAAAAGATGAAGAAAAAGGAATAAGAAAAAGAGTGAATTAGGAAAAATTAAAAGAAGATAAAGTTAGATTATAATGGGTCCATATTATAAAGTTCATTAAAACATAATATTGTTGTTCACAAGTATTTCTATATGTTTAAAAAAATAATGGTAATATAGACTATAACTTTATTTTGAAAGAGAAAAGGTTAAATTAATCTCTCTTTTTTCAATTCTCGCCAAATTATGTTCACATAATTTTAGCAAACACTTCACAAATTTATATAATCCGATGAATTTGGTCTACATTTGAATTACTTTTTCAACTTTCTATCTTCTCCACATGGACATAATGATTAATTGATGAGGTAGAGAATTACTATTATATTTTTGAATGGAAAAGTTTTATAATAATGATTACTATTTACTCCCTTCGTTCCTTTTTACTTATCCACTTTTGAATTGATACATCTATTAAAAAATAATTAATGACGTAGTGAATTTATCATTTTACTCTTATTAATTATGAAGTGGATGAAAAGTTCTACATATTTCAAAGTAATTAGTAATTTAATTGAGGGTATAATAGGTTAAAAAATTATCATTTCTTAATTTGTCAAAATGGACAAGTAATTAGAAACAACTATAAAAGGAAAAGTGAATAAGTAAAAAGAGACGAAGGGAAGCACTAATTAGATAGTATTTAATTAAGGGCAACTTTCACATATAGCAAATAAAAAAATCATATTTGTATAATATAGCAAACTTTGCATAATTGTGTTCCATAGCAAACATAAAAACTGTATAATTCGCTATACATATAAAAGTGTATAATTCGCTGGCCTATTTCGCTGCAATTGTATAATTAGTTTTGCATACAGTTGAATCGAATTAAAATGTATGTATATTGCATAATTATAAGTGTATAGCAAGAAAATATATGTTTTTCTCGCTTTATACAAAAACAGAAACACAATATATACACTTCTGTTGTATAAAGCTAGAAAAATTGTATTTCACTGCAATTGTATAATTCAAAATTGTATAATTCTTTGGCATTTTTCTCTGCAATATTTGAAGTAAAATGTTTGTAAATTATATAATTAAGTATATAACACGAAGATATACATTTTTGCATGTGTATATACAATTTTCTCTCGCTTTATACAAAACAGAAACAGAAATTATACACTTCTATGTATAAAGCGAGAGAGGCGAGAATGAGAGAGTGGCGAGTGAGACTTCTGGAAGAGAGACGTCTGGCAAATTTTTGTCAATGTTTGCTATGGAGCACAATTAAATCAAACCCTAGCTATTCAATTTAATTTAGGTTATTAGTTTGCTATTTTATACAATTTTTCCTTTAATTAAATAGTACTTTATTTTAAGAGTAAAATGATAATTCAATTTTGAGATTAGGAACTTCATATTTTTAGTAAAATATGACATATGATAAGATATATATATTCAATTTCAATTTTTTATAAGTAGGCACTTAAATTTATATGAAATTAAAGCAATAGACTCAAGTCAGCCTATGCAGAGACCTAACATGTCAAGTAGTATTATTTCTTCTACATTTTGCAGTAACATTTTGACTTGGTTAAGTAAGAATTTCCACCAAATATTCCTTTCTTAATTATTAAGATTAAGATTAAACTATTCTAAATTGAAATAAGACTTAAAATTGAAGCATGTCTAAAGGAATTCCAGTGGAGGTACATTATATATTATTAATAATAATAAATTGATTAAATATCATATAGTATATATTATTCCAACATTCTTGTTTTGTCACTTTCAAGATAGTTGTAACGACCTATTTAGTCGTTTTGAGCAGCAGATTTTATTTCTGGAAAAACAGGCTGAGACGACGGAACCCACGACGGACCGTCATGGACACGACAGACCGTCGAGGGGTCTCGTTTTAAAACACATAGAAATTCTGAGAGTTTGGTACTGAGAATCGACTCTCTGAACTCTGTGACGAACCGTCACAGGCACGACGAACAGTCGTGATCCGCCGTTTCAAAACACTTCAACTCTTGAGAATTTGGTACAGGGAACGATTCTCTGAACGTCGTGACGGAAGTGCAGGACGGACCGTCGTAGGTACGACGAGCCGTCACAGACTCCTTAAGGAAATCGAGACCTGACGAACCTGCATGACGGACCGTCGCAGGCACGACGGGCCGTCGCAGGTTGCGTAATCCCAGTCTGGGTCGGATTTCTTTACACGTTTTAAGGGACGTTTTGGACTATTCCTACTTTAATTATAAAGTTAGAGGGTTAATGTTAATAAGTCTAATTACTTGGGGGTTAAAAGAGGTAACCTTAAGTTAATTAGTGGGTTATTATTGTCATCTTTTATTCTTAATTATATACTAATTAGGGTAAAAGAAAGAGGGTTTGAATAAATAAAATAGAAAGAACAAGAGAGAGAGGGAGAATCGAACGAGGAAGAAAGAAGAAAAAAGCTTTGGGAATTTGCTTGCTTGATCACTAGTCTTCGGTGGAGGTAGGTTATGGTTTTTATGCTATTCGTAGTAAACTCTTAATAGCGAATGATATGTATTGGTAGTATTGTAAACCCTTCTATATGCTTAATTGTATGCTTGCATGAATGTGATTATGTAATTGTGATATAATAAGCATGATGAAGCTATTGAATTCTAAATCTTGAAAAGAAACCCTAATCTACTTTGTTAATGATGATGCCTTGGTATAAAAGAAGGCTTGATGAATGAAAGTAGTGAGATTAGGGGATAGGGTGCCACGTTCCGATACCAGGATAGTATATGAGGATCGGATGCCACGTTCCGGTACCAGGATAGTATATGAGGATCGGGTGCCACGTTCCGGTACCAGGATAGTATATGAGGATCGGAGTGTCACGTTCCGACACCAGGATAGAATATGGGTCGGGTGTCACGTTCCGACACCAGGATAGTATATGGATCGGGTGCCACGTTCCGGTACCAGGATAGAATGAGGATCGGAGTGTCACGTTCCGACACCAGGATAGTATATTGAGGAGCGGAGTGTCACGTACCGACACGAGGGGAATAAAGATAATGAATCTTGAAAGATGATAATATAATCAAATCCAATGAACCTAATTCCCAAATGAGTATGATGAGGAGGCGTGAGTCCTCATTGATGTGCTTGGTGTTGTAACCAAGGGTTATGGTAACTGTAAATGCTGCATGTTAAGGATATTAGTTGATTTTATGATATTGCTTAGTATATACTGTTTTCTATTTTGAGTTGGCCGATGATACCTACTCAGTACTTGTGTTTGTACTGACCCCCTACTTTTATGTTTTGTTCTTTGTTATTTGTGGAGTGCAGCAAATGTGCCGTCGTCTTCAACTCAACAGTAATTCTAGCCAGTCTTCATCACACCGGATCTTCAGGGTGAGCTAACGCTTCTAGCTTGGACTGGATCTTCTTCCTCATGTCTTGATGCCTTGAAGTTCCGGCATGGACTAGCTTTTATTTGTTTTAGCTTCTTAGAATACTCTTAGTTTAGTAATTTGATCATAGATGTTCTTGTGGTGATGACTTCCAGATTTTGGGGATAATAATAGTTATTGATTTTGTTAATGAGTTAAGTCTTCCGCATTACTTTATGTTGATATTACATTGAAATGTTAAGGTTTAGATTTGGTTGGTTCTCTCACATAGGAGGGTAAGTGTGGGTGCCAGTCGCGGCCCGGATTTGGATCGTGACAATAGGTGCAGGTCCATGTTTGAAAAAATGCAATTGTCCTTTTTCCCTCAATAATTTAGCTGTTAATAATAGTAGTGCTGCAATTCACTCTCAACCTATTTTCATTCTACTTTGTAACGAAGAAATCAAATATGGAATTCTTATTTGTTTTTGTGGACAAGGTAATAGATTGCTTGATAAAGCCAGTTGCGCGAGGGATCGGGTATTTTGTTTACTACAAGAGAAACATCACATGTATGGAAAATGAATCTGAGAAGCTGGAGAATATCAGAATTGGGGTGGATCAAAGAGCCGAGACTAACCGGAGAAACTTACAAGTCATTTCACCCAATGTTGAGGCTTGGTTTACTAGTGTTGCTACCATTACTACTGAGGTGGAAGATGTAATGCGACGAGGTAGAAATGAGATTGATAGATATGATTGGTGTCCAAACTTGAAGTCACGTTGCCTCCTGAGAAGGAGAGCTAAGAAAATTGCATTGGAATTGATTGAACTTCAAAATGAAGGCAACAGTTATGCTGTTTTCTGCTATCCTGCTGTTGAAAGTGAACCTCTACCTATCAACAGCGGTGAGGAGTTTGATTCTAGAAAATTGCAAGAGGATGAGGTCATGGCAGCTTTGAACGATAACGGGGTCACAATTATTGGGATATGCGGTCTGGGTGGTGTTGGTAAGACGACACTAGCTGAAAGAATCAAACGAAAAGCGAAAAAAGAAAAGTTGTTCAATGATGTTGTTATGGTAATTGTCAGACAACAACAGGACCCTAAAAGAATTCAGGAGGAGATCGCAAGAGGGGTCGGACTTACATTACTAGGGGATGATTTGTGGAGCCGTGGAGATCAGCTGCGTACTAGGTTAATGGCTCACAACAGCCATACTCTTGTAATCTTGGATGATGTTTGGGAGGCTCTTTATGATCTAGAGAAACTCGGAATTTCCACCTGCAGCAACCACAACTACCGGTGCAAAGTTATATTGACGACACGTCTCCGACCTGTTTGTTATATAATGAAGGCTCAGAAGATCATGGAAATTGGAACTTTACCTGAAGAGAAAGCATGGATGCTTTTCAAGGAGAAAGTCGATAATTCAGTCGATGATCCTTCTCTGCTTGATATAGCAAAAAATGTTTCCAAAGAATGCAAGGGATTGCCGCTTGCAATTATTACAGTTGCAGGAGCACTAAAGCGTAAAACCAAGCCTTCGTGGGAGGATGCCCTTAAGAAATTATGTTCTGCAGATATAAGAAATATCCCTGGAGTTCACGCAAGGGTGTATGGGCCTCTGAGGCTAAGCTATGATTACATTGAAAGTGATGAAGCCAGGTACCTATTTTTGCTTTGTTCTTTATTTGAGGAAGATAGTGACATTTGGATTGAAGAATTACTTAGATACGGAAAGGGGCTTGGCATTTTTTCGGAAATGAAAAATTTAGAAAATGCAAAAAATAGGGTGTGTCTTTTGATAGAAATATTGAAAGATAGTTTCTTGTTATCCCAAGGTTCAGACAAAAATTATGTCGAAATGAATGATGTGTTATGTGATGTGGCTATATATATTGCATCCGAGGAAGAGCACAAATTTATGGTAAGGCATGATGTGAACTCAAAAGAGTTCCCCAAAAAAGACAATTATGAGCAATACTGTCACATGTCCATAGTTGCAAATGAATTTGAGGAGCTTCCTAAACCAATATTCTGCCCAAAACTAAAACTTCTAATGTTGAAACTGTTTTCTGGAAATCTAGTCAAATTACAGGATAATTTTTTTAATGACATGGGTGAACTCAAAGTCTTAAGCTTCATTTGTCGTTTTCCAGCATCCATTTGTTGTTTTCCAGCAACCATTCAGAGGTTATCGAGTTTAAGGACGCTGCATCTGATTAATTTAAAATTGGATGACATATCTATTATTGGGGAACTTGTCAATTTGGAAATCCTAAGCATAAGAGATACTCGGTTAGATGAGCTGCCAGAGGAGATAGGAAATTTGACCAAGTTAATTATATTAGAGTTTTGGAATAAGTACAAAGCACTTGAAAGGATTTCAACAGGTGTCTGATAAAGACTAGTTCGATTGGAGGAACTACATTTGGTGGGAGTAAAAGATTGTAGTTACTCCACCTTGAGGGAACTGGAATCCTTATCGCAATTGACTGCACTGACGTTAGATCAATGTGCCAGAAATGTGGCTTACTGTAAGTTGGTCCTTCCCTCCAAGTTGACACGGTGCAATATTAGAGTGGGCTTTGGTTACGAAGAGAGAACATATGATTACGATAAGAGCATTGCTTTAGAGGTCACAGAGACCACCCCATTGGCTGATTGGATCTGCCACCTGTTGAAGAAGAGTGAATATGTACGTTCACGTGGAGAGAGCTCTAATAATGTGTTGAATGAGTTGCAGCTGAATGAATTTCAGAACGTGAAATATCTCCACCTCTCTGCTTGTAATTTAGTGACACATATATTCAACATCTCTCGGACGACACATGAAGTAATCAAGTTCCCCAATTTATATGAGTTGAAACTGCAAGATCTGGAATGCCTCACTCATTTTTGCAGTGACAATGTTGACGGCATTGAGTTTCCTCAGTTACAGAAATTGACCTTCAGAGATTTACCTAAGTTCCAAAATTTGTGGCCTACTGCCAACAACTTCATCACTCACCCAAATCCTCTTTTTCATGAAAAGGTTTGCTTCTTATCATAAAAAATAAAGATTTTAACAAAGTATGAAATGAGATTTCTTTTTCAGTTCTTATTTTGAGGGTTTTTATGAATTAAAATTTACCTTTAATTTTAATTGAGCATTAACGATATTACTTACACAAAAAGTCTATTCTTTTACTGTTAAATACAAACGTATCATATAAACTCTTTTGTCTACTTAAGTTTATTTTAAAAAGGTTAATGTAGGCAATATTTGAATCTTTTCACCTGACCTTTCTTATTCCACGACTAATTTAAGTTTTTAATATATCACTTAAGAATTTATTTTTTTTAATCATTATTTGAGATTCTTATTCTATTTCTTTTTTTAGATTAAAAATAAATAAATATGGAAAAAAGAAGAAAATAATAAGAATAAATGTAAGATTTTTTTTTGGTAGCTATATTGTAAATAATTTTTTTGAAAAGGGGTAAAAATGTGTCCTAAAATTACATTATGTTGTTTATAGTTTGGTCCAAAAATGATTTTTCCCTTAACACTTAGGTCCAAAAATGTCCTTGCCATTTAGTAGTTTGATCCAAAAATGTCCCTTTTGTTACTAAATATGTCAAACATGTCATTTTCTGAATAAATAAATTAATTCTTTTCTTCTAAAAAAATCTTATTCTTGATAAAAATATAGGAAATAACTTTTTTTCTTCACAATCTCATTTTATCAATTTAAATAGAATAATTTCATGTACCCTTGTTAGCGGATAATATTTATATATACTCTTATAATATCATTGTTTAATGAGTAATTTCTGAAGAAACCTTAATGATAACATTATAGTATATATACTTACTGATTTAGTATAAGTTGAGCGAAATTATAAGTATTAATGATACCAATATAATATATGATATTAATGACTTAAGGGTTATATAGTGTAATTATTTAGTGGAGTATGAATGTAAGAGAATATATATTTGTAACTATTTTGTTTTTATGTGGTATTGGCTTACCCTAATTCTGGCCCATTAATTTTATATATTTGAAAATTTTTCTCATATACAATTATATATATAAATAAATATGTCTAAGCACTTTTGGCGTAGTGTTTTCTACATCAAAGTTTGATACTTCAATGTTTGCAGGTTTCTTGTCCCAACTTGGAAAAGCTATATGTCGATGTGGCTAACAACATAAATGTTTTATGCTCTGACCAACTTCCAACTGCCTACTTCAGCAAACTTAAAAGATTGCATGTATCGGATCGTGGAAAGTTGAGAAACTTGATGTCTCCATCAGTGGCTCGAGGTCTTCTAAACCTCTGAAGCTTACGGATAGAAGGATGTTTATCAATAGAAGAAGTGATCACAAAAGAGGAACAACAAGGAGAAGAAATAATGACCTTATTTCCCCGGTTGGAAGAACTACATCTTGACGATCTGCCTAAGCTGAGGCATTTCTTTCTGACAAAGAGTGTTACTGAATTTCCATTTCTCAGAGAAGTGACAATTAGTGAGTGCCCTGAAATGAAGACGTTTGTCCAAAAGGGAATATTTGTGCGTCTCGAAATTACTGTGAACAATGATGATGAGGTGAAAGCAATGTTCAATTCTAAGGTTTGTGTCATACACTCCTGGTCTGCTGCTGCATTAGTAATATCTAGAGATACCGCGATTGTTATTGGATATTAACTCGAGTTCATTAGAGATATCTATAAATTTCAAATTCTAAATTGCTTTATAATACTTGCAGGTTTCTTTTCCCAACTTGGAAGAGCTAAGAATCTGGGAGCTTGAAAGCATAACTGCTCTATGCTTTGACCAACTTTCAACTGCCTACTTCAGCAAACTTGGAAGATTGCTTGTATGGAATTGTGGAAACTTGAGAAACTTGATGCCTCCATCAGGGGCTCGATGTCTTCTAAACCTCCGAGGTTTACGGATACAACGATGTGTATCAATGCAAGAAGTGATCACAAAAGAGGAACACCATGGAGAAGAAATAATGACCTTATTTCCACTGTTGGACGAGTTGAAGCTCGAAGAACTGCCTAAGCTGGGGCATTTCTTTCTAACTGAGCATCCTCTTAAATTTCCATTTCTCAGAGAAGTGACAATTCATGAGTGCCCGAAAATGAAGACGTTTGTCCAACAGGGAATATCTGTGAGTACACCGAGTCTCGAATCAGTGAATGATGGTTATGAAGTGAAAGTGGACGATCTAAATAAATGGACACAACAGTGGTTCAATTCTAAGGTTTGTCTAGTACCGTTAATTGTATAACTAATTTACTCTAGTGCACTTTTTCCGTCTTAACTTAAAAGTAATATTCTGATACTTATTAGTGTTTGTCAATTGAAGCAACTTCCTTCTACAATCTTTTATCCCAGGAACAAAAAGCTAGTCAAGGCACTACCAATGGCGATGAATCTGAAGCTATTATTGGTGACAAATATGTAGCTGTCGATGACTAACAAAAGAGTGAAACATGATTTTGGGGTGAAGGTTGTTAGCACGATTGGCATCTAAATAATTGTATATATTAATGTAATTATATAGAGCTATAAATTACTATTATCATATAGATTTTTGGTAGAATCAGATACATAAATATTGTGATAAAAATGTTTATTTGAAGGGATAATAAAGCAGATTTAGAGGGATTAATGTCTATCACTACGTCTGTTTTCTTAGGACAGACTACAAAAAAAAGTATCACATGAATAGAGAAAAGCTCTAAAACACTTTAATTTTTTTGACTTTTCACCTTGTATATACTATCTATATATGCATTCCACCTTTTCTTAGAAGATATCATAATCACACAAACTTTGTCATATTTAAGGCAATAAACTTCAACAGAAAATTATAGGTCCTAAAAGTTCAAAAAATAACTAAATTATTTTTATAGTTTTGTGTCTATTCTTAAAGACTATGTATGTATCTTACATAATGCATAATTTATCTTAAATATCTTTCACGAAATTCTTAACTTCGCCACTCAGAGTATACATTTTTTTCTGACTAAATTCGAATTCGCATACATGTATACATATTGATGTATGATGGGGTTGGGGGGAGGGTGAGGAATCGTCTTGTATTGAACTGTTGGAACAGCTCCAAATAAGCACCCTCATGTTGGTGACATAAAGATTCTGCTGAGGCCAATGCATGTTTAACAATTCAAACTGACACTAAATTAATAAAATATGCATAAAAACAATTAAGATCATTTAAAATGACTATGAAGAGTATTTGTATTTTATAAAATTAATCATTTAAATCGTTTGAAAATTTAAAGTTCGTCAATTAATTTCTATCGAAGAAGATCAAAATGGGTGTCAACAATGACTCATCTTTGTTTCTTCGAAAAACATCAACATGTTGTGTCCTTCTTTTGGTGTATGTAGATGACATTGTCATCATAGGAATCCTTCATTAATCACTAGCCTACAAAGACAACTTAAACATTCTTTTCATATGAAAGATCTTGGTACTCTCACATATTTCTTGGGTTTGAAAGTTCATAATAATATTTGAGGTGTGTTTCAAAATCAACACTAATACACTCAGGATCTGATTTCTTTGGTTAGTCTTTAAGATTTCTCCTCTGTAGATACTCCATTAAAATTTAATGTGAAGTATTGTCGTGAGGAAGATGATCTTCTTCCTGATCCAACTATATTTCGACAATTAGTTGGAAGTCTAAATTACTTTACTTTTACTCGACATAAGATCTCTTTTGCAGTTCAACAAGTTAGTCAATTCATGCGAGCTCCCCATCATCTCCATTTAGTGGTTGTCCGTCATATCATTTGGTATCTTCTAGGAACATCTACTCGTGAAATTGTTCTTTAAAAGTGTTTCTCTTATTTATCTTAATGCTTTTAGTGATTCTGATTGACAGAGATGTCCTAATACTCGTCGTTTTGCCACTGGAGAGTCATTGATATCTTAGAAGAGTAAAAATCAAGATCCAGGGGCGGATCTACATGGATCCAAGGATGAACCCCCATAGTTGAAAAAAATACACGATACATATAGGATCAGTTTTTTGACTTATATCCATATACTAAGTGATGAACCCCCTGAATATAAGTGAAAGGTTTGGCTTAGCGGTAAATGGGGTTAAAAAATTTGCTACCTTAGTGCTAGGTCGCGGGTTCAATTCTAGATAACAATGTTTTCCACCCTATTTTCAACTAATTTTAATTTTTATTAGTAAATAAATGAAAATTTGTTTTGTTTGAAAATCTATTTTTATAATATTTTGTTAGATATTAAAAATAAATTTCTTTTCTTTTTTTATAAAATTAAGTAAAACTTACAATGTTTTTAAAGTTTTTATAATTAGAATTTAAAAAATACATTCTCTCATACTCTTTTTAAGTCAAACTTTTAATTTATATTCGTTTAATAAATAATATAATTATTAGTAAGATCAAATGAATAAGAGTAATTATTTAAAATTTATAAATAAATACGATTGTCGCGATATTTTCCCATCTTGATAATTATTTTCTCGACACAAATTCTATTGCTACAATATGATCGGATTCAAAATTAATCCTTTGTTAGTTTCAAAAATTAAATAATGTTAATATACAACAATGACACTAATAATACCCATAATTATAGGTTTAAAAAATATATTCTCGTGTACTTATATTTTAATGTAATGTCAAACGTATAGTTACTCAATTTATTTTTTGGATTGAGGTCGAGTTGAATATTTTTAGTTGCTTATATCTGATTCGACCCATTTATAATTGAGCCGCCCCACTTATATGGATACTATTATCGTGCTTACTTATCTTTTTGAACCCTCTCGATGAAAATTCTGCCTCTGTCACTGGCAAGATCGTGTGTCAAAATCCTCAATAGAGGTTGAACATCGATCCATGTCTACTGCTTGCTCTGAGGTAGTATGGCTTTGTGGATTACTTGTTGAGATTATATTTTCTCATGAATCTCATCCTACTCCTCTCCATGCTAACAATACAAGTGCTATTCAGCTTGCTACTAATACAGTTTTTCATGAGGAGGCCAAACCCATCGAAATAGACTGTCATTATATATGAGAAATTGTAGATAAAGGAGTCATTACTCTTCCACATGGGTCCAATGATCTTCAAATAGATGATGTGTTTACAATAACCATGGCACGACAACACCATCATTTTTTAGTAGGTAAATTGATATTTCTTCATTCACCAGCATCGATTTGAAGGGGGTTGTTAGCATGACAGAAAACTAAATAGTTGTATATATTAAAGTAATTATATAGTTCTATAAATTTGTATTATCATATAGATTTTGTTGTAGAATCAGAGAAATAAATATTGTGATAGAATGATTGATTAGGAGGGATAATAAAAAAAATTAGAGGGATTGAATAGCAGATTTGTCAAGATAGAATAGTTGATCTTTAGGAATAGGAATGGCGGATATTTAGGGATGTGTAATATTTATACTCTCTATATAATGGAAATAATCTCTCGAATGCAGAAAATTGACAATGGCAACAATGCCAAAACCTGCTCATGTGAGAAACTAGTGATGTCTATGAATCCAAAGCTAGATAGAAAGGTAATAAGTATTCGATGAAATAGTCCAAGTAAATGAGTATTCAATGAAATAGTCCAAGTTGGATCAAACATCACCTGATACTTCAACGTGGTTTGTTAATTTTTGAAAGAAGGGGTGGATCTTAAAGAAGTGACGCGAGCCTAGAGTAGCAGCCTATTATGTTTTGTCAGTCTCTTTCGATATCTTATTAGTCGAACTTGAATCTGCATGTGGTTCTAAATTCTTCTTTCATTACATTTCTAATATGTAGCTTATTTTCTCATGACATGTTGCATTCTATATCATTTTGAGATATTTTAATGCAAACTTTTTTGAGTGCTCGTTCATCCATATTTAATCGAGGCCTATATATAGCATCAAAAGAAAGCCTATAAATAGTTATCTTACTGCTTGTGATGAGAATGTTATATTGTATTTTGGCTCAATATTGGGTCCAAAAGCTCGTTAATATTGAGACAAAAAAATATTAGGTGTAAACAAGATGAACGAACAATGTTTTTGCATGTGACCTGAAGACTAAAAGTGAAGTCTTTGTTTAAAAATTCTTCTTTGATTTTTGTAGTCACCAGTTGCCTACAATAATTATTTTGATTGCTCATTGCTAATGGCATTCAAAGGTCCAAGCGTTATCTGCTCAAGACTATTGTGATGTCAGTTAACATTTAACATGCATTTATCCTTTTTTTATAACCATGCATGGTGCCGATGTCAGCTTGCACGCACGTCAACTTGTAACTATATAGGGTAGCATTATATTGACTTGTACATTCCAGCAAAATACGTTGATAATGTAAGAGTTGTTTACATTTTAGGTGTATTCAAGTAAACTTCTTATTTGAAATGTCACTCTAACGTGTGAGATTCTATCATTTCTTCAATTTGTGAGTTCTCTTATACTAAAATTTGTTGTCTTTTGTGTGTTTGATCAATTTGCACAAGAAGCATAAACACAAATGCCAACAGTAGATATTAAGCCACCACAAAACAACATAGTTGTTGATCAAAACAAGGATAGAAAAGTGACTCTGATGATAGAGGAGAAGGGTAAGCTCATGGTCCCAACAAAATAATAATTCCACGGTCAAGACAAACTAGGAATCTTGTGAAATATGTATCATTTTCTTTTCTTATTTTATCACTATCTTGCAGTCTTGTATTTCGTTGTTGTGGGCGGGACATTGTTGCTGCCTTGTTAGGAAGGCATGTCGTACGAAAAACAATTAGCATAGCTTAGAGAACATCTATGATCATCTTATTTTGTCCTTCACAATCTCTTTCAGTGCATTCTCATTAGGCAAATTCCTTCCTTTTACTTTTGCTTTCACATTTTGAGCTATAAGTTGAAACTATCTCTTATCAATTATGTGACACCCCGTATCCAAAACAGACCAAAAACCAATTTTTTTATAAAATCTGCAGGTGCAGTCGACGGTGGCCATCGACAGACCGTAGCCTGATCCACGGTTCGTCCTGCACATCCGTTGATGGAGTCAGAAACCCCCAAAATATCAGCCCAGAAAAATTTGGTTAAGTCCTGATCGACGGACCGTCAATCGAAACTCCATTCACCCACTCTCTAATATGACAAACGGTTGACCAGCACAGACCGTTGTTCGATCTACGGTCCGTAGGTCTGACCGTAGGTGGAAATTAACAGACAGTTAGGGGGAAATGCAGTTGGGTCAAATTCAATTGATCATAATTCTTAGAAAAAAATAAATTAGGTTTCCCATTATATACACACATATAGATAATTGAATTATCTTTCCATACCCACCAATCTTGGTAAAATCAGACCTCTGAGTAAAAGTTTATGCCCATTTTAGTAAAGGCATGTCGAACAGACCAAACCTATGGATCCAAACGACATACCATCGATTAAAAGATGGAACGTCAGTCCAGATCATCGTTTGTCCCGACAACAATTAACTCAGGGGTCTTTTGGTCTTTTCCCACTTTGTTTAAACCCTAATATACGTCTTTTTGACCCTAAATCATCATATTTTAGTCAATTTAAGCCTAGAAACATAACTAAAACTTACCTAAGTCAAAAAATTAATCAAAACTTGGAAAATTAGAAGCAAGAAATGAGAAAAAGTTCAAGAACCCTAGTTCAATAACATAACAAGGTTTCAGCAGTTCCAGCCTCGAAGTCTAAGTGTTTCTCCGTGAATTTCATCACTACGTGTGTGAGATTTCACTAGTGGTTTTCTTTCACCCATTGGCTCCTAAGTTTTTAGTCAGATTCTTGATTCTCATATCATAATTAGGCCTAAGGTTTCTAGAACCTCAACAGAACTTCGTGAATTAATTAGTTACATTAGTTACATATTCCAAACTATACCATGACTTAGATTATTTCATAAATTTCAGAACTCTAGCTATGTATTTCTTTACTTCTTGAATTACACATGCTAGGTCAGATTTTCAGTTATTCAGTTATGCATGCCTCAGTTATTAATACATCATTATCAGATTAAATGTTGCATTCTCGGTTCGCATGTTAAGTTTTGAGCTATTCAATATTACCAGAAATTCAGACATAAGCAGTTAAATACATAAATCAATGGGAGTAACATAATACCGAATTGGACTAGGGTTGTAAGTCCCCTCTTGTAACAACCATCAAAATGATTGTTCTAAGTAATGTCTAATCTAGAATGCCTAGATTAGATCGGGTTCACACGGATTGATGCGCGTAGAATCAAACCTCTGAACCTCTGCAACAGCCAAGCCAACTAACTTGGTGAGTTAGTTGAGCTAGGAAAGGTTTGGGTCCAGCCATGTAGGGCACCCAAATATGAAGATTTACCCAGATGAGTCTTAACCTGACTTAAAAAGGGGTAATCTTAAATTTGGAGGGTCTATGGGTAAAACGGTCTTTTTCGGGATAAGGGTAGTATTGTAAGTACCCTAATTAACTAATTATTAATATGATTAAGGGGCAATTTGGGTAGAGGTGACCAAAATTGACCCTTTAAGCAAAATCTTGCTCCACGCGCGTTCGAGCCTTGGTGGAAGCAATGATTTAATTGATTTATTGTATTTAGTGAATTAGTTAAATTAATTAATATTTAATTTGCTGATTTAATTAAAGAAAAATCAGATTTTTAATAAAAAAAAATAATAATATAATATTAATAATAATGAGGAATCCTAGTTTGACTAAGTCTCCAACTAACTCTCCTAATCCTAATCCTCTCATTCTCACGTCTCTCACTCTCATTCTCACATTTTTTATCAGCAAAAGAACTAAAAATAATAGTTCTTCACTCTTAAGAACTTACACATAAAAACTCAAACGAATAGCTAAGCTAAAAAGGAAAATCAACTACATTATTCTCGATGGATTTGGTTTGAGATTTTGGTGGTGACACAGTGGTGTCGTAGGAATAGGCAACATTGAAACAAGTGTTGAACAACATTAAGGTATGTGTTTTCTTCTCTCTTGTCCCCTTTCCCAGGAGACCCTTAAGGTTCAGTTTAATCGCAATTAAAAAATTAAGTTGTCCCCGTTGCATGCCCCTGTCATTAGATCCTTTGAAAGATTCAAAGTATGCGTTGGTATGTAATTTGGTAGATAATTTTAGGTCTGTTTGTAATTATGTGTTGAATGTGTATTTGAAAATTATGTATGGAATGAAAGATGTATTCCGGAAAAGTGTATTATGTTAACTGTTTGAGCATGTGTGTGGTGTAAATTAATTATGTTGCTGCCTGAAATTTACATGTTAAAATGTTATGTTTTCGTGTAAGAAAATGTTAACCGTGTGATGTTCATATAAGGGTAATGTTACTGGAAAAATGTCATCCGAATTAGTCAAGAATCAACATAAAAAACTTGAGAGAAATATGGATTGAAAGAGATCAAATTTCCAGCTTGCTGAAATGTTGGTCTCGGCGAAAAATTTGAAAATTTAGCTATGTTTTAAATTTTTTAAAAAATTGTGAGGTCATTGGGGATTGAACCCAAGACCTCAACAAATGCAAATTACATAAAAATTTCATGAGAAAAATGAAAGGAAAAATAAAATAAGGTGAGTGGTGATCGAACCCACAACCTCTTGAATAGATGAGAGAGTTAGGAGAAAAAATAAAATGAGGTGAGTGGGGATTGAACCCACAACCTCTTGAATAGATGAGAGAGTTAGGAGAAATATAAAAGAGAAAAATAAAATGAGGTGAGTGGGGATTGAACCCACAATCTCTTGGATAAAGTTAAGAGAAAAAGAATGAGTTTGTGGGGGATTGATCCCACAATCTCTTTGCCTTAAACGATAAAGAGAGGAGGGAAAAGAAAGAAAATAGTATGGGGGGTGATGATGATTGACATAGGGTCCTCCAAATCTGAAAAATGCAAGTACCAAGTTTAATATAATATTAAGTGTTGCTCAAGGGATTCGAAATCGGGTTCCCTTGCCCAATTCCGTATTGACACATAAGTCGTACGTAAATAAATATTTAATGAATGCTGCCTCTAAGAGTCGAAATCAAGATCTTGGCATACCAACAAGATGCATAAGTCTTGTACCACATAATCTTGGGTCAGTATGAATCACTTAGACGAATTATGAATGAAGCCTCATGGCTTGTACGTATAGATCCATAAGTCCAGCGTACGTTTAAAAGTAAGTGAACCTAAGATGGATGTAATGAAATGATGTGAAGCTAGGAGGTTTATGTAAGAGTGTGAAACATACTAAAAGTCCAAGTGCATTGGCATATGACGAAATGAACATTCACGTAAGGGGAGTGTAGAATAATGTAAAGTCAAATCTCAAGCATACTCTAAAAGAAAGTGTTAAGAATGAATTCATAGTTAATATGTAAAGAAAAGAGTGACTACATGATTATAGGCTAGTGCAAGTGATATAAGTTGCATCTACGCCTAAAAATCAGTGTCACTAAATGAAATTTCTAAGAGAGTGTATATATATGAATAAGAAAAGAAAGAGTGGCTACATGAGGATAGGCTAGTACAAGTGAGACAAGTTGTATCTATGCCTAGAATAAATGTCCCTCAATGTAAACTCAAAGAGAGCATATGTATATTATACGATGAACAAATAATGAAAGGTGAGTAAAGATGAAACAAAAAGATGTTAAGGGAGACTAGGGTGACACCATAATATGAGGCTAGTTCAAGTGAGATAAGCTGTACTCACACCTATATAAGGTCACCGAAAGTACTCACCTCAGAGAGTGTTGATTGTTAAGAGACAAGTCTCAATCACACTCTATATGTAAGTGTAAGGACAATTCACACTTAATACGTAATGATGAGATTAGAAATCATCTAATTAGCTATGATGCCTCATGCTAGAAGCCAGCTTCTATGATGTGTGAGATGAATGTAATGGAACTTTATACTGAGCACTGATAGGCTAGCTATGAGTCGTGATTCCTTCTTTCGGGAAGGCAGAGGTTTGTGTAATTCTCATGAGATGAGATTGTTCGTCTAGACGGGTATGGACCTCCTTATATCTCCTAGTCTTTGAACCTATACTTCCAATATAGGGATTTAGCAGGGTTCAATTCCCTATATACGTTAGCATGTTTTGGTTCACTTTGGACGATGATTCCACCTCTTTTCGGTGTGGGGATTACACACTGGATTTCATGATGCTCACATGATCTATGTCATTTAGGGTTAAAGTTCCCAAAGAAAGAATGAGGTCAGCCTCAAAAATGCACATAATGAAATGAACGATACCAAAGGTGTTAGGATAGGATAATAAAAAAGTGAGCTAGACTTAAGTAATAACACTAGGTTATTCTTGGTCATTGCACAACGAACCTGATGAGAGTTTTAAACTGCATCCTAGGTATGACTGCTGGCTGCACTAGTATATCAAAAAATGAAAATGAAGTACGTATTAATTAATAAAACAGACTTTATGTTCGTTAAAGAAGGCTCCCTAGTTGAGGTTCCATATGTTGACCCCTCATTTTGGGAAGTCCAATGGTCAAGTCCATGGTTCCAAGGTCTCATGGCATATGAAAGAATGATATGAACTATGTGATATGATATATGTAATATGTTATGTGATGTTTGCAAAATGATAACTATGATGATACATGTTACTCTCATGGCATGATTTTCCTAATCTAATTTTGGCAAGTCCACTTACTTGACTTTTCGTAACTCATATCGTTATGAGAGAGCTCTTCTTAATCATGCATGTTCTTGGTATGTGCTTGCATATACCCATACTTAGTAAAAGTGTGTACTAATCCCATACAACTCTCTACTTTTAGGTGCAGGTGCAGGTGCACGCAAGAGCATTACGAGACTACGCTGAAGTTATTAGGACGTGGAACATTCATACGGACTTGGTAAGCCCTCATGCTTTCGAGGATGCCTATATTTTATATTCTAGCTTAGATGTAGGCATGAGCTAGTGGAGGATGTTCCACTAGCGTTTCTATCACTTGTTTCAGACATTGTATTGGCGCCATTTTGGCAAGTATACATTTAATGTGGTATGGAACTATTTCTTTCATTTGATGGTATTAATATTCGATGGTTGATTGTGAACGTTTATAAGTTTAAGTAGAAATCAAATTTTCCGCTAAAATTAACCTAGATGAAGTAACGATGACATATGTAGACTTGTCTATGACCTCTGAGAGGTCAACGACGCCGGTCTCGTTTGGGGTCTAAACTGCGGTCGTGACACCTCTGTGGGAAATCAACTTAGTGATCACGCCAGCATGCCTTTATACCTATGGCAGGGTATATTGGATCCTCTCAATGTGACGTACACATCGGACTTCACAGTTAGCTCATGTCGTTTTATTATCAGTTATTAGTAGCTCCCACAATTCAGTCAGACTCTCTTGTGTTGAACATTTATCAATATATTCAGTTTTTAGTTTTAGCATGTTATAAATTGTTCATTGCATTAGTTAGCTCAAAATTCCCTATATCATGTTCAAATTATTATACTTTCTTTTGTGCTTGTTCAGTTATGCTTTTTCCAGCTTTATCCTATCCTACATGCTCAGTACCTTTCATGTACTGACGCATACGTGCGCTACATCTTCTTGTGATGTAGGTTCAAGTTCTCAGCATCAGGATCACACATAGATCGATTTTTTGATTTGTAGTTCAGCAGATTTAGTGGTGAGTCCTTATTCTCCGAGGACAATAATCACGAGTTCATTTCAGTTATTTAGTTTCAGTTTTTGCTAGACTTAGTTGGGGCTTGTCCCAGTATTTCTAGTCCAGTATTTCTAGTCCAGTTTCATATAACTCAGATTTAACATATGTGTATTTCCCCATCTTTTCATTTTAAGTATGATTTAGCTTCCGCATGAAAATGCCAGCAGGGTTACCTTAGGATCACTTGTGGTCCTAGGTTCCGTATCTGCGTCTCAGGAGTAGCTCGAAGCTTGACAAAATAACTGACTCATTCCTTAACTTGTTGTACACTAATTTCGTCGTATTGTTTACACGCATTTGGTTACGTTGGTTTGATAACATCTATGCACATAATCCTTAAGTATTGTATAACTAGTGTTATTCGAAACTTCTTGTAACAGATTTTGAATTTATTTGCAAAAGAAGTTGGTTTGTGATGATTTGATCCTTGGTTTCCCAAGATCTATTTTCGCCTTCACTAATCACTAAGTCACAATGTACCCTACAATTGAATTTAAATGAGTTCAAGAGCACGCGTCTCAATTTAACCTTAACACTGTGGGGGGTTAGACTCAACCCTTATCATGTCAATAACATCCAAAAAAGTTATAAAATCAGAGGGGGACATGGACCTAACCTATGATAGAGAACAACGAGGATAATCTAAATAATCTATAAAATGGCTATAATGACATAGATTTTCATATTAAAAGCAAAATACAATGGTTCAACTAAAAAATTACTTTCATATCTTCGGAGTATATTTTATATAATAAATAGTATATAATTTCGAAGCAAATAAACCAGGTTTTGGAACTATTGTTTCTATACCACATGTGACTCAATAATTTGTAGACCATGAAAAAAGATTTATGAGTAAAACATATAATTTTACTTAGAATAATATCTCATTGTTTTACTTAACATTGAAACTACAAAAGAAGTTCATATTGAAACTACTCATCCCAAGCAATGTGAAATAAAATAAAATATTTTATGAAGCATTTTCATCTACTGAAAACTAGTATAAATTTAATCTCAATCTTAATCATGCACCTATCCAATTTGTTATTATTATTTTATCCTACCTCTCAATAAACCAACTGAGGTTTTAACCAAACTAAGCCATTATATAAAGTCATTCACCAAAATAATATGTTTTTCTAAAATTTTACAAAACTAGTATAAACGTGTTCCACAGTAACGTTTTAGGATATATTTTATTTTTAAAAGTTGATGGCGTCAGATTGATATATGTTACTCACAGTAACGTTTTACTCCTAAAACGTTACTCATAGTAACGTTTTAGGAGTAAAACGTTACTGAAAATAACGTTTTAGGAGTAAAACGTTACTTCAGTAACGTATATCAACCTAATGCTGTTAGTTTTTAAAAAATAAAATATACCCTAAAACGTTACCGTGAAATATGTTTATATTAGTTTTGTAAAATTTTAGAAAAATGTATTACTTTGGTAAATTATTTTTTATAATGGCTTAATTTGATTAAAATTTCAAACCAACTACAGCAAGTAGCAGATTCTCTCTCTCTCTCTCTCTCTCTCTCTCTCTCTCTCTCTCTCTCTATATATATATATATATATATATATATATATATATATATATATATATATTAAAAGATCAGAACCACAAGGATAAAATTCAAAAAATTATTTCTTTTTAAATAGTTAGTTGGTTAATTGTAATGATCTATCATTTCTTGTTCTTTACTTGCTTTTTTGGTCAATGATGTTCTTATCTTGATTGCCTCAAAAGAGTGCTGCTGGTTTATAAATATACCAATTGATGGCTGAAATAGGGAAGGCTTTGACAGGATATGTAGTTGGAGTGATTGTTCTAGCTTTTGCACTATTCGCGTCTGCTGAGCGAATAGCAAATGATGGAACAAGTGATGATTTTGAATCAGGACTATTTAAGCTTCTGCTTCACAAGGCTAAAATGCATTACCAACATTTTTGGCCTGTAAGTACACGTAAACATCAAGTTCTTTGTTAGGATCATTTTGTTTAATTGATGACTTGAATGTTTAGACGTTTATGTGATATTTTTTAGACAATTGACATTTTTTCGGCTTATTATTATTTTTACTGTTTTTTACTTATTTCAATTTAGTGCTTCATATTTTCTAGTTAAACTTAGTCAACTTTAGTTGCTCAACTTTCTGAAGTTAGTGGCTCCATCATGGCTGTTAGTGGAACATGTTCTTATTTTAGTTTTGATGTTTATGTTTCTTTCTTTGAATAAATTCAGACTTTCTACAGATTAATATACACAAGGAATTTCATATGTTCACTCTATTTTTATTTTTTCGAATCAATTTCTTGAGTATTTTTGTTTTGACAGTGGCATCAGAGCCTCTAGTTTATCTTACAGGACAAAAATAACATTTGTGAAAGATCAATGAATCCTGAATATACTTCAAGATGAATAAGAAATCTTTCTCTTTCTCCCTACTTTATTCGTCTTCTAACTTCATATAGTTTCATAACACGTTATCAGCACGATTGTTGTATTCTTAAAGAATGATAAAGAAGACGGGAAAAGTGCAAAAGAGATCTTGCATAAGTTATGCAATAAGGTTCTTATATCTTCAAGGTATGATTTATCTTTATGTAATAATTATTTATGTAACAGATCTGGACGTACCATCTAAAGTAAGTATTTAAAGAGACTTGCCGACTTTCTATACGTTTAATTTTAATCAACTCGAAAGAGAATTCCTTAATTTATTTTAATAATTAAATAAGCACAACTTAGTGAAAGGTATGTTTTCAACCTTTATATGAGGTATGTGATCTATTAAACTATATTTATTAACTACTAATGTTGATTATGATAAATCAATAATCTCAATTTTGTGTGTAATCATAATGTACGATCATATTAGTTATCATCAAAAGTGATAAAATTACAATATTTTGAAGGATTGAGGTTGAACCTCATTATAGGTAAGACGACAGATTTAAATTTTATCGCACCGAAAGAATAAGACAATGAATTTATGTCCAATCGCTAAAAGAGGGTAAGACATTGGGTTAAAGTCTTGTTGCACCATGATGATAAGATATTGGGTTCAACATCCATCGATTCATGACCTAAGACACTTTTATATGGATAGGACATTGAGTGTGAGTCTCAATGCACCATATTGATAATATAATAATGACTAAAGAAAAACTAATGTTTTTTTTTATGAGAAGTCATGAAATTTACTGAATTTGCTCCATTACGTAAAGTGAATGTGGTTGTAGTGCATAATATATCTGAAAGAATACAAGTGATTGAATAATGCACATAGATATGGAATGAGGTACTAAAGCTATCATTATTTGATATGCTCACCTATTTGTATTCCATTCATGAAGAAAGAGAACTTTGATAAATGCTAAATATATAGATCCATCTCTAAAGGGATAAAAAGCCACCATGCTAGGCATGAGAAAGATTGAGACCTTTGGTTAACGATGTTGTATCATCAAGAATGTCTCTAAGAAGACATGTATTATAGAAACGTTTCATGTTTTATCTTCAGGCTTGTATTGGACAAGAATTAATTCAATTGAGGCATATTTTATGATAAATAAGAAGTTTTCTAATTTCAATACTTTCTTAATTTGGCATGATTGTCTGAGACATCATTAGTCTATAATGTTTAGACGAATTATGGAAAATTAAAATGGACATCTATTGAAGAATCTAAAAATTCTTTTAAATGGTGAGTTTTCTTGAAATGGTTGTTAGTAGGCAAGCTAATTGTGAGACCATCATAAACGAAAGTTGAGATTGAATTCTCTGCTTTCTAAGAACATATACAAATATTTGTGGACCTAGTCATCCACCTACTGGATTGTTTAGACATTTAATGGTCCTAATAAATGTTTCCGCCTATTATTATCTCGCAACTTGATGTTTGCAAAAATGTCGGCACAAAAAATATGTTACATGCACAATTTTCTTCAGATTAGTTCATTCAATGATGGGATCACGACTCACCTAAAGGGTGAAAAATTACTTTTGGAATAATAAAATTGAAATTTACTCATATAATAGTAAATTAGAAATTTACTAAAGCGAAAGGCACATGACGTATTAAACTTGAAGTTTACGAGTACTAATAATTTTATTAGTTGGCATGAATAATTTGGTCATCCCAAAGATGTGCATACTCAGTAATGGACATACATTGAAAAACTAGAATATTCTTTAAGAATTCTTTACGTTGCTTGTTCTCGTGATAAAGTTGATTGGATCAACTAATGTTGGGATTAAATCCCTTGATTTTGAAAAGTATAAAAGGTGAATATGGGACCTTTCACCTATCATGATATGATAAAAAGATGCATCTATAAGATAATCACATGTGCGTTTGTTGTCAACATGTTATTTGACATTCACAAAATTATTTGTGCAAAAATAATTGAGTTAAGGGCACAATTTCAGAATATGTAATCAAGACAATTTATCTTATAATATTGATAAATACTCAAGATGATGTGACATTAAATGTCTCAAATAGTAAAATCATTGTTTATGAAAATAAAGCTTCATATGTTGATATGAAATACGATATTGCATAAAAAAGTAATTGTACGCATCAGACAGATAAATTATGATCAAATTTTCTTTCAATTGATTTATGGTCGGGGATCAAATATTTTTCATCTAATTATTTTGATATGTGGTATATAATCAATGAACATACATTGATGCACAAGGATAAATTCTCCAAAGATTGAGATATATGTTAGTTTGTCTAACATAAGAGGGAGATTAGAACAACACAAAAGTTGTAAATACTCCTATCGAATGTCTCTTAAAGATAGAGTCTACGACATGCATGAGGCATGATAGACTAATCAATTCTAAATAAAATAATCTTTGAAAAAGGGAGAGAATCAAAGAATCAAAATCATCATAATAAGAAGATAATGTGCTCTTGGGGAGCTTAAGACAAAACACTTTATGAAACGTCATGAGAGGGGTAGCTACCTAAAAATAACGAAGTGATGAGATATCAATTAATTATGTCGTATTGTGAATAAATGCAAAATGATATATCGTTGACGGTATCTTTGATACAATATCACACAATATTGTAAAAGATTATTATGATACAAATTCTACGACTATTAAAGCATGCTGGTGTAGAAATAATAATCAAGTGAAAAGTGGAATGGTGTATCTTGGTAAGCGTAAGCTTATTTGACTTGCAATCTAGGCACTAGAAAATGTCATACATCTAACATTGAACGTTGTCACTTAACAAAATTGATATGAAAATATCCGATGAGTTCAAAATCTAAAGCATATACAAGTTTTTGAAAAACTTATTTATCGTCCTCATAAGGATTAAATTGATTCAAAATGCATAGAGCATATACACGTATTATTATGCAAGTTGACGACTAGAATTAAAACTCTTGAAGAGTTTTCAAAAGGCAATAGATTATTTGCTTAAAGAAGTAGAAGTAAGGAACTTGCAGAAATCTTTGATCCAGAAGGAAAGATTCATAAAAGCAGATAGAAGAAAACATATTTTATCAAGGTTTTTCTACACTCGTGAGCTCCCAATAATGGTGATATCAACATGCAAGAGGTATGTTCAAGTAACATTATTGTTGATTTATTCACCAAGTCTCTATCAACTACAACTTTCAAGAAGATGGTGTACAAGTTTGGAAAACAAAGATTCTAGTCTCTGAATTGATGTTGTCATTAGGGGGAGTTAATACGCGATGTATTCTTTTTTCCTCACAGGGTTTTGTCCCACTGGGTTTTTCGTGTAAGGTTTTTAATGAGGCATCCATAATGTGTATTATTAGATATGTGTACTCTTTTTCTTTCACTAGATTTTTTTCCTACTGGATTTTATCTAGTAAAGTTTTAGCGAGGCACATAATCTACCTACATTCAAGGGGGAGTGTTATAAACATATTTGTGTTATAGTGAATGTCTAATTATGTGGAGTCCTTGTAGGTATGGTTAGGAATCCTACTTGGGGACCAAGTAAGGTTTTCCCTAGAAATAAAGGATTTTCCTTCATTGTAAATAATATTTGTGAAAGATCAATGAATCCTTAATATACTTCAAGATGAACAAGAAATCTTTCTCTTTCTCCCTACTTTATTCGTCTTCTAATTTCATATAGTTTCATAACAAAACCTTAATTTTGAAGAGATAATACATTTTAACTATTGCTCAATCTATTCCATACTAACTGATTTTTTATTCATTGTTCAAAATAATTAAATTGTTCAAAGTTCAAGATGAATGTTTAAAAAAAAATTCATATTTGCCCTTTCATTTAAAAGTTTTCTAGGAGATAAATTACATTATTTGCAAAGTTATATTTATGATTTCTCAAAAGATAAAATGAATATTTTTCTTAATAAGTGTGTATTGTCTCTAAAATTCAATTAATGTTTTGAAAAGTGATGATATTATAGTACACCAATAGTTGTTTAGTAACCCTGATGTACACCGTATGAAATCTCACATATCTTTAGTTTCAAATTCTTTCCTCGCTGCATCGTGTTGGTCTTACGGCGGATAGATGACTCCTCACAATAGCTGATTATTATTTTTTTCTATAATAATCACCTCTACTGGTTCTTATGGTTATATGGAGGTGATGAATACTCAACTATATGAGTGTGTAAAGTTTACTCCACCATTTAATTAAATTTGGAAGAAATCATGGGACAACATTTATATGCAGCAGTGACTTTTCAAATTTTAGCTACTAAGCAACGGAAAAATGGACACCTTATTTCTTTTCCTTTGTTTTCTCAGCAAACGATGTATTTCACCACTATTTCTTTGGTTCACTTACAAGTTGAGTTCTTTCAATTAACACATCATACTCCACAAATATTGTTAATTAAGTTCTATAATTACTTACCAATTCATCAACATTTTTGTAGCGTTCTGGTCCATTGTGAACATTCAACCTCATAACAAGGTCATAATGTGAAATGTATTCTAAACATAGAAACTGAGAAATGAACCATTACATCTGTTGATGACAGATACTTACATCATCTATACATACATCTTTCATCAAGCATACTGCCTCCTAAATTAACAAAGTAACCAAAATTTGTAATGAAAGTAATGATCGTAACTATTTGAAACTGAATATAATTAGGCAACTTATATTTTAATTTATAGTATTTAATTATGTTGGCCAGACATCTCAGATTAATTTCGTATCCTCTTGATATTTGTAATTTCGCATCTAATTTTTTTCCAGGAAGGTCTATGGGAAACAGACTCTCTACCTTAGGGGTAGGGTCTTTATACACCTTATCCTCCCAAAAATCCATTTTGTGGATTACACTCGGTATGTAGTTGTTACTTTTTAGCTGAGAAATTTACTTTGATTCCCATACATGTCTATCTATGAGGCAATCTGAGTATTCTTTGATATTTGTTACTTTATTTTTCTTATATGAATATGGAAATACTCTATATTGAATTTTGTAGTGAAGAAAACTCTATCACGCCTGGTGAGAGAGCCATAATCATGGGAATTGTTAAAGTTGGATTATGCCGTTTCAATTTTCTTTTAGTTTTTTCTTCTAAAAAATGACTTGTACTTCTGTTTGCAACAAATTTTAAACATATAGAAATAAATAAACAATACAAATAAAATATGAAGAAACATAAATTTTATTGATCAAAATAGATTGCGGGTACAATTCTATTGATCCCTTGATTCTACTCTCCTAGGATTTATCCATGATTCAAGGGCCGTTAGTGGCGTATTTTCTCAAACTAGGATGATTTAGATTTGACCTCTCTATATGAATAATCCATCAATTTGTGGAGTATTCGAGATCTTGATCTCTTTATATAATTTCCAAGATGCCTTTAAAGAGAATTTAGTACCCTTTATATAGGCATAAACTAGGGTATAGGGTTGAGTAACCTCCAAGAATCATAATTTGAGTCTAACACAATTTGTAAAATTGCAACTCAAATTGAACGCATCTTGTAGAGTCACATAAAATTTCAATGTCTACAACTTCCTAGCAGCCTAGAGTGCAGCCTGCCTGCTGAAGACAATAACGTAAGTAACTCACTTCTCCATCCGGGGGAAATTGTTAGGCCATCTAGTTCTATTATATAGAAGAGTAAAGTGGTAGGACGATCAAGGGTAAAAATATAATTTCATTCTAACAAAAATGTATTAAAAAGATAGTAAATAATTCTAGAAACATATTTCTATTTATGAAGTGAATGATCAAGGATAAAAATGTAATTTCACGCTAAAAATGTCTACTAAGAATGATAACAAGAAAATCAAATAGTTCTAGAAACATCTTTAGTTATTGTTATTACTATTAATCTATTTTTTTATTACTTCACTTTTTTTATGAGTCATTGTAATATGTATTGGTTATTTTGTGGGAGTAAGCTTTACAGTTTTCTTTACGGCATGATATTAAATGTAGTATCAAAAAAATTAATTAATGTAATTTAGAATATAACATTACGATAATTGTCATTGTATTAGAAATAAAGTTTCTTTCATGATTGTTTTTATTGTTATGGAGGCAAAAATTATTTTTTTTAATAAATACTTTCAATATTTAGGATATAACATTATGATAATTGTTATTGTATATAGGAATAAAGTTGTTTTCTTGATTGTTTTTATTGTTGTGAAGTTAGAAATTAATTTTTTAAAAGTATTTCTATATATCGAAGACTATAATAAAATATATCACAAAATTCATCGACAAAGTCAAATACAAATACATTATACTTAAGTTGAAGCAGAGATTTGAAAGACTTTAAATCGATCTTTACGAATTGATTGACCAATGATTAGTATTTTATCAGATGCAAAGCTTATGGCGCAAGTATCACAAAACGAAGATAATAACATTGTGAAAAATAAATACCACCTGCGAATATATATGAAGATCGATGAACTTTTTCAAAGATATCAACATTTTATATATTCCTTGAACACAAAATATTTTAACTCTTAATCTAACACAATTCTCTATTTCCTAGCTGCAAAGAATTTTTAGAATTAAACTTTCTCAATTTAGGTTGTAAACAACACATTTATGTCGTATGACCATTTGAAATAGATTATAAAGTAATATATTGAATTTGTTTACTAAAGAAAAAAATAGTATAAAGTACAGAAATCTCATATCTTTGGAGGCTAATTACATTATATCCAAGAATTTTTCTCAATTGCAATAATTTCAATTTTTTTCATTCCTCTCGACTACATTCCTTTGGTTGTCCAATACATTGTAAATTACATATTACTTGGGGGGAAGGGATGTATTCGAGAGGGGATATATATGTATCTGGAAGGAAATAGACATGTATCCGAGAGAAGATTATAATATCTTAAGTTGTCAATATGTAATTTTTTCAACAAAATATGTGAAATTATATTGAGCGCGTATCAGGGGCCTTAGAATCTAGTTCTATTATATAGAAGAGTGAAGTGGGAGGACAACTAAGGGCAAAAATATAATTTCACCCTAATAAAAATCTATGAAGAAAGATAATAAATAATTCTAGAATTATCTTTCTATATATGAAGTGAATAATGATCAAGGGCAAAGATGTAATTTTACGCTAACAAAATCTACCAAGAATGATAACAAAAAAATTAAATAGTTCTAGAAACATCTTAAGTTCTTGGTATTACTATTAACTTATTTTGTTATTATTTCTTTTCCTTTTATTTCTTTTGTGAGTTATTGTGATATAAATATTTTATTATTACTCTATTTTACTATTACTTTAATTTAATTCTTAATATTTTTTCTATTCATTATGCTTATAAAAAAAGCCTTTTTTATATAAAAATATCATGAATTAATTATTTCGATCTTTATTTTGACTCTAATTAATATACTTGAAAATAAATTGGTGTGTCAAAATTAATAATATATATTAGATTGAAATTAAAGAAAAAAAGTAATTTTATAAATAAAAATGAATAGGATGATCAATTTGTATTAAGGATGACCAAGAATAAAAATGTAATCTCATTCTGACAAAAATCTATCAAGAATAAATAATTTTAGAAATATCTTTCTATATATAAAGTGAATGATGATCAAAGGTAAAAATGTAACTCATGCAAGCAAAAATCTACCAAGAATGATAACGAGAAAATTAAATAGTTCTAGAAACGTCTTTAGGTGTTATTATCAGTATTACCTCATTTTTGTCATTTCATTATTTTTTATGAGTTATTGTGATATTTATTATTGTTATAAATCCATTGAATTGTGTGGATTGTCCTTTAGATATACTCAAAACTTAATTGTATTCATGTATACATGTTTCCAAGGTGATAAGAACCATTTGGATAACTATAACCTACTAATTGGGAATTTATCATGGTGGCCTTTGGGTGATATCTCAACTCTATAAATAGAGATATCATTCACCTTTTGTATAATATACTTGAATAAGAAGAAAATCTTATCTTCCATCTTACTTCTCTTGTCTTCATCTCTTTATATTTATATTGCCATGAGCTTAATTTTATAATACGTTATCAGCACGAGTCTCTATTCAATTGAGAGTGAGTTCTTGATTATCTTTAGCTCATATTTTGGTTGATCTCGTTATAAAGATCAAAGTATTATATGCATAAAATCAGGTATGTATTTTCTAAAATATTTTATGATTTAGAATAAAATAGTATTCAGTCACTAACAATTATCAGAACCCGAAGACATATACAACTATTGGTTGAATATGACATGCTATACAAAACTTCTTAAATAGAAGAAGGTATAAAATTTTAATAGCATGAGTTGAATGTTATTTTGATTGTTTTGAAAGACTCAAAGGGTGAGTCATGTTGTACTTCGGTCTATTATACCGTTGGTTAAGGGTAAGACGATGAATTCAACTTTCATCGCACCAAAAGGGTAAGACATCAGGTTAGAGTACGGATGCACCATAATGAAAAATATTTGAGGATAAGATGATAGATTCAAGTTCTATCGCACCAAAAGGGTAAGACATCAATTAGAGTTTTGATGCACCGTGATTGGGTTCAAGTCCATAGAATTATGGCGTTACACGTCTTATATGGATAAGACATTGAGTTTGAGTCTCAATGCACCATAGTGTTGATAAAATGATGATTAAGGCAAAAATAATATATTTTTGATAAAAAGTCTTGAAATTCATCATATTGAATTTGCTCCATTCCTTGAAAAGAATGTGGTAGCAACATGTGATAACTCTGAAATCCGCCTGTTGATTTGCTCCATTCAATCATATGAATGTGGTAGCAATGAATGATTAGTCTGAAAGATGACAAAGAATTAATGATATGAATAAGGGCGTGGAGGGACAGAATTATAATAGTCATCATTGTGGTAAGGATAAAAGGAAGAACATTATGAGTTCTTCAAATAGTCCTTTAAAATGTGAAGGCAATTTTTATTATCAAAATGGTATGAAAGGTCATTAGACTTGTGAATGTTTTCAACACCATAATTTGACAAGTTTATAAATCCTCTATCATGATAAAAGAAGATAAAGTGATGATACACTTGATCTTCCAAAGTGATGTTGAGGTGTGTCAAGGAAATATGATGAATTTTAAATCCATGACGATGTGCTTGTAATGCAAATTTATGAAGTACATATAAATAATTAGTCTATTCCTTGAAGAGAATGTGACTTTTGATGAGTATCGTGAATGCTCGACCATTCTATAAGAGAATGAGTCCAGATGTGATAAAATCATTATAGGTTGGATATATGCCACAACTCACCTCTATGGAAGGTTTGAGAAAAAATGATATATGTCACTTCTCATCTCTACGGGAGATTTGACAGGAAATAAATTTTATTTGACAGAAATGGCTAATTGTATTGTACGTTTTATACGTCACTATGGTATGTTTATTGTGAACTACCGAAAGGGCAAAAGAAAGAGATAGTTCTTGCCTATAAGGGTTGTGGTCATTATTGTGTGGCAATACAAATTTGTCATTGGTTGTGTACCTATGGTACAACAAAAGTAAAGCAAGAAACATGTCTTGCTCGTAATGATTTTGTCCATGACAATGATAATATAATTTCCTCCTTCAAGGAGATGCTCACCATAGGAATGGTGTCATGGAATATGTGATAGTACACAAAATTAAATTGCAAGCTCTAACGAGTTGTGCTTATCAATGGAATACTATTGGGTTGTAGTAAGTCTCAAAAGAAATATTTTAAGTTTCGGATGAATTGAAAATAAATATTGAGACTATAAATTATGAAAAGATTTAATATCTTTAAATTACTACAATTGAAGAGGGTTATAAATATTACCCATTTTTTCCTCGTGTTTGTTTCACACAAACATGTGTGTGCTGATGGAATACATGCAAAAGTAAACTATAAGTGTACTGAAATAAAAATCAGTTGGCATGATCAGTTGACCATTCTGATTTAAATGTGATGCAAACGTAATTGAGAATTTATGTGGCTTATATGATGAAGAAAAAAAAGATTCTTCAAGAATTCTCTTGTGTTGCTTGTTCTCTTGATAAAATGATCATTGTACCAGCTAAGGTTGGGATTGTAATCCCCTAAAATTTTTGGAACATATAAAAGGGCGAATATGGGCCCGTTCACCTGTCATGTGGATCATTTGCAACTATATGATTGATGCATCTTTGCGATGGTCACATGTATTTTGTTGTCAACTTACAAATTGGTTTTTGTAAGGTTGTTGTTTGCTCGAATTGTTAAAATTAAGAGCATATTTCCAAACTATGAAATTATATTGATAATGCGGGTTGATTTAGCAGAAATTGTATGCCTCCAATTATAGCTAAGTCATGGTTATGAGAGCAAAACTCCCAAATAAGATTTGGTATGAGATAATTTTATTTAGCATGTAGCAACACATATATGCATCAAACCAACAAGGTTTCCCCATTAAAATTGGTTCAGGGTCAGGAACCATATAATTTTCATCTAAAATGTTAAATGTGCGGTTATGATTTTAATTGCTCCACCACGCACAAAGATGAACTTCCAAATAAGGTTGGAATGAATGTTAGATTTTCTAACATTCGGGGGAGAGATGATTGACAGCTGGAAATTATGTGTGAGGTTAATTATGAATTATCTAGATCCTCGTTAAATAAATATGTGAACTTAAAGTTTAAGGGATAATTCAGTTGTATAATGTTGCAAATCAGTTGCCAGATGAATGCACTGACCCTATGATATAATTCAGCTGCAAATGCTCCAGTATGAAGTCCTTGAAGGACAGAGTCTATGATACGCCGAAAGCGTAATAGACCAATCGATTCCAAATATAAAATTCCTTGAATACGGAAGGAGCAAATGATCAATATGGTCATGATAATGAGGCAAGTGCTAAAAAGAGCACATTGAAGTAACACTTCATAAAATTTTGAAAAAGGTTCAGGTACCTAAAATAATGAAAAATGAAGAGATCTCGATAAGTTATGTCTTGTTGGAATCGATATCAAATAACCGTCGACGGTATCTTTGATATGAGGTAGCGTTCAATGATATAAATTGTGACGAGGATCTTGAATTCAAATCTATCATATAGTGTGGACAGATAAATAGTTGGCCAAGTAAAATGCACAATTCAAGTATATTTTGTTTCACTTGGAAAAGTGACATTTTGGACTGGTAGTGCATAAATCAAGGTATAATGTCAGTGGGGTGCAAACAAATTATTATGCGATAGTATAACCGTAAGATATCAAATAGGGTTTGTGCCTTGGGGCATAAAGATTTATCGCAAAAATCCTGATATTATTGGAGATGTTTTCTCCTTTGGTGGATGCAATAAGGTTTGTTTTGATCAGGCAACATATGAAAAACTTGAATGCATATAATGAATAATTTTAATGTCTAGCTAGACAATGAAGGTTATACGAAAATTCTTGAAACAATCGAGGTGTCTGAAGCATATAAGAGTTTGAAAGAAACTTTTCAATAAAGCTTCAAGAATCCTTATATGGATTGAAATAGTCAATGAAGAAAAAGGGTACAAAAGAATGACCCTAATTGTCCTTGTATCTTTATGAAAAGGTCTTGGTAAGACAAAATTTTATCTTGACCTACATATTGATAATTTGACAAATGAAATATTTGTCTAACAGTGCACATACACTGAAAAGTTTTGATGCAATTTTATATGGATAAATTACATTCATTGAGTACCCCAATGATTATGAGATCACTTGACATAAATGATGATTCAGTTTGATCTCAAAAGAAGGATGAAGAGTTTCCAGGTGATGAAACTCTATCTTGGTGCAATCAGGGCACTAGTTCATCTTACTAACAATATTTGACCAGATATTTGTTTTGCAGTAAATTTACTGGCAAGATTCAGTTTCTCCCCGATAAAAGGACATTGAAATGGTGTTGAGCACATAATTAAATACCCTCTAAGGAACATAGTTATGAGTTTATTCTATCTCGAGGAATCCAAGAAAAAATTGATTGATTACGCGGATGCAGAATATTTATCTGATCCGCATAAAGCTCTATCTCAAGCACGCTATATGTTTGCATGTGGAGGAACAATAATATCCTGGCAGTCAATGAAGCAAATGTTGCTATGCAGAAATAAAAGTCCTCCATGAAGCAAGTTGAAAGTGCGTATGATTGAGATAAATGACACACCATATTCAAGAAATGTGTGGTTTTTCTTTGAAAAAGAATATACCAACCACAATGTACGAAGATTGGAGACATCATCACAAGAAATTAAGTGATGTTTTAATCAGGGGGAGTATAATACGCGTTGCACTCTTTTTCCCTTGACCAAGGTTTTTTCCCACTGGGTTTTCCTGGCAAGGTTTTTAATGAGGCAACAAATAGTGCGTATCAAAAGATATGTGTACTCTTTTTCCTTCACTAGAATTTTTTTCCACGGGGTTTTTCGTAGTAAGGTTTTAACGAGGCACATTATCTATGGACATCCAAGGGGGAGTGTTATAAATCCATTGAATTGTGTGGATTGTCCTTTAGATATACTCAAAACTTAATTGTATTCATGTATACATGTTTCCAAGGTGATAAGAACCATTTGGATAACTATGTAACTACTAATTGGGAATTTATCATGGTGGCCTTTGGGTGATATCTCAACTCTATAAATAGAGATATCATTCACCTTTTGTATAATATACTTGAATAAGAAGAAAGTCTTATCTTCCATCTTACTTCTCTTGTCTTCATCTCTTTATATTTATATTGTCATGAGCTTAATTTTATAACAATTATTTATTATATGAAAGTTAATAAATAATGATTAAGATTAGCTCTTAATAATTATAAATCAAATATAATATTTGGTGGAACCAATCAAAATTAAAATTTATATTTATATTAAATTTTGTGTAGTGAAATATTTTTTAATTTTGTGATCTTTAATATGCTATATAAAAAAAATTAAAATTCAGAAGTTATTTTCTTTTTGAAATGAAATGAAAAATAAGTTCATATAAATAAAAAAAGGAGGGAGTAATATATTAAAAATGAAATATATATGTGTTATTACTGAAATGAGCTTATAAAAATATAATGATTTGAAAACTTTAATTCTTCGTTTTAATTTCTATTTATTACATATTTGAAAATTACATTAAAAAAGAAGCTTAAAAATGCAATGTAACAATGTAAGATATTTTTAGAAAAACATAGTTAAAAAACATAATGAGATTTGGTTGACTCCTTATTTTTATCGAAACCAAAAGAGTTGCATATATTGTTTGAAAATAACGTAAGAACTAAAAAGTACTATGAATCACAGTAAATGACGACTACAAGTATGTGAGAATCATATAAGAAATTTTGTTTACTAAAATCACTTGTATCACATAAAATAAAACATACGGAGTAACATATATTATTCGAAAATAACATAAAAGGTACTTCATAAATTAACAATTTAAAATACTTTTTTGAAAAACACATAAAAAATTTAGTTCACCTTTTCAAATTTCATTTGTGTCACATAAATTGGAAGGTAAAAAAACTAATATACGTAGGGTCTGCGTAGGCGCAGGCTCATAATATCTAGTATTTATATAGAAGAGCCAAGTTGAGAACGACCAAGGACAATTTTTTTTATCTTATTAATATTTTAGAATTTATTATTTTTCTATTATATAGAAGAGTCATGATGAGGACAACCAATGACAATTTTGTAATTTTAATCTTTATTATGGGCAAAGTTCTAAATTTATAATTGTATAATTAGTTGTCGAATAGTTTTCTAGAAGAATCCAATTTTCTTTTTCAAGAGTCACAAAAAATTTTGTTTCATGTGTGGCCCACAAACTCATTTTATTTTATTTTTAAAAATCAATTGGTATTTGTTTGATTATAATAATAATGTGAAAGATATTTTTACTTTTATACTCTTGACAATTCAAATCGTCCATCTATATTTATTACTACTACTGCAATATATTGAGACCCTACAATCTTCCATGTGTGTAATTTTCTTTTTAATTATATATAAAAAATTTAAACATAATATTCATATAGTTTTATTTAACCTATTCTATCTCCAAAATAATATTTTTTTTATCTTAATTCTGTGTATGTAATTTCCTTTTTAATTATATATATGTTTTTTAAACATAAGTATTCATATAGTTTTATTTAACCTATATTAACTCCAACATAATATTTATTTTTTCTTTAAAAATTGTGACTTAAATAAGAAAACAAAAATAGCACAATTCTAAAGAGATTAAAAAATATATAGAGTGGATAATGTAAGAATTGATAAATAATGACCGCATAATTATAGTTTAAGAAAATACATAATCAATTAACGGGATAAATTTTCAAATAGTATAAATATATGGGATCAAAATTTAATTTATCTTAGAATTATATATTATATACTTAAGAAACTTTCACAATAGATAAACTACGGATTGACCTTCTCATATAGAAGAGCCAAGTTGAGGATGACCAAGGACAATTTTATCATTTCATAAATATTCTAGAATATTTTTTTATGTTATGACATCAAAAAAGTGGTAATAGATTTATAATAACAATACAACCAAATATTTTTTCTTAAATAACATGTGTATCCTAATGATGTGACATTTTATTTGGATTCACATTTTCTAAAGATTTTTTTTGTAGTGTGAAATTTTCATTAAACCAAAATTATTTATCGAACAATGGCATTTTAGTAATTTTTATATTGTTTAAGGGTGAAATAATAATTGTATAATTAATGACCAAAATGAAAATCTAGAAGAATCCATACATGTCTTTACTTTTAACGTTGGTCCATAAAGATATTCTTATAACTGTATTAAAATGAAGAGTTTCTATTAATTAACTTTTTTACAAACAATAATAAATGCTAAGCTTTCTTTGACATGTTTTTGAAAGAAAAATTTGAACTAAATTAAAATAAAATGTGTTTGAATAGTTAATAATTTTGTTCCTAAAAATACTTTAAAGAATTATTTCGTAAACATATTTTTAATATTTGTTACAGAATATGATCACTAAATTCATATCTTGATTATTAAAATAATCTTTAAAATGACGTGTCAATATTTTTTTTAATCAATTTGAAGATATATAAATTACGTGACTAAAAGAATGAACAATATTTGACTATTTAATAGGGAAAATTTATATAGTATATGTTTATATTAGTTAAGGGTGACAACTTTGTATCTCATGGGTTCTATTTATATAGCGAAAAATTGGAAGCTCCCTGTCCATGTGGTCCCCTAAATGGTTATTTAGATGGAAATAATAGAGAAATTGCAGTGAATATACCAAAAACTTAACACACATACTTAGTAATTTAAACAAAAAAAGGACTTCAACATTTACATATCGACAATTTCAACACATAAACTTATATTCAATCAGTAAAAATGGGAGAAAGATAAACCAATGACAAGCTCCTTCTGAAACAATTAAAAAAAGTTCCTCCGTTAAAATCATAATGGAGTTTTCAGGACTACCTGAATCGGTTAAGGATCATATTCCAAAGTTGCATGTCAAAGACAGTCATTACGCACAACATTGCTAACACCTTTTGTGTTTGACAGAGATCTGAGACATGCGGACTACAAAGAAAATAAATTGCTAAGGACTTAAAATGCATACTTTCAAGCAGAATCAAGAAGTAAAACATAGAAATTTTACTTTACTGATCGTACTTATTGATTAAAAACAGTGACGGAGTACTTTATTAACTGTGCCTATTGATTAAACAACAATTTGAGGAGAAATTTGTTCTTACCTGACAATGATATACTTGATTGAGGCACATAAAAGAGTAACAGGTTAAAGGGCAATAACAAGTTGTTGGTGAAATTTGTATAGACGCCAGAAGTATCTGAAAAGTCTTTCGATCAGCTAAACTTGAGCGCCTGAAAAGGTTTGTCGCACTGATCGGGGATCTTGAACAAAAACTCTACGTTTCTGTTTCATTGAACGATGAGGCGGATTAACGATTTGAGCACAAACTCTATGTTTCTTTTATGTTAAGCCATGATTCTGAGGCAACAATTGGTTTCTGGAGTATTAAATTAGGTCTGGAATTATCAGCTAATTTATAATAAGTTAATATTTATTAAAACTTTAGGGTTAAAACGGTAAATTAACTCTTTTGTCAAACTCTTCCACTTATAATAATATATGATGATAAATATCAATGATATTAGAATGAATAACATCTAGAGACATCCAAGTCCTGTGAAATATATATATATATATATATATATATATATATATATATATATATATATATATATATATATATATATATATATATATATATATGTCACGACCCAAACCGGGTTGCGACTGGCACCCACACTTACCCTCCTATGTATGCGAACCAACCAATCTAACCTTAACATTTCAAAATAATATCAACAGAAAGTAATGCGGAAGACTTAAACTCATTAAATAAAGACCAATTCATTAACTTCTAAAATTCAACATCTATTATTCCCCAAAATCTGGAAGTCATCATCACAAGAACATCTACGATCAAACGACTAAACTAAGAGTATTCTAAAAGCTAAAAATACATAAGAAGCTAGTCCATGCCGGAAGTTCAAGGCATCAAGACTTGAAGAAGAAGATCCAGTCCAAGCTAGAAGCATTAGCTCACCCTGAATTTCCGATGTAGTAAGACTGGCTTGAATTACTGTTGAGTTGAAGACGATGGCACGTTTGCTGCACTCCACAAATAAACAAGAAGAGAACATAGAAGTATGGGTCAGTACAAAACACGGGTATTGAATAGATATCATCGGCCAACTCAAAATAGAAATCAATATATACCAAGTAATATCATAAAATCAACTATGATACTCAACATGTAGCAACAACAAATACTATATCATTAACAATTACCGTCAAGTTCACACATGAGGACTCAAGCCTCGATACCATACTCATTTGGGCATCATGTTCATTAGATTGAGTATATTAACATCTTTCAAGATTCATTATCTTTATTTCTCTTGTGTCGGTACGTGACACTCCGCTCCCTCAATATTCATTAATCCTCTTGTGTCGGTACGTGACACTCCGATCCTCTAAATCTATGTGTCGGTTCGTGACACCCGATCCCCTAAATTTATGTGTTGATTTGTGACACCCGATCCTCTAATACTACGTGTCGGTTCGTGACACCCGATCCCCTAATACTACGTGTCGGTACGTGACACCTGATCCCCTAATACTACGTGTCAGTTCGTGACACCCGATCCCCTAATCTCCCGACACCAAGGTAGTATATGGATCGGGTGCCACGTTCCGGTACCAGGGTAGAATATGGATCGGGTGCCATGTTCCGGTACCAGGATTGAATACGGATCAGGTGTCACGTTCCGACACCATGATAGAATGAGGATCGGAGTGTCACGTACCGACACGAGGGGAATAAAGATAATGAATCTTGAAAGATGATAATATATTCAAATCTAATGAACCTAATTCCCAAATGAGTATGATGAGGAGGTGTGAGTCCTCATTGATGTGCTTGGTGTTGTAACCAAGGGTTATGGTAACTGTAAAGATAATGAATCTTCTCCCTTACCAAGGCATCATCATTAAAAAGAGATTAGGTTTTTATCAAGATTTGGGATTCAATAACTTCATCATGTTTAATATAATCACATTTATATAATCACGTTCATGCATGCATACAATTAAGCACATAGCAGGGTTTACAATACTACCAATGCATATCATTCTCTATTAAGAGTTTACTATGAAAGCATGAAAACCATAACCTACCTCTACCGAAGAATTGCGATCAACAAGCTATCTTCTCAAAATCCTTGCTATCCCCTTCGTTTCTCTCTCTCTCTCTACTCGTTCTCTTTCTTTTTCTGTCTCTCTTTGTCCTTTCTTATTTTTCTTATTTCAACCCTCTTTCTGTTACCCTAATTAGTATATAATTAAGAATAAAAGATGGCAATAATGCCCCACTAATTAACTTAAGGTTACCTCTTTTAACCCTCAAGTAATTAGACTTATTAACATTAACCCACTAACTTTATAATTAAGGCAAGAATAGTCAAAAACATCCCTTAAAACGTATCAAGAAATCCGACCCAGACTGGGATTGCGCAACCTACGACGGCCCGTCGTGCCTGCGACGGTCCGTCCTGCAGGTCGTCGCAAGGGTCGGAGGCTCAATTTCCATTGAATAATCTGTGACGGTCCGTCATGCTTGTGACGGTCCGTCCTGCCATTCCGTTACGAAGTTTAGAGAGTCGATTTTCAGTACCCAATTTCAGATTTTCTAAGTGTTTTGAAACGAGACCCTGCGACGGTCCGTCGTGCCCTTGACGGTCCGTCGTGGGGTCTGTCGCTTCTGCCAGTTTTTTCAGAATTGAAGTCTGCTACTCAAAACGACTAAACAGGTCGTTACAATATATATATATATATATATATATATATATTGGTAACTAACTTTTTATTAATTACCGAATCAAAAACATTACAAAACAAGCAGCTAACACAACATGTTTTAACCTCAAACAAACATCACTCTAACAACTACTCTATTAACTATCACTCAAAGCTTCCTTTGATGAATAACACTTTTAATACTATTAGAAGCTCTAGCAATAGTCACATAGACTATCTCCATCCTATGTAATATTTGTGGATAAAGTATTTGAAGAACAATTTTAATAGATTGGTTTATGTGAAGTCTAAGATCAATTAGTTATTTTTTAATTTTAATTAGTATATAATTTCTCTTCTTCAAATGTAAAATAAATGATCACGCATAAGATCATGACACTCTCGATATACTCCTACCATGAAGTAGACATCATTGTACATAAAATAATTAGATATGTTTTTTTTTAATTTTATTATATAGTTTATCTTAGTTGAAGTAAAATACAGAGACATGCATAAGATTATGACACTATTAATATAATTTTGCAAAGTAATTTATAACTTTTAAAAATGTAATTTTCTTGTTCTTTTTTTATTACATTATTGTACTAGATTAATTAATGATAAAAATTATTTAATTTGTTTTAAGGTTTGGTTACTTATATATGTTGAGTTGATTTTTTGAAGGGCGTGTAAGAGTGTAATGTATTATATTTTTTAATCTACTTTTGTTAATTAATATTTTGTAAGGAATGTGTAAGATAGAAACAACAAATAATTTCAGATAGAAATTGTAACGACCTGTTTAGTAGTTTTGAGCAGAAGACTTCAATTCTGGAAAAACTGGCAGAAGCGACGGAGCCCACGACGGACCGTCATGGGCACGACGGACCGTCGCAGGGTCTCGTTTCAAAACACTTAGAAAATCTGAAATTGGGTACTGAAAATCGACTCTCTGAACTTCGTGAGGGAATGGCAGGACGGACCGTCACAGGTGTGACGGACCGTCACAGAGTCTTCAGTGGAAATCAAGTCTCTGAACCTTGTGACGAACTGCAGAACGGACCGTCGCAGGCACGACGGGCCATCGCAGGTTGCGTAATCCCAGTCTGGGTCGGATTTCTTGATACGTTTTAAGGGACGTTTTTTTAACTATTCCTGCTTTAATTATAAAGTTAGTGGGTTAATGTTAATAAGTCTAATTACTTGGGGGTTAAAAGAGGTAACCTTAAGTTAATTAGTGGGTTATTATTGCCATCTTTTATTCTTAATTATATACTAATTAGGGTAAAAGAAAGAGGGTTTGAATAAAGAAAATAGAAAGGACAAGAAGAGAGAGAGAGGGTCGATTGAGAAGGGGAAACATAAAGCTTTGGAGAAAATTTGCTTGCTTGATCACGAATCTTCGGTGGAGGTAGGTTATGGTTTTTATGCTATCTTATAGTAAACTCTTAATAGCGAATGATATGTGTTGGTAGTATTGTAAACCCTTCTATATGCTTAATTGTATGCTTGCATGAATATGATTATTTGATTGTGATAAAATAAGCATGATTAAGTTATTGAATCCAAAATCTTGAAAGAAACCCTAATCTACTTTGTTAATGATGATGTCTTGGTATAAAAGAAGGCTTGATGAACGAAAGTAGTGAGATTAGGGGATCTGGTGCCACGTTCTGGTACCAGGATAGTATATGAGGATCGGGTACCACGTTCCGGTACCAGGATAGTATATGAGGATCGGGTGCCACGTTCCGGTACCAGGATAGTATATGGATCGGGTGTCACGTTCCGACACCAGAATAGTATATGGATCGGGTGTCACATTCCGACACCAAGGTAGTATATGGATCGGGTGCCACGTTCCGGTACCAGGGTAGAATATGGATCGGGTGCCATGTTCCGGTACCAGGATTGAATACGGATCAGGTGTCACGTTCCGACACCATGATAGAATGAGGATCGGAGTGTCACGTACCGACACGAGGGGAATAAAGATAATGAATCTTGAAAGATGATAATATATTCAAATCTAATGAACCTAATTCCCAAATGAGTATGATGAGGAGGTGTGAGTCCTCATTGATGTGCTTGGTGTTGTAACCAAGGGTTATGGTAACTGTAAAGATAATGAATCTTCTCCCTTACCAAGGCATCATCATTAAAAAGAGATTAGGTTTTTATCAAGATTTGGGATTCAATAACTTCATCATGTTTAATATAATCACATTTATATAATCACGTTCATGCATGCATACAATTAAGCACATAGCAGGGTTTACAATACTACCAATGCATATCATTCTCTATTAAGAGTTTACTATGAAAGCATGAAAACCATAACCTACCTCTACCGAAGAATTGCGATCAACAAGCTATCTTCTCAAAATCCTTGCTATCCCCTTCGTTTCTCTCTCTCTCTCTACTCGTTCTCTTTCTTTTTCTGTCTCTCTTTGTCCTTTCTTATTTTTCTTATTTCAACCCTCTTTCTTTTACCCTAATTAGTATATAATTAAGAATAAAAGATGGCAATAATGTCCCACTAATTAACTTAAGGTTACCTCTTTTAACCCCCAAGTAATTAGACTTATTAACATTAACCCACTAACTTTATAATTAAGGCAAGAATAGTCAAAAATGTCCCTTAAAACGTATCAAGAAATCCGATCCAGACTGGGATTGCACAACCTGCGACGGCCCGTCGTGCCTGCGACGGTCCGTCCTGCAGGTCGTCGCAAGGGTCAGAGACTCAATTTCCACTGAATAATCTGTGACGGTCCGTCACGCCTGTGACGGTCCGTCCTGCCATTCCGTTACGAAGTTCAGAGAGTCGATTTTCAGTACCCAATTTCAGATTTTCTAAGTGTTTTGAAACGAGACCCTGCGACGGTCCGTCGTGGGGTCTGTCGCTTCTGCCAGTTTTTCCAGAATTGAAGTCTGCTACTCAAAATGACTAAACAGGTCGTTACAATAGATACCAATTTACCCATCGTTCGTCCCCGAACGATCACAAGAAGGAAAAACAAGAGCGAAAAGGAGTACCTGAATCTGTAAACAGATGTGGGTATCTTTCTTGCATATCTGCCTCCTTCTCCCAAGTGGCTTCTTCAACCGGTCGATTCTTCCATTGCACCTTGATGGATGCAATCTCTCTTGACCTCAACTTGCGAACTTCTCTATCTAAAATAGTAACAGGCTCCTCCTCATAAGACAAGTTCTCGTCAAGCAAAACTGAATCCCAACGGATAATGTAATTTCCATCCCCATGATATCTTTTCAACATAGACACATGGAATATCGGATGCACTCCGGACATCCCTGGAGGCAAGGCTAACTCATAAGCCACCTCCCCTACTCGCTTAAGTACTTCAAATAGACCAATATACCTTGGGCTAAGTTTACCTCGCTTACCAAATCGCATCACCCCTTTCATTGGCGAAACCTTCAACAAGACTTGTTCACCTTCCATGAACTCTAAGTCTCTAACCTTTCGATCTGCATATTCTTTTTGTCTACTTTGCGCCGCTAGAAGCTTTTCTTGAATAGACTTCACTTTCTCTATCGAATCCCTCAAAAGGTCAGTACCCCAAGGTCTAACCTCGAATGCATCAAACCAACCAATGGGAGACCTACATCTCCTCCCATACAATGCTTCAAATGGGGCCATATCAATACTTGAGTGATAGCTATTATTGTATGAAAACTCCGCTAAGGGTAGGAAGCTATCCCAATGGCCACCAAACTCTATCACGCATGCACGAAGTATATCCTCCAACACTTGAATCGTCCTTTCAGACTGACCATCGGTCTGAGGATGGAACGCAGTACTAAGGTCCAACCTAGTACCCAATTCCGCATGCAGTGTTTTACAAAACTTAGAAGTAAACTGCGTACCTCTATCTGATATAATGGAGAGTGGAACCCCATGCTATCGCACCACTTCCGAGATGTAAAGTTTGGCTAACTTCTCTGCATTGTAAGTCACCTTGACCGGAATGAAATGAGCAGACTTAGTTAACCTATCAACAATCACCCAGATGGAATCGTACTTACCCATCGTCTTTGGAAGACCAACCACGAAGTCCATTGCGATTCTCTCCCATTTCCATTCCGGAATGGGCATTCTCTAAAGTGTTCCTCCGGGCCTTTGGTGTTCATACTTTACTTATTGACAGTTTGGACATTTGGCAATGAAGTCCACAATGTCACGCTTCATTCTACTCTACCAAAAGTGTTGCTTTAGGTCACGGTACATCTTGGTTGCACCCGGATGTATCGAATACCTTGAACTATGAGCTTCTGTCAGAATAGTGTTGATCAAATCATCAACACGGGGCACACATACCCTTCCCTTGATTCTCAAAACACCTTCCTCATTGATTTGTGCTTCCTTAGCCTCTCCTCGCAATACCTTATCTTGGATTCTTCTTAGTTTCTCATCATCAAACTGTTTTCCCTTAATCTTGTCAAGAAAGGAAGATCTTGCCTCCACACAAGCCAACAATCCTCCCTTCTCATTTACATCTAATCTCATCAAGTCATTAGCTAGAGTATGAACCTCTCTAGCCAATGGGCGTCTAGAAGCTTGCAAGTGAGCTAGACTTCCCATGCTTCCCACCTTTCTACTTAAAGCATCCGCTACAACATTCGCCTTTCCCGGATGATACAAAATAGTGATGTCGTAGTCCTTCAGTAGTTCCATCCATCTCCTCTGTCTCAAGTTCAAATCTTTCTGAGTAAAGACATACTGTAGGCTACGATGATCCGTATAGATCTCACACTTAACCCCATATAAATAGTGTCTCCATTGCTTTAATGCAAACACCACCGCAGCCAATTCCAAATCGTGGGTCGGATAATTACGTTCATGCACCTTTAGTTGCCCTGAAGCATAAGCAATCACACTCTTCTATTGCATTAGTACTGCACCTAAACCAGAATAGGATGCATCACAATAAACAATGAAGTTCTTACCCTCTACTGGTAAGGTAAGGATAGGTGCGGTAGTCAACAAAGTCTTGAGCTTCTGAAAGCTTTCCTCACATTCGTCCGACCATACAAATGGAACATTCTGCTTAGTCAAGTTCGTCAATTGGGAAGCAATAGAAGAGAATCCCTTGACAAATCGACGGTAGTAGCTAGCTAACCCAACAAAGCTCCTTATTTCTGACACATTAGTAGGTCTTACCCAATTCTTCACTGTCTCAATCTTAGAAGGATCCACCATCACTCCATCCTTAGAAACCACGTGCCCCAAGAAGGACACTGCATCTAGCCAAAACTCACACTTAGAGAACTTGGCATAAAGCTTTTTCTCCCTCAACATTTCCAATACCATTCTCAAATGCTGTTCATGTTCCTTCTTGCTCTTTGAGTATACCAATATATCATCAATAAATACGATCACGAAGAGGTCCAAATATGGCTTAAAAATCCCGTTCATCAAGCTCATGAACGCAGCAGGGGCATTCGTAAGACCAAAAGACATCACTACAAATTCGTAATGCCCATACCTCGTTCGTAAAGCAGTCTTTGGCACATTCGTTGCCCGTATTTTCAATTGATGATAACCGGATCTCAAGTCAATCTTAGAGAAGATACAAGCACCTTGTAACTGATCGAACAAGTCATCAATGCGGGGAAGAGGATACTTGTTCTTTGTGGTTACCTTGTTTAGTTGTCTGTAGTCTATACACATTCGAAAACTCCCATCCTTCTTCTTTACAAACAAAACCGGAGCACCCCAAGGAGATGCACTTGGTCTAATAAAGCCTTTGTTTAACAACTCTTGAAGTTGGGCTTTTAACTCTCTTAACTCCGCGGGAGCCATTCTGTAAGGGGGTATAGAAATGGGGCGAGTACCCGGTTCAAGGTCAATACAGAAATCAATATCCCTATCTGGTGGCATACCAGGAAGATCTGCAGGGAACACATCTAGAAACTCACGGACCACCGAAACCGACTTAATCGAAGGTACTTGGGTAGTGTCATCCTTGAGATAAGCCAAGAAAGCTAAACACCCTTTACTAACCATTTTCTTAGCACGAAGAAGGGAGATGATACGCACCGGATTGGAAGTGTAGTCACCCTCCCAAACTAACGGATCTGTCCGAGGCTTGGCTAACGTCACCGTTTTAGCATTACAATCCAAAATTGCAAATTGCGGAGAAAGCCAAGTCATACCCAGAATTACATCAAAATCATCCATTTCTAAGATAACCAAATCTACATAAGTGTTGCTCCCCACAAAGTTCACCAAACAAGACCTATACACCTTTTCAACTACCACAGACTCACCCACCGGAGTAGAAACATGAATAGGCATATCAAGTAATTCACAATGTAAATTTAGACCATTAGCAAATGAGGAAGATACATAAGAAAGTGTGGATCCAGGATCAAACAATACAGAAGCCATGCAATCACAAACCAGAAGATTATCTGTGATGACAGCATCAGATGCCTCCGCTTCAGACCGCCCAGGGAAAGCATAACAATGGGCCCTATCGTTCGTCTTTCCGTTGCCCCTACCATGTTGTGATGTAGTGGTTCCAGTTTGCCCATCACCTCGGCCATTTTGGTGACCACCATTACCTCGACCACCACGTCCTCCAGAATAGCGGCCTCTACCATGACCACCTCTACCTCTAGCCATTGGGGTTCTATAACTCTATTTTGGACAATTCCTCCTAATATGTCTAGTCTCCCTACATCCATAACACTCTCTGGAGTCAAGCATAGGTCTCTCAGAGAAGTGTTGACCAGTCTGAGGTGGACCACCAACTACAGTCTGTAGTGAAGACTGAATGGATCGACCTGAGTAACCTCCGGAACCTTATCCTCTAGAGTAAGAACCATTAAAATCACCTCCCTTTCGAAACCTCTTTGATGTCGATGCCATGGTGAATTCATCTGGCTTCACTCCTTCCACCTCTACCACGAAATCTACCACCTCTTGGAAGGATTTTGCAGTAGTCGCTATCTGTAAGGCTGAAATCCGCAACACTGACCTCAACCCCTTCACAAAACGGCGAATCCTCTCTTGTGGACTGAAACATAGTTGGGTGGCATACCGGGATAAAGCACAAAACTTAGCCTTATATGCACTGACCGACATCCTACCTTGCTCTAGGCTCAAGAACTCATCCCTTTTCCTATCCCTCAAAGTTCGGGGGATATACTTCTCCATAAACAAGTTAGAGAATGAGGCCCAAGTCATAGGTGGTGCCTCTGTTGGTTGACACTCAATATGCGACCGCCACCACATTTTGGCGTTCCCTTGAAACTGATAACTCACGAACTCAACACCAAACCGTTCTACTATACCCATCTTGTGTAGTAGCTCATGACAGTCAACCAGAAAATCATAAGCATCCTCAGATTCCGCACCCTTGAAGACTGGAGGTTTCAATTTCAAGAACTTACTGAAAAGTTCATGCTGATCATTTGTCATTATAGGCCCAGTAGTCAGACGTGGAAACGTGTCTATGTCCAATGAGGCATCCATACGAGGAGCCATAATGGCTGCATGTTGTACTTCTGAAACCGGAGGTGTTGGCGCAGAAAACACTGGAGGTGCCTGACCTTGATCAGACAACCCACTGAGATAGGCGAGAACCTGATTGATCATCTCTGGGGTAGGTTGGGGTGGCAATCCCTCATTCTGCACTTGTTCATTTTCCCCATCCTCCCCTTCTCTTATTACTTCCTCAATCGGTGGAGGAGTCACTGCCCTAGTATCAGATGGGCTAGGTGCTCGTCCTCTTCCCTTAGAGGACGTCCTCCCACGACCTCTACCACGGCCTCTTGCCACTGCTCTTCCTCGAGCTACATCCCCAGTGGCTGGCTCAGACGCACCCTGTCCTGCTGGTGCTGGTGTTGGTGTTGGCGTAGTCGTTGCTCTAGTTCTAACCATCTGCGAAAGAGAGTGAAGATGGTCAGATACCAATTTGTATCACCTAGATACCAATTGGATTCAAGTAGTAGCACGAAAGAAAGAATGGAATTTTCCTAAAGTCCTATAGCCTCTCAAAGAAAAGTTAAGGCGTCCCCCTACCGTTCCTCAAGACTCTACTAGACTCGTTCTTGTGTGATGAGACCAATGAACCTAATGCTCTGATACCAAGTTTGTCACGACCCAAACCGGGTTGCGACTGGCACCCACACTTACCCTCCTATGTGAGCGAACCAACCAATCTAACCTTAAGATTTCAATATAATATCAACAGAAAGTAATGCGGAAGACTTAAACTCATTAAATAAAGACCAATTCATTAACTTCTAAAATTCAACATCTATTATTCCCCAAAATCTGGAAGTCATCATCACAAGAACATCTATAATTAAACGACTAAACTAAGAGTATTCTAAAAGCTAAAAATACATAAGAAGCTAGTCCATGCCGGAAGTTCAAGGCATCAAGACTTGAAGAAGAAGATCCAGTCCAAGCTAGAAGCATTAGCTCACCCTGAATTTCCGATGTAGTAAGACTGGCTTGAATTACTGTTGAGTTGAAGACGATGGCACGTTTGCTGCACTCCACAAATAAACAAAAAGAGAACATATAAGTAGGGGTCAGTACAAAACACGGGTATTGAGTAGATATCATCGGCCAACTCAAAATAGAAATCAATATATACCAAGTAATATCATAAAATCAACTATGATACTCAACATGTAGCAACAACAAATACTATATCATTAACAATTACCGTCAAGTTCACATATGAGGACTCAAGCCTCGATACCATACTCATTTGGGCATCATGTTCATTAGATTGAGTATATTAACATCTTTCAAGATTCATTATCTTTATTTCTCTTGTGTCGGTACGTGACACTCCGCTCCCTCAATATTCATTAATCCTCTTGTGTCGGTACGTGACACTCCGATCCCCTAAATCTATGTGTCGATTCGTGACACCCGATCCCCTAAATCTATGTGTCGGTTCGTGACACCCGATCCCCTAAATCTACGTGTCGGTTCGTGACACCCGATCCCCTAATACTACGTGTCGGTTCGTGACACTCGATCCCCTAATACTACGTGTCGGTTCGTGACACCCAATCCCCTAATACTACGTGTCGGTTCGTGACACCCGATCCCCTAATCTCCTTCCATCAATTCATCAAGCCTTCTTTCTTACCAAGGCATCATCAATCTCATTACTTTAGTCCATCAAGCCTTCTCCCTTACCAAGGAATCATCATTAAAAAGAGATTAGGTTTTTATCAAGATTTGGGATTCAATAACTTCATCATGCTTAATATAATCACATTTATATAATCACGTTCATGCATGCATACAATTAAGCACATAGCAGGGTTTACAATACTACCAATACATACCATTCTCTATTAAGAGTTTACTATGAAAGCATGAAAACCATAACCTACCTCCACCGAAGAATTGCGATCAACAAGCTATCTTCTCAAAATCCTTGCTATCCCCTTCGTTTCTCTCTCTCTCTACTCGTTCTCTTTCTTTTTCTGTCTCTCTTTGTCCTTTCTTATTTTTCTTATTCCAACCCTCTTTCTTTTACCCTAATTAGTATATAATTAAGAATAAAAGATGGCAATAATGCCCCACTAATTAACTTAAGGTTACCTCTTTTAACCCCCAAGTAATTAGACTTATTAACATTAACCCACTAACTTTATAATTAAGGCAAGAATAGTCAAAAACGTCCCTTAAAACGTATCAAGAAATCCGACCCAGACTGGGATTGCGCAACCTGCGACGGCCCATCGTGCCTGCGACGGTCCGTCCTGCAGGTCGTCGCAAGGGTCAAAGACTCAATTTCCACTGAATAATCTGTGACGGTCCGTCACGCCTGTGACGGTCCGTCACGCCTGTGACGGTCCGTCCTGCCATTCCGTTACGAAGTTCAGAGAGTCGATTTTCAGTACCCAATTTCAGATTTTCTAAGTGTTTTGAAACGAGACCCTGCGACGGTCCGTCGTGCCCATGACGGTCCGTCGTGGGGTCTGTCGCTTCTGCCAGTTTTTCCAGAATTGAAGTCTGCTACTCAAAACGACTAAACAGGTCGTTACAATATATATATATATATATATATATATATATATATATATATATATATATATATATATATATTGGTAACTAACTTTTTATTAATTACCGAATCAAAAACATTACAAAACAAGCAGCTAACACAACATGTTTTAACCTCAAACAAACATCACTCTAACAACTACGCTATTAACTATCACTCAAAGCTTCCTTTGGTGAATAACACTTTTAATACTATTAGAAGCTCTAGCAATAGTCACATAGACTATCTCCATCCTATGTAATATTTGTGGATAAAGTATTTGAAGAACAATTTTAATAGATTGGTTTATGTGAAGACTAAGATCAATTAGTTATTTTTTAATTTTAATTAGTATATAATTTCTCTTCTTCAAATGTAAAATAAATGATCACACATAAGATCATGACACTCTCGATATACTCTTACCATGAAGTAGACATCATTGTACATAAAATAATTAGATATGTTTTTTTTAATTTTATTATATAGTTTATCTTAGTTGAAGTAAAATACAGAGACATGCATAAGATTATGACACTATTAATATAATTTTGCAAAGTAATTTATAACTTTTAAAAATGTAATTTTCTTGTTCTTTTTTTATTACATTATTGTACTAGATTAATTAATGATAAAAATTATTTAATTTGTTTTAAGGTTTGGTTACTTATATATGTTGAGTTGATTTTTTGAAGGGCGTGTAAGAGTGTAATGTATTATATTTTTTAATCTACTTTTGTTAATTAATATTTTGTATGGAATGTGTAAGATAGAAACAACAAATAATTTCAGATAGAAATTGTAACGACCTGTTTAGTCGTTTTGAGCAGCAGACTTCAATTCTGGAAAAACTGGCAGAAGCGACGGACCCCACGACGGACCGTCATGGGCACGACGGACCGTCGCAGGGTCTCGTTTCAAAACACTTAGAAAATCTGAAATTGGGTACTGAAAATCGACTCTCTGAACTTCGTGAGGGAATGGCAGGACGGACCGTCACAGGTGTGACGGACCGTCACAGAGTCTTCAGTGGAAATCAAGTCTCTGACCTTGCGATGACCTACAGGACGGACCGTCGCAGGCACGACGGGCCATCGCAGGTTGCGTAATCCCAGTCTGGGTCGGATTTCTTGATACGTTTTAAGGGACGTTTTTTTTTTACTATTCCTGCTTTAATTATAAAGTTAGTGGGTTAATGTTAATAAGTCTAATTACTTGGGGGTTAAAAGAGGTAACCTTAAGTTAATTAGTGGGTTATTATTGCCATCTTTTATTCTTAATTATATACTAATTAGGGTAAAAGAAAGAGGGTTTGAATAAAGAAAATAGAAAGGACAAGAAGAGAGAGAGAGGGTCGATTGAGAAGGGGAAACACAAAGCTTTGGAGAAAATTTGCTTGCTTGATCACGAATCTTCGGTGGAGGTAGGTTATGGTTTTTATGCTATCTTATAGTAAACTCTTAATAGCGAATGATATGTGTTGGTAGTATTGTAAACCCTTCTATATGCTTAATTGTATGCTTGCATGAATATGATTATGTGATTGTGATAAAATAAGCATGATGAAGTTATTGAATCCAAAATCTTGAAAGAAACACTAATCTACTTTGTTAATGATGATGTCTTGGTATAAAAGAAGGCTTGATGAACGAAAGTAGTGAGATTAGGGGATCGGGTGCCACGTTCTGGTACCAGGATAGTATATGAGGATCGGGTACCACGTTCCGGTACCAGGATAGTATATGAGGATCGGGTGCCACGTTCCGGTACCAGGATAGTATATGGATCGGGTGTCACGTTCCGACACCAGGATAGTATATGGATCGGGTGTCACATTCCGACACCAGGATAGTATATGGATCGGGTGCCACGTTTCGATACCAGGGTAGAATATGGATCGAGTGCCACGTTCCGGTACCAGGATTTAATACGGATCGGGTGTCACGTTCCGACACCAGGATAGAATGAGGATCGGAGTTTCACGTACCGACACGAGGGGAATAAAGATAATGAATCTTGAAAGATGATAATATATTCAAATCTAATGAACCTAATTCCCAAATGAGTATGATGAGGAGGTGTGAGTCCTCATTGTTGTGCTTGGTGTTGTAACCAAGGGTTATGGTAACTGTAAATGCTGCATGTTAAGGATATTAGTTGATTTTATGATATTGCTTAATATATACTGTTTTCTATTTTGAGTTGGCCGATGATACCTACTCATAACTTGTGTTTGTACTGAACCCCTACTTTTATATTTTCTTCTTTGTTATTTGTGGAGTGCAGCAAACGTGCCGTCGTCTTCAACTTAACAGTAATTCTAGCCAGTCTTCGTCACACCGGATCTTCAGGGTGAGCTAACATTTCTAGCTTGGACTGGATCTTCTTCCTCATGTCTTGATGCCTTGAAGTTCCGGCATGGACTAGCTTTTATTTGTTTTAGCTTCTTAGAATACTCTTAGTTTAGTAATTTGATCATAGATGTTCTTGTGGTGATGACTTCCAGATTTTGGGGATAATAATAGCTATTGATTTTGTTAATGAGTTAAGTCTTCCGCATTACTTTATGTTGATATTACATTGAAATGTTAAGGTTTAGGTTTGGTTGGTTCGCTCACATAGGAGGGTAAGTGTGGGTGCCAGTCGCGGCCCGGATTTGGTCGTGACAAACTTGGTATCAGAGCATTAGGTTCGTTGGTCTCATCACACAAGAACGAGTCTAGTAGAGTCTTAAGAAACACTAGGGGGACGCCTTTACTTTTCTTTGAGAGGCTATAAGACTTTAGGAAAATTCCATTCTTTCATTCTTTCTTTCGTGCTATTACTTGGGTCCAATTGGTATCTAGGTGATACAAATTGGTATATGACCATCTTCACTCTATTTCGCAGATGGTTAGAACTAGAGCAACAACCGCGCCAACACCAGCACCGGCGGGACAGGGTGCGTCTGAACCAGCCACTAGGGCTGTAGCTAGAGGAAGAGTAGCGGCAAGAGGCCGTGGAAGAGGTCGTGGAAGGACGTCCTCTAGAGGAAGAGGACGAGCACCTAGCCCATCTGATACTAGGGCAGTGACTCCTCCACCGACTGAGGAAGTAATAAGAGAGGGTGAGGAAGGGGAGAATGAACAAGTGCAAAATGAGGAATTGCCACCCCAACCTACCCCAGAGATGATCAATCAGGTTCTCGCTTATCTTAGTGGGTTATCTGATCAGGGTCAGGCCCCTCCAGTGTTTTCTGCACCAACACCTCCAGTTTCAGAGGTACAACATGCAGCCACTATGGCTCCTCGTATGGATGCCTCATTGGACATAGGCACGTTTCCACGTCTGACTACTGGGCCTACAATGAAAAATGATCAGCATGAACTTTTCAGTAAGTTCTTGAAATTGAAACCTCCAGTCTTCAAGGGTGCTGAATCTGAGGATGCTTACGATTTTCTAGTTGACAGTCATGAGCTACTACACAAGATGGGTATAGTAGAATGGTTTGGTGTTGAGTTCGTGAGTTATCAGTTTCAAGGGAACGCCAAAATGTGGTGGCGGTCACATGTTGAGTGTCAACCAACAGAGGCACCACCTATGACTTGGGCCTCATTCTCTAACTTGTTTATGGAGAAGTATATCCCCCGGACTTTGAGGGATAGGAAAAGGGATGAATTCTTGAGCCTAGAGCAAGGTAGGATGTCGGTCAATACATATGAGGCTAAGTTTCGTGCACTATCTAGATATGCCACCCAACTTTGTTTCAGTCCACAAGAGCGGATTCATCGTTTTGTGAAGGGGTTGAGGTCAGAGTTGCGGATTTCAGCCTTACAGGTAGCGGCTACGTCAAAATCCTTCCAAGAAGTGGTAGATTTCGTGGTAGAGGTGGAAGGAGTGAAGCCAGATGAATTCACCATGGCATCGACATCAAAGAGGTTTCAAAAAGGAGGTGAGTTTAATGGTTCTTACTCTAGAGGACAGGGTTCCGGAGGTTACTCAATTCGACCCATTCAGTCTTCACTACAGACTGTAGTTGGGGGTCCACCTCCGACCGGTCAACACTTTCCTGAGAGACCTATGCATGAACCCAGAGAGTGCTATGGATGTGGGGATATTGGACATATTAAGAGATATTGTCCAAAACAGAGTTACAGACCTCCAAATGTTAGAGGTAGAGGTGGTCATGGTAGAGGCCATTATTCTGGAGGAGGTGGTGGCCGAGGTAATGGTGGCCACCAGAACGGACGAGGTGATGGGAAACCTGTAGCCACTACATCACAACATGGTAGGGGCAACGGACAGACGGGTGAGAGGGCCCATTGCTACGCTTTCCCTGGGAGATCTGAAGCGGAGGCATCTGATGCTGTCATCACAGGTAATCTTCTGGTTTATGATTGCATGGCTTCTGTATTGTTTGATCCTGGATCCACATTTTCTTATTTATCTTCCTCATTTGCTAATGGTCTAAATTTACATTGTAAATTACTCGATATGCCTATTCGTTTTTCTACTCCGGTGGGTGAGTCTGTGGTAGTTGAAAAGGTATATAGGTCCTGTTTGGTGAACTTTGTGGGGAGCAACACTTATGTAGATTTGGTTATCTTAGAAATGGATGATTTTGATGTAATTCTGGGTATGACTTGGCTTTCTCCGCAATTTGCGATCTTGGATTGTAATGCTAAAACGGTGACATTAGCCAAACATGGGACAGATCCGTTAGTGTGGGAGGGTGACTACACTTCCAATCCGATGCGTATCATCTCCCTTCTTTGTGCTAAGAAAATGGTTAGTAACGGGTGTTTAGCTTTCTTGGCACATCTCAAGGATGACACTACCCAAGTACCTTCGATTGAATCGGTTTTGGTGGTCCGTGAGTTTCGGGATGTGTTCTCTGCAAATCTTCCTGGTATGCCATCAGATAGGGATATTGATTTTTGTATTGACCTTGAACCGGGTAATCGCCCCATTTCTATACCCCCTTATAGAATGGCTCCTGCGGAGTTAAGAGAGTTAAAAGCCCAACTTCAAGAGTTGTTAAACAAAGGCTTTATTAGACCAAGTGCATCTCCTTGGGGTGATCCGGTTTTGTTTGTGAAGAAGAAGGATGGGAGTTTTCAAATGTGTATAGACTACAGACAACTAAACAAGGTAACCATAAAGAACAAGTATCCTCTTCCTCGCATTGATGACTTGTTCGATCAGTTACAAGGTGCTTGTGTCTTCTCTAAGATTGACTTGAGATCCGGTTATCATCAATTGAAAATACGGGCAACGGATGTGCCAAAGACTGCTTTTCGAACGAGGTATAGGCATTACGAATTTGTAGTGATGTCTTTTGGTCTTACGAATGCCCCTGCTGCGTTCATGAGCTTGATGAACGGGATTTTTAAGCCATATTTGGATCTCTTCGTGATCGTATTTATTGATGATATACTGATATACTCAAAGAGCAAGAAAGAACATGAGGAGCATTTGAGAATGGTATTGGAAATGTTGAGGGAGAAAAAGCTTTATGCCAAGTTCTCTAAGTGTGAGTTTTGGCTAGATGCAGTGTCCTTCTTGGGGCACGTGGTTTCTAAGGATGGAGTGATGGTGGATCCTTCTAAGATTGAGATAGTAAAGAATTGGGTAAGACCTACTAATGTGTCAGAAATAAGGAGTTTTGTTGGGTTAGCTAGCTACTACCGCCGATTTGTCAAGGGATTCTCTTCTATTGCTTCCCAACTGATGAACTTGACTAAGCAAAATGTTCCATTTGTATGGTCGGATGAGTGTGAGGAAAGCTTCCAGAAGCTCAAGACTTTGTTGACTACCGCACCCATTCTCACCTTGCCCGTAGAGGGTAAGAACTTCATTGTCTATTGTGATGCATCCTATTCGGGTTTGGGTGCAGTGCTAATGAAAGAGAAGAATGTGATTGCTTATGCTTCAAGACAGTTAAAAGTGCATGAACGTAACTATCCAACTCATGATTTGGAATTGGCCGCGGTAGTGTTTGCATTAAAGCAATGGAGACACTATTTATATGGGGTTAAATGTGAGGTCTATACGGATCATCGTAGCCTACAGTATGTCTTTACTCAGAAAGATTTGAACTTGAGACAGAGGAGATGGATGGAACTACTGAAGGACTACGACATCACTATTTTGTATCATCCGGGGAAGGCGAATGTTGTAGCGGATGCTTTAAGTAGAAAGGCGGGAAGCATGGGAAGTCTAGCTCACTTGCAAGCTTCTAGATTCCCATTGGCTAGAGAGGTTCAGACTCTAGCTAATGACTTAATGAGATTAGAAGTAAATGAGAAGGGAGGATTGTTGGCTTCTGTGGAGGCAAGGTCTTCCTTTCTTGACAAGATTAAGGGAAGACAGTTTGATGACGAGAAACTGCACAGAATCCAAGATAAGGTATTGCGAGGAGAGGCTAAGGAAGCACAAATCGATGAGGAAGGTGTTTTGAGGATCAAGGGAAGGGTATGTGTACCTCGCGTCGATGATTTGATCAACACTATTCTGACAGAGGCTCATAATTCAAGGTATTCGATACATCTGGGTGCAAGCAAGATGTACCGTGACCTAAAACAACCTTTTTGGTGGAGTAGAATAAAGCGTGATATTGTGGATTTTATTGTCAAATGTCCAAACTTTCAACAAGTAAAGTATGAACACCAAAGACCCGGAGGAACACTTCAGAGAATGCCCATTCCTGAATGGAAGTGGGAAAGGATTGCAATAGATTTCGTGTTTGGTCTTCCAAAGACATTGGGAAAGTTTGATTCTATTTGGGTAATTGTTGATAGGTTAACTAAGTCTGCTCACTTCATTCCGGTTAAGGTGACTTACAATGCCGAGAAGTTAGCCAAGATCTATATCTCAGAAATCGTTCGGTTGCATGGGGTTCCACTATCCATCATATCAGATAGAGGTACGCGGTTTACTTCTAAATTTTGGAAAACATTGCATGAGGAATTGGGTACTAGGTTGGACCTTAGTACTGCATTCCATCCTCAGACCGATAGTCAGTCTGAGAGAACGATTCAAGTGTTGGAGGATATGCTTCGCGCATGTGTGATAGAGTTTGGTGGCCATTGGGATAGCTTCTTACCCTTAGCGGAGTTTTCATACAATAATAGCTATCACTCAAGCATTGATATGGCTCTATTTGAAGAATTGTATGATAGGAGATGTAGGTCCCCCATTGGTTGGTTTGATGCATTCGAGGTTAGACCTTGGGGTACTGATCTCTTGAGGGATTCGATGGAGAAGGTGAAATCTATTCAAGAAAAGCTTCTAGCGGCGCAAAGTAGACAAAAAGAATATGCAGATCGAAAGGTTAGAGACTTAGAGTTCATGGAGGGAGAACAAGTCTTGCTGAAGGTTTCGCCCATGAAAGGGGTGATGCGGTTTGGTAAAAGGGGTAAGCTAAGTCCAAGGTACGGTGTGACGAAGACTGGCTAGAATTACTGTTGAGTTGAAGACGACGGCGCGTTTGCTGCACTCCACAAATAACAAAGAAGAAAACATAAAAGTAGGGGGTCAGTACAAAACACGGGTACTGAGTAGATATCATCGGCCAACTCAAAATAGAAAATAATATATACCAAGTAATATCATAAAATCAACTATGATACTCAACATGTAGCAACAGCAAGTACTATATCATTACCAATTACCGTCAAGTTCACATATGAGGACTCAAGCCTCAATACCATACTCATTTGGCAATCATGTTCATTAGATTGAGTATATTAACATCTTTCAAGATTCATTATCTTTATTTCTCTTGTGTCGGTACATGACACTCCGCTCCCTCATATTAATTAATCCTCTTGTGTCGATACGTGACACTCCAATCCCCTAAAATCTACGTGTCGTTTCGTGACACCCGATCCCCTAAATCTACGTGTCGGTTCGTGACACCCGATCCCCTAATTCTACGTGTCGGTTCGTGACACCCGATCCCCTAATTCTACGTGTAGGTTCGTGACACCCGATCCCCTAAATCTACATGTCGGTTCGTGACACCCGATCCCCTAATTTTACGTGTTGGTTCGTGACACCCGATCCCCTAATTCTACGTGTCGGTTCGTGAAACCCGATCCCCTAATTCTACGTGTCGGTTCATGACACCCGATCCCCTAATTCTACGTGTTGGTTCGTGAAACCCGATCCCCTAATTCTACGTGTCGGTTCATGACACCCGATCCCCTAATCTCATTCTATCAACTCATCGAGCCTTCTCCCTTACCAAGGCATCATCAATATCATTACTTTAGTTCATCAAGCCTTCTCCCTTACCAAGGCATCATCATTAAAAGAGATTAGGTTTTTATCAAGATTTGGGATTCAATAACTTCATCATGCTTAATATAATCACAATTATATAATCACGTTCATGCCTGCTTACAATTAAGCACATAGCAGGGTTTACAATACTATCAATACATATCATTCGCTATTAAGAGTTTACTATGAATATCGTAAGAGAAACCATAACCAACCTCCACCGAAGATTAGAAATCAAGCAAGCAAATTCCCAAAGCTTTGTTCTTCTTCTCTCCCTGTTCGATCCTTTCTCTCTTTCGACTTTCTCTCTCTTTCTCTTGTTCTTTCTATTCTTTTCTTATTCAAACCCTCCTTCTTTTACCCTAATTAACATGTAATTAAGTGTAAAAGATGACAATAATAACCCACAATTTAACTCAAGGTTACCTCTTTTATCCCCCAAGAAATTGAGTTATTAATATAGACCCACGAAATATATAATTATAGCAGGAATAGTCCAAAACGCCCCTTTAAAACTTAACCAGAAATCCGACTCCGACTGGGATTACGCAACCTGTGACGGGCCGTCGCGCCTGCGACGGTCCGTCATGCAGGTTCGTCAGAGACTCGATTTCCTTAAGGAGTCTGTGACGGCCCGTCGTACCTACGACGGTCCGTCCTGCACTTCTGTCACGACGTTCAGAGAATCGTTCCCTGTACCAAATTCTCAAGAGTTGAAGTGTTTTTAAACGGCGGATCACGACGGTTCGTCGTACCTGTGACGGCCCGTCCTGCAGGTCCGTCACAGAGTTCAGAGAGTCGATTCTCAATACCCAATTTTCAGAATTTCTAAGTGTTTTAAAACGAGACCCCTCGACGGTTTGTCGTGTCCATGATGATCCGTTACAGATTACGATAAGAGTATTGCTTTAAAGGTCAAGGAGACCACCCATCTGCTGGTTGGATCTGCCACCTGTTGAAGGAGAGTGAATATGTACGTTCACGTGGAGAGGGCTCTAATAATTTGTTGAATGAGTTGCAGCCGAATGAATTTCAGAACGTGAAATATCTCCACCTCTCTGCTTGTAATTTAGTGACACATATATTCAACATCTCTCGGACGACACATGAAGTAATCAAGTTCCCCAATTTATATGTGTTGAAACTGCAAGATCTGGAATGCCTCACTCACTTTTGCAGTGACAATGTTGACGGCATTGAGTTCCCTCAGTTACGGAAATTGACCTTCACTCGTTCACTTAAGTTCCAAAAATTTGTGGCCTACTGCCAACAACTTCATCACTCACCCAAATCCTCTTTTTCATGAAAAGGTTTGCTTCTTATCATAAAAAATAAAGATTTAAAAAAAGTATGAAATGAGATTTCTTTTTCAGTTCTTATTTCGAGGGTTTTTATGAATTAAAATTTACCTTTAATTTCAATTGAGCATTAACGATATTACTTACACAAAAATTCTATTCTTTTACTGTTAAATACAAACGTATCATATATATTTTTTTGTCTACTTAAGTTTATATTATAAAGGTTAATATAGGCTATATTTGAATCTTTTCACCCGACCTTTTTTATTCCACGGCTAATTTAAGTTTTTAATATATCACTTAAGAATTTATTTTTTTAATCATTATTTGAGATTCTTATTCTATTTCTTTTTTTAGAGTAAAAATAAATAAATATGGAAAAAAAAAATAGTAAGAATAAATTTAAGATTTTTTTTTGGTAGCTATATTGTAAATAATTTTTTTGAAAAGGGGTAAAAAAGTGTCCTAAAATTACATTATGTTGTTTATAGTTTGGTCCAAAAATGATTTTGCCCTTAACACTTTGGTCCAAAAATGTCCTTGCCATTTTGGACCCGAAAATGCCCGTTCGCTTGTCATTGGGGATCCCAATCTGACTTGCTCGTTTTTAGTAGTTTGATCCACAAATGTCCCTATTGTTACTAAATATATCAAAAATGTCATTTTTCGAATAAAAAATTAATTCTTTTCTTCTAAAAAAATCTTATTCTTGATAAAATTATTACTTTTAAAGAAATCTCTTCTTGTTTTCTTTATTTTAGAATCACTTTAACTAATAAAAATGTAGGAAATAACTTTTTTTCTTCACAATCTCATTTTATCAATTTAAATAGAATAATTTCATGTACCCATGTTAACGGATAATATGTATATATACTCTTATAATATCATTGCTTAATGAGTAATTTCTGAAGAAACCTTAATGATAACATTATAGTATATGTATACTTACTGATTTAGTATAAGTTGAGCGAAATTATCAATATTAATAATACCAATATAATATATGATATTGTTGACTTAAGGGTTATATAGTGTAATTATTTAGTGGTGTGTAAATGTAAGAGAATATATATTTGTAACTATTTTGTTTTTATGTGGTATTTGCTTTGTTTCTCTTTACCCCTAATTCTGGCCCATTAATTTTATATATTTGAAAATTTTTCTCATATACAATTATATATATAAATAAATATGTCTATGCACTTTTGGCGTAGTGTTTTCTACATCAAAATTTGATACTTCAATGTTTGCAGGTTTCTTGTCCCAACTTGGAAAAACTATATATCGATGTGGCTAACAACATAAATGTTTTATGCTCTGACCAACTTCCAAGTGCCTACTTCAGCAAACTTAAAAGATTGCGTGTATGGAATTGTGGAAACTTGAGAAACTTGATGTCTCCATCAGTGGCTCGAGGTCTTCTAAACCTCCGAAGTTTATGGATAGAAGGATGTTCATCAATGGAAGAAGTGATCACAAAAGAGGAACAACAAGGAGAAGAAATAATGACCTTATTTCCCCTGTTGGAAATACTGCATCTTGACACAATAAACTCAAGGAATTCAAGAGTCCATGGATTGCTCGACAATGTTAAAAAAAAGACATGTGCCTTAGGCCCCCAAATTTAAGGGCCTCATTTTTTATAATAATAGGTTATAAGTTATTGTTTTTAACAAATATTGAATACTATTTATAAAAAAGTAAACATTTCATGAAAAATAAAGGAATTATTAGAAGAAATTTGACATATTTTGAGTACTATATCTTATGAAAAATAATTTAAAATAAAAATAGTTATATTATAAGGTGAAAACTAGAAGAAATAAATTATATAAAAGTATTAACAATTTAAATTTGAGGCCCCGTTTGATTTTTGCTTTAGGCCCCTAATATGCTTGAGCCGTTCCTAAGACCACGTTGATGCCATCAAAGCATTTCATCAATCAACTAATTAAGATCAACAATTCACAAAATACAACTATCAACACATTGCCTTTTTCATTCAACCCCCCTTTTCCAATCATGAAGATCAATGAGATAGAGTAATTGAACTATCACCTCATTCACATTACTCCACAACATACACAATGAAGGGAAATACAAAATTCTACAAGTCCACAAGGTGAAGAAATTCATTTGCTTTAATTCAATCAAAAATCAACGTGAGACTTGAGCTTTTTGTTTTTGAACAAGGTTCAAATCCACACAATTTAATTCAACAAATAATCACAATAAGATTTCAAAAATAACAACACTCATATTTTCACAAACAAACACGATATTTCTGTTATGTTCCATCACAACTTTCCAACGAAACATCTTACTTCCATGTACCAATTAGTGCCTTATTTTCCATACTCTCATGGAATAAGTACTTGAATTATTCTATAAATGAATAAATTGTTTCACTACACATTCATAATTATTATATCACTTGTAAATAATATTTTTGAGTTGTTAAAAAAAGGCTATGCAACCTATTGAAAACTCATACACACCCTTGTAGACATAAAACAACTAACAAATAAGTGTTCTCAAGTCTTAAAAACTTAATAGTAATAATCCTAATTAATTTCCTATAGCCAAATCCATAGAGTGTAACTAAACTTTCCGTTTATAAAATTAAAAAAAAAGAATATTTTACAAAGTGTAAGAAAAACTTCAATTTTATAATTTAGACGTTAATAGATTTAATATAAATATTTTTGGCCAAAAATATTCTTTAACTATACCCCAAACTTAAACTATATCTTTAAAGTATCATTTGTAGCAGAAAACATCCTTTTACTATACCCCAAACTTAAACTACATCTTTAAAGTATCATTCTTACTGAGACTGGGCAACGGAGCCGGACGTACCGGTACCGTTCCGATTCGTCCCATTTCGGTTGCATACGGGATGGGACGAGATAGTCTGAACCGATACACAGAACGGAATGAAACTGTGATTTGGTACCGGTGTACCGGTACCGCTTCATTCCGATTTCGTCTTGATCCGTTCCAATTTCCGTCCAGTTTAATTAATATATATTAATTAATTTATATTTTTTATTTTATATATATTATATTTATATAATTTATATTTTATATAAATTATATTTTATATAATTTATATTTTATATAAATTATATTTTATATTTTATATTTTATATTTTATATTTTATATTTTATATAAATTATATACTAATTACTAATTACAAATTTTATTTATTTATATTACAAGACACAAGTTATAAATATAACTTATAAATTATAAATATTAATGAATAATAAATAATAACTTATAAAGTATAAACTTCAAAAGATTACAAGACACAAGTTATAAATATAACTTATATATTATAAATACTAATGAATAATAAGTAATAACTTATATAACTTCAAAAGATTACAATACACAAGTTATAAATATACTTATAAATTATAAATATTAATGAATAATGAGTAATAACTTATAAAGTATAAACTTCAAAAGATTTAAATTTTGAAAACTTTATTAGGCTTAACTTGCAAAATTAATAAGCAAAAAAATTTTAAAAAATATCTTTAAAATAAACTTAAGTAAAAAAATATATTATAAATTTAAAAACTATTAATTTAAACTTAATAAAATAAAAAAAATTATTCATATTTTCGTAATTCCAAAAAATCATTTTTGAAATAATTAGATGTGTCATCCCGTCCCGTTCCATTCCGGTCCGTTTCGGTTCCATTCCGGTATATAGTGGGACGGGATGGAACCGAGTATTCGTTCCGGTAATTCTGATTCGGTTCATCCCGGTACAAGTCAACGTACCGGTCAACGCGTCCCGTTTGGTCCGGTATCGATTCGTTCCGGTCCGTTGCCCACTCTTAATTCTTACCATAAAACATCCTTCAAGTATTTTAAAGTGAACAATTTTTATCCTTCTACTTGAATTTCTCGTAAAACTGTCCGATATATCCCACAAAAAAGTCGTCCCTTCCTAATTATTATCCTTAGAAATGCCAAGAATATTATCGTGAACTTTTTCGTAATTGAGTTCAGAATTATGCAAAACTTTTAATTTGACCGTTTTTCATTTATTTTTTATTTGATTTTAATTAAAAATATTATTGATTTAAATATATTTCTTCTCTATTGAATATGCTTGACGTTTATTGGAGACTTCCCCTTCTAATAATGTCAAATGAAATTCAACTACGAGACATGATCAATATTTTGGTCACTTCAATATTAGATTGACCTATCGTCCTAAGCTGAGGCATTTCTTTCTGACAATGCCTGTTACTGACTTTCCATTTCTCAGAAAAGTGTGGATTAATGACTGCCCGGAAATGAAGACATTTGTCCAACAGGGAATATCTGTGAGTACACCGAGTCTCATATTGGTGAATGATGATTATGAAGTGAAAGTGGACGATCTAAATAAATGGACACAACAGTGTTTCAATTCTAAGGTTTGTCTAGTACCGTTAATTGTATAACTAATTTAGGGCCCGTTTGGATGGGCTTAATAAAAGCAGTTTTAAAAAAGTACTTTTAAAAGTGCTGAAACTTATTTTTAAAATAAGCAGTTATGCGTTTGGATAAAAGTGCTGAAGTTGTTATGTCAAACGTGAAAAAGGAAAAATGAAAGAAAGAAATGTTAGGGTTATATAGGTAATTTGGAGATTGTATAAAAATATTAAGAGCAAAAAGATAAAAATGTGGTCAACTTAAAACAGCTTATAAGCTAAAAAAAAAACACCCCTACCCCAACTTTTAACTTTTGGCTTAAAATAAGTTTTTTTAACTTAAAATAAGTTATTTTGAATATTGTCAAACAGCTAAATAAATCAAAAACTAGCTTTTAAGTCAATTTAACTAGCTTTTAAGCTGAGCCAAACACGCTCTTACTCTAGTGCTATTTTTCCGTCTTAACTTAAAAGTAATATTATGATACTTATTAGTGTTTGTCAATTGAAGCAACTTCCTTCTACAATAATTTTAATTAGAAATCTGAAGCATTACTATTCTTTGCTCCCATGAACAAAAAGCTAGCCAAGGCACTACCAATGGCGACGAACCTGAAGCTATTGTTGGTGACAAAACTGTAGCTGTCGATGACTAACGAAAGGGTGAAACATGATTTTGGGGTGATGGTTGTTAGCATGATTTATGTGTTCAGGACCCCTCAATTTATGCCTTTTTTTTGGCAGCCTCGTGAGAAAAGGATGTTTTCAATTTCCCCACTTTTTTTGCTTTGTACCCCACCCACCCCACCTTAAAATTTAATTTCAATGACCAAAGAATCATGAACTTTATTGTGTTCACACTATTTGATCTCACTACTAAAACAAATGAGAAGTGACAACACCTTATTGTTAACAGTTTGCAAAGTGGAGTCTTTTTTTTTTAATGCTTTTTGATATTTCAGTGTCACAAATTGACACATAATAATAGAATGAAAAAAAACTAAAATACTTGTTACATGCTTACTAATACAAGGGGAGAGAGGGGGCTTTTCTGTTGATGATGAAATATGTGTAACAAAAGGAAACTGCAAGGCATACAACTTTTAATAGTTCATTTAGGAAGTCACTCAACTTTAAGTTGTTCACTTGAAAATCACTTAACTTTGTTTTATAATTCAAAAGTCACTCCACTATTAAAAGTTCACATAAAAAGTCGAGTAACTATTGATATTTTACTTAAAAAGCACCCAACTAATTCGAATTAATTTTTCATTAAATTTTGTAAAACACACAAAATTTAACTATGTAAAAAAAATAATAAGATGCTTATTTTAATTATTTTATTGAAGTATAATTTTTCTTTATAGCTTTTTTCTTTTTTAAAAAAAGGCATTGTGCTGCGTGTTTTTTTATTACATTTTCTCGTGATGTAGGTTCAGATTCTCAGCATCCAGATCACGTGTAGATCGATTTCTCGATTTCCAATTCAGCAGATTCAGTGGTCAGCCCTTATTTTCCATGGACAATAATCACGAGTTCATTTCAGTCATTTAGTTTCAGTTTTTGTTAGACTTAGTTGGGGCTTGTCCCAGTATTTCTAATCTAGTCAGAGGCTATTTTCAGGCATAGTTAGTTTTAGTTTAGTTGTGAGTTTATATTTTTCTTTGTATTAAACTCTTCAGTTTTCATATAGCTCAAATTTAGCATATGTGTATTTCCTCATCTTTTCATTTTAAATATGATTTAGCTTCCGCATGATCATGCCAGCAGGGTTAGCTTGGGATCTTGTGATCCTAGATTCCGTGTCCGCGTCTCGGAAGTAGCTCGAGCCGTGACAAAATAACTAACTCACTCCTTAACTAGTTGTTCACTAATTTCGCCGTATTGTTTACACGCATTTGGTTATGTTGGTTTGATAACATCTGTGCACATAATTCTTAAGTATTGTATAACTATTGTCATTCTGAACTTCTTGTAATACATTTTGAATTTATTTGCAAAAGTAGTTGGTTTGTGATGATTTGATCCTTGGTCTCCCGAGATCTATTTTCGCCTTCACTAATCACTAGGTCACAGTGTATCCTACAATTGAATTTAAATGAGTTCAAGAGCACGCGTCTCAATTTAACCTTAACAGTGTGAGGGGTTAGACTCGACCCTTATCATGTCTATAACATCCAAAAAATTTATAAAATCAGAGGGGACATGAACCTGACCTATGATAGAGAACAACGAGGATAATCTAAACAATCTATAAAATGGCTATAATGACATAGATTTTCATATTAAAAGCAAAATACAATGGTTCAGCTAAAAAAATTACTTTCGTATCTTTGGAGTATATTTTATATAATAAATAGTATATAATTTTGAAGCAAATCAACCAGGTTTTGGACCGAACCACGTTAAAATAAGCAGGTGTAAACGCGGAAGCTAGCAAAGCAAACCTCGAAAGACCACGAGTAAGAAGACAACGAGAAATATACCAAAAGACATAAAGATTTAACGTGGTTCGGTCAATCGACCTACGTCCACAAAAGAGATGAGCAATCCACTATAAACATGAGAGTACAAAATACAGAGGGAAACAACCTCAACCAATTCACTCGGAATACATGAGAGGTTCACAAATTCTCCCTCTAACCAAAACTCTCAAAGCCCTTAAAACTACATTGTGAATGCTAATTAAGTTAGAAGGAACATGCCTCTATTTATAGAGTCCTAAACCTTTTCCTACCAAAAAAAGAATAGTCAATTCAAAACCTTTTCCTAAAAGGAAAACCTATTTATGGTAAGAAATCAGGGCAAATAAAACCTAACATGTTTTACTTACATTGAAACTACTGAAGAAGTTCACACCGTAACTACTCATCCCAAGCAATGTGAAATAAAATAAAATATTTTATGAAGCATTTTCATCTACTGAAAACTAGTATAAATTTAATCTCAATCTTAATCATGCACCTATCCAATTTGTTATTATTATTTTATCCTACCTCTCAATAAACCAACTACAGCAAATAGCAGATTTTCTCTCTCTCTCTCTCTCTCTCTCTCTCTCTCTATATATATATATATATATATATATATTAAAAGATCAGAACCAAAAGGACAAAATTCAAAAAGTTATTGCTTTTTAAATAGTTAGTTGGTTAATTGTAATGATCTATCATTTCTTGTTCTCTACTTGCTGTTTTGGTCAATGATGTTCTTATCTTGATTGCCTCAAAAGGGTGCTGCTGGTTTATAAATATACCAATTGATGGCTGAAATAGGGAAGGCTTTGACAGGATATGTAGTTGGAGTGATTGTTCTAGCTTTTGCATTATTCGCGTCTGCTGAGCGAATAGCAAATGATGGAACAAGTGATGATTTTGAATCAGGACTATTTAAGCTTCTGCTTCACAAGGCTAAAATGCATTACCAACATTTTTGGCCTGTAAGTACACGTAAACATCAACTTCTTTCGTTAGGATTATTTTGTTTAATTGATGACTTGAAGGTTTAGCCGTTTATGTGATATTGTTGTAGATGTTATTACTCAAGTGTGATGTGTATTTCAGGACTTGGAATTTGGGTGGAGAGTAATTGTTGGCTCTGACATCGGATATTTTACTGTCGTCTTTGGGAGTTTTGGAGATGATAGGGGAAATGGTATCTTTGTTCCCATGCTTATTTTGATCATTGGATTTGATCCAAAAACATGAACTGCAATTTCAATATGTAAGAATCTATGCTACATGATTTCTTGTGCTAATGCTTCTTGTTTCACTTCACTGTGTATGTTATCGTTGTTGTTGTATTCTGTTTTCTTTGTCAGGTATAATAACAGGTATATCAGGGGAAGCTGTGTTGCTATCCAATACTTGACCATCCCGTCACCGATTCTGATCTAGCACTTCTTTTAACACCAATGCTGTTACTAGGGATCAGTATTGGTGTTGCTCTTAACGTTATTTTTTGCTGAGTGGATGATTATAGTTATGTTGATCATTCTTATCATAGGTAATGATGATTCAGCTGTGATTCCTACCCATATTATCGATATAGTTTTTCTGATTGATTTAAGGGACTTGTAGTTACATCAACTAGGTCATTCTTCAAGGGTGTTGAGGAATGGAAAGAAAAAAACAGCATGCATAAGGTTAATCTCTTTGAACCTTCTTTCTAAATTGTAATGTGCATTAGAAATTGTGTTTTTCATCCCAGTGAGTATTTGTCACGACCCAAGGTACAGCCTAGGCATAACATGGCGTATAGAACCCCGAGAGATCCTACACAAGCCACTTAGCATACACTAAGCAAGATAATAGAAATTCGAGAGAATTTAAAAGACAATTCATATCAAAGAGTTTCATGAAATAAAAGTAGCAGTCTATATAGTCTCAAAGCCATCTAATACATCAAGAGTGATCAGGATGTAACCCGTACATCACATATAGTCTCTGATAAAGAAAATACATAAAGCAACAAAATGATAGTCGTCCTCAAACAATGAGGACTCACCAAGTCTTCGAATGCACCAAGTATAGCTACTAGCCACGAGTGGAGGCAGAAGATTCAACACGCCCTACATTTGGGGAAAATGTAGTCAAGAGTATGCGTTAGTACAAATATGTACCTAATATGATACCAATGCTAAAAGTTATGTAAATCAGGCTTAACGAATATTTTTATGGTATGCAAAGACCAAGTTAAACATAAGGTAAGAATATGAAAATATGTAGCATAATCATGGTCAATGCAAATAAACATCGTGTTTAAACACTTGTGAGCTTAAAGTAACCTTAGTTCATTATTAAGGGAGATTTACCTTTTATCGACACAGAGACCATGTGAGCTAAGACATGGAATCCGATGTCTACCCCACACAGAAAAGAGGTGTTCCTGCTTACCAAGGCAAGAATTACCATGAACTTCTAGCTTACGTGGATTCAGTAGCTAATGTTTATCTAGACAACCTATGGTGGCACATAGTTTATGGAACATGGTTAATCGCCACTTATCCACTCGGTCCTAAGCATAAATCCCACGGAATCTTGATTAGTCTTATATTTTCTTAACATTCATGAGGCATGAGTAATCGCCTCTTGTCTTATCATTGGAGGTCATGGGTAATCACCTCTTGCCTCACCATTAGAATAGCTCCTTAACATTGGTTCATTTTAGGTGAGAAAGTCTTTCAACCTTAAGAACCGAAAATCCTTTTACAGTCTTACTTTCATGTGTATGTGAGAAATCCTTTCACAAAAACAACATGGATGCTTCACTCTCAAAGCAATTAATCTTAAAACATTTTCATCAATACATATCTTCATACTTTCATGAGTTCAAGGATGGTTCACTAACCGTGGACTCTTTCACCGTTCTTGAACCCTTCCTTACAAGTCCTTTTTTTTTTGAGGTGTTACAGTATTGGAACATAGAACCATATGAAGAATAAGAAGACGAAAATGAACGTAAAACTGCAACAGATGCTGGTGCTGAAGATATTATGTACAAACTTCTACCTAGAGGTCCAAGAATTAGAAATGAAGAGGTGATCACTTTCATATTTGTCGCTATCAATTTACTTGACTACCTATATGGTAAATGTATAATTTTTCATAAACAAGCATTACCTCAAGTTATTTTGAAGTTGATGTGCCTTTCTCTATTGTTGTGTGGGTCATTTTCCTCGTTCTGCATATCGCTAAGGTTTATTTCTTTAAATTGCTTGTCTGTTTATAATACCTTTACATTTTCAGGACCACCTTCTGCACTATTAACTTTCTAACTAGAAGCTATGTAACATTTTTTTTGTACAGACATAGACATCAACTTGTTCAACGACATATTGGATCTTAAACCTCTTACAGGTACTTATTGTTTGAAATGTAAACTATACTGTCCTGTTCCTGCTTGGTATTAGCTTCTTCATATTCAAGAATATTCGTTTTCAACTTTTCAGGTCCCTGTTGCTGTCGGAGTTTGTGCATATGAAGCAGTTTGCTTGTATAACGGAAGAGGGTGGTTATGTCAAGTGGAAAAGATGTAATATCCGTGTATATGGGAAACGGGGTGGTCATGTCAAGTGGCGAAGAAGTGATAACCTGGAAAGTGCATCCGTTGATTCTTTACTGTTGCTGTGGCTTTTTAGCTTGGTGGTCTTTTAGGTCTTCATGAAGGATTCTGTAACGACCTGTTTAGTCGTTTTGAGCAGTGGAGTAATTCTGGTAATAATTGTATGAGTCGACGGATCCCACGACGGACCGTCACAGGCACGACGGACTGTCGAGGGTGTGTCGTTCCAAAACACTTAGAATTCTAAAATTTGGGTACTGAGATCGACTCTCTGAACTTCGCGACGAAATGGCAGGACGGACCGTCGTAAGCACGACGGACCGTCACAGAGTCTTAAATAAAATCGACTCTCTGAACTTTGTGACGGAAGCAGCAGGACGGACCGTCGCAGGCACGACAGGCCGTCACAGCCTGCGTAACCCTGCCTGGGTCGGATTTCTGTTAAATGTTTAAGGGGCGTTTTGGACTATTCCTGCTTATAATTATAAAGTTAGTGGGTAATAGTAATAATTCAATTACTTGAGGCTTAAAGGAGATAACCTTGAATTAATTAGTGGGTTACTTTTGTCATCTTTTATACTTAATTATATGCTAATTAGGGTAAAAGAAAAAAAGGGTTTGAATAAGAAAAATAGAAAGAACAGAGAGAGGGAGAAACGATCGATCAAGAGGAGAGAACGAAGAAGAAAGCAAAGCATTGAAAAGTAGATACTTGATTCGAATTCTTCGGTGGAGGTAGGTTATGGTTTTTATACTATTTCATAGTAAACTCCTAATAGCGAATGATATGTATTGGGTAGTATTGAAAACCCTTCTATATGCTTAATTGTATGCTTGCATGATGTGATTATGTAATTGTAATGGGTTGGAAAAATAAGGTTGTGAAGCTTAAACCTAAAACCCTCTTCGTTAATGATGATGCCTTGGAATAAAAGAAGGCTTGATGAACTAAAAGAATGGGGTTAGGGGATCGGGTGTCACGAACCAACACGTAGTATTAATGGATCGGCTGTCACGAACCGACACGTAGTATTAGAGGGATCGGGTGTCACGAACCGACACGTAGCAATAGGGGGATCGGGTGTCACGAACCGACACGTAGTATTAGGGGGATCGGGTGTCACGAACCGACACATAGTATTAGGAGGATCGGGTGTCACGAACCGACACGTGGTATTAGGGGATCGAAGTGTCACGTTCCGACACCAGGATAGTAAAGAGATTGAATCTTGAATTTTGCTAATATACTCAGATTTAATGAACCTATTTCCCAAATGAGTATGGTATGGAGGCTTGCGTCCTCATGGGTGTACTTTGCGTTATTATCAATGATTCTTGTACTTGTTGTTGCTACCTGTTGAGTAATATAGTTGATTTTATGATATTATCTGATATATACTATTTTCTATTTTGAGTTGGCCGATGATATCTACTCAGTACTCGTGTTTTGTACTGACCCCTACTTGTATGTTTTTCTTTTTGTTAATTGTGGAGTGCAGCAAACGTACCGTTGTCTTCAACTCAACCGCAACTCTAGCCAGTCTTCTTTCCGTCAGATTTCAGGGTGAGCTATTGTTTCTAGCTTGGACTGGATTCTTCTTCTTCACGTCTTGATGCCTTGAAGTTCTGGCATGGACTAGCTGTTTATTTATGTTTAGTTTCTTAGATACTTTTAGTCTTAGTAATTTGAGGATAGATGATCTTGTGATGATGACTTCTAGATTTTGGGGATAATGATAAGTTTTGAGTTTTAGAAGTTGATTATTGATTTTGTTAATGAGTTTTAAGTCTTCCGCATTGTTTTCTATTTATTATGTTCGAAATGTTGGAGTTCAGATTGGTTGGTTCGCTCACATAGTAGGATAAGTGTGAGTGCCACTCGCGGCTCGTTTTGGGTCGTGACAGATTCTTTTTGGTTCCATTGTTTCTACATCTAGGGATTTTGCCTAGGGTGCATCTTTCGTTTCCCCTGATCACTAGTTGTTCTAGAAAGATCAGTTATTTCGACTTCCAAGTTGCAACTATTGACACATTGCAAATGCAGGTTTCTATCACCACTGCTAACTTTTATGATGATATTCTCCTCTTCCATGTCTGTCATACAGCAATACTTACTAGGACACTTTCCAGTACCATAGGTAAGGAAGGACACAACTTGAAGATCTTCATAGGTTTTTATCGTTGATTTGAGCAATCATATATTCTATCACTGTATTTCGTTGCTGTGACCACTGTTGCTGCCTTGGTAAGAAGCATTGTCAGACATAAAATAGTTAATAGAGCATCTTTATTTTGTCCTTCACAATCTTTGTTGGCACAGTCTCATTAGGCAAGTTCCTTCTCTTTTCATTTGTTTACATATATTGAGCTATAATATCGCGTAGCAATGGACATTCCTTAACTGGTTGTGTGACTGATTTCATTGTATTGTCCTCACGTATTTGGTTACAGGTGGTGTAAAGCATAGCAGACGCGATTAAGAGGATCAAGGAGGGGCAGTGTATGGGGTTTGATAAAATCTGTGCATATAAGCCTTATGTTTTGTGTAAGTAGTGTTTTTCTGGAGTGATTTTGATTTTATTTCCAAAAAGAAGTTGGTATGTGATGGATTTGGTTCCTGTAATTTGTAATGCATGGCAATAAGTTACAAATTCGTGTTCGTTTTTCGCCATGGTGTGGTCTGAGGAGAGGTAGAAATAGACAAAAACACCTCATGCAGCTTAATAAGGACACAACTGTAGCTGTCAATCAACTCGGAATGATAAACAACGCGAAAGATAGACACCACCGCCAGACCATTTCATCTCAGAATTTAAGACATGCACAAAATTTGTCAAACATAGAACAGGGAGGTTGGAATTCACATCGATTATAGTGAGTTCATCAACACATCACACAAAAATTAACGCCAATATAGAATTATTGATAGTCAAAGGCACCACAATACAGGTCAGTATATATTGGAAAGGAGCAAGTGCCCCGGTCCTAATTCATTCAGTCAACAGAGAAACATCCCAAAAGTTAACAAAAACGTAACACTATTTGAACTTAGAACAACACCAAACCAAGCCATGGATAAGGGCTTTTTAATACTAGGAGGAAGAATATCACATCCTCACTTCTTTCCGCTCTTTTTCAAGCCAGTACCGCCAATGGACCCTTTCTGAGCCTTTGCCTTGAGCTCCTTCAGGGCCTGCAACGTCACAAAGATGAGTTAATTTGAGTCATAATGATTGGTCCTATAACAAGCTGCAATAACAAGAAGATGATTTACCTTTTCTTCTTCCTTCTTCTTTGCAAGAAAAGCCTTGTCATTCTACAGATAAATCAAACGCGTACAAGTTAGAGCCAGCAGCAAATATCACATGTAAGGCTCATGAGCCAGAGACTGAATTAATCTAGTGGATACCAAATTCTGAGCATGAAGCATAATCCAAAACAAAGGTTTCATTATTAGTCACCCGTTCTCCCTTATTCATAATAACTTCGATACCAAAGTTTGTTGCAACAAATAGAGAATTTCTGAATGTGTGACCATCTAAAGATATATTCCTCAAAATAGCCAAAGAAATTGCATAACAATCTAGTCTATTAGCTTCACTGATCTAGATATGTCACTGACGGTATATGGAGCGTTGATAGAACTGTGACATATCCACCCTGCTCTGCACCCATCAATTAACTACGACTCAATTCCAAATCAGTTAGGTCAACCTATATGAATCTCCTATTCCGCTCACCCTACCCCACACCCACATCAACAAAAAAGCATCGCAGTCCTACTGAAAACAACAAAAACCTCACACAAATTCCCCATGATTTTGTTGCTATTTTTTTCCTTTGATGTTACCTTTCCTCCTCATTTATTTTCAATTTTCGAAGTGCTTCCCCAAGCTAATAATAACCTTTTTTTAATGCAGATACAAAATATACCTACAGTCTAACAGCATGTTTCTTGTGCAGACTGTATCCCTAACCAACCTCCCTCTTGCTATCTATAGGGCTAAGGCATAACTATAACAATTCGAAGACCGACAGTTTGTCTTCCTTTCAGTTAAAATTGTCCAGCAGTATATTAGTGCTGGTTTTTGTCATCAAGAAAATTATTCTGATCACTTACCCCAGAAAAGGAACAGAAAATTCAGCTGACACGCACGCGCAATTCATCACCCACAAATACAGACTATATCTAACCAAACAAAAGGCCAAATCACCATCGAAACAAAAATTGTCTATTAGCAACAACGTATCGACCCCACAAAGATAGGATAAGGTTTGCGTACATCCTACCCTCCCCAAACCCGCCCACCCCCACTTGTGAGATTGCACCAGATATATTGTTTGTTGTTAATATATTGAATATACGAATTGTAATTAAAACGCAAGATCTACAAAATAACAGAAGAATCTATACAAACAAACATCAGGTAAAATTATCACAAAAACAAGATATTTCATCAAATTACCTCATCATACTCCTTCTTTTCAGTCTTTGGTGCCTTCAAAGGCTTTGCTTTTCCACCTATTCAACAAAACCAAAAATCAATATACTTCTTATAGCTTTTCTTACACCCTTTTGAAAAAAATCAATCCCCAAATCAATTAGGTCAACTATAACCACAAAAAAATCAAATCTTTTGACAAATTATATCAATACCAACATAACTCTACAATAAAACAACAAATTTTTTTCAAAAAAAAATCAAATCTTTCAAAAACTATATAGGATTTGTTATACAACGAAAAAAAATCAAATCTTTACCTTGCTTGGAAGACATGGTTGATTTTTAGGGTTAAGAGTTTGGATCTGTTGATGAAAACTCTCTCTCCTAACCCAAATAAGCTTTTTTTTGTGAAGTGGCGTTGGAATTTTGATGGATAGTGCCAAAATTTATACTAATTTTTTTTTATTTGTATTATTGGAGTAGGAATAAAAGTAGTGATGTTTTACTATTTTATTCTCTTTGTTAAAGAGTGTGAATATGAGATTTGAGGGGTTTTTTAGGTATTTGAATGAAGGAATAAGCCAATTGGAGAGGTATAACATTATTCCTTTGAGCAACTTGCCTCCTCTAGTTTCTGTTATTAACTTTGGCACCTCGATTGATTTCACGAAATATTACTTTTCATTTTTTAATTATTTGTCTATTTTAAAATTAACGAATCTATTAAAGTCAATTACTCAAGGGAGTATTATCTTGAATAATAAATTTAATATTTTACTTTTATTAATTATAAAGTAGATAAATTAAAAAATTAAGATTTTCAAAAAGTTCTATATTTTTCAAAATAATTAATGATGCTATAATAGGTAAGAATATTTTGTTCTTTTTTTGTTAGTCAAAATGGATAAGTAATTAGGAACAATTTAAAAAAGAAAAATGGACAAGTAATTAAAGACAAAGTGAGTAGTTATCTCTCGTAAACAATACGTATCAGATAATATTGTTTATCAAGGATAGAACTGTCAATATGGGTTAGCCACCCCATCCGGGCTAACCCATACAGGCTTCGACATTTTACGGGTCAGGCCGGGCTAGCTCATTTTTTGTGTGCGCCAAAAAATGGCCAGCCCAACCCACAAGTAAGTGAGCTACAGGTTTGCCGGGTCAGTCCACTTTTTAAAAAATTATATTATTTTTTAGAATTATTAAATTATAATTTAAAACAAAACAATATTAGATGATGTTAATGTTACTACTTTTCAATTAAATCCACAAATAAAATTATCTTTATAAATATTTATTAAGTTTTTTTCAAGTAAAAATATAAATATCTAAATAGAAATATAAACCTAATTGTTTTGAGTTTGAATTCTCTTTAATTTTAAATTTTAATATTATATTATATTTTTTAATTAATTTTTATTGGCCCACGAGCCGGCCCTATCAATATTTCTCGAGTCCCACAAATTAGGAGATTTATTCAGGCCGGGCTAAAAAGTCATTTTTCTCAAATGGATTCTAAAAATCGTAGTCAGCCCTATTAAATCCCGAGTTAGGCTAAAGCAATCCAACAGGCCTAGCCTATATTGACGGCTCTAATCAAGGATAAGATAGATGAAAAGAATCACCTAGTATTTTCTTCTTCTTCTTTTCCACTTTAATCACTTATTACTCAACTATAATATTATTTAGGATCAATCTATAATTTACAAAAAAAAAAAAAGTTTCTTTATATATTGATTGCATTAATTAGAATAATATTTGATTCTTGTTAAGTTTGTAGGAATTTAGGCATAAAAATTATTATAATCTAATCTAAAACGTATATCATTCAATACTCATTGAATCGTTTAAATTTAAGAGCATGTTTAACATTATCTAGGGATGGAAACGGGGGTGATGTAGGGTGGGAGCGGTGCTGCTTGAGCTTAACCCGCAAAAATTTTAATTTGCTTCGCTCTGTATAACATTTTTTTTCATTTTCAACCTGCTCCACCCCGCTCACATAATTCATTTAGTAATTTTTTCTAGTTGTGTTTGATATTAAAAATAAAATTGATAAAAATAATTTTTTTTTTCATTAAGTTGTATTAATTCAATAGGATAGTGACTTAAAATTTTATTTTTTAGAGTCAATTGGGAAACATATAAGAAATTGTATTATTTTCATTGAACTATTTCCATTTATTATCTTGAATATTTTAATAGCTTTAATGAAATTATCTTGATAAATGATGTTCTATCACTCTTGTAATATGTAAAACGTAAAATTGAGTTTAAACCCACATAAAATCATATATAATCGCAACCTATCTTGCCCGACATTAATTTTAAAAAACCCCACTTCAATCCGCGCAACCTTAAATTCAGCTCACTCCACATAGCCTTAGATCCACCACCTCGCATCTACCTCATCCCATTGTCATCCCTAATGCTATCGCCATCAAAGAATTCAAAACCATATATTCGTTGTGATACTATGGAAAAAAATCACCATACTTTTAATTCTAAGTATTAACAAATGAATGAAGTGGGTGTTGGACTATGATTCACTCTTCGTGAAGTCCTTACTCCCATACAATATTGTTAATCCTAATTCTTAGATAGGAAACTTACATAAATATACTATAACAAAAAATATTTATCATTTATACTAATAATATGTTTTTTTACTTATTTATTTTTAATTTATTTATAATACAAGTTTAATACATATTACAAAAGAACAATTTATTATTCACATATAATACAAATTTTAATGATAAATAATACATTTATCACACATTTTAATACACTTATAATACGATGTGACAATATTTTACCAAACAAACATGATACATTTCAAAAACCAATTGTAATTCATATATATTGCATACATAATTCACTTTTAATACATATTACAGATTTAACAAAGCATTGCTATAAATGATAATAAACAAAAAATATTACTAAAATCAATAGTTATTTTTTAAAATGTATTATTTTATGTAATTTTTCCTTTCTTAGATTGTCAATCAACGTTCTCCAATGTCCATCTTGGCCTAACCAAGTTATTATTGGGTCATTAAAATTGGTCTTGTTAATACTTTTATATTATGGGCTTTAAGTTGATCCAATTAATCATGTCCATGAATTTTGAATGAGCCCAAAAAAAAAAAGCCTCATACTTCTTCGGATACGTTAATGACAATTTTGACTTAACAGAAAAATGAGAGATTTTAGAAATTTATAAAACTTATAAGGAATAATAGTAATAAGTAAACTAAAAGGTGGGATTTCTTCAATCATAAATAAATTATAGATTTTGTTATAATACATTGAACCTATTAAAAACAATCATCAAATTGCAATACGTGAATTAAGATTTTAGCTAAAATTTAATTTAAAAAATAATTAAATTACTTTTACAACTATATAGAAGAGTCTAGGGAAGTAGTAGCATGCTTGCTTCCCTAACCACTGACAATATGGATACTTTCTTAACATTTTCTTAATTTCATGCTTTAAATAAGTTGTACTTCATTGTTTTAGAACTGCACTTTCTTAATATGACCAACACTTTCCGTTCGCAGCCAAAATATTGGTCCCAATTTACCAAGCAGCGGATCATTCTCTTTCTCCTTTTTTACTCTATTTGTTACTAATAGTTGTAATACACATGGATCCCAATTTAAAACATGAATTACTTTGTTTGTTGCTTAATTTTTTTTTTGATTAGAGTGAAAAAATAATGAATATAAAAAATTTATGTTTTTTTAAAAAATTATATAAATAATACTATAAATTATAATAATTAACAATGTTAATATCAAAATGTTATTAAAAAAATTTGATTGACTCTTGAAATTCTATTGATACAATATAAAATGAGTTAGATGATAAATATATATTATTAAAAAATAACATAAAAACTATTATAAATTACAATAATTAATAATTATAAAAATAAAAATACATAAAAAGAATTAACGGACTCTAAAAAATCTAACATTGCCGCATAAATTGAACCATGAAAAGTAACATTTATATATTTGGAAATTATTTTAAAAAGATACTATAAATTACAATAATTTAAAACTTAATATATGTAAAAGACATTTAAAAAGTGGCTAACCTCCAAAACACTAGATCAAGTGTGATTTAATAAAATTAGTAGGCTAAAGCTAACTTCTAACAGGGGGTCTTAATTTTTTCAATTTGTATTTACTGTGTAGTATGTAATCTGATACTAATAATGTTACTAGAGTTATCACGAGTTAATAAGTTATCCATGTGTATGCAATAAATCACTTCAGATCTTGTTGCATAAGAAACTTTATCTAATAATATTAAGATTTGAATAATTTTATTCAAACACCTAAAATATTTTTATTAAAAAACCTTTTACTGTTATAAATCCATTGAAATGAGTGGATAGTCCATAAAGTTGGTACATGAACAATCATCCATATTCACTAGGTTTCATGAACTTTTTTGGATAAGAATGTATCTATTTATTATGATACTTAATACGGTGACTTTTGGAATGATTTCTCACTCTATAAATAGGGTTGTTCATTCACTATTGTAAGATAGACATATGAAACTAACATACACTTGAATAAGAAGAAAATTCCCCTTCTTCTATCTACTTCTCTTATCTTCTTCTCTTTATGATTATATTCTTATGAGCTTGATTTTATAACACGTTATCAGCACGAGTCTCTATCCAATTGAGAGTGAGTTCTTGTTTTTCTTTAGCTCATATTTTGGTTGATCTCGTTATGAAGATCAAAGTATTATATGCATAAAATTAAACATATACTACTATTGATTGAATATGACATGCTATACAAAACTTCTTAAATGGAAGAAGGTATAAAAATTTAATAGCATGAGTTTGAATATTATTTTGATTGTTTTGAAAGACTCAACGAATAAATCATGTTGTACTTCGGTCAATTATACCGTTGGTTAAGGTAAGACGATGGATTCAAGTTTCATCGCACCAAAAGGTTAAGACATCAGGTTAAAGTCCGGATGCACCATAATGAAAAATATTAGAGGATAAGACGATAGATGCAAGTTCTATCGCACCGAAAGGGTAGGACATCAATTAGAGTTCTGATGCCCCGTGATTGGGTTCAAGTCCCATAGAATTATGGCGTAACACGCCTTATATGGGTAAGACATTGAGTTTGAGCCAATGCACCATAACGATGATAAAATGATGACTAAGAAGAATTATATATTTTTGATGAAATGTCTTGAAATTCATCATATTGAATTTGCTCCATTCCTTGAAAAGAATGTGGTAGCAACATGTGATAACTCTGAAATCCGTCTGTTGACTTGCTGCATTCAATCATATGAATATGGTAGCAGTGAATGATTAGTCTGAAAGATGACAAATAATTAGTGATATGAATAAGGGCGTGGAGGGACAGAATTATAATAGTCATCATTGTGGTAATGATAAAAGAATAAAAAACTATGAGTTCTTCAAATAGTCCTTCAAAATGTGAAGGCAATTTTTATTATCAAAATGGTATGAAAGGTCATTAGACTTGTGAATGTTGTCAACCCAATAATTTGACAAGTTTATAAATCCTCTATCATGATACAAGAAGATAAAGTGATGGTACACACTACTAAAAAAAGACCAAAAAGAAACCTAAAAATGGAGACCTCAAAAATAGGTCAATAATAAGAGACCTCATGAGGTCGCTATTTAAATTAATATCTTTTAATTTTTTTTAATGTAGGAGAGACCTCGTGAGGTCAATTTAATGAATAATTTTTTTTTTACCTAACTTATTTAAAATTTTTAAATTTTTAATCTAATTCTCATAAAATTGGAGACCTCATGAGGTCTCTTAGACAAAACCAAAAACCTAGCCAAAATTAAAATAACTCTTTCTTCCCTCTCTTAATTTTTTTACACGACTGCGCGCCTCTCTCTCTTTCTCACTGACCTTGTCGACGGCGCGCCTCTCTCTTTCTCGTCGTCGATCGTCGACCGCCTCTCTCTTTCTCGTCGTCGATCGTCGACGGCCTATCTCTTTCTCGTCGTCGACCACCTCTCTCTTTCTCTCTCTCTGTCGACCCTCTCGCATTGCTATCTCTGTTGACCCTCGCTCTCTGTCGACCTTCTCTCTCCGCCGCCAGGTCTCGCGCCACCAGCTCGCCAGCCGCCGCCAGTTGCAGCGCCTCAGCAGCAGCACAGCGCCTCCATCTCCAGGTAAATTTATTTATTTTTGGTTATTGAAACTAAATGTGTATTGAAACTAACTAAAATAACCTCAATAGTTGAACTCAACTCTCTAACTTCAATCATAGGTAACTTAATATTACTACAAGATGTTGAAGACATGAATTTCTTTGAATCGTCACTTGTACCTTGTGGACTCATGTGATATGTTACAAACCATTTTCATTATTTGCTATATCGAACTTATATTTGAAAGTTTGGATGGGATGTCAAAGTACATAGCGACGATAACAAATTCATATTTATTGTTGAGATTCTAACTTTTTATCTAATGAATAATTATCTTCTCTGGATGGTAAGGAAATATTAAATCCCATGAATTCTCTTGCAATTTTTTTCTCATTGAAGTAGATAGCATCCATTTGTGTCCAAGTTTTGGTATAGTTTGCCACAAAATGCAAATATCTTCGCATAGTACAACTACTTATGGTTTCACGTGAATTAGGACTTTTTATTTGTATTACAATGTATATTAATTTGAGATCGTTATAAAATCTCGTAAGTTTCAAATTCTAAATCCATATTTTATTTGTTTAAGCATAAGTACCAACACTAGTTGATCCTATTGATGACAAAATTGATTTTCTTTTGAAAATCAATTTGTGTCCATCTAGTGTTGACACTTAGCTTTAAATTTTAGATATAATTATTTGTTAAGCATAAGTACCAACACTAGTTGATCCTATTGATGACAAAATTGATGAAAATCAATTTGTATCCATCTAGTGTTGACACTTAGCTTTAAATTTTAGATATAATTATTTGTTAAGCATAAGTACCAGCACTAGTTGATCCTATTGATGACAAAATTGATTTTCTTTTGAAAATCAATTTGTGTCCATCTAGTGTTGACACTTAGCTTTAAGTTTGTAACTATCGTGTTAGTATTAAGTTAAACTAAACTAATTAAACTTAGAAATTTGTTAAGTTAGTTAATAAGTTAAACTTGTTACTATAGTATTAGAATTTATTTAAAAATAGACTAATTAGACTTAGAAATTTGTTAAGTTGGTTAATAAAGTTAAATTTGTAACTATTGTGTTAGTGCTTGACAAATTTAATTTATGATTCTTATGTAGATGGATCGTAGTTGGATGTATAATATGACTAATTTTGGTCGAATGGGGCTAAGACCTGAATTTGTAGAAGGTGTCATTGGTTTTGTGGAGTATGCAAAGACATTAGATCCTTTTCAACGTAGTGGTATGATTAAGTGTCCTTGTAATAAATGTCAATGTTTGAATTATGAAAAATCAGATGCCGTTGAGCTTCATATTTATCGAAATGGGTTTAAAAAAGAATACACTGTGTGGACTAGTCATGGAGAAATTGATAATAACTTTATGTATTCCAACATTATGTTCCTGGTGAAAGTAGTAGCAATGTGAATTCTAATGCACAAAATTATAGAATTGATGACATGGTTCAAGTTGCTTTTGGTGTGCATTCTGATTTTGATTTTGCTAATCAAGGTGAAGAAGCTCCTAATGTTGAATGTAAAATTTTCTTTGAACAATTGGAATCTGCTAGTCGGCCTTTATATGAGGGGAGTCCACACTCACAGTTGTCTATTGCGGTTAGATTATTAAGTATCAAATCAGATTGGAGTGTTCCTCAAGGGGAAATGGACTCTGTGATTGACCTTATTCATGATTTAGTTGACCCAAATCTAGAGATACCTGATAATTTCTATAAGGCAAAGAGGTTGGTATCAAAGTTAGGAATGTCATCGATGAGAATTCATTGTTGTGAAAATGGTTGCATGTTATACTATAAGGATGATATTGATCTAGAATCGTGTAAGTTTTGTGGAAAATGTCGTTATAAACAGACATCTTAGTGGGAAGAAAGTTCCTATTAAGGCAATGCATTACTTACCTCTTATACCAAGGTTAAAGAGGTTGTATGCGTCTAATAGATCTGCTCCTCATATGAGATGACACCATGAACAGAGAAGACCACCTGGAGTTATGTGTCATCCATCCGATGGAGAGGCTTGGAAGCATTTTGATAGAACATATCCACTATTTGCAGCTGAACCACGTAACATTAGATTGGGTTTATGTTCAGATGGATTCACGCCACATTCTTTTTCTGCTGCACCATATTCTTGTTGGCCTGTATTTGTAACACCATATAATCTTCCACCCGAGATGTGTATGACCAGTCCATATATATTTCTCAATTGTGTCATTCCTGGCCCTCGGAATCCAAAAGTATTGATTGATGTATACTTGCAACCTTTGATTGATGAGTTGAAACAATTGTGGGTTCAAGGGGTTGAAACATTTGATGTGTCTCTTAAGCAGAATTTTAATTTGCGGACTGCCTTAATGTGGACTATTAATGATTTTCCAGCATATGGAATGTTGTCAGGGTGGATGACAGCAGGAAAGTTAGCTTGTCCTTATTGTATGGAAAATACTAAATCATTCACTTTGAAACATGGTCATAAAAATTCTTGGTTTGACTGTCATCGACAGTTCTTGCCAATGGATCATGAGTTTAGGAGTATGAAAAATGCATTCAGAAAGAATTCTGTTGAACAAGGTTATCCTCCTCCAATCTTAATTAGAGAACAAGTTTGGGAGAGGGTTCAAAACTTTCCAAAGGTCGCAAAAGAACAACCCTATAAATTTGATGGATATGGTGTTGCACATAACTGGACAAAACAAAGCATATTCTGGGAGTTACCGTATTGGAAGGACAATCTTCTTCGACATAATCTTGATGTCATGCATATTGAAAAAAATTACTTTGATAATTTATTTAACACGGTAATGGATGTCACTGGCAAGATAAAAGATAGTGTTAAAGCTAGAATGGACTTACCTGAATATTGCAGGCGAAAAGAGTTATGGTTGCAAGAGAAACAGAATAACAAGTTCTTCAAGCCTAAGGCTAGTTATTCATTTACAAGGGATAAAAAGCGTAAAATTTGTGAATGGGTCGAGCAACTTAAGATGCCTGCTGGACATGCTTCAAATTTAGGAAAATGTGTTGATATGGAGCATGGAAAATTACATTGTATGAAAAGACATGATTTTCATGTCTTCATGGAAACATTACTCCCCGTTGCATTTAGTGGCTTGCCTGATAGAATTTGAAAACCTATGACTGAAATCAGTTTGTTCTTCAAGGACTTGTGTTCTAATACGTTAAGGGAAGACAACCTAGTTCAGATGGATCAGAATATTCCTGTAATTACGAATAAATTGGAGAAGATTCTTCCACCTGAATTTTTCGATGTGATGGAGCATCTTCCTGTACATCTAGTGCATGAAGCACGCCTTGGAGGTCCGGTTCAATATAGATGGATGTATCCTTTTGAGAGGTAAATATTTAACTATTAATGTTTTTAGATTAATATGTTGTTTAAATCAATGATAACAATGTATAATGTAGGACTATTGGAAAGTCTAAACGGGGCATGAAACAAAATCATAGAGTTGAAGGCTCAATGGTTCAATTCCATCTTGGTAGGGAGATAACTAATTTTGGTTCTTATTACTTTAAAAGAAGTGTGTCATGCTTTCAAAATAGACCCAATTGCCATGACGATGGTGGTGAGACTATGAAGCCACTATCAATCTTCAATCAACCAGGCAAAGGTTCAAAAAAACGCACAAAGAGGAATCTTAGTGCCATTGAGTTGCAGTCTGCATCTACACATGTCTTATTGAATTGCCCACAAGTTAAACCATTTGTTGAGTAAGTTTCTGGGTTCTCACTAAAATATGTAATTACAAGAAAAAACAATTAACTCAATATCCATCTTGTTTGACAGTTACTTTGTGCATTTATATGGCAATGAAAGATTATTTGAGAATTTCTCAAAGTGGTTTCAAGATTACGTAAGCCTTATAATATTTTCATAATACTATTATTATTAAATAAATTTATATTTAATTGATGCTAATTTCTTACTTTTTAAATATTTATAGATTTATGACACAAAAAATGGTCAATTTGACCAATTTTTGAAGGACATTTCTTGGGGATCCATCAAGACTTATTCAATGAATAAGTATGTTGTTAATGGTTTTAAATTCACTACTGAAGAATACTCCAAATATAAAAAAACTAACAATAGTGGAGTTTGGGTAAAAGGTGGTGATGGAAATCTAGAAGGAGTTGATTATTATGGGGTACTCAAGGAGGTTTTGGAAATGGAGTATTCCGGTTGGCCTACAAAAAAAATTATATTATTTAGATGCAAGTGGTTTGATCCAACCCCCAAAAGAGGTACGAGAGAAATCAAACAATATAATATCATTGAAGTAAAGCACACAAGGGAATATGAAGCTTATGATCCTTTTATTATTGCACAAAATGTTAAGCAAGTGTACTATGTTCCTTATCCCTTGCGTCCAGATAAAGCTGATTGGTGGGTGGTTATTAAAACCAAACTCATGGGTCGTGTGGAAGTTGAAAACGTGTTGGATGTTGCATACCAAAATGATGATTCATCAATTGTTCACCAGACCGTCGATATTGAATTAGAAAATGATTTAGAGCATCCTGAACACATATTAGAAGAGGTTGATATGGAAGAAATAACAAATGAAGGGGCAAATGCAACAATTCATGAGGATGAGTTTGAGTATGATGATGAGGATGGAGATGAATATGAGGACAAGGACGAGGACGAGGATGAGGATGAGGATGAGAATGAGGATGAGGATGAGGATGAGGACGAGGAGGATTAGTAATTACCAATGTATCTCTGTATTGATTGCTTTATAGATTTATTAATGATACAAAGAGTAATTTATTAATCTATCCTTGTGTGCCTTTTTTTTAAATTTCAATTACTTCAACTTCATATGTTCTCGTGTGCCTTTTGTTGGATGTTGTTTTCGATATTATTTTGTACTTGTGGTTGTGGCTTTATTTTATTTTAAAAAGTGATGAACTGCTAGATAAGCTACTGGATGATGTTTGTCTCTCATATCTTCAATATCTAACAACCTTTGACTTGAATGTTTTTGTTACTAATTAGATGACAGGTAAATGTAAGAATAAAGATATTGATAATGGCCCCAAAAAGAAAAAAAAGAAAGAAGATATGGTTAGTAGACAACAAATAAATATACATATAAGATCAGACAACACAGCATCTCTCCCACCAAAAGACACTCAGCCACATAGCTATTCTAGGCGGACCGTGCCTCCACGTATTATTCCTCCTTCGACCTATATGCATCCACCACTGGAATATACTCAGCCGCCCCCTCAGGTACCTTTGATGATGACCACATCAGGGAATGCTACCCCACAAGGATACAGTGTTTTGCCTTAAGAGGATAATCGACCAACGTCTAGTGTCTCTCGCACTAATACTCACAACCCTGCAGACTCATAACCATCATCATCATCTGCTTCACAACTTATGATGTCGAGTCTTCGCATTCAAGGTAATAGTTCTGAGCCTAACACTCCTACCACAAATCAGTCAGATACACCTGGTCATGACAATACACAAGTTGGCATGAGGGACATGCATAATAGACTTGTCATTGAGCCTGAAGGCTACACATAAGTTTTTTTTAAAAAATATGGTATGTTTATTATTATATGATTTAATTCTATTTGTTTTAACTTGTAAATGTTAAAACTTTGTATTACAGTTTCAATCCAGATGATGCTGTGGGGATCATTTCTCAGACAATCAAAGAACTCTATAGAGATGCTTATCCTACATGGGGCAAGTTCCCTAGCAATCTCAAGAGACAAATATTTTTGGAGTTCAGGGTATATTCAAATTTATTTGTTTAACACTATTAAAATACTTGTCTTCATTAATACTTATCAAATAAAATAATTTATGCTTTGATTGTAGAAAAAATGTGCTTGGCGTTCGGAACATGAGGCCAAAATTTGTGCAAACTTTCACAAGAAAGCTACGCATACTCTTGCTAGTTTGTTTAATAAAGCTCGTAGAGATAATAGCAAACCTAGCTGGGTTCTACCGGAGGATTGGGAAAAATTACTCGTGCATTGGAAATATGATCCAAGATTTAAGCAGATGAGTGAGATCGGTAAAAAGGCAAGATCATCTACTAAGGGTGGTTCTCTACACACAAGTGGGGCTCAAAGTCAAGGAAGTGTGAGGAGGAAATTGGTGTGTATCATTTTTCTTTGTTTTATATATTTTATGTATTAATATTTAATTACTCTTGATTATAACTTTATTATTTTATGTAGGAAAAGGAACTAGGAAGACCGATAACTCAAGCTGAGGCATTTAAGGCAACACACATTAGAAAGAAGAAAAATCCTGAAGATCCAGACGTGTGGGTTGAACCGCGAGCTGAAGTGACCTATGTAAGCCTCTAATTTTAAAAAATAATTACTTATTTTCTAAATTTATATTCTCATATGATAATATTCAATTTAGAATTGATATCTTCAAGCTTTGGAGGATTTACAACAAACTCTGCCTGAAGAAAATCGAGGTATGCCACTTACTCAAGAACAGGATGAGAGAGTTTGGTTAGACTTGACTTGTGGGCCGAGTAGATATGGGTATGCATATGGAATGCCGCATAAAACCTTTCGTGAATTTTCTTCTGAGTTTGAAGGCCTAAATAGTTCAAATCATGATGAATCAATGAAGAAAAATTTGGCTATGGAGAAAAACATTGTTGAGCTATCTAGCCAAGCCGAAGAATCACGGGCTAGGGAAAGGCGGTTGGAATTACAGTTTGCGGGTCTTAAGGCTCAATTCGATGCATTACTTGCCTCAGGAGGGATTCCCCCTTGTTCTGGTGATGTCACTTTCCCTCCTCGACCTCCTCAATCTCAACCTACTCAATATCCAATATATGGTCAACAAAGAAATATGACCCATGAGAGTAGTGATGAAGAAAGTGATGATTATGTGGCAAACACACTACCACATTAGTGAAGTTTAGACTTGTGATAGTTAACTTATGGATCATTTTGTTAACTTTATAATTTTGTGATGGGAATTATTTGTTTTGTGAATACATGATAACGTTGGAATGTATTATATAACTTATGGATATCATGGTTTTTGTTTAATATATAATTATGTTGAAGTGAGTTGCAATTGAGTTGATAAGAGAATATTTAGTAAATGTATTGCTTCAATTGAGTTTTTGAAGCTCTTTCAGTTTGATTTGGGTACTGAATTAAAATGACAGGTGATGAGAAGCCGCAGAAATAATAATTTTCTGCCAGTTTTTTTCCAGAAAAAGAGACCTCATGAGGTCTCTATTTACCATTTTCTATTTTATAAATGCAGAAGAGAGACCTCATAAGGTCTCCCTTTTGTATTAATTTTTTCAGCTATTTCAAAATGGAGACCTCATCAGGTCTCTAATTAACATTTTATAAATGCAGAAAAGAGACCTCATGAGGTCTCTTTTCTGCATTATATTTTTCGTAAATATCATAAAGGAGACCTCGTGAGGTCTCCAAATATAAATGCAGAAAAGAGACCTCATGAGGTCTCTACTTTAAAATAATATAAAATTAAATTAAATAATATCTTAGCGACCTAATGAGGTCTCTTAATTAAAATATAAAATTAAATAATATTATAAAATTGTGACCTCATGAGGTCTCTATATAAAAAATATAAAATTAAATTAAATAATACAATAGTGACCTCGTGAGGTCTCCTTTTTGTAAAAAATCAGATTATTTGTTGGTGACCTCGTGAGGTCTCCGTTAGGCGATCTCATGAGGTGTCTGTAAAAAAGTGACCTGCATTTTACTGACCTAGCGTTGAGGTCTCTTTTTAGGTCTCTTTTCTAGGTCTCTTTTTGGCCTTTTTTTAGTAGTGACACTTGATCTTTCAAAGTGATGTTGAGGTGTGTCATGGAAATATGATGAATTTTAAAGCCATGACAATGTGCTTATAATGCAAATGTATGAAGTACATATAAATAATTAGTCAATTCCTTGAAGAGAATGTGACTTGTGACGAGTATCGTGAATGCTCAATTATTCTATAAGAGAATGGGTCCATATGTGATAAAATCATTATGGGTTGGATATATGCCACAACTCACCTCTATGGAAGGTTTGAGAAAAAAATGATATATGCTACTTCTCATGATAAAATCATTATGGGTTGTCCTTGTATTTTTATGAAAAGGTCTTGGTAAGACAAAATTTTGTCTTGACCTACAGATTGATAATTTAACAAATGAAATATTTGTCTAACAGTGCACATACACTGAAAATTTTTGATGCAATTTTATATGGATAAATTGCATTCATTGAATACCCCAATGATTATAAATCACTGATCTCAAAAGAAGGATGATGAGTTTCTTGGTGATGAAACTATATATCTTGGTGCAATCAGGGCACTAGTGCATCTTACTAACAATATTTGATCTTGTTTTGCAGTAAATTTACTAGCAAGATTCAGTTTCTCCCCGATAAAAGGACATTGAAATGGTGTTGAGCACATGATTGAATATCCTCGAAGGAACATAGTTATGGGTTTATCCTATTCCGAGGAATCCAAGACAAAATTGATTGTTTATGCAGAATATTTATCTGATCCGCATAAAATACGATCTCAAACACGCTATTTATTTTCATGTGGAGGCTCAATAATATCCTGGCAATCAATAAAGCAAATGTTGCTACACAGAAATAAAAGCCCTCCATGAAACAAGTTGAAAGTGCGTCTGGTTGAGATAAATAACACACCATATTCAAGAAATGTGTAGTTTTTCTTTGAAAAAGAATATACCAACCACAATGTACGAATATTGTAGACATCATCACAAGAAATTAAGTGATGTTTTAATCAGGGGGAGTATAATACGCGTTGCACTCTTTTTCCCTTAACCGATGTTTTTTTCCACTGATTTTCCTGACAAGGTTTTTAATGAGGCAACAAATAGCGTATCAAAAGATATGTGTACTCTTTTTCCTTTACTAGAATTTATTCCCACAGGGTTTTTTCTAGTAAGGTTTTAATGAGGCACATTATCTATGGACATCCATGGGGGAGTGTTATAAATCCATTGAATGAGTGGATAGTCCATAAAGTTGGTACATGAACAATCATTCATATTCACTAGGTTTCATGAACCTTTTTGGATAAGAATATGTCTATTTATTATGATACTTAATATGGTGACTTTTGGAGTGATTTTTCACTCTATAAATAGGGTTGTTCATTCACTATTGTAAGATAGACATATGAAACTTACATTCACTTGAATAAGAAGAAATTCCCCTTCTTCTATCTACTTCTCTTGTCTTCTTCTCTTTATGATTATATTCTTATGAGCTTGATTTTATAACATTTACTTATTTTTTGAAAAGATTTTGCACTCTTTTTTCTGGCAAATTTCAATATATATATATATATATATATATATTTTACAATTTCTTAAATTTAGTTATATTTTTCACATAAAATATTTAACACCATAAAATTAAATGGCATTTTTGATACATTTTATATACCATCAAATATGAATATATATAATTCTAAAGAAAAAAAAAGAAATATTCGTTGGAGGATAACTTTAGCAGTTGCAATTCATTTCAATTGTCACAATAATGTACAATTATTAGGGACAAATGTTCGATTGACATATAAAAGTATTTGGTTTTATCAAGTTGATTAGTGGCAAATATCGTGTTGCCACTACAACCTTGCTCAAGATTTGAAAGTCTTTCTTATTTTGTATAATTTTATATAAATCAAGAGTTAATACCTCAGAGGTTACTCAACTATGCACTAATCTCTCATAATGTCACTCAACTTTCAATTTTAATTCAAAAGTCAATCAATTATTCCCTCTTTTCTCATAAAGTCTCTCAATCTATTGAATTATTTTTTAATTTAAATTTACTGATATTAATTGTTTATAATAATAAATCAAATTTCTTTAAATAAAAAAAGATCATTTAAACCATATGGTAATCCATCCACCTAACTAGACCCATTATAAAAAATAGGGAAAATGCATAAGTACCCGCTCAACCTATACTCGAAATCTCGAAGACACACATATATTATACTAAGGTCTTATTACCCCATGAACTTATTTTATAAGTAATTTTCTATCCTTTTCGGCCTATGTGATACTAACTTGGAAAAAAATCAACTAGCGTTGAGCCCACAAGATAGTGCCACGTAGGCTGAAAAGAGATAGAAAATTACTAATAAAATAAGTTCAGGGGTAATAGAACCTTAGTATAGTATAAGTGTGTCTCTCAGATTTTGATCATAAATTGAGAGGTACTTGTGCATTATCCTTAAAAAATATAATATTATGTCCCACCAAAATTATTTCCTTTCTTTCTCCTCTACATTTTAATATTTCTATCTCCATTGTTGGTGCTTCTCCTAGATATCACATATTAAAA